>NW_028167482.1:0-600000 GCF_963513975.1 Fringilla coelebs | reverse complement strand
ACATATAAACATGGAACTATAAACATACAAAAAATAACTATAAACATATAACCTATATATAAACATATAAACAATAACTATAAACATGGAACTATAAACATATAGACAATAGCTATAAACATATAAACATGGAACTATAAACATACAAACAATAACTATAAATATGGAACTATAAACATATAATCATGGAACTATAAACATATAAACAATAACTATAAACATATAACCATGGAACTATAAACATATAAACAATAACTGTAAACACATAAACAATAAATATAAACATATAAACAATAACTATAAATATGGAACTATAAACATATAATCATGGAACTATAAACATATAAACAATAACTATAAACATGGAACTAGAAATATATAAACATGGAACTATAAACATATAAACAATAACTATAAACATGGAACTATAAACATATAAACATGGAAAAATAAACATATAAACAATAACTATAAATATGCAACTGTAAACATATAAACATGGAACTACAAACATATGAGCATTAACTATAAACATATAATCATATAAACATGTAACTGTAAACATATAAGCATGTAACTATAAGCATATAAACATGTAACCGTAAACATACAAACATACAAACATAAACATATAATCATGTAACTGTAAACATATAAACATGTAACTATAAACATGTAAACAATAACTATAAACGTATAAGCATGCAACTATAAACATATAAACAATAACTACAAACATGAAACTATAAATATATAAACAATAATAAACATATAAACATGGAACTATAAACATAAAAATATGTAACCACATAACTGTAAACATATAAACAATAACTATAAATGTATAAACATGTAACTATAAACATGTAACCATGTAAGTATAAGCATCTAAACATATAAACATATAAACATAGAACTATATACGCGTAACTATAAATATACAAACATGTAACTATAAACAAACATGTAACCATGGAAAACAAACAAACCAAAACAAAAACAAATACCAAAACCAAACAAAAACCAAAACAAAAACCAAAACCAAAAAACCAAACCAAACAAACCAAAAACCAAAAACAGAAACCAAAACAAACAAACAAAACGAAAATCAAAGCAAACAAAACCCAAAACAAACAGAAAGCAAAAAAACAAGACACAAAACCAAAAACCAAAACAAACACAAACAAACCAAAACAAAAATAAAAACAAAAAGCAAAACCAAAATCAAACAGAAACCAAAACAAACAAACAAGACACAAAAACAAGAACCAAAACAAACAAACACAAAAACAAAACCAAAACAAACAAATAAAAACAAAAACCAAAACAAAACCGAAAACCAAACCAAAAAAACAAAAACCCAAACCAAACAAAACAAAAAACAAAAACAAACGAACAAAAACCAAAACAAAGAAACAAAACAAAAGCCAAAACAACCAAACAGAAATTTAAAGCAAAAAGCAAAACAAACAAACAAAAACAAAAACCAAAACACACAAACAAAAACCAAAACACACAAACGAAAACAAAACAAAACCCAAAAACAAACAAAGAAATACAAAGAAAACAAAACCAAAACCAAGCAAAAACGAACAAACAAAAACCAAACCAAACAAAGAAACACAAAACCAAAACCAAAAACCAAACCAAACAAAAACCAAAACCAAACCAAACAAACAAAACCAAAACAAGAACCAAAACAATCAAATAAAAAAAACAAATAAAAACAAAAACAGAACAAACATGCACACAAAAAACTAAAAGAAACAAATGAAAAACAAAAACCCAAAGCAAACAAACAAAAACAAACAAAAACCATAACCAAAAGAAACAAAACCAAAACCAGATAAACAAAAACAAAACCAAAACAAAAAACGAAACAAACAAAAACCAAAAACCAAACAAAAAAACCCCAAAATACCAAAACAAACAAAACAAAAACAAAAACAAACAAAAACCAAAACAAAGACAAAACCAAAAGAAACAACCAAAAACAAAAACAAAAAACAAACAACCAAACCAAACAAACAAAACAAACGCCAAACCAAACAAACAGAAATTTAAAACAAAAACCCAAAACAAACAAACAAAAACCAAAACACGAAAACAAAACAAAAACCAAAAACAAGCAAACAAAAACAAACAAAGAAAACAAAACCAAAGCAAACAAACAAACCAAAACAAAACAAAAACAATACCAAAACCAAAGCAAACAAACAAAACAAAAATCAAAACAAAACCAAAACAAAACCAAAACAAACAAACACAATACCAAAACAAACAAAAAACCAACAAAACAGAAACCAAACCAAAACAAACAAACAAAATAAACAAACCACAAAACCCGAAAGAAACAAACAAAAACAAAACCAAAACACCAAACCAAACAAAAACAAAAACCAAACTAAACAAACCAAAACAAAAAACAAAAAAACCAAAAAACCAAAACAAACAAACCAAAAATCAAAAACAGAAACCAAAACGAACAAACAAAAACCAAAACAAACAAAACCCAAAACAAACAAGACCCAAAAAGCAAAAACAAAAAACCAAAAAAACACAAAAACCAAAACAAATAAACAAGAAACCAAAAACCAAACTAAACAAACCAAAACAAACCCAAAAAACCAAACCAAACTAAAAACAAAACAAAAAACAGAAAAACAAAAAACCAAAACAAACCAAAACTCAAAAATAGAAACCAAACCAAACAAATCAAAACCAAAACAAACAAACAAGACCCAAAAACCAAAAACCAAAACAAACAAAACCAAAACCTAAACAAAAACCGAAACAAGCAAAACCTAACAAACAAAAACCAAACCAAACAAACAAGCACAAAAATAAAACCAAACCAAAACAGAAACAAACAAAACAAAAACCAAAACAAACAAACACAAAACAAAAACCAAAACAATCAAACAAACCAAACAAATAAAAACAAAAACAAAACAAACATGCAAACAAAAAATAAAACAAACACGAAAAACAAAAAACCAAAGCAAACAAACAAATCAAACAAACCAAAACAAACAGAACAAAAACAAAACCAAAACCGAAACACGCAAACAAAAACAAAAACCCAAAACAAACAAAAACCAAAAACCAAAACAAATCCAGAAACTCAAAACAAACAAACAAACACGAAAACAAACACAAAACCAAACAAACCAAAACAAAAACCCAAACCAAAACAAAACCAAACCAAACAAACAAAACAAACAAACAAACAAAAACAAAAACCCAAACTCCCCATATTTGATGTTTGGTCAGAGATAGGCTCAGGAAGAAAAAACCCAGAACTGTAAAAGAATGAATATGCTATTAAAGAGCATCTGACACTTCAGGGAAATAGTGTATTTAAAGAGTCTCTATTTCTGCTGTAAGAACATGCTGTGAAATGTGTTCCTAAGCTCAAGTAACATTTTCACAGACAAATGAAAAACCTGCAGCTCTGTCCAGCTTATCAAGTCTCATTCAGTTGCCCATGAATCCATGTTTTTTGAAGACCACTCTGGATACTGCTTGGAGGGGAAAAAAAGGAAATTATGAAAGCCCTCAGATTTCTGTGGTAAAGAGGTATTCTAAATTTTTTGGATAAAATATGGCAGTTAATTATAATGCTATCAGATTGACCTGGATATCTGTAGTATTCCAGATAAACTGCACAGAGCTCAGCAACGAGCTTGTGTTAATTCTTGATACAGAGTTTAGAAGAGAGGTTTACTGAAATAACTCACCCAAATATATGTATTTCTGAATAGCAAAAATGATAGGAAAAAAGGAACATCTTTCAGATGACACTCTTCTCGAAGTTATTTGGCATTACCAACTGCAGAGCATCTGGTTTAGTTTAAAATGCCTTTAGATAGAAACTCCTTTATTCGCCTACATTTTTTTTCAGTTTTGGAGGTACCCCTCAATGTGGGTTTGCAGAGAGTTATCGGTGTAGCTGTAGCTGTGTCCTGAGCTCCGGCCATGGGGACACTTCTGCCAGTGATGACCTTGATGGGCACAAAGCACCTGCTGTAAAAACACCTGGTGGCCTGCTAACTCCATCCTGCTGGTCCTGGAGAGCAGGAATCCTCAGGTGCTCTCTGGAAAGCACAGGAAAAGGTTCCAGTTGAGCCTCTTTAAGGGAATTTTATCACTCACAACGAGGAGGAGCGATGTTTGTGTGGATTTCCAGCTAGCTCCATGTGTAGAGTATGTCTATCAAAGCACAGGCAAGAGAAGTCTCCTTTTGGTGGTGAGCATTAGAAAACCCTCATGTGATTAGCCTGCTTTTGGGTTTTGCAGTGGTTTTTGTTTAAACAAAACTATATGATAAGGAATACTATTATGCTGCTCAAGATGTAGCTTCCTATTTGTAGTTGGCTTTTCCAGAGAGGGCAATGATAGACCATCCAAAAAGCTTTCTAAAATGTAAAGGAAAAACAAGTAATCAAGATACTTAAAAGGCCAAGGCCGCCTATTCCCTCCAAAGAAAGGTGAAGTAGCCTTTATTTCCCCTGATAAACTGCACCTGAAAAAATGGCAGGAACCAAGGGAACATCCTTGAAGCTGTGTCAGGGAAGTTGAGGCTGCATAGCAGGAGAATGTTTTTCCCCCAGAGGATGGCCAGGCACTGAACAGGCTCCACAGGGCCGTGCTCACAGAGCTCAAGGAGTGTTCAGACAACGCTCTCAGGCACAGGGTGGGATTTTTGGAGTCTCCTATGCAAGCCCAGGGGTTGGACTCGAGGATCTTGATGTGTCTCTTCCCATTCAGTGTATTCCATCATTCTATGGAATGCATATCATATCTCCATCTTTAGTAAATTGCCTTGAAATATGCTTTACTAATTTGGCAATACTGTGATTTTATATTTTCAGTAACTCTTTTCCCCATCAAATTCTTTTGATATGTTTGTTATTACATGGAGTATGTCACTGCTTCAGAAATCTCTTTGTGGAGGTTGTAGGAAGTTGAAACCACTAGAGACTGTGATCAAGTAAGGTCATAGCAGCAGTTACAGTGCTGATCAAATGCACTTTTTACATCCTTATTCACTTCTCAAGTGTGGTATCAGAAGCTGCTTCAAAAGAGCAGGAGGATGGAACTTCTCTTAGACACTTTTGCAGTGCATATCTACCAGATATAAAAAAATCTTTCTAAAGCAACGTTAGAAATAAAAAATGCTAGGCTTTGCTATAGCTTTTTATTATTGTCTCCAGTAAAAATTTTCAAGAGATACTTTCACTGGCTTCTTTTAGCATCTCATTTCTGCCTAAGAAGGTGATGTATAAGAAAGAAGTATAACTTTTGGACAATTACAGTTCTGAAGTCAGCACATTCTGTTCAGTTTCACTGAGTGAGAAGGACCTTAAATAAGCTCTCGCTCCCCTTTTGATCATGATGTTAGAATGAGCCCAAAATCTAGCCAGCTCTCCTCTAGTTTGAGCTACGTGTGAACATGAGGACCCACTGTAGAAATTCCCCTTGTGGGCAGTGCTCACATCTTTGCTCCCAGAAAATGGAGACTGATACTATTTGTATATCACTGTTTAGGCAACTGTTCAGGCTGCTGTTGTAGATACCATACAGGTGTTCAGAACAAAAATTAGGCTTCAACTCCACAGGCTGTAAAAGTTCTCTGCAAGTTACAGAACGTAGCTTGAAAGAGAATGAAGTTCAGGATGTCCAGTGGATTAAGCAAATTCTAAGACAAACTGCTGCTAGGTGATCCCTGTAGTTTATTACCGTGTATTCTACAGACAGAGGTACTAACTGGCTGTGGGGAACAGATACTGCACAGAGTCTGATTTATTCTGGTTCCACCATTGTTCTATAGCAGCAGTACAAGAGTCACAGGAGGGTGGAAGACTCACAGAAAGCTGAAACTATTTTAGATCAATGAAGCAGCGTTATTTTCCTTTTTCACAAGTGCCATGCTAGATGAAATACCTTTATTTTTAGGTTTTAATGTTGGATTTGTAACTTACAGGGACTCCAGTGAACCATACCACGTGCTTTTGCTTACACTGAGGAATGGCAAAGCTTCTGTAGGAGCCTTGAATCCAGAAATGTTTGGCCATTGCCGTCAGCATCCCAGGCCCTTTGCTTTTTCTAGAGGTAGGAAATGGTGCAACATGCTCTCTTCAGCAGACTCATAAAGAATAAAGGAAGAGTGTTTATGGTGCAATTCAGTACTCCTTGAATTGCTGAACATGTTGACAGGGAGAAGCTTGTCAGTGAACCAGTGGTGAATATCCAGCACAAACAGATGGCTGATCTGGATTCAGCTCTGTGCTGTAAAGCACACAACAGTTCTCTCTCTTTTCTCCTGATGATGTCAGATGAGTGATGGGGCTGTGCACAGCAGCCTCTGAGTGCCTGCATCTTCACCAAAACTGCCTGGCCTTTTGCTGTAGGTGCAGAGATTATTTCTTCCCCTCCTTTGCCAGACCACACAAGACAGACTTGCCTCCTGCAATCTTGTTGTGCTGGGATTCAGCTTGCGAGGGCTCTTCTGAGGAGTGAAGGAAGGAGACAGAATATTAGCATACAGCTATTTCCACTTTTACTGCTGAGGATAGACTCAGCCTTCCTGACTGCCCTGCAGGAGAACAGAGGTGTTTGATCAGGGACTTTGCACTGCTGTGCAGGGCTCAGCCTCAGGTGAGTGTTCAGGAGGAAGTGCTGGGTGCAGCAGCATGTTGTGAATGCAAACCTCTGTGTGCTGCTGAGATCTGCACACGTGCACACACCCCCCTTTCACTAAAGAGTGCAGGAGACATTTGAGCTTTCCTTCTTTCCCTCCCTTCCTTCCCCTTCTGAGACCAGCCCAGTGGCAAAACTAAATTCAGGTTTTAGGAGCTGGCTCAGCTGTACCATGCAGTATTGATGCAGTGGAGTGGGCAAAGTCTGTGTGTGCATTCAGTTGACAGCCCACAGCAAGAGGTTCACCCTACAGGCTGTAGGGCTCTCATGGGAAAAGGAGAGGCACAGTCGAGGTTCTGCCAGGCTGTTCTCTCAGATGTGGTCTTAGTGCCTTGCCAAGACACCCTCGCAGCTCTTTCTACTAGGTACCTCTTTTTTCAAAACAGTTTTCAAATGTTTCCATTCCAAAAGGCCCACAAACAAACCGAAAACCCCAAATCCCAGCCTTCTTGAAAATGTTTGCCAAGTTTACCAAAGAAGGAAGATGGTTTCAGCTGAACGTTCCTTTATTTGTTGTAAATAAATCAAATGTTGACTACATGAACATCTCTCACTTCTCTTGTTTACAGCCTACACTGACAGTTAAGCTCTTAGAAACTTTCAAGTAAACCTCATCTGCAGAAATCTTTCCTTTTGACAGGCTCTGAAAATGTCCAGGTTTTTTTGTTTGGTGGTTATGTCGGTGGGCTTTTTTTGCATAATGTATTGGGTACCTTCCTGAAGGAGTTTACATACCTGTTAAAATAAGTGCACTCAGAGATGCCAACAGAAAAAGATGCATAAGTATATAGTTTATTTATGCAGGTTGCAGTCTAATAAAAACCCAGTCTCTTTATGTTGCCATGTTTGTGAATATTTATCATCATAAGCAAGTGGCAGAGAGAGGCTTGACTGAGGAAGTTATTGTCACCGATAGAAAACAACGTCCTGAGAGAAAACAGGTTCTTGTAAAGTCCCAGGTAAAAGCTGTTGTCAGTTTCCTCTGTGTCTCTCAAGTGGCCCTGAGCAAAACCAGCCCCATAAATTAAGGTGCTCGAGGACAGTATGTAAGAGAACAGACATTCTGCCAGCTCCCCTTGGGTGCCCAGTAAGGATCCCCTCATTTTCTCTGATAGCAGCTGGGTGAGCTAATTGTGAGGCTGAGGAAGCATCAGCAGGCTGCAAGAAATCATCAGTCACCTCCGCATCCACCTGCTAATTCTGAGTGCATTTAAGCAAAGCTGTTGCTCTCAGCCGTGCGGTGCAGAACACAGACAAGTTCAAGGCTCTGCATGTAAACAGCAGATGTGTGTCAGTAACTAAAAACACAGCCCTCTCTTCCAGCACCAAACCAAGACAGAAGAGCAGCAAGAGCAGCTGGAAACAGGCTTTGCTTCCATGATTTTCCCAGGCACGCGCAGCTTGACGCGCCAAGTTGATCCAGCTCTTTGAAACCACTCATTGTGTGCTGGAGTGAGTCTAAGGGGTGTGAAGCCTTCACTTCAAATATAGAACAGCAATTGATGCTGGATCAAGCATAATAGGAAGGTTGGATGAGCCACTGAGAGAAACTGTGGTACAAAGGAAACTCTTTAGGGAAAATAAAAATGTAGATGATCACGTTTGAATCACTGTGCAAATTTATATTGAATCGGTATTTTGACTGAGGAAGTGTCTTCCAGGTTTTTCACCTGATTTAGGAGCTCTAAAGATGGTTTAGTTTTATAGTTTATAGTTTTCAGGCATTGCTTGGGTAAAGCATTTTTAAAAAGTGCTGCTACGTCAAGTCTTCAAAATCAGCCTTGCCTATTGTGTGCTTCATAAACCTTTATCATTACTCTCTGAGCTCCATAAACAGTGGGATGAGTCTGTACAGAGAGAGCAGGAACAGGTCGGTCATTTGTGGTCACACTGAGCAGGGCTTGACTCTGCATGGACTTCCCTGGAAATCTCAATCCACCCAAGAGGGCGAGGCAAAGATTTCTGCCAAACTTGAGCCAGAGAGAGGAAATCTGCTCATTATTTTTGGTCAGGCAGTGGAGGGATATCTGTACTGTCATGCTGTTGATGTTCAGGCTGTCTCTGTGCTGGTTTGGGCTGCTGTAGAGTTAGTGTTCTTCTTCTTCTTTGGATTTGTGCTGGAAGCAGTGTTGGTAGCACAGGGACGCCTTGGGCATTGCTGAGCAGAGCTCACACAGAGCCAAGGCCTCCTCTGGCCTCACTGACCCCACCAGGGAGGGGCTGGGAGGGGACAGAGCCAGGACAACTGAGCCCAAGGGAGCCAAGGGAGATCCCAGCCCAGGTGGGGCCACGCTCAGCACACACAGCTGGGGGCAGGAGAAGGAAGTGGGGACATGGAGACACCTGCCCGTCCATGGGCAGTACAGGTTGAATTCCTTGTTCAGTTTTCCTGCAGGTGCAGCTGTTGCTTTACCTATTAAAATGTCTGTATCTCAGCCCTGAGTTTTCTCACTGCTACTCATAAAATTCTCTCCCCATCCCACCAGGGGCAAATGAGTTGGTGGCAGTGTGGGGCTGAGCCATGACAGTCTCTGAAGGGCAGCCTCAGGATATCTCACCAGAGTGTTTCAGGCTGAGGGGAAAAAAAAAATAGGTTATTTGGCACCTGCAAACAATACTTTTTTCTTTGTTGTGAGTTATCAATACCTGACTGAAGTACGACAATTCCTGCAATTGCTTAGGGAAGGAAAAGGGGAAATGAAATGTATAGTGAGGAGGAATGAGGATTGAGGATTATAGTTCTGGTTTCCTCCTGAGCACATGGTGCAGAAGGAAAGGAGAATTTGCCAGATGACACACTGGGAGCAGCTGCGCTCACCGACACTCTGAGAAAGAATGTTGCTGCTTCCACAGATTCGTGCTCTCAGACACTTCCATAGCCCGTCAGAGATATGTCATTTTTGGTGCATGTTTATATTGTCAGACAAGCATCCAGGAGTAGCTGTCCATTCTCAAAGCAATTTTCAAGGCTTGATGCATCCTGTGGAATCTGTCTGGCCCATCAGTCAGACTGGACAAGGAAATAGTGTTATGGAAAACAAACACTCCAGTTCCTGTTTGCCTCAGTCCAGCTGGTGAAACTCCATGTGTGTAGGAACACTGGGTCCACATAGAGTGTACTTGGGACAATGTGCTGCTGAAATCTAGAACAGCAGGGTACAAAGTGTGTGCTCTGCTCATTTCACTGATGGGAACAGAATTTTGCCACTGACTGGACTCTGCACGTGCCCTCTCCTTATTAGAGCTCTTACTGTTTTCCATGCTGGAAGCCTGAGTTGCAGTGTGCCTCTGCAAACCTCCTGTGGCAGCCCCTGCTTGTCACAGCCCTCAGGAATTCCTGCAGCTGGCAGTCCTCCCTAGAAATCCAGTGGCATTTGTACTGTCTTGCAGCACTGCTGCCAAAGTCAGCAGGTACTAGCTGAAGCCAGCCTTGAAACTTGGTGGAATTTTGGAATTGGAATTTTCAAAGCCAAGAGATTCCCTCAGTACTGAGATATGGGCTGCTTCTCTTATTAAATGCAAATACTAGAAATGTAGTATTCAAGTAATAAAATTTTTTTTCAACGCTCTTATGAGAATGTTACCAACATTTCTAGTTTATTACATATAACAGAACAAATGCTAGCTGTATCCTGCACTTACCACTTAGAATGCAAGTATCATGAAAGAGGTTTTAAAGTATTACATGTTTTGGTAGCATTTGTGGAAATCAAATGTAATTATTGGAATAATATTATTTTTATATCGAACAAATTTTTTATAGTTGAATAGTATTAATATCAAACTATTTCTCTAATTATCCAGTATTTCCTCTGCACTCATGCAGCTCTGGTGTCACAGAGAGTGAAATAAAGTGAATGTTAAAGTTCACATACACATGCACAATGAAAAGTACACGTTAGATGTGATGCTGCAGAAGGTACTGTTTAATTTTAGCCCCTTAATTGGTCTCTTGGGCTGGAACTGGGCTCCCATGTGTTTGTGTCAGTGCTGTGGGGTCTCAGCTCGCTGCTAGGTGTGCCTCTGATGGGGCAGGGCCCTGGCTCTTGCAGGATGCCAGGTTTTCTCTCCGCTATGTGCTGGACTTCCATGGGAGCACTCAAGGTGTACGCTGGCTGCCTGGGGATGCTGGTGTTGGGAATTGGAATTTTGGGAGCAGCCAGCCACTGCAGAGCTCAGGGCTGAGCCCTGTCTGTAACCCAGGTCCTTTGTATAATGGAACTTGCATTTACTTTCACTCACATCAGCCTTGCAGGACCAAAAGGGGCCTACAAAAAATCCCTGGAGAGAAATTTTTACAAGGACATGTAGTGATAGGACAAGGAGTAATGGCTTCAAACTGAAAGAGGGTAGGTTTAGTTTAGATAACAGAAAGAAATTCTTCCCTGAGGCCCTGGAGTAGGTTGCCCAGAGAAGCTGGGGCTGCCCCATCCCTGAAATTTTCAGGGCCAGGCTGGATGGGGCTTGGAGCAGCCTGGGATAATGGAAGGTGTCCCTACCCATGGCAGGGGTTTTGACACTAAATGAGCTTCAAGGTCTTTTTGAAGCAAAGCCAAACCATTTGAGCATTCTGTGATTTTTGGGCCTCCAGTATAAGTAACTTGCCCAGTCTTCCTGAAATCCCCTATTCTGTGCAGCCAGCATGACCTGCATCATCTGCTTGTTTTTGCTGCCTCTGCCTGCAGCGTCCTGAGTACAACAGCAATTTGCAATTTACTTTCTTTTCTGCCTCTGCCATGTCCTTCATTGTAAAGCACAGGCCCTCAGCGTAGCAGCATCTGTGTGGGTCTCCAGCACAGAAACAGAATTAAGGATTTTTTCTTCCTTTGAAGAGCAGGGCGGTTCTTTATAGAAGGATCAGCATGATCAGCTCACTGGTTTTCATGCACTTGTTTGCTTGTATGAAGGTTTTTTCTGTCAATGGGAGGAATGTTTAGCATCTGATTTTCTCAACTGAAAAGATTTCCCATCTGTATAATTAGCCTTATTTATACAATTAGAGCTTAACTACTAATTGCTTGGGGGCTTTTTTAGTTTGCTTCCTTCTATGTAGAATATTCATCAGACAGCTGATATTGGAAAATACGAGATTGAACAGTGTTGCTGCTTTTCATATTCCTACAAGGAATGTGTTTGTCACTGAAGCAATGACTTTTGAATGTTATCTAAACACTGTTTAATGTTAACTTTTTTTTTCCTGAGTGATATCATGATGAATTCTGGAGGGAAAAAAAACTGCCTTAGTGAAATTTCATCACATAAATAATCCAGTTGTGCCAAGAAACTCTATAATGACCTCAAGGCTTAGCAGCTGCCAAATACACCGCTTAGCATTAACCACTCTTCTTGTGATATCAAAGTAATACACAATGAACACTGCCAAATCTGCTTTCTCTAACACTTAATGTATCTTTTTTAAACCTAATTTAGTGTCTGCAAATGGCATTTGCTTTTATAATAGTAGTGTGTGCTGCTGCTCTACAGTGTCCATCTCTGTCTCTCTAGCATGGTAGGGGCTGTGGCGCATCCTGTACATCTTATAAATTAATAATTCAGTTATCCAGTAAAAATAAAGTAGTGTGAACATGCTGGTGAGTGAGAGCTATCACACGCACTTACAAAAAAAGACAGTCCAAACTTCAATGTCATCTAATAATAATAATTTACCAGGCTCAAAATGTAAAGCATTTAGTCATAAACTGGATCATCTTTATAGAAATTTGAAAGATTTTAGAGATTGTATAAGCATAGCAGTGGAATTATGATTTCTTCTTAATTTCTAAGCCATCCTCTCAAACAGAAAACAAGGTATGCACAGTGGAACCTGCTCAGCTCGTGGTGGTTGGCTTTCTTCTCTCAGGGAAACCATCTCTGCAAGGCTTCCCTCTGTGCTGGCCTTCATCCCTTGCAGTGCTTTGGTACACATCCTGAAAGGCCCGGCACTCGAGGGATGTCTTGGTTTGGAAAGACAGGTGCCTGCTAAAGGAGACAGGAGCCTCCCCTAAAATGGAGAATGCAAACCCTCCCCACCCCTCCGAATTGCTATGAATTTTAAATAAGAGGCTCTCAGGCAAAAAATATGGGAGCAGGAAATAACAGTTCTTTAATAGGGAAGGGAAAAAATAAAAGGATAAAATACAACAATGCAATACACTAGAACAGCACTGACAGAGTCAGAACTCAACCTGACACCCTGTGGGTCAGGGTGTTGGCAGCAGTCCAGTTGGAAAAGGGGCTGCAGTCCTCCTGGAGTGTCAGGCGTGGTTCTGTTGGAGCAGGGCAGTCCTGTAGGAAAAGGGTGAATTCTTCCTCCACAGATCCGTGGAAGCAGAAGCAGCTGCTGTTCCTCTGGGGAGTCCAGTGGAGAAGAGCGGTGCTGGTGTGTCAGAATCTCCAGGTTATATCTGGGTAGGAATGCTTGGCTCCTCCCTCTGGGCGGAGCATCTCACAATGGGATGTCACAGTTCTTATCAGTCATGGGGTGACATTCAATAGCCCCTTATCAGCAGATGTTCCCTGCTGAGGGACCTTGATTACGATCACTCAGGAAGAGAGATAAGGAGAATTGCCCACTTGATACCAGACAACTGCCATGCAGATGGCAATAGAATACATCTGGCCTTGCAAACTGGAACAAGGGAAAAGCAGGCAAACTGCAGAGGCTGCTGAAGGCAGAATGCAGCAGGGTGGGGCTGTGGCTTCTTCTCTGCTGTGCTCCGTGCCTTGTGCTCGCTGGGCAGGGCGGCGGAAGGGAACACTCCTGCTCCCAGAGCATGGCATCTTCCTTTGAGTCTGCCTCAGCTTCATCGGGACCTGATGCTCAGCTGGGTGACCTGACGCTCAGCTTAAAGGCTTTTAATCTGTTGCCCTGGTTTTTTAAGTTTTTCTAAGACTCCCGATGTTTACATTCTTGTAACAAATTTTCTCACATTGTTTTGCATTGTTTTATGGAGGAGGAGAAATTTAATGGACTGTTGGTTTGTCCAGTGTCATTGGAGAGGTGGCACCATCACCCTCCAATCCACTGTCACTTTTGGAAATCTATAAACGTTGGAGTCAGAAATTAAAAGTTCTCTTTTTACTTTGGGAGAGCTGCGTGTGCGCATTATTTCGTGTCCTATAGCGACAGAAATCAGTGTAGCTGATTCCGGGCTCATTAAGCAGGAATAGACAAATAACTGCTCTGTTTTCTTCTATTTGTAAAATGGAAATTACAGTGTTAAGAACTTTGGATGAAAAAGTTCTGCTCTGGGTTGTTATTTGTGATGTTTTAACCCAGCAGTGAAGGCAGGATTAATGGTCAGGCATTTTAAAAATACTTGCAGGATTTTCCTAACTGCAGTAACTAAAAATCAGCCATTGATACAGGTGTTATTACTGTTACTACAGGATCCATAAATTGTACTGCTTCTGTGGTGTCCTTTGGTTTGCATGGCTATACAGCCCTTCCCTTAGCCCTCAGATAAAAGCACACCTATTATACATGTGCCCCTCTTTTTGTCTGGGAGTTGATCTGTTAATATCCTGACTTGTTTACTGCTTAGGTGGCGATTGCTACTGTCCATTACCTGTTTGTAAACACTTCTAGATTTGGGTTTTCCACTACTTTTTATAGCCTCATGAGGCAAAAAGTATTTCTTCATGTTCAATGCTTTCATTTGCATTGCCATCCCAATTGTCATTATTTCTAGCTAATTCTGTAGAAAAATTCTTAAGCCTCAGTTAATTCATTCAGTAGGATATGGTTGGCAACAGACAAAAATCCTGGCATTTCAGGGGATCTCATAAAAACTGTCAGAACTGCCATTAACTCATAACTCCCTCTGGAGTGGCTCCGATGTCTTTTAGAGCCTCTGAGATCAGCCTTTCTATTTTGCCAGGCTGAAACTTTTCTTTCACAGCATATGGCTCCCAAACAGTGCATTTAGCTGTAGCTGTGTACTTTCCTTTGTTCATGCCCAGAGTGTTAACAGTATAGGATTGAATTAAACTTCACTAAGACTGCAGCAGTTAGGATCTTCAAATACTTTTCTCCAAAGCACTTCTAAACTACACAACCTCATAAGAGAATTGGGAAAAAACCAAAAGAGAACTAATGCGTAAGAATTCCCATAAAGAACTTGATTGCTGTCACCGAGTGAACCAGCCACAGATATCACACTGATCAGCAAAGTTTAGAGCTTTTTTTTCCCCCTCCAAACTCTTTGAAAGCATGGGTGCCTGAAATGGGTGCTCCAGGTTTGGACAAGCTCGGGACAGTTAAAAGTCCTACATTACATTCAGAGCTCAGATTCAAGTGACATCATGAATAGCTTAAATTAATTACCTGCTTCAGTCAGACTGGATTGTCTCACAAAACGCTTTAAATCAAATGAAGCACAACACTTCAGTGAGAAATATTCCAAGTGTCTGTCCTTACCACTCTGTCCCTCTTGGAAGGTGCAAGGGGTGCTGTGGATAGCACGTTGCAAGGCTTGTTTCCCCAGGATAAAGCAGCCTTCAGGGGATTACAGCAGCCAGGCTCCTGAACTGCTGATATGCAGCCTAGAGATGTGTTATTTCAGGTGCCTGCTGCAAGAATATATTGGACAAAATGCCTTGTGAGGTTGTGTAGTTTAGTGTAAGCTGCATGTGAGTGAAACCTCTGGCCAGCTGTGATTTGTGCTGACTTTTACCAGGCTGTAGAAATTCTACAGCAGGGCAAGCTCCACTTCAAACCCCTGCTCCCAAATGGGATGTCACAGAAATAAGGGTTGTTTGAAAACTAAAGAAGTGCTGAAGTGTGGTGAGGAGCCCAAAGGACGCCGAGGTAGAGCTTTTAAAGAGTGCTGTGTGTGGCACACACCCAGGGCCTCAGAGCTGGAATTGGGGCACCCTCTGCTCCAGGGGCCAGCTGCTGCACTCAAATAACTGCAATCCTTTCTTTCATTTCCTTTCCAGGGTGGCATCCGCTGTCTTCACACTTCTTCATCATTTTTAGGCAAAACTGGAGAATTCTTAGGTTCTTTCTGGCAGCTGTAGACTGCAGTACCTCCTCCCCTCCCTGTCCCTGGATAATTCCCATGACTGTTTCAGGTGCACTGCTTGGGGTGCTAAAATAGCTCATGAAACACAGAAACTGTCTGCTCCCATCCCCACTCTGTTCAGGATGCCTTGAATTCTTGGTGGCTAACAGGCTGCCAGCTTCCTGGCAGGGAGGAGTATTGATTTCCATACCCAGTAAGTACCTTGTAGGCAATTTTCCTTTAATTATTGTTCAATGAGCACAGCTGGACACAAATAAATTGACGTAATAGTTAAGGCCTCTTAACAGCTCCACTCCCATCTCCTGAGGCCTTTCTTAGCCTCTAGGATTTTTATAAAGATTTTATTTCCCCTAAAAATAATTACAAGATAATCTAATTACTTTGTTACAGTTCTTCACATAATTAACCTTGCTATTTTCAAACTTGAAGAAATGAGATGGAACATACCTATATTAATGCCAGAATGATAGAACACTATATTAATCTGAAGAGCTAATATTTCTTAAAGTGACTTCTGGGTTTTCATTTAATTTTTTTTTTTTTTTTTTTTTTTTTTTTTTTTTTTTGTTGTTGCTATGTTCACTAAGCATCTTCCCAGCCGCTGCCAAATAAAAACAATATTTATCTGATTTCTACTATACATCCGTAAAAACATAAGCAGTATGAATAGCAGGAAGGACCAGACACAGGGGTTTATTTTAAATGGGAATGGGCTTCATGGAATCTGCTAGGAATGTGTTTCATGGAATCTGCTAGTGTGAAACAAATGTTGATGGGCCTGAAGTGTGGAGTGGAAAAAAAAAAACATGCAGCAAACTGAGTGTCTTGTCATAGTTTGTAGGCTAGGTACTTCCTTATCTATTTCCTTTTCCGACATAGGAATTCTTGAATTCTGTTTTTCTGTTGTCATTTCATACAGATAGAGAACTGCATCAAAATCTCCTTGGAACAGATGTAATTTTATTCATTGTTCATCAGTATCTTCTGAGTAGTCTTGGAAAGCCACTTCCTGATAACAGTGGCTGAGAATTTCAGTTCTTCTGCAGCTATGTGTTTGGTGAGTGGGTTGGAGACCCATCCTTGCATGAGCAGAGCTTCAGGCAAGCAAATTCCATAAGGTGTGTGAAATGTTGGCTGGGACACATCTGCTTTAAATTCTCAGCATATTTTCTAAAATTTAGTAACGCTTTGAGGATCAAGGAGGATGATAAAAATAAATTATCTGAATACCTAGGATACCTCTACAAATAGCAGTAGAGAGATCCCACTCTACTGGCTCTCAGAATGTCAGAAAACAATATTTTTTATTTTGTTTTCACATAGAGTGTTTCAAGGAAAAGTCAGAGGGGAATATAGCTCTCTTTTTATGCAGGATAAAAATTATTTTTAAAAGAGAACTGGACTTAGTCAATTTTGCTATCCCATATTCAGTATTTAAAGTCTCTTAACATTTTTCACATAAACTAGGTGTTTCAGGGGTTTTCTCCTATTATATTCATAATAGAAAATATATTACTGTTATAGATGAGTAGTGTAATAGCTGGCTCTCAATTAAGAGAGATTTTATATATATATATATATATATATATATATATAAAATAGATATTATATAGATATATATAATAATATGGATATATATATTAAGAGATATTATATAGATGTATAGTAATGTTATTATAAAATGTCATTCCATACTCCTCTTTCCCTGCCCCCCTTGCAACAGCTTTAATTGTCAAGACATTTAAAGGAGGCTGGGTTGGTACCAGGAGGAGCAGCAAAACAGCACCTGACCTCCAATCAAGATGTGAAAAGTAATGTCCACCAATATCCATTGGTGGACATTACTTTTCACATCTTGATTGGAGAAAGAGAAAGAGCTGACTGACAAAACTTGGCAGAGAAAGAGCTGACTGACAAAACTTTCAGAGGGGCTGAGGGTATAAAAGGCAGAGCATCCACTTTGGAGATGAGCCATGTGGCTGGCAGCCACAGGGGGGGCTCCCAGCCCAGGAATTTTTCCTTATTTAGTCCTTTTGTTGTGTTTTTTGTTAAGGTTTAATAAATCTTGAAGATTTTAAGAAGTGAGCGATTGTTTCTCACATTACCTTTTGTGAGGAGCTCACCATATTGTTGAGGATAATTTTTTCACAAAATTTCGGTGGAAGGTAACAGAGCTCTGCCCCAGTTCTGCTTGTCTCCAGTGAGTCCCCCATGAGCTGAGTGTCAGCAGTTCCTGCTTTTCCAGCAGTGCCACTTGGAAGCACCATTCTCCTTTCAGGGCCCCCTATATTTCAGGCAATTTCCATGACAATTTCTCAGAATAGGCAGCTTAGGCTTTTCAGCTGAAGGGGTTCAAATGGATGTTTCTGTCTGGAACAGTCTGGAAGCTGCTGCTCCATTCCAGCAGCTCTCAGGCAGCTCAAATCTGCACATCCACAAAGCACAGCTTGGGAAATGCAAGTAACTAACTAAAGAAACAAAGTGCCGTGGAGAAGGATATGCAGAGTCCATGACAGTTGAGTTGAAAGGGAGTTTTCCCTGCTTTGAGTTCTCTAAAAGCTGCTGTGAATATTAGCTGTGGAAGAACTGAAAGCTAGTTTAGGCCTAAATTGAGAGCATCTCTGTGTGGATGGAAGGCTCTCTTGGTTTTATTGGATTTTAGTAAAAGCGCATAAGATAAAACGACATCTGAAGTGAAATATAAACCCACTCTTTCCTTACTATTTCAGGTTCTTCATCCAAAACACTTTACAGGAATACCTGAAAAGTCTTTATGATGGAAAAAAATAAATTTCCAAAGGTTCTTTTGCCACTAGCTACCAGGTATTTAAATCTTTGCCTTTTGCCAGGAAAGCTCTGTTGATAAATGATATAGATGGTGCCTTGGCAGGTGGGAGAGCCATCTGTATGGGTGCATGCATTTCCTGCTGAGAGCAGTGTGTGCTGGGTATGGACACTGCAGAGGTCACTCTGCCCGGCACCCCAAGGAATTTGAGGACTTTCTTGCTCTATACCAGCTGGTTTTTTAGAGGGTTTTTGCATAAGGATTTGTCAGATGCCTTTGAGTATACAAATATAGCCTGGATTTCTGTTGTCAGCATACCTATTGATAGCTGTAGAAAATACTTTGATAGATAATGAGGCAAAATTTCCTTCACAAAATCTGTTTCTGGCAATGCCAATTTGGATATAAAGGGATTCATTCTGTTCTTTATAACAGTTTTCACCAATTTACTTGGCTTTCTGGTCCACGATTGCCCAGAACTCCCTTGGGATCGAAGCAAATTTAAGCCAGAAGTTAAACAGCACCATTGGTAGTTAAATCTTCAGTTTCTTCTGCTGTAAGCAGTTATCATTTGGTGCTGGTGACTTGTTACTGCTCATTTGCTCATCAGAGAATTCTTTTTGAGTGTCTTCTGGCATTAAGCTTGATTTGAGATAGACTCTGTTGTGTCTTGCTGTAGAGAGAGGAGATTCCAGAGTAGGAGTCTTTCCAATCTCCTCTACCAGAAATGCAAACAGGATTTTTTTTTTTTTTCCCATCTATGGCTTTATGGTCACTAAGTTCTTCTTCTATATCTTCATCATTTTATGACCCTACAGATTCTTATCAGAATTCTTTAGTCTGTGGTTTTTGGGACTTTCGAAAGCTGTTCCTCAAATGGGTTTTGTTTTTTTTTTTTTTGGTAGGTGTCCTGGTTTAGGGCAAATTTTGGAGGAAACCTCCAAACTGGGGTTCCTCTAGAAAGCAGATTCAAGCAGCCCCTCCTGGAACTGGTTTGGGAAAAGATTTCCTTGGAGGAAAGTGGAAAAACCTGTTTATTTAACAGGCAAAGCATTCACCAGCACAAAAAATGAACAATATTAAACGATAAAACCTCTTGCTGCTCCGAAGAGATGCCACACTCAGAAAGTCCCTTTGTGGGCTGTAGCTGGGCTCCCTCACTTTCTGATCAGTCTCTCATCAGTCCCTCCAGTGCTGGCAATGCCACAGCCAGGCCCAGCCTGAGAGCTGCCAGTGTTCTTCTGGGTGCTCAGTCCAGGGCAGGTTCAGCCAGCTCCAAGGAAAAGAAAACCCAAAGTCCAGGGAACTTCCCTGCCTCAGCTAGCTAAAACTAACCAAAAGCAAAGGAAAGCTCTGTCCTGCTATCTGTCCATGCTGCAGACAGCACTGTCCAGGAGAAGGATGCGGGGAGCAAGTGCAGTTTCTGAAAACAAAATGTGTGCACCTTGTCTCCCCCCACCTTTGCTCTCAGAACCAGTCTTAAAAGGTGTAAAACTTATTTCTGGGCCAAACAGATGAATGGGGATACAATTCAGCATCAGAAAGTGACCCCAGGACATTATGTCATTTATACAGTATCTGCCTGAGCTTATGGCCCCTTCTGGTTTATTCATCTGGACATGGAACCACTTTGCTGTTCAGCAACACTGGTTTCTTCAGGCCTCTCCTAAGTTTCTAGGAGGCGAGATTTATTTGTAAACAAAGCTGTCTCTGAACACCCTTCTTCCCGCCTTTAAGAATTTTACTTGTTTCAAAACAATAAAAGGAAAACCTGGTCCGGGCACTGCTTCCAGTGAAGCCAAGAGTTGCTTCCTCCTCTCTGAGTTTCCTGGCTGTCCATAAAATCCTCATTCCAGGCAACCTGTCCCAGTATGTTTGCCACTCTGCACTGGGCATAAGTGAAGCTCTCCCATCACCATCTTGTTGCACAGTTGAAATATGTCAGTAACAGTATTTTTCTTCTCCTTGCCCAGAATATCAGTTTCATGGGATCACAGCTTATTAAACTGACCAGAGGGCTTGGCCAGTTACTTTTAAACCACTCTTTAACATATGATTCCACTTACTGCTTGGTACAGCTTACTGCACCTTTGATATATTCTTTGATTTTCATCTTCCGGGGGCTCTGATTGTTTTCTTTTCCACTAGGCATCCTGTATGTTTATTATTCCCATATTTCATGTTCATATTCCATATGTCAGTTCAAAGTGTGTAGGGCAGCAAGGCAGGCAAGCAGGTTCCCCATCTTACTGCTAACATGGATGCAGAAAAACATGTAAAAGTTCTTTTTAATCTCTGTAGAGCTATTTTTTTAATGCAGAACTGTTGGTTTTCTTTGCTGTTTCCTATTTGATTATTTCTAGCTTCCATCCTATCTTTTATATAAATCCTTTTGACTTCCCCAGAGAGCTTTTCTGCACCCATCAGCATTCTCCTTCTCTGTTTCAGCAACTTTGCACAAAGCTGGCCCTGTTCCTAGGAGGTGAATTATCCAGCACTGTAGGGTGAAATTGTCACTAAGGTTCCTGAACCGAGAGTGTAGTTACCTCTCCTGGGGAGAATTTCTCAGGAACACCATTTCCAGCTGGGGTCAGGCCCTTCCTTCCACCCAAGAGGGACTGCTGGCCTGGAAGTGGTGGCATTGTGCTGACAGCATCAGCCCCCAGGGAGCTGCTGTTGCTGCATCTGTTGAGCAGTGCAGGGTGTTCTTCATTCACACTTTGGAGTTTTTCATTTCCCAGTCGGATGGGCAACCTTTCTCAGTTCATCCTGTCAGTGCTGAACTCCTTCCTGGAGTTCAGATTGACCAAAGCAGCAAACTTTCCCCCCCTATTTCTAGCAGTTGATTTGCAGGCTGAAAGCATGTATCTGCTTGATTCCCTTTCCACAAAACAATGCTAATTTTTACGGCAACAGCGGGGCTGAAGAACCCCAGGCAGACCTCTTCACACACACTGATGGGTTTGGTGTGCTCTTGACTTTCACAGTGCCTTTGGTTATCTGCCTGTTGCACAGAAGGGCACCTCAGCAAGTGGCTCTCCTATGTTTTCTCTTATATTGTGGTGTTAAACAGCTTTTTTGGGAAACCCTTCAGATTGCATCAGCTGTGTGGCGCTGGGTATGGCTTCCTGATGTGACAGAACAGCGCTGGGGTGTGCTGAGTAGAGCTTACTGCCTGTATCGAGGGTCACTCTGCTGGAAGGAAACCACAGAAGAGGGGTTAGCTCCAGAGTCCCAAAGTCGTTGTCTGCAACGGGAGGTTTGCACTACCAGATGGAAAGCACCAATTTTCTATTTTCGGAAGAAGTAACTTTGGTCTCGATGAGAAATAATAAAATCCTGCAGAACATGGTTCATTAAAATTGAGTTCAGTCTGGGATTACTGGTGAGGTTTGCCACCTGTGTGCCCTCCTGCTTGCCTGAGTGGATTGTGGGTGGTACAGGTACCTCAGGAAACAGCTTACAGGGACACGTATTTTAATACACAGGGTTGAACATCTGCCTCTTGTAATCAGTCACTGTCCCATTCAAAAATCATTTCTGGCACTCAGTCAACCAAAAATACCCGAGCACAGCCTGGTGGTTGGGTCAGTAGGAGTTTGTGAGTTGAAAGAAACCAGTTGGATTCACATAAAATACAGTTCAGTGGTGAAGTCTCGCTGTTGTTGCTGCTACAGCCCTTTTAATGTTCCTCACTCTGATTTGGCATTAATGAGTTCTTACAAACGTGGTCTCTGTGTTTATACATCTTGTTTCTACCCATCTGTCTTAGACCACGCTGGAGTTTTGTGTTTCCTTTTTTTGCTAAGCGTGAAGCAGCTGGCCAGGGCAGGTACAGTCACATACAGCTGTATACATGTTTCTAAATTCATGTTTCTAAATTAATATCTGCTCGATGAACGTCTGGGAGGAATCCCTCTGTTCCCCTCATGTGTTTCAAGTCTTACAGTTTGTTTGGATGTACAAATCAGTCTGATTTCCCACTTCTGCTCTGCTGAATTTAAATTTTTTTATGCTTTCTTTAGGCATTTCAGAAAATTGTCTGCTCTCATAAACATTAACATTTGAAACTAAGTTATGAATGTAAAATTATTCAGAAATCATGAAAAGTATCAACCATTGGGTACCAAACCGGCTGCAATGAGACCCCATAACATGCCCTGTGAGTATTTCTTGGATTTTAGCTTTGGTTTTGACTGCTTTAATTGCACACTTGGAACTGGAAATACTTGATCTGTTTGAAATGAGTGTTAAAAATAGTTGCAGTTTTCAACATTGTAAAAATAGCTTTAAAATTTGAGCGGTTGCTTTTTTCTTTGTCTGGTAGTCACAAATCTTCCAACCTTTGAGAGTCAGATTTCAGGTGTTATTTTTGCAAGCTAATGCTGCTGTGCATTGTAATTAAGCAGACTTTGAAGAGATATTTACAAATAATGTTTAAAAAGCCACCATAAAAAGCACTCAACAAACTTAAAATAGCTTTGTCTTCTCCCTGTTTGTTTTTTTCTCTTGTTGCTGCTGTTCACAGCCCTACAGGCAGCATTCCTCCGAGATGAGGAGACAGGCAGGGTTCATGCTTTATTTACCTTAATAGATTTTTGAAGCTAAGTCCTGTGCAGCTGTTTGAAAATTTATGGAATTCATTTCTAAAGCAAACCACTTGGATAACAGACATGGCTGTGATTCCAGTTGTGCCAGTGCCAGGAAAGCTTTTGGTTTTGTACTGTGAGCACTCTTTAATAACAGGTCTTGTATTTAGCCTTTTGGCTTCTGAAAGCAAATTACTCCCTTCTTGATATGCAGCTGATGGTGCTGCAGCCTCATGATTTAGCTTTCAGTTTGTGGCTGTCCCTGGCTGTTCATGTCTTTGCTGGCTCAGCCAGGCCTGGCAGAGGCACAGCACAGCTGAGGAGATGCTCTGATTGCAGCCCAGGGTCACCAACTGCACCTCTGCTGCCGTGCCCAGCACGAGCACGCTGTCGGTGTGACTGCCTCTCGTACACAGATGGCCTTTTAAAATGTGCTTAAACTCCTGATAGATTTCCAAATATTTCCAATTGACAGCCTCCTTACAAATTCCCATTTCAGGAGATGGGAGCCAACATCTCCATGATCATGTTTGGTCGTTCACACAACCATAACATTTGAATATGACGAGGAAAATTGGCTGTGCTAAAGCACAAGCTTTAATTGAAGTAAATGCCAAAAAAGATGTTTTTGTAATGAATGCATGGGTATTTAAGTAGTTTCCCATCACTTTAATATCAAAAATGTGCTGGGATCTGCCAAGTGACTTGGTAATCTTGGCTAATATCAGGGAAGTTGCACACAGTCAATGGCTTTAAGCAGCACTGTTACTCTGCACACTTCTCAGGATCTGGGCATTTTAGCAGCAATTGCTTGCTGCCTTTTACAACCTTGGCAGCAAGTGTCAAAGTGACTGCAGTTTTTGTCTAGGGACAGCAGTGTCCTGTAATTCCGAGGGACACTTGAGGAGACCACTCATGGTAGCTGAATGAGGACCTTACAACATTTTTCTGGGCTCTGACTTGGCTTCAGTGAAAGCTTAGCTTGGTTAAATTGGCCAGCCTGTGGGGGCTGCCATGCAGAGTGGAATACAGCATTTACACAACTAAAGCTGAAGGGACCTCATTCCATGGGAATTTCGCTGGATTGTTGGCAGTACCTTGGATAGACATTGTGCCCCGGCACAGCAGTGTCTGAGGCACAAAGCAAAGCAGGGCTGTCAGAGCCACTTCCATCTGCACACTGTGGCTCTGAGTGGCTCAAAATGACACTGGGGATTTTTTTACAGAGCAGAGGTACTGAGAAGCCCTTCACAGTCCTGCAATACCGTCCATGCCTCATGGCAAGTCATGTGCAGCTCCCCCCATCAGTGTTTCCTTTTCCATTATACTGTAGGCATGACAAAGCAGGGAAATGTTGCCAGAATTACACTCCAGCTCTTTCATCTGTGTCTAGAAACTGGCTCACACTGGCCATGGGAGCGTTTTAGATAGTATTTCCATCTTGTCTTGCTGTCTACTCATGATTCGTTTGAATACTGCCAGGTCTTATATATTTTGCTCCTGTAGGTTTTTTACTTTCTCTTGAGATTGTGCCTATTTCATCTCCCTTGCTTTTTAAGTGGAAAAACCTTCATTTTTCCAGAGAGCTTGAGGAAATTTCTTTCTCATATTTTTCTGTATTACTTTGTAATTTTCCTTCTTTGTGAAAGAAGGTTCTGCCTCAAGAGCTCCCAGAAGCTATGGCTGCCATTTCATTTCTGTGTTTTCTTTCCTGTTGTGGGAGGTTTTAAAGGTTTGGGGTTTTTTTAATTTGTTGTTAAGGGAGGGACAAAAATGACAGAAAACTGATCTTACTTGAGGGAGAGAGTGTTTTGCTCTGAGCATTCAAGGAAGTAAATTATTTTCTGTTCAAGAACCTCATCAGGTCTTAATTGACATTATAGGTAGCTACATGTCACACTAAGGAAGCCTAGTCATGTTCCTCTTTGAAAAAAAAAGGTGCAACCCCTGACATTATTAAGGTGCACTGCAGATTACTTTTCAGTGAAAAGAGCTGTATTTTCTCCAAAGCTGTATTTTCTCTAAAGGTGATATGATACATCTACCTTGTGTAGATGTATCATTTTACCATGTTGTAATTGATGAAAATTAGGCCTAGTACTTCTTTGTTCCTTAAAGTATGTCCACAGTCAGTCTTTTCAACCTGCAGCTTATACATAAGTCTAACGTGAGATTATCTAAGAGAAAATCTGGTGCCTAAATGCCCAAAATGTTGGAAAAGGCCTTAAATGTTGGGAAATGCCCAAAATGCATTTGGATTTCCACAAAGTTCAAATGAGGTCTCTTCGCCGAGTGCCTTTACAAGAACAGAAAAAGTCAAAGGATACGAAGAAAACATGACTTGAAGTCTGATAAAAGATACAAAACAACAAAAAAGAAGGACTAAATAGGTAATTTTCACTGAGGATGGAGATCGCTGGCATGTCCCAGGGAGATCTCATCACCTACTCACAGTCTCAGGCACGTGTATCAGGAATGAGGTGTTTGCTCAAGTCATGGCATTGTTTTTGGTAATAAAAGTTAAAGTGGCTGTGAAGAGGTACAGTGGGATCTCGAAATAACAGGTGATTAAGGGATCAAATGATAAATGAAGTGTTGGAAATGGAAATTACTGTACGTTGTAGAAGCCACTCCTGATCTGTACATGTAACATGAAGTGGTAGTTGTTACTTCCAGGTAGTTTTGGATAATTGTGCGACTGCATCACTCCAGTGCTCAGAGTCCACATCTCAGATGCAGTTCTGGCACCTCTCCTCTCTCAGAAAGATAGATGAGGAGCCCAACGAGGCTTATTGCATTTTTGAAGCTGTTCCATACAAGGAATGACAAAGAAGGCAAGTCTTCATCTTAGAGGAGAGAAAACTGTAGTGGTATGAAATAGAGAGCCTGTAAAATAATAAGTAGGAAATAGTGAGAAGGGGAGGATTAGTACATGTTTTTCGTAGTGGGGATAATACTGGGAACTGGGTTCTAAAACAGAAGTAGTCTTTTTTCCCCAGGCCTATTATTAAATTCTGTTGCTCAAAAATGTTGTGGATACCAAAAATATAGCTGGATTAAATACATTCTTATAAAGGCAAGTTCATGAAAAGAAATCCTGTAAGAGGCTGCAAAATATGAAGATACCACATCTGGCTCAGGTTGCTTGAAGGGTTTGCTAAAGGAAGGATGAAATAGTCTTGCAGTGGTTGATATTCTTCTCCTAAACCATCACAGTCAGGAACTGTGCTAAGGTGAAGGATCTTTGGGCTGACCGATTCAGCAGAGTTATGTTGTCGATGATACACAACAGCAGTGGCTGGAAAAAACCAAATGCTGCTCCTGTACACAGATTAAAATCAGAATTATATTTGTGCTGTAGCCTTTTGCATAACTGGAGCAGCAGTGCTGTTCTGAGCTGCCTGACTCATTTGAGCCGTCTCTTTCTCTTGTGTAGGTGTCGGATTGTAGCACTGCCTTTCTCTAAAGCCCAGTGGCCTGTGAGCTCAGCCACCGTTCAGGCTCCCCTGGAGACCCTCTGTACAGAGCAATGGACTCCCTCCTGTCTTAATCTGGTGAGCTGTAGAAAGCTGCATGACCTGCAGCTGGCAGCCTGCACAATGGGGCTAAACAGCTCCTCTGCCTCGGCAGGAGCTGTGCTGCTCTAGCAGAGACCTTTCTGCCTGGAATGGAAATTAAAAAATTATTCTTCTCCGTGGAGCACCTTTCAGTTTTGTGGCAATACTGCAATGGGCTTGTTGCCATTGCCTGTTTTCTTTCCTTGGCCAAGCAGTCCAGCAGGTCGTGGTGCTCTGACGCTCAGGGCAGAGCTGCTGATTTCCCTGGGAGCAGTGAGGTGCGCAAAGGGATGTGTTTCCATGGCCCCTGCTGGTGAGCAGATGGGCTGCTGCTCCTCACACTAATTGGACTTCTTCAGTCAGCTGTGGCTGCATTCCCAAGTATTCATCTGTCAGCTTTAAGGCTGCAGCTCACAAAGAGATAGTTTACTGTGACCAGGTGCTGTAGGCAAGTGTGGCTATTGAGGTGTTCAGTGGATTTTCTGTTTGCACAGATCTTCCTGTCTGGACATCCAATAGCCTCAAAGAGTCCAGCTGGAGTCCAGAACTCCAGCTCATCCTGGTTCTCTTGCAGGTGTCCTACACAGATGGAGATGTCATGGAAGTGCTTTTGAAGCACCCTCCCTGTCTAAATACCATCATTTCTGTCTTCTCAATGCTGTGCTACTGCAGCTGGGCTCTCGCCAGCACAGCCAGCCAGAGGAGTCTTGGAAAAGCCAGGAGAGAGAATACTCTGTAATGAGGAGAGAACAAAGACCTAAGGTTGAAGCAAATGTTTCCTGTTTGTCTGGAAGTCTGCTATGTGCCCCTCCCACCCAAAGAGGAAACAAAGATTCCTATTTTGTAGCAGAACTTCTAAAGGACAAATGATTAATCTGTTGGCCATGTATTGCTCCTTGTCCCACCGAACTATTCGATCTTGTTCTGTCTTGGAAGGACTGTGAAGAATGCTGTTACACTGTGTACAAAAATACCTTCACTCAAAAGAAAAAGAGCTTAATTGTTCGGCAAGGGGCCTAGTTCAGGAATTTTTCCAAATCTATTTTTAGCACAAAAAACTACCACCCAATCTGTTGGAACTTTTTGTTTGGGGTCAAGTATTTCTTCTTCAAGAGTTTGCAGGGGACAAAGCCTCTGACATGGAATGAAAGGGTAATATCAGAGTTGGATGTGGATGATCTTTCCCTGTGTTTCTTAAGGACAGAGAGCTAGCTGGCATGAGAGCATCACCAAAAAAAAAGCTGAGGCCTGAAATCTATCATCTTAATTAGCCAGAAAGATGTCCTCAATCCTTGTCTCCCCCATCCCAGCTGTCCTAGGCACTGTATATTTACTCTCTGCTGCTGTGGCTTTTGCACAGACACTGAAATGTGTGACGCAGGTGTGTGTTAATGGAGGTACAGGAGAGAGGCAATTTTCCTGCTCATGCAGAAGGGCCAATACAGTGCAGAGCTGCACTAGCAGCCTGTCCTGCTCTGGGATATAACTGCACGGAGAGGGCATCACACAACTGCAAAATGGAGACATGGAGATGCTGGGACTTGAGCTGCTGCCACCTTCACCCTGCGCCCTTCGCCCCTCACAGTTCTGAGGGTGCTGCATGTATATGCACACCTTCATCTTCTTGACTTGTGGAGGGAGTCTCTTTGGCAACCTGTTCACTCTTTACAGGTCAGGAAAAATGCTCTAGGAGTTGTTTTGCTATGCACGTTAAGTTGCAGTTCTACTGAATTCCAATAGAGAAATGCAATCATCAGCCTGTGTTTAAAATTCTGGTTCTACCTTGCATTAAGCATGGCTGTTATCCTTTCTTCCTGCTCCCACACACAGCAGGAGCTTTTCACAGTCCATTTCCCTGCAGCATCCTGGAGAACGCTGACCTCCTGACCTCGTTTCCACTGTGCTCCTCTGTAATACCCTGCTCATTTCACTGGTAGATGGAAGGAGCAGCAAGCTACACACACAGCACACATCCTTTAGGGAAGAATTGTGCCGTATCTGTGCACTGTCCTGGCAACTTCAGCTGAGAACTGCACAATGACAGAACCATTTTAGCAATGGTTACTTCATACAGTCCCAAAAGGTGTTGCAGCCAGAAGAATCTGCTGAGGAATCCGAACAGGACAGCCCATGATGGGAATGACTCGGGACAGGCTCCTGCCTGGTGTCAGGTGCAGAGAAAGGTGTGCAAGCACAGCACTGTCAGCATTGCTGGAACAACTGCAGCAGGTCACTTGACAAGAAAAGCCTTTTTGTCACTTATCAGTCATTAATTCCTCTAATAGAAATGTGAGCTCACTCCTAATTACGAATAGATGAATGAAGTGTTTCACTGGAGTGGGCTCATGGACTTGCATCTTGCAGGAATACAATGACCCTGTCATGAAAATTTCTTTTTCTGGAGTGAGAAGAAAGTGGATACTCTGGGGAATGGTCAGATTTTGGTTCACACATGAGGATAGTGATGAACACAATAATAGACACTGCCTTGTGGTTACAACAGGATCTGATTTTTCTGTGCTTGATGCTCGAAATGTGTTTAGAAAGATCTTTATCTTTCCCCAGTCTTGGGAAAAAGTAAATTAGTAAGTTTGCTACTCCTCTCTGCTTTTTTCCTTTTCCCCTCATTTCTATTTTGTAATCTTCACTGCTGTATGATTTGGTTTCCTGCCCAGACAGAAAAATTAGAGTTTCCGTCTATCCAGGAGATCTTTACTCTTTCAGAAGACAGGATTCTAAACCAGGGCGTTAGAACAACATTCATCACTGTTGTTTGCTCTATACACCCAGTCTAGATAGAATCAAAACTCTGTTGTTCCTCACCTGTCACCTAGGACCAGAGTAAAGTACAGCTCCTCCCCGCCAGTGCTCACAGTCTGATTGAAACTTTCTACAGACCAATGCTGTAAAATGCTGCTGCCACTGTGCATACACTTATCTGCAAAAGCTCCTGATTTAGGTTTTCCCCAGTGTACATGAGCTGGGAACTGCTGCCTGGATTTGTGGAAAACCTTGGGGAAATGCCATTCTGACTGAGCACTCTGTCCTGGTTAACTCCTGCAGTACTTAAAGCACAGCTATTGCAAGGTTATCTTTGGGTCTGGTTTATAGGAGAGGCCTATCCCTTTGGAACAGCTGCTGTATATGGATTATTTTGTTTCAAGGAAGCCAGGTGAGATGAATGGATAGAGCCAGATGAATCACTTAGTTGAATTTTTAGTGTTGAATTTCTTCTTTACCTGAAAACGAACAAACTGTTCTTAATTATTGTTTCTTTATTAAGCACAGTGGCTCAGTGATGATGTACAGTGTTTCAAAACAGCTGTTGTGAAGGCTCTGATGTAAAACAGCACAAGAAGGGAGGATGGCAAACAAAGCTTCCAATAGCATGAAAATTATTGGAAAGATAAGGGGAAAGAAGTTGAGAAGGGTGCTGGGAAACACTGCTTTGCAGTATCATTGTTACCAACAATTTCTTTTCAGAGGAAAAACGTTGAGGAGCTAGAGGGATTGAACATCTGAAGACTTAAAGAAAAGTACTATCAGAAGAAAAAGAGCTGTGCAGTTCAGTTAATAGGGAAAAGTCAATTTCATTGGCATGGAATGAAAACTTGACAGTGGGTTACGCTGCGGGTTGATTTGCATCCTGTGTGCCTTACTGGGATTTCAGTGGGTGTAAATTGGACCAAATACTATGTCCTGATAGTACTGAGACAAGTTAGTCTTGTTTGAGATTTGAAGGCTTTTGTTGTCCTTGAGGAGAACAGCAACTGAAAAGGGGCTGCTGGCTTTGAGCAGGACTAGAGGTGATTTGAAGGTGCAGAGGGATGTTGAGTCAATAGGACAGAAATTGTGCAGCCCAAAAAGCTCCTTGTTGAGGACCTGTTGCAGTGGCTGGATGAAAGCAAACGAGGCATTCCTCAAGTCAGGAGTTCCTAGAGCCAGAAACAGCACAGATGGTTGCACTTTGCTGATGGGTACTTGGAGGGGTCAAGTACCTACTGCTAAACTAAAGACTTTTATTCTTTTTATGCAGGTGTGTGCTGAAGGCAGGCACAAGGGCTAACATGTTCACACCAAATCATCACCTGCTGTAGATGTAATTGAGATCAGCAGAATGTCACTGCTTCCACTGGAAATCATCAGCCTTTTCTCTGCATATTTTTGTCAAATAGTATGTAGTTAGACAACAGACTTGGCAAGATAAGTCAGGAAAACACACCAGGATATTAATGCCCTTGTAGGAATGATATGTATTTTGTCTCTCAGAGAGATTTAGGAGGAAAATGAAGCAAATGAAAAAATGAAGTTATTACTGTATTATTAAAAAACAGCAGGCTCCAAAAAACCTGGAGCTGGATTCCCACCAAAAATCAGAGATATTGTGGAGCTTGATCTGAAGCTCTGAAAATTATTATGCAAATGTTAGTGTGAATCTTGAGGCCAGTATTGGGTGACAGTTTAGTAAACAGGTGAAAAATAAAAATGAAAGTGCTGTGAGCATCTCAGTGAGGCAAAATAATAATATACATTTATCTAGCACTTAACATTTCCAACTTGTATGTCCATTCAATCATGCAGAAAGTTGCACTGATCTCAGATGCATGGAAAGAAAGGCTGTGCCATATTTCCAGAGCCTCTGTAGCTATTGAACAAGTTGGTGTTAGACTGGAGGGTTTGGACGAAGGAATCATAGGTAATTCTAAAAAAAGCAAGGGAATGCGTCCTTTCTATCTAGGTTTAATGAAAGTAACACATACTTAGATGTAAGCTGAGCAGCCCTTGGAAAACAGAGTAGTTGGTGTTTGAGATTGCAGTGGAGCTGACTGGAATGTTTTAAGAGAATGAACTGGCAAACAACAGATAATGTCTTTCGGAAGAAAATTACCTGTGCTATTGAAAATCCCTTTAAAGACATTTAAGGAGCTCCACAGGTGAAGAGCATCCAACCTCCTTAGATACCCAGTGTGTGTTTGGGTACCAGCCCCTTCCTGCCAGGGCCCCCTGTGCCAGCCCAGGGACAGGGCAAGACTTGGCCCCTCCTCAGCAGTCCTGAAGAGCAGTGGAAGCTGCTCAGAAAGGCCACTGGGCACAGCCTGTATCGTTCCTCATGAACTCAACTACAGACTTGGCTGGGGGGAGGAAAAGAAGAATCTGAACAAAATGTTGCTAATCTGTCCAAGTAGGGATGTGACTGATCTCCCTGGGGCTAATTCTGTGTATGAAGTTAAATATATGCCTAGAGGGTTTCCTGAATGCATCCAGAAAGTTCATCCACTCTCAAGCTGGAGAAATAAATGAGTGCAAAGTCACAGGAATTGACATCTCTTGGGTCTGAGTGATTTTCTGACATTGCTGGTTGACTTCACTGTGGGAGTAGGGCCCAAGTTCTCAGCAAAGGGACCGTGTTCAGGGGGCTGCACTCTGCCGGGAATTTGTACATTTGCAGTCTCAGACAAATTTATTTTTGTAGTTGCCATATGTGAGGGCTTTTCATAATCGCCATCTGTGGAACGAAAGGCAGTCCAGGCTAAAATGTGCGCAGTTGCAAATATTGGAAAATATGGCTATTATAAAAAGTTGTAAGAACTTTATGCAAATGTTCCATCTACAGTGGAAGGGCCAGATTCTAATATCACGCATGGTGCACAGTAACAGATTTTTCCTAGGTATGCCGGGATGGCCACACTGTGCCTGAGATTAGAATGTGTTTCAAAAATGGATTATTGGGATATGAAAGAGCCAATGATGAGGAAAATCAGATTTTACTGAGCTTTTTCTTTTTTTCTTCACTCTTACTATGTGAGAATTGGCTTTCAGCATAGTTTCTGGTCTTTGTAATTCATTAGGAAAATTGGCAATAAACTAATGGCAAAATGTGAAAACTAGTTTTCCTCCTTAAGAAATTCACATCATCAAATTAGGACAGAGAAATGATCTCTTTACACCCAGTTGCTCAGAGCAACTGGCAAATTTTGACTACACGAAGCATTACCTGAAGCAAACCACAGTGTCTGCATTCCCAGGGGACTCCCCTGAGGTGCTGTCCGCAGGCACTGGTGGCATTGAAGTTCTGGTGGTGTGCAGGTTAATTCACTCTGCAAATCCTACTATCAGTTTATCTTCATTTGTTTAAATCCTTGCATTTGATATTTTATTCCCCCCCCCCCCCCCCCCATATCCAGATACTGTCTTCTTTCTTGTCTCTTTGGGGAGGAGGTAAGTGAGATTTGGATGCAAGCCATAATTATTCTGGGAAAATCACCCTTCAGCTTTTATTTATATGCAAAATCTTGCCCTGCAGCAGCTTGACGGCTACACGAGGCTAGGAAGGCAATACCAGCCTACCTCCAGGGTTTCTCTCCTTCCTAAATGATATCTTGCTGGTCCTTGTCTCATCCTCAATTCTCGGTGACCCAGGTTTAGGGAGAGAAGTTGGCATGGCTATTCTGTTCTCATCTCCAGAGAAACCCAGCACTGGCCAGGTAAGAAGCTCCCCTTGGACAGGGAATATTGGATTTTCTAAGACAAAGGGAGCAGTGAAGCCAGCTCCTGGCTAGAGCTGAAGCAGCCCTGGCAGCACTCCACAGCTAGAAAGCCCCTTGAGACTTTTGAGTTCTTCAGTACTGAGTAGCAGCTGCAGCAGCAGCTTTCCATGGGTTTGGATTAAGGGAACTTTCTTGGAATGTTCTGAGTGCAGAGGGTGTCTGATGTTTGGAAGTGCAGAGTGTTCCTAATGATTCCCATGGAAATCACAGTATCAGTTGGTTCTGAAAATGAGGTCCCTGGTCTAAACAGCTGGGTTTGCAGGCAGGGACCAAACCCTCTGAGGTGTTTTGTGGGATCATTATTATACAGCAGTTTTGCTGTATCCAAGCTGAACAATTTTTTTCTTCAGTACACAGGATTCTTGAAAAGCAAGGGCTACCCGTGCAGACCAATTGCAATGGCAGATCCAGGGATTTAGCAAAGGCTAAAACCAAAACTGGTCTCTGCACATGCTTTCTAATCTAAACAAAATCTGAAAGTTTATCAGTTGTCCCTGAGAGCAACACCTCTGAGTTAGTGATGCTTCTCAGGCCACCTGAGAGATGATATAAATCTTTATAACTTGCAAGTGAAGCAATCAAATTTTAATGGAAAAATGTTTCTGTCTTTGGGAAAATGTGATAAATATGCCACTGTGAAGGGGCAGAGAACTTTTGCAGGAAATATTCATTAAGACTGACTATGAATATTCAGTATACACCTGAAAGCCCACATAGTTATTATATTTTAAATAAATACTTGCTTTTCAAATGTTGTTTTAACTAGTCATCTATCTTCAGATATTGTCAAAACATCACTCATCATACATCTGTCTAAATGCTATCCAGATGCTGCTGAACTAGTTTCTTTTTTAGCTATATATATTAAAGTATTCCTTTTCACAGAAAGTTTTGAGTGTAAAAATTATATATTTGTCTGAGGTTGGAAAACTGCATGGTACTGTTGCTGATGCAGGATTGGAATGAGGGATACTTTTTGTATGATATTATGAACAGCAAGTGGACTTTGGTGGTGGACATGAGGATCCCCATATAGTCTTAGCTTTTTAAATGAATTCTCTCATTCTTATGTTCTCTGCTGCCTCATCATAAAAAAAAAAATAAGAACAGGGGATTGGAAAATACTGTGTGGTTCATCATGATCCCCTCCTTCAGCAGGACAACATCATGCAGTTGCTTTTATGAACTTAATCTACACAACTGTAAATAAAAGTGAATTTCATGTTCCACCATCTCTCTTGAAAATGTGCCCCAGGAATGTAATGGGGCTAAAAACATCTCTGCTGGAGTAGCCCTAATATATGCATGATCCCTTCACACACACCTGTCCTTGGAGGAGTTGCTCTCTGCAGTGCTTTTCCCTCCCTCACGCTCACTCTAGAGCATTTATGGGCAGAAATATTTTCTTCTCTTAAGTCCTAGTCTTGCAAAACTGGTGGCAGACAGTAGCTAGAGATGAGCTCAGTGGGTCAGAGCAGGGTGGTGAAAATGCCCCAGTTGCAGGTTCAATCCCTCTGTGGGCCATCCACGTAAGAGTTGGACTTGATGATCCCTGTGAGTCCCTTCCAGCTCAGAGCACTCTGTGGGTTCTGGGGTGGGATGCCCTGCTGTCAGTGCCTTTCTCTTCCCCAGCTGTCTTCCACTGCACATTACTGCTTAAATGCAGTTACCTTACATGTGAGGATCAAAACTCTGCATATTCTTAATCATAGAATCATGGAATGGTTTGGGCTGGAAGGGACCTTAAAGACCTTGAGATCTTTGTCTACTGATGTTTGAACTGATGCCATGTCCCCTGATGACTGACCTTATTTCTGCGGGCAAGTCACATAACTGTCTCTGGATCAAACTCGCCTTTGCTGTAAATCCATGAAGCCTTGTGTGTTTCATTGCACCTGTGTCAGCTGTGGAATTTATCCAGATTCTTTCTCTGCAATATGTCAAGCTGGTGAATAGACTCAGAATTACCTCTCCAGTGTTATATACCTCTCCAAGGTATTTTGGACTTGAGAAATTAAAACCAGGCTGATAAAAATTATTCTTGGACTCCCAGACTACTGCTTTTAAGAATAATGCCAATACAATATTGAGGAAGTATATATCAATCTGTCCCTAAAATGAAAAAAATCTTGTTACCAGTAAGCACAAAGTGTGTTCCACCATTATTTAAGAGAAACACAAGATTGGCTACATTTATACTTGTTCCCTTCCGCAGCTCTGTCAGGGATATAATTTAAAAAGCTTTCCTTGTATAGATGTTCCGTTGTGGGGTTTTGTTCTCTTTCTCTAAGCATGCATAGATTTTAGACTACTTCCCTTAAAAGAAAAAGTTACTCAAAGTGAAATATTCCTTTAGATCCAGTCACATCTATTCTAGTAAGAAAATTTGTACTTAATAGCTGTTGTTATTGTCAGTTTTTTCAATACAATGAAAACCTTTTTTACTTTCTTCAGTACTTTTGTTGCTTGAAAATGATATTGTTCTAAATTATTGTTCTGTCAGCTGGGGGAAGGGTTGTCAGTAAAAGAGAGGCATTATACTGGTGTTGCACATGCAAGGTCATCTGTACCTCTCTGTGTTTGAACCAATGCTGTTGTGGTTGGTAAGAGGGGGAGGTACAAGGCTCTTTGAGGCAAGGGAAATTTATTGCATTGCTTTTCCAAAAATTACTGCCTATGGAAGTGGAGCTTGGGGTATGGTGGAACCAGAAGCTTGCTTTATTCTTTGATGATAGTAAAAAGTTCTTTAAAAAGCCACATCCAAGCATGAAAAAATGCCCTGTGATGAGTGTAGTACTTCAGGTCTTGGTTGCTGTAACTGGTAGTGGGAGCACAGTGATAGGACTCCTCTAAAACATCCCCCCGGGACAGACACATAAATCCCGTGGCATGGGAAAGTGGAAAACTGGAGAAAGTTTCAGACTGCATTTATTTTAATTTTTTCTTCCGTGGAGTTCATATGAGCAAGTGGAAGGAGTGAGTGCCCCGGCATCCCCTTCCAGATATTCCATATTTCCATATCCAAATATTCCATATTTCTGACTCCCAAAGGCCTCCCTGGAATGTGAGGGAGCAATGCAGCAGGAGTTGCTAAAAGCCCTGGTTAGAGCTGTAATTAATGGATAGGGACATGTGAGGAACCCTGTCCTCGCAGGGATTTCAGATACAGCATTTCAGCGACAGTTCCTGTCAGCGTTAGGGCCCCCATTACCCCCCTTGAATATCGCCTAGAACCACAGCAATTTTTTAGCAGTAAAGTGCTTTTTCTGCAGCTGCGTGGGGCTGCAAGGGAATTGGCTGCTCAGATTCACCTCTGCCTGCTGCAGCTGCTTCTGCTGGTGCAGGAAATGAGGGATTGCCTAGCAGAGCTGTGAGCTGGAGAAGGGCTTTTGAAAGCAGCCTTCCAGGGAGGATAAGATTTGTAAAGGAAGCAGAGCCTGTGTGGAAGATCAGGGATAGAAATTCTGGGTGGTTTGACATTATTTAGGGAAGGCAGCTGGTTCTCAACAGCTCCCAGGCCCTTGAAGAAAGTTTGAAGGGAAGGAAGGCGCTTCAGGATCTGGTAGCAGGAGGGCTGCGTGCCTTGAGATGTGAGCAATACCTTGCAAGAGGCGCAGCTCCTGGAAAAATGCAATACCTGGATTTGAGTGTAATTCTCAGAGGAGGAGCAAATTGTAATTTTTAATTGGATGGTAGACAGTTCACTGGAAAATTAAGGTAGGAAGTAAATAACAGCCTGAAGGAATAAAAAAAAAAAAAAAAAAAAGAGAGACTGTATTCTGCATAAATCTTGGCTTAAGGGAGTTCACTGTAGGAAGAGAACACTGAAATGGTGTTTAGTGTTAGCAAAATGTATCATCAATACTTTCATGTCTTGTTTTTCCTCTTCTCAACATCCCTGGGATCAGTGCTTTGCTGGCCATGTAACAGAATAATCTTTACAAGCTGGGGATGGGGGAGTTTTGTTTTCTTACCATAAATGGAGGTTTTTGATGAAAAATAAGTGTTTTATGGAGGCATCCTGCTGCCACTGAACATAGGTAGCCTTGATGAACATTTGAAAATACCAGAGAACTGGTAAGTTAAATATTGCACTGCTAGGGCCTTCTCACTGTTACAGTTTAAACTAAAAACTTAAGACCAAAGCTAGAAGTTCCACAGCCTAATGCTGCTAAAATTTATGTTCTTCACTCTGAACTGAAGCTCTGCTGCTTCAGTAACTAAAAAGAGGTCTTTCTTAGACTAAAAATACTGTGTTGAACATCAGGAAGTCAAGTTATATCAGCTTAATATTAAATTAATGGTCATTCATATACATCATTACCTCATACCATAACCTGTGCAGCTGTTCATGACATCTGCATCCAATCTATAGTTCATGACATGTCTTGACAGATACTTTACCAGAACCCCCGCCATGACTAATCTTGTAGTCATCAATTCTGCCTTTTTTACATTTGCTTGTTAATAAATGTAAATCTTCCTCAATATATGTATTCCAGCAGTGTGCCTGTATGTTCTAACAGTTACCCACATTTAATGCTCCTTTGGGATCTTTGGGCATGTAAGGAGCAATGAAAATGCACTTGGCACTTGTACATGTCATGGTAAAGTTTAATCTTTTATGATGGAAAGAGGCTGAGCCTATAAAATAAAAATAGTGCAGAAATTGTTCCTTGTTCTGGAAAACTGTCCAGATTCTATAGGCTGGAAATAATATTTACTGCTCTAGAGAGGACTGTCTTCAGCCAGATCACTGTGGGACTGAGGTTCTTCCAAAACAAGAAGATGACCACAGTCCTAGAATCAGCAGCAACCCTCCTTGGCTTCCCGTGTGATGTAGATTTTCCCAACTCACATGTGCACACATTACTGTAAAATTAAAATGTCATCCTTCTGGTAGAATATTGAGTGCAGTTCGCCAGTAATGGAATTAACTCTTGGCTAAGAACTAGAGAGAAACCGATCAATGAAGATGTGCAAAATTTTCCAAAAAGCATTAGACATGGTTTGAGTCTGCACAGTTGGTTCCACACTGGAAACAGTCTCTTGGATTGCTTAAATGAAGATTAGATCTATTCAGGTATGACATGTGAATATAACTGCTTTTTCTTAGGGTGCCAAATCCAGCAGGTTGAAAATTATACTACTTTGGCTGGAGATTGATGACTCTAAAAGGTAGACTTAGGGCTTGCTTGGAATTCTTGCTTACTGATGGTGAATCATGGCTGAAAACAGCCTCCTGTTTTTATCTCTCCAAGAGCCCTAGGAAAAAAAGAAAGCAGCATTCATGTGAAGAAATTGTTTTCCCCCACATCATGTATTAACTTCAGCAGGTAGAAATGAGTTCAGAGTTCATGAGTATCTAAAGCTCCCCACTTTTCAACACTTTTTGTTTCTCTTTGCTTTTGACTCCGTTTAGAGTAGAAGAGTGGAATGGAAATGTCATTTTAAGGGATTATACTTCCTTGTTGTCCCTGATCTGTCTTAATTGTGTAGGAATTCAGACAGATTTTCTTTGTGTTCTTTGAATGAGATCAGCAGTAATATAACTGATAAAAAAATGGCATTGGCTCTGGCTCTGGAATAAGGACAATTCTTATGAGAAAAAATAGTAATTTATTCAAGGGTGAGCTAGTACCAGCTGCAGTGATGCATTTTTCTACACAGATGAACTGTGAAGGTTTGTTAAGCAAAGAATATTGAGTGTGCAGAAAACTGTAAAAGTTACCAAATCCAGCATGGATGAGCGGGAGCTGAAAGGGACTTGGAAAAGCGATGCCATCATAAAAGTGAGAGCTTTTCAAAACAAATGTTTGTCACCAGTTTAAAATTCTTACTGCATTTCTTAATCTCCAAGTATTTTTTTGTATCCTCTTCCCTAGTGTGCTGTTGGTGCAAGGTTGGCACCTTTCAGGCTGTCACGAGCTGTCCTTGTGAAGGGGTTTTGTGATGGTTCGTGGGGGATCTCAGGGTGCAAAAAACCGACACGGTACAGGGGGTTTGCAGTGGTAATCAACACAAATGCACTTTTATTGAAATAACCACAACAGAAATGCATTGGGGAAGGATTGGGGGAAAAGGGGAAAATAAGGAAAAGAGGGAGGAAGAAGAAAAGGGTATATAGCTACCAAATGTGGAACTGCAAAGTCCTTTGGTGCCCAGCCGATGGAGTTCACCAGGTCACGTCTGGGGACATCTCAGGGATGCAGTTCATCTGGACCATAATTATGCTCTTCTTTGATGGGGGAAGGGGGATGAATTTTGAAACCAAGTCAAAGGTAGTGTATTGTATCTTTGGGGGAGAGAATGGTGTTTGGAAAAGGGTACACACAGTCCATGTTCTCAGCGGTGGGTGAGAGCCATTGTCTTCTTGGTCCACTGCTCACACCTGCAGCATCTGTCTGCTTTGGTCGGCTCGCCTCCCCCCGCACACCTCCCTGGGTTGGGGGTCCCAGTCCCAGTCCTTGGAAATTGTGTGAGGGATTTCACATAGGGATTTCATGTCTGGCTTTTTCTCTGGCAAAGAGGCTTCTTACATCTCAGTTTGTCTGTCACAGTGGTTGCAAATGAGCGAGAGGGGTCTCCTGTGGGGGACCACCCCCAAAACACAGGAGAAGTCCAGCCAGGCCGAGGGGTGGGGAAAAATCCCAGAGCTATTGTTGCAAAATTGTCAGAATGTCCTTTTTCTTCTCATTAGTGTAGCATAAAGTAAACACACCTGTGAAAACAATAGCTTAGCAATTCTCTCAGGTCTCGGGGCCTTCAGTGTGTAACTCTTCTCCTAGAGAGCCAGAGATTTTAGACAGGGGGATCTTTTCTTCAGTGATCCCCCAGTGACGACCCCGAGGCAGATGAGGGAAATTTCAGAAAGACTCTCACACAGGTGTAGCATCAGCCTGAGCCTGCCAGAGGGAGCTGGACACCTTTATAGTGTTGAGATGGGGGCATTGCCCTGGGAGCTGCCAACAACAACTGCTGGGAATGAGGACAGTGGATATGGAGAGCCCCAAATAAAGACCTCTTGTAGCCTTCAGGGGGTGTGAATTGCCAGCATAGGCCATTGCTCTCCAGGCCTGTTTTGTACATTGATTACAAAGAGTTGTTTTAAATCTCTTCTGGTAGCCATGGTAAATCACCGCTTTAATTACTGTCTAGGCAGCTGGCTTGTTGAATTCTGTTGAATGGCATTAGCTTATTCACTTAATTCTGAATTGCAAAAAGGCCACATTTAAATTTACCATCTCTCAGGTTCAGTTGATCTGAGAAATAAAATATCTGAGAGGATGTAAGAAAATCTGGCTGATGTTTTACTGGAAGGGTGTCAGAGAGACAGTAATGAAATAATTTAGGTTATGTATGGACATGCATAGTCAACCCCTTTTCCCCTCCTTTTCACAGGGAGGCAAAAAAAGAAGGAGCAGAGCAGTGCTCCTACTCTGTAATATTCATGAATTATGAGGATCGCTTTATTTTTCTTTCTTTGTGGGTTCACAGGCTCACCTCATGCACAGTTCTTTGTCTGGGCTCTTAAGCCAGTTTCATGGTCACATTCCATCTGGGACAGTAATTAACTAATAGTGATTATATCCCTGGGGCCTCTGGTATCATCCTCTGCTTTTATGGGAAGGTCTCTGCCATCATCTCATGACTGTCAGTAACTTTGGGAACAGTTTAGGATATCTTATGAGTGACTTGGGGATACTTCATCAGAGCTTGATGTTAAAATGTAGAGCATGACTGGAGACCAGTCACACAGCCCTTTCCTGCACAGCTATGGGCAGGTACTAATCCTACCATCTAGAGGCTATTTTGCTTGTAACTCTGGCTCTCCTCTGAAGTAAGGCCTTCTCTTGCCTCCAAAGCAGCCAGAACAATAAATCTGGAACTAACGGTTTAAACCTTGGATCAAATCGTGCAGAAGTCCCTTGCAATTGGTCTTGGTAATTCTCTTTCCTGGAGAGGATCTACCCCATGCCCACAAGGTGTGCATGGATTTCCATTGTTGCCGCAGGTTGTGGGAAGGTTTGCTCTTCTGCACAGTAAATGGATGGTCTGAAACTTCCTCACAAGAGCTGTTTCACTCATTTCCTCTTCTCTGTTATTTTCATTCCAAAAAATTTATTAAATTCATGCTCATATTCAAAACCTTGGATACAACAAAACGAAAAAATTGAGCAACTCACGAAACCTGCAGTTGAATGCCATGTTTATGCAAAATAACAGAATTTTAGGGGAGTTGGCACTAACAGCCTACAGTGCATTAGATAGTGTCCCAATAAAGGGAATCTTTCCTGAATTCAGGAAAATTCAGGAAAGCACCTCCCGGACTTTCCCTGGAATTCAGCAAGTGCTTTGCAGCTTGAAATTGGAAGGAAAGCCTCAGATTTAGCAGCCAGAGCTTCAGGAGGAGCAGCAGCGAGCACAGCATCGGTTTTGCAGCAGCTCCTTCCATGTGCATGTTTTTGGGAGTGGAAAGGCTTGCAGAGTGTTCAAGTAGCTTTTTCTCTCCGCTGGAAAGCTGCACGCTCAGTGCCAGTGTTCTGCAGCTTCTTTCTTCACGTTTCAGCAGCTAGCACGCTCTCCGTGTGCTGGAGAAGCGGCAGAGGCTTCCTTGCCGGAGAAGCGGCACCTTCGCCGGCAGAGAGCATCCTGCCGGCCGCGGTGCGCTCCGGAGCGGGGGCTTGTGCCGAAAGAGGCCGGCAACAGGCGCTTACCTTCGGACAGCTCCGGATCGCCGTCTAATGCGTCTCTTGTGGCCTACACGGCAGGGAAAAGCTTTTCCACTCTGTCTAGGAAGGAGAAAGTGTGCCAGCACAGCAAATGCCTCCCGGACTTTCCCTGGAATTCAGCAAGTGCTTTGCAGCTTGAAATTGGAAGGAAAGCCTCAGATTTAGCAGCCAGAGCTTCAGGAGGAGCAGCAGCGAGCACAGCATCGCTTTTGCAGCAGCTCCTTCCATGTGCATGTTTTTGGGAGTGGAAAGGCTTGCAGAGTGTTCAAGTAGCTTTTTCTCTCCGCTGGAAAGCTGCACGCTCAGTGCCAGTGTTCTGCAGCTTCTTTCTTCACGTTTCAGCAGCTAGCACGCTCTCCGTGTGCTGGAGAAGCGGCAGAGGCTTCCTTGCCGGAGAAGCGGCACCTTCGCCGGCAGAGAGCATCCTGCCGGCCGCGGTGCGCTCCGGAGCGGGGGCTTGTGCCGAAAGAGGCCGGCAACAGGCGCTTACCTTCGGACAGCTCCGGATCGCCGTCTAATGCGTCTCTTGTCGCCTACACGGCAGGGAAAAGCTTTTCCACTCTGTCTAGGAAGGAGAAAGTGTGCCAGCACAGCAAATGCCTCCCGGACTTTCCCTGGAATTCAGCAAGTGCTTTGCAGCTTGAAATTGGAAGGAAAGCCTCAGATTTAGCAGCCAGAGCTTCAGGAGGAGCAGCAGCGAGCACAGCATCGCTTTTGCAGCAGCTCCTTCCATGTGCATGTTTTTGGGAGTGGAAAGGCTTGCAGAGTGTTCAAGTAGCTTTTTCTCTCCGCTGGAAAGCTGCACGCTCAGTGCTTCTTTCTTCACGTTTCAGCAGCTAGCACGCTCTCCGTGTGCTGGAGAAGCGGCAGAGGCTTCCTTGCCGGAGAAGCGGCACCTTCGCCGGCAGAGAGCATCCTGCCGGCCGCGGTGCGCTCCGGAGCGGGGGCTTGTGCCGAAAGAGGCCGGCAACAGGCGCTTACCTTCGGACAGCTCCGGATCGCCGTCTAATGCGTCTCTTGTCGCCTACACGGCAGGGAAAAGCTTTTCCACTCTGTCTAGGAAGGAGAAAGTGTGCCAGCACAGCAAATGCCTCCCGGACTTTCCCTGGAATTCAGCAAGTGCTTTGCAGCTTGAAATTGGAAGGAAAGCCTCAGATTTAGCAGCTAGAGCTTCAGGAGGAGCAGCAGCGAGCACAGCATCGGTTTTGCAGCAGCTCCTTCCATGTGCATGTTTTTGGGAGTGGAAAGGCTTGCAGAGTGTTCAAGTAGCTTTTTCTCTCCGCTGGAAAGCTGCACGCTCAGTGCCAGTGTTCTGCAGCTTCTTTCTTCACGTTTCAGCAGCTAGCACGCTCTCCGTGTGCTGGAGAAGCGGCAGAGGCTTCCTTGCCGGAGAAGCGGCACCTTCGCCGGCAGAGAGCATCCTGCCGGCCGCGGTGCGCTCCGGAGCGGGGGCTTGTGCCGAAAGAGGCCGGCAACAGGCGCTTACCTTCGGACAGCTCCGGATCGCCGTCTAATGCGTCTCTTGTCGCCTACACGGCAGGGAAAAGATTTTCCACTCTGTCTAGGAAGGAGAAAGTGTGCCAGCACAGCAAATGCCTCCCGGACTTTCCCTGCAATTCAGCAAGTGCTTTGCAGCTTGAAATTGGAAGGAAAGCCTCAGATTTAGCAGCCAGAGCTTCAGGAGGAGCAGCAGCGAGCACAGCATCGCTTTTGCAGCAGCTCCTTCCATGTGCATGTTTTTGGGAGTGGAAAGGCTTGCAGAGTGTTCAAGTAGCTTTTTCTCTCCGCTGGAAAGCTGCACGCTCAGTGCCAGTGTTCTGCAGCTTCTTTCTTCACGTTTCAGCAGCTAGCACGCTCTCCGTGTGCTGGAGAAGCGGCAGAGGCTTCCTTGCCGGAGAAGCGGCACCTTCGCCGGCAGAGAGCATCCTGCCGGCCGCGGTGCGCTCCGGAGCGGGGGCTTGTGCCGAAAGAGGCCGGCAACAGGCGCTTACCTTCGGACAGCTCCGGATCGCCGTCTAATGCGTCTCTTGTCGCCTACACGGCAGGGAAAAGCTTTTCCACTCTGTCTAGGAAGGAGAAAGTGTGCCAGCACAGCAAATGCCTCCCGGACTTTCCCTGGAATTCAGCAAGTGCTTTGCAGCTTGAAATTGGAAGGAAAGCCTCAGATTTAGCAGCCAGAGCTTCAGGAGGAGCAGCAGCGAGCACAGCATCGGTTTTGCAGCAGCTCCTTCCATGTGCATGTTTTTGGGAGTGGAAAGGCTTGCAGAGTGTTCAAGTAGCTTTTTCTCTCCGCTGGAAAGCTGCACGCTGAGTGCCAGTGTTCTGCAGCTTCTTTCTTCACGTTTCAGCAGCTAGCACGCTCTCCGTGTGCTGGAGAAGCGGCAGAGGCTTCCTTGCCGGAGAAGCGGCACCTTCGCCGGCAGAGAGCATCCTGCCGGCCGCGGTGCGCTCCGGAGCGGGGGCTTGTGCCGAAAGAGGCCGGCAACAGGCGCTTACCTTCGGACAGCTCCGGATCGCCGTCTAATGCGTCTCTTGTGGCCTACACGGCAGGGAAAAGCTTTTCCACTCTGTCTAGGAAGGAGAAAGTGTGCCAGCACAGCAAATGCCTCCCGGACTTTCCCTGGAATTCAGCAAGTGCTTTGCAGCTTGAAATTGGAAGGAAAGCCTCAGATTTAGCAGCCAGAGCTTCAGGAGGAGCAGCAGCGAGCACAGCATCGCTTTTGCAGCAGCTCCTTCCATGTGCATGTTTTTGGGAGTGGAAAGGCTTGCAGAGTGTTCAAGTAGCTTTTTCTCTCCGCTGGAAAGCTGCACGCTCAGTGCCAGTGTTCTGCAGCTTCTTTCTTCACGTTTCAGCAGCTAGCACGCTCTCCGTGTGCTGGAGAAGCGGCAGAGGCTTCCTTGCCGGAGAAGCGGCACCTTCGCCGGCAGAGAGCATCCTGCCGGCCGCGGTGCGCTCCGGAGCGGGGGCTTGTGCCGAAAGAGGCCGGCAACAGGCGCTTACCTTCGGACAGCTCCGGATCGCCGTCTAATGCGTCTCTTGTCGCCTACACGGCAGGGAAAAGCTTTTCCACTCTGTCTAGGAAGGAGAAAGTGTGCCAGCACAGCAAATGCCTCCCGGACTTTCCCTGGAATTCAGCAAGTGCTTTGCAGCTTGAAATTGGAAGGAAAGCCTCAGATTTAGCAGCCAGAGCTTCAGGAGGAGCAGCAGCGAGCACAGCATCGCTTTTGCAGCAGCTCCTTCCATGTGCATGTTTTTGGGAGTGGAAAGGCTTGCAGAGTGTTCAAGTAGCTTTTTCTCTCCGCTGGAAAGCTGCACGCTCAGTGCCAGTGTTCTGCAGCTTCTTTCTTCACGTTTCAGCAGCTAGCACGCTCTCCGTGTGCTGGAGAAGCGGCAGAGGCTTCCTTGCCGGAGAAGCGGCACCTTCGCCGGCAGAGAGCATCCTGCCGGCCGCGGTGCGCTCCGGAGCGGGGGCTTGTGCCGAAAGAGGCCGGCAACAGGCGCTTACCTTCGGACAGCTCCGGATCGCCGTCTAATGCGTCTCTTGTCGCCTACACGGCAGGGAAAAGCTTTTCCACTCTGTCTAGGAAGGAGAAAGTGTGCCAGCACAGCAAATGCCTCCCGGACATTCCCTGGAATTCAGCAAGTGCTTTGCAGCTTGAAATTGGAAGGAAAGCCTCAGATTTAGCAGCCAGAGCTTCAGGAGGAGCAGCAGCGAGCACAGCATCGGTTTTGCAGCAGCTCCTTCCATGTGCATGTTTTTGGGAGTGGAAAGGCTTGCAGAGTGTTAAAGTAGCTTTTTCTCTCCGCTGGAAAGCTGCACGCTCAGTGCCAGTGTTCTGCAGCTTCTTTCTTCACGTTTCAGCAGCTAGCACGCTCTCCGTGTGCTGGAGAAGCGGCAGAGGCTTCCTTGCCGGAGAAGCGGCACCTTCGCCGGCAGAGAGCATCCTGCCGGCCGCGGTGCGCTCCGGAGCGGGGGCTTGTGCCGAAAGAGGCCGGCAACAGGCGCTTACCTTCGGACAGCTCCGGATCGCCGTCTAATGCGTCTCTTGTCGCCTACACGGCAGGGAAAAGCTTTTCCACTCTGTCTAGGAAGGAGAAAGTGTGCCAGCACAGCAAATGCCTCCCGGACTTTCCCTGCAATTCAGCAAGTGCTTTGCAGCTTGAAATTGGAAGGAAAGCCTCAGATTTAGCAGCCAGAGCTTCAGGAGGAGCAGCAGCGAGCACAGCATCGGTTTTGCAGCAGCTCCTTCCATGTGCATGTTTTTGGGCGTGGAAAGGCTTGCAGAGTGTTAAAGTAGCTTTTTCTCTCCGCTGGAAAGCTGCACGCTCAGTGCCAGTGTTCTGCAGCTTCTTTCTTCACGTTTCAGCAGCTAGCACGCTCTCCGTGTGCTGGAGAAGCGGCAGAGGCTTCCTTGCCGGAGAAGCGGCACCTTCGCCGGCAGAGAGCATCCTGCCGGCCGCGGTGCGCTCCGGAGCGGGGGCTTGTGCCGAAAGAGGCCGGCAACAGGCGCTTACCTTCGGACAGCTCCGGATCGCCGTCTAATGCGTCTCTTGTCGCCTACACGGCAGGGAAAAGCTTTTCCACTCTGTCTAGGAAGGAGAAAGTGTGCCAGCACAGCAAATGCCTCCCGGACTTTCCCTGGAATTCAGCAAGTGCTTTGCAGCTTGAAATTGGAAGGAAAGCCTCAGATTTAGCAGCCAGAGCTTCAGGAGGAGCAGCAGCGAGCACAGCATCGGTTTTGCAGCAGCTCCTTCCATGTGCATGTTTTTGGGAGTGGAAAGGCTTGCAGAGTGTTCAAGTAGCTTTTTCTCTCCGCTGGAAAGCTGCACGCTCAGTGCCAGTGTTCTGCAGCTTCTTTCTTCACGTTTCAGCAGCTAGCACGCTCTCCGTGTGCTGGAGAAGCGGCAGAGGCTTCCTTGCCGGAGAAGCGGCACCTTCGCCGGCAGAGAGCATCCTGCCGGCCGCGGTGCGCTCCGGAGCGGGGGCTTGTGCCGAAAGAGGCCGGCAACAGGCGCTTACCTTCGGACAGCTCCGGATCGCCGTCTAATGCGTCTCTTGTCGCCTACACGGCAGGGAAAAGCTTTTCCACTCTGTCTAGGAAGGAGAAAGTGTGCCAGCACAGCAAATGCCTCCCGGACTTTCCCTGGTATTCAGCAAGTGCTTTGCAGCTTGAAATTGGAAGGAAAGCCTCAGATTTAGCAGCCAGAGCTTCAGGAGGAGCAGCAGCGAGCACAGCATCGGTTTTGCAGCAGCTCCTTCCATGTGCATGTTTTTGGGAGTGGAAAGGCTTGCAGAGTGTTAAAGTAGCTTTTTCTCTCCGCTGGAAAGCTGCACGCTCAGTGCCAGTGTTCTGCAGCTTCTTTCTTCACGTTTCAGCAGCTAGCACGCTCTCCGTGTGCTGGAGAAGCGGCAGAGGCTTCCTTGCCGGAGAAGCGGCACCTTCGCCGGCAGAGAGCATCCTGCCGGCCGCGGTGCGCTCCGGAGCGGGGGCTTGTGCCGAAAGAGGCCGGCAACAGGCGCTTACCTTCGGACAGCTCCGGATCGCCGTCTAATGCGTCTCTTGTGGCCTACACGGCAGGGAAAAGCTTTTCCACTCTGTCTAGGAAGGAGAAAGTGTGCCAGCACAGCAAATGCCTCCCGGACTTTCCCTGCAATTCAGCAAGTGCTTTGCAGCTTGAAATTGGAAGGAAAGCCTCAGATTTAGCAGCCAGAGCTTCAGGAGGAGCAGCAGCGAGCACAGCATCGCTTTTGCAGCAGCTCCTTCCATGTGCATGTTTTTGGGAGTGGAAAGGCTTGCAGAGTGTTCAAGTAGCTTTTTCTCTCCGCTGGAAAGCTGCACGCTCAGTGCCAGTGTTCTGCAGCTTCTTTCTTCACGTTTCAGCAGCTAGCACGCTCTCCGTGTGCTGGAGAAGCGGCAGAGGCTTCCTTGCCGGAGAAGCGGCACCTTCGCCGGCAGAGAGCATCCTGCCGGCCGCGGTGCGCTCCGGAGCGGGGGCTTGTGCCGAAAGAGGCCGGCAACAGGCGCTTACCTTCGGACAGCTCCGGATCGCCGTCTAATGCGTCTCTTGTGGCCTACACGGCAGGGAAAAGCTTTTCCACTCTGTCTAGGAAGGAGAAAGTGTGCCAGCACAGCAAATGCCTCCCGGACTTTCCCTGGAATTCAGCAAGTGCTTTGCAGCTTGAAATTGGAAGGAAAGCCTCAGATTTAGCAGCCAGAGCTTCAGGAGGAGCAGCAGCGAGCACAGCATCGGTTTTGCAGCAGCTCCTTCCATGTGCATGTTTTTGGGAGTGGAAAGGCTTGCAGAGTGTTCAAGTAGCTTTTTCTCTCCGCTGGAAAGCTGCACGCTCAGTGCCAGTGTTCTGCAGCTTCTTTCTTCACGTTTCAGCAGCTAGCACGCTCTCCGTGTGCTGGAGAAGCGGCAGAGGCTTCCTTGCCGGAGAAGCGGCACCTTCGCCGGCAGAGAGCATCCTGCCGGCCGCGGTGCGCTCCGGAGCGGGGGCTTGTGCCGAAAGAGGCCGGCAACAGGCGCTTACCTTCGGACAGCTCCGGATCGCCGTCTAATGCGTCTCTTGTGGCCTACACGGCAGGGAAAAGCTTTTCCACTCTGTCTAGGAAGGAGAAAGTGTGCCAGCACAGCAAATGCCTCCCGGACTTTCCCTGGAATTCAGCAAGTGCTTTGCAGCTTGAAATTGGAAGGAAAGCCTCAGATTTAGCAGCCAGAGCTTCAGGAGGAGCAGCAGCGAGCACAGCATCGGTTTTGCAGCAGCTCCTTCCATGTGCATGTTTTTGGGAGTGGAAAGGCTTGCAGAGTGTTCAAGTAGCTTTTTCTCTCCGCTGGAAAGCTGCACGCTCAGTGCCAGTGTTCTGCAGCTTCTTTCTTCACGTTTCAGCAGCTAGCACGCTCTCCGTGTGCTGGAGAAGCGGCAGAGGCTTCCTTGCCGGAGAAGCGGCACCTTCGCCGGCAGAGAGCATCCTGCCGGCCGCGGTGCGCTCCGGAGCGGGGGCTTGTGCCGAAAGAGGCCGGCAACAGGCGCTTACCTTCGGACAGCTCCGGATCGCCGTCTAATGCGTCTCTTGTGGCCTACACGGCAGGGAAAAGCTTTTCCACTCTGTCTAGGAAGGAGAAAGTGTGCCAGCACAGCAAATGCCTCCCGGACTTTCCCTGCAATTCAGCAAGTGCTTTGCAGCTTGAAATTGGAAGGAAAGCCTCAGATTTAGCAGCCAGAGCTTCAGGAGGAGCAGCAGCGAGCACAGCATCGGTTTTGCAGCAGCTCCTTCCATGTGCATGTTTTTGGGAGTGGAAAGGCTTGCAGAGTGTTAAAGTAGCTTTTTCTCTCCGCTGGAAAGCTGCACGCTCAGTGCCAGTGTTCTGCAGCTTCTTTCTTCACGTTTCAGCAGCTAGCACGCTCTCCGTGTGCTGGAGAAGCGGCAGAGGCTTCCTTGCCGGAGAAGCGGCACCTTCGCCGGCAGAGAGCATCCTGCCGGCCGCGGTGCGCTCCGGAGCGGGGGCTTGTGCCGAAAGAGGCCGGCAACAGGCGCTTACCTTCGGACAGCTCCGGATCGCCGTCTAATGCGTCTCTTGTGGCCTACACGGCAGGGAAAAGCTTTTCCACTCTGTCTAGGAAGGAGAAAGTGTGCCAGCACAGCAAATGCCTCCCGGACTTTCCCTGGAATTCAGCAAGTGCTTTGCAGCTTGAAATTGGAAGGAAAGCCTCAGATTTAGCAGCCAGAGCTTCAGGAGGAGCAGCAGCGAGCACAGCATCGGTTTTGCAGCAGCTCCTTCCATGTGCATGTTTTTGGGCGTGGAAAGGCTTGCAGAGTGTTAAAGTAGCTTTTTCTCTCCGCTGGAAAGCTGCACGCTCAGTGCCAGTGTTCTGCAGCTTCTTTCTTCACGTTTCAGCAGCTAGCACGCTCTCCGTGTGCTGGAGAAGCGGCAGAGGCTTCCTTGCCGGAGAAGCGGCACCTTCGCCGGCAGAGAGCATCCTGCCGGCCGCGGTGCGCTCCGGAGCGGGGGCTTGTGCCGAAAGAGGCCGGCAACAGGCGCTTACCTTCGGACAGCTCCGGATCGCCGTCTAATGCGTCTCTTGTCGCCTACACGGCAGGGAAAAGCTTTTCCACTCTGTCTAGGAAGGAGAAAGTGTGCCAGCACAGCAAATGCCTCCCGGACTTTCCCTGCAATTCAGCAAGTGCTTTGCAGCTTGAAATTGGAAGGAAAGCCTCAGATTTAGCAGCCAGAGCTTCAGGAGGAGCAGCAGCGAGCACAGCATCGGTTTTGCAGCAGCTCCTTCCATGTGCATGTTTTTGGGAGTGGAAAGGCTTGCAGAGTGTTAAAGTAGCTTTTTCTCTCCGCTGGAAAGCTGCACGCTCAGTGCCAGTGTTCTGCAGCTTCTTTCTTCACGTTTCAGCAGCTAGCACGCTCTCCGTGTGCTGGAGAAGCGGCAGAGGCTTCCTTGCCGGAGAAGCGGCACCTTCGCCGGCAGAGAGCATCCTGCCGGCCGCGGTGCGCTCCGGAGCGGGGGCTTGTGCCGAAAGAGGCCGGCAACAGGCGCTTACCTTCGGACAGCTCCGGATCGCCGTCTAATGCGTCTCTTGTCGCCTACACGGCAGGGAAAAGCTTTTCCACTCTGTCTAGGAAGGAGAAAGTGTGCCAGCACAGCAAATGCCTCCCGGACTTTCCCTGGTATTCAGCAAGTGCTTTGCAGCTTGAAATTGGAAGGAAAGCCTCAGATTTAGCAGCCAGAGCTTCAGGAGGAGCAGCAGCGAGCACAGCATCGGTTTTGCAGCAGCTCCTTCCATGTGCATGTTTTTGGGAGTGGAAAGGCTTGCAGAGTGTTAAAGTAGCTTTTTCTCTCCGCTGGAAAGCTGCACGCTCAGTGCCAGTGTTCTGCAGCTTCTTTCTTCACGTTTCAGCAGCTAGCACGCTCTCCGTGTGCTGGAGAAGCGGCAGAGGCTTCCTTGCCGGAGAAGCGGCACCTTCGCCGGCAGAGAGCATCCTGCCGGCCGCGGTGCGCTCCGGAGCGGGGGCTTGTGCCGAAAGAGGCCGGCAACAGGCGCTTACCTTCGGACAGCTCCGGATCGCCGTCTAATGCGTCTCTTGTGGCCTACACGGCAGGGAAAAGCTTTTCCACTCTGTCTAGGAAGGAGAAAGTGTGCCAGCACAGCAAATGCCTCCCGGACTTTCCCTGGAATTCAGCAAGTGCTTTGCAGCTTGAAATTGGAAGGAAAGCCTCAGATTTAGCAGCCAGAGCTTCAGGAGGAGCAGCAGCGAGCACAGCATCGGTTTTGCAGCAGCTCCTTCCATGTGCATGTTTTTGGGAGTGGAAAGGCTTGCAGAGTGTTAAAGTAGCTTTTTCTCTCCGCTGGAAAGCTGCACGCTCAGTGCCAGTCTTCTGCAGCTTCTTTCTTCACGTTTCAGCAGCTAGCACGCTCTCCGTGTGCTGGAGAAGCGGCAGAGGCTTCCTTGCCGGAGAAGCGGCACCTTCGCCGGCAGAGAGCATCCTGCCGGCCGCGGTGCGCTCCGGAGCGGGGGCTTGTGCCGAAAGAGGCCGGCAACAGGCGCTTACCTTCGGACAGCTCCGGATCGCCGTCTAATGCGTCTCTTGTGGCCTACACGGCAGGGAAAAGCTTTTCCACTCTGTCTAGGAAGGAGAAAGTGTGCCAGCACAGCAAATGCCTCCCGGACTTTCCCTGGAATTCAGCAAGTGCTTTGCAGCTTGAAATTGGAAGGAAAGCCTCAGATTTAGCAGCCAGAGCTTCAGGAGGAGCAGCAGCGAGCACAGCATCGCTTTTGCAGCAGCTCCTTCCATGTGCATGTTTTTGGGAGTGGAAAGGCTTGCAGAGTGTTCAAGTAGCTTTTTCTCTCCGCTGGAAAGCTGCACGCTCAGTGCCAGTGTTCTGCAGCTTCTTTCTTCACGTTTCAGCAGCTAGCACGCTCTCCGTGTGCTGGAGAAGCGGCAGAGGCTTCCTTGCCGGAGAAGCGGCACCTTCGCCGGCAGAGAGCATCCTGCCGGCCGCGGTGCGCTCCGGAGCGGGGGCTTGTGCCGAAAGAGGCCGGCAACAGGCGCTTACCTTCGGACAGCTCCGGATCGCCGTCTAATGCGTCTCTTGTGGCCTACACGGCAGGGAAAAGCTTTTCCACTCTGTCTAGGAAGGAGAAAGTGTGCCAGCACAGCAAATGCCTCCCGGACTTTCCCTGGAATTCAGCAAGTGCTTTGCAGCTTGAAATTGGAAGGAAAGCCTCAGATTTAGCAGCCAGAGCTTCAGGAGGAGCAGCAGCGAGCACAGCATCGGTTTTGCAGCAGCTCCTTCCATGTGCATGTTTTTGGGAGTGGAAAGGCTTGCAGAGTGTTAAAGTAGCTTTTTCTCTCCGCTGGAAAGCTGCACGCTCAGTGCCAGTGTTCTGCAGCTTCTTTCTTCACGTTTCAGCAGCTAGCACGCTCTCCGTGTGCTGGAGAAGCGGCAGAGGCTTCCTTGCCGGAGAAGCGGCACCTTCGCCGGCAGAGAGCATCCTGCCGGCCGCGGTGCGCTCCGGAGCGGGGGCTACTTTAACACTCTGCAAGCCTTTCCACTCCCAAAAACATGCACATGGAAGGAGCTGCTGCAAAACCGATGCTGTGCTCGCTGCTGCTCCTCCTGAAGCTCTGGCTGCTAAATCTGAGGCTTTCCTTCCAATTTCAAGCTGCAAAGCACTTGCTGAATTCCAGGGAAAGCCCGGGAGGCATTTGCTGTGCTGGCACACTTTCTCCTTCCTAGACAGAGTGGAAAAGCTTTTCCCTGCCGTGTAGGCCACAAGAGACGCATTAGACGGCGATCCGGAGCTGTCCGAAGGTAAGCGCCTGTTGCCGGCCTCTTTCGGCACAAGCCCCCGCTCCGGAGCGCACCGCGGCCGGCAGGATGCTCTCTGCCGGCGAAGGTGCCGCTTCTCCGGCAAGGAAGCCTCTGCCGCTTCTCCAGCACACGGAGAGCGTGCTAGCTGCTGAAACGTGAAGAAAGAAGCTGCAGAACACTGGCACTGAGCGTGCAGCTTTCCAGCGGAGAGAAAAAGCTACTTTAACACTCTGCAAGCCTTTCCACTCCCAAAAACATGCACATGGAAGGAGCTGCTGCAAAAGCGATGCTGTGCTCGCTGCTGCTCCTCCTGAAGCTCTGGCTGCTAAATCTGAGGCTTTCCTTCCAATTTCAAGCTGCAAAGCACTTGCTGAACTCCAGGGAAAGTCCGGGAGGCATTTGCTGTGCTGGCACACTTTCTCCTTCCTAGACAGAGTGGAAAAGCTTTTCCCTGCCGTGTAGGCGACAAGAGACGCATTAGACGGCGATCCGGAGCTGTCCGAAGGTAAGCGCCTGTTGCCGGCCTCTTTCGGCACAAGCCCCCGCTCCGGAGCGCACCGCGGCCGGCAGGATGCTCTCTGCCGGCGAAGGTGCCGCTTCTCCGGCAAGGAAGCCTCTGCCGCTTCTCCAGCACACGGAGAGCGTGCTAGCTGCTGAAACGTGAAGAAAGAAGCTGCAGAACACTGGCACAGAGCGTGCAGCTTTCCAGCGGAGAGAAAAAGCTACTTGAACACTCTGCAAGCCTTTCCACTCCCAAAAACATGCACATGGAAGGAGCTGCTGCAAAAGCGATGCTGTGCTCGCTGCTGCTCCTCCTGAAGCTCTAGCTGCTAAATCTGAGGCTTTCCTTCCAATTTCAAGCTGCAAAGCACTTGCTGAATTCCAGGGAAAGTCCGGGAGGCATTTGCTGTGCTGGCACACTTTCTCCTTCCTAGACAGAGTGGAAAAGCTTTTCCCTGCCGTGTAGGCGACAAGAGACGCATTAGACGGCGATCCGGAGCTGTCCGAAGGTAAGCGCCTGTTGCCGGCCTCTTTCGGCACAAGCCCCCGCTCCGGAGCGCACCGCGGCCGGCAGGATGCTCTCTGCCGGCGAAGGTGCCGCTTCTCCGGCAAGGAAGCCTCTGCCGCTTCTCCAGCACACGGAGAGCGTGCTAGCTGCTGAAACGTGAAGAAAGAAGCTGCAGAACACTGGCACTGAGCGTGCAGCTTTCCAGCGGAGAGAAAAAGCTACTTTAACACTCTGCAAGCCTTTCCACTCCCAAAAACATGCACATGGAAGGAGCTGCTGCAAAAGCGATGCTGTGCTCGCTGCTGCTCCTCCTGAAGCTCTGGCTGCTAAATCTGAGGCTTTCCTTCCAATTTCAAGCTGCAAAGCACTTGCTGAATTCCAGGGAAAGCCCGGGAGGCATTTGCTGTGCTGGCACACTTTCTCCTTCCTAGACAGAGTGGAAAAGCTTTTCCCTGCCGTGTAGGCGACAAGAGACGCATTAGACGGCGATCCGGAGCTGTCCGAAGGTAAGCGCCTGTTGCCGGCCTCTTTCGGCACAAGCCCCCGCTCCGGAGCGCACCGCGGCCGGCAGGATGCTCTCTGCCGGCGAAGGTGCCGCTTCTCCGGCAAGGAAGCCTCTGCCGCTTCTCCAGCACACGGAGAGCGTGCTAGCTGCTGAAACGTGAAGAAAGAAGCTGCAGAACACTGGCACTGAGCGTGCAGCTTTCCAGCGGAGAGAAAAAGCTACTTGAACACTCTGCAAGCCTTTCCACTCCCAAAAACATGCACATGGAAGGAGCTGCTGCAAAAGCGATGCTGTGCTCGCTGCTGCTCCTCCTGAAGCTCTGGCTGCTAAATCTGAGGCTTTCCTTCCAATTTCAAGCTGCAAAGCACTTGCTGAATTCCAGGGAAAGTCCGGGAGGCATTTGCTGTGCTGGCACACTTTCTCCTTCCTAGACAGAGTGGAAAAGCTTTTCCCTGCCGTGTAGGCCACAAGAGACGCATTAGACGGCGATCCGGAGCTGTCCGAAGGTAAGCGCCTGTTGCCGGCCTCTTTCGGCACAAGCCCCCGCTCCGGAGCGCACCGCGGCCGGCAGGATGCTCTCTGCCGGCGAAGGTGCCGCTTCTCCGGCAAGGAAGCCTCTGCCGCTTCTCCAGCACACGGAGAGCGTGCTAGCTGCTGAAACGTGAAGAAAGAAGCTGCAGAAGACTGGCACTGAGCGTGCAGCTTTCCAGCGGAGAGAAAAAGCTACTTTAACACTCTGCAAGCCTTTCCACTCCCAAAAACATGCACATGGAAGGAGCTGCTGCAAAACCGATGCTGTGCTCGCTGCTGCTCCTCCTGAAGCTCTGGCTGCTAAATCTGAGGCTTTCCTTCCAATTTCAAGCTGCAAAGCACTTGCTGAATTCCAGGGAAAGTCCGGGAGGCATTTGCTGTGCTGGCACACTTTCTCCTTCCTAGACAGAGTGGAAAAGCTTTTCCCTGCCGTGTAGGCCACAAGAGACGCATTAGACGGCGATCCGGAGCTGTCCGAAGGTAAGCGCCTGTTGCCGGCCTCTTTCGGCACAAGCCCCCGCTCCGGAGCGCACCGCGGCCGGCAGGATGCTCTCTGCCGGCGAAGGTGCCGCTTCTCCGGCAAGGAAGCCTCTGCCGCTTCTCCAGCACACGGAGAGCGTGCTAGCTGCTGAAACGTGAAGAAAGAAGCTGCAGAACACTGGCACTGAGCGTGCAGCTTTCCAGCGGAGAGAAAAAGCTACTTTAACACTCTGCAAGCCTTTCCACTCCCAAAAACATGCACATGGAAGGAGCTGCTGCAAAACCGATGCTGTGCTCGCTGCTGCTCCTCCTGAAGCTCTGGCTGCTAAATCTGAGGCTTTCCTTCCAATTTCAAGCTGCAAAGCACTTGCTGAATACCAGGGAAAGTCCGGAGGCATTTGCTGTGCTGGCACACTTTCTCCTTCCTAGACAGAGTGGAAAAGCTTTTCCCTGCCGTGTAGGCGACAAGAGACGCATTAGACGGCGATCCGGAGCTGTCCGAAGGTAAGCGCCTGTTGCCGGCCTCTTTCGGCACAAGCCCCCGCTCCGGAGCGCACCGCGGCCGGCAGGATGCTCTCTGCCGGCGAAGGTGCCGCTTCTCCGGCAAGGAAGCCTCTGCCGCTTCTCCAGCACACGGAGAGCGTGCTAGCTGCTGAAACGTGAAGAAAGAAGCTGCAGAACACTGGCACTGAGCGTGCAGCTTTCCAGCGGAGAGAAAAAGCTACTTTAACACTCTGCAAGCCTTTCCACTCCCAAAAACATGCACATGGAAGGAGCTGCTGCAAAACCGATGCTGTGCTCGCTGCTGCTCCTCCTGAAGCTCTGGCTGCTAAATCTGAGGCTTTCCTTCCAATTTCAAGCTGCAAAGCACTTGCTGAATTGCAGGGAAAGTCCGGGAGGCATTTGCTGTGCTGGCACACTTTCTCCTTCCTAGACAGAGTGGAAAAGCTTTTCCCTGCCGTGTAGGCGACAAGAGACGCATTAGACGGCGATCCGGAGCTGTCCGAAGGTAAGCGCCTGTTGCCGGCCTCTTTCGGCACAAGCCCCCGCTCCGGAGCGCACCGCGGCCGGCAGGATGCTCTCTGCCGGCGAAGGTGCCGCTTCTCCGGCAAGGAAGCCTCTGCCGCTTCTCCAGCACACGGAGAGCGTGCTAGCTGCTGAAACGTGAAGAAAGAAGCTGCAGAACACTGGCACTGAGCGTGCAGCTTTCCAGCGGAGAGAAAAAGCTACTTTAACACTCTGCAAGCCTTTCCACGCCCAAAAACATGCACATGGAAGGAGCTGCTGCAAAACCGATGCTGTGCTCGCTGCTGCTCCTCCTGAAGCTCTGGCTGCTAAATCTGAGGCTTTCCTTCCAATTTCAAGCTGCAAAGCACTTGCTGAATTCCAGGGAAAGTCCGGGAGGCATTTGCTGTGCTGGCACACTTTCTCCTTCCTAGACAGAGTGGAAAAGCTTTTCCCTGCCGTGTAGGCCACAAGAGACGCATTAGACGGCGATCCGGAGCTGTCCGAAGGTAAGCGCCTGTTGCCGGCCTCTTTCGGCACAAGCCCCCGCTCCGGAGCGCACCGCGGCCGGCAGGATGCTCTCTGCCGGCGAAGGTGCCGCTTCTCCGGCAAGGAAGCCTCTGCCGCTTCTCCAGCACACGGAGAGCGTGCTAGCTGCTGAAACGTGAAGAAAGAAGCTGCAGAACACTGGCACTGAGCGTGCAGCTTTCCAGCGGAGAGAAAAAGCTACTTTAACACTCTGCAAGCCTTTCCACTCCCAAAAACATGCACATGGAAGGAGCTGCTGCAAAACCGATGCTGTGCTCGCTGCTGCTCCTCCTGAAGCTCTGGCTGCTAAATCTGAGGCTTTCCTTCCAATTTCAAGCTGCAAAGCACTTGCTGAATTGCAGGGAAAGTCCGGGAGGCATTTGCTGTGCTGGCACACTTTCTCCTTCCTAGACAGAGTGGAAAAGCTTTTCCCTGCCGTGTAGGCCACAAGAGACGCATTAGACGGCGATCCGGAGCTGTCCGAAGGTAAGCGCCTGTTGCCGGCCTCTTTCGGCACAAGCCCCCGCTCCGGAGCGCACCGCGGCCGGCAGGATGCTCTCTGCCGGCGAAGGTGCCGCTTCTCCGGCAAGGAAGCCTCTGCCGCTTCTCCAGCACACGGAGAGCGTGCTAGCTGCTGAAACGTGAAGAAAGAAGCTGCAGAACACTGGCACTGAGCGTGCAGCTTTCCAGCGGAGAGAAAAAGCTACTTGAACACTCTGCAAGCCTTTCCACTCCCAAAAACATGCACATGGAAGGAGCTGCTGCAAAACCGATGCTGTGCTCGCTGCTGCTCCTCCTGAAGCTCTGGCTGCTAAATCTGAGGCTTTCCTTCCAATTTCAAGCTGCAAAGCACTTGCTGAATTCCAGGGAAAGTCCGGGAGGCATTTGCTGTGCTGGCACACTTTCTCCTTCCTAGACAGAGTGGAAAAGCTTTTCCCTGCCGTGTAGGCCACAAGAGACGCATTAGACGGCGATCCGGAGCTGTCCGAAGGTAAGCGCCTGTTGCCGGCCTCTTTCGGCACAAGCCCCCGCTCCGGAGCGCACCGCGGCCGGCAGGATGCTCTCTGCCGGCGAAGGTGCCGCTTCTCCGGCAAGGAAGCCTCTGCCGCTTCTCCAGCACACGGAGAGCGTGCTAGCTGCTGAAACGTGAAGAAAGAAGCTGCAGAACACTGGCACTGAGCGTGCAGCTTTCCAGCGGAGAGAAAAAGCTACTTGAACACTCTGCAAGCCTTTCCACTCCCAAAAACATGCACATGGAAGGAGCTGCTGCAAAACCGATGCTGTGCTCGCTGCTGCTCCTCCTGAAGCTCTGGCTGCTAAATCTGAGGCTTTCCTTCCAATTTCAAGCTGCAAAGCACTTGCTGAATTCCAGGGAAAGTCCGGGAGGCATTTGCTGTGCTGGCACACTTTCTCCTTCCTAGACAGAGTGGAAAAGCTTTTCCCTGCCGTGTAGGCCACAAGAGACGCATTAGACGGCGATCCGGAGCTGTCCGAAGGTAAGCGCCTGTTGCCGGCCTCTTTCGGCACAAGCCCCCGCTCCGGAGCGCACCGCGGCCGGCAGGATGCTCTCTGCCGGCGAAGGTGCCGCTTCTCCGGCAAGGAAGCCTCTGCCGCTTCTCCAGCACACGGAGAGCGTGCTAGCTGCTGAAACGTGAAGAAAGAAGCTGCAGAACACTGGCACTGAGCGTGCAGCTTTCCAGCGGAGAGAAAAAGCTACTTGAACACTCTGCAAGCCTTTCCACTCCCAAAAACATGCACATGGAAGGAGCTGCTGCAAAACCGATGCTGTGCTCGCTGCTGCTCCTCCTGAAGCTCTGGCTGCTAAATCTGAGGCTTTCCTTCCAATTTCAAGCTGCAAAGCACTTGCTGAACTCCAGGGAAAGTCCGGGAGGCATTTGCTGTGCTGGCACACTTTCTCCTTCCTAGACAGAGTGGAAAAGCTTTTCCCTGCCGTGTAGGCGACAAGAGACGCATTAGACGGCGATCCGGAGCTGTCCGAAGGTAAGCGGCTGTTGCCGGCCTCTTTCGGCACAAGCCCCCGCTCCGGAGCGCACCGCGGCCGGCAGGATGCTCTCTGCCGGCGAAGGTGCCGCTTCTCCGGCAAGGAAGCCTCTGCCGCTTCTCCAGCACACGGAGAGCGTGCTAGCTGCTGAAACGTGAAGAAAGAAGCTGCAGAACACTGGCACTGAGCGTGCAGCTTTCCAGCGGAGAGAAAAAGCTACTTTAACACTCTGCAAGCCTTTCCACTCCCAAAAACATGCACATGGAAGGAGCTGCTGCAAAACCGATGCTGTGCTCGCTGCTGCTCCTCCTGAAGCTCTGGCTGCTAAATCTGAGGCTTTCCTTCCAATTTCAAGCTGCAAAGCACTTGCTGAATTCCAGGGAAAGTCCGGGAGGCATTTGCTGTGCTGGCACACTTTCTCCTTCCTAGACAGAGTGGAAAAGCTTTTCCCTGCCGTGTAGGCGACAAGAGACGCATTAGACGGCGATCCGGAGCTGTCCGAAGGTAAGCGCCTGTTGCCGGCCTCTTTCGGCACAAGCCCCCGCTCCGGAGCGCACCGCGGCCGGCAGGATGCTCTCTGCCGGCGAAGGTGCCGCTTCTCCGGCAAGGAAGCCTCTGCCGCTTCTCCAGCACACGGAGAGCGTGCTAGCTGCTGAAACGTGAAGAAAGAAGCTGCAGAACACTGGCACTGAGCGTGCAGCTTTCCAGCGGAGAGAAAAAGCTACTTTAACACTCTGCAAGCCTTTCCACTCCCAAAAACATGCACATGGAAGGAGCTGCTGCAAAAGCGATGCTGTGCTCGCTGCTGCTCCTCCTGAAGCTCTGGCTGCTAAATCTGAGGCTTTCCTTCCAATTTCAAGCTGCAAAGCACTTGCTGAATTCCAGGGAAAGTCCGGGAGGCATTTGCTGTGCTGGCACACTTTCTCCTTCCTAGACAGAGTGGAAAAGCTTTTCCCTGCCGTGTAGGCGACAAGAGACGCATTAGACGGCGATCCGGAGCTGTCCGAAGGTAAGCGCCTGTTGCCGGCCTCTTTCGGCACAAGCCCCCGCTCCGGAGCGCACCGCGGCCGGCAGGATGCTCTCTGCCGGCGAAGGTGCCGCTTCTCCGGCAAGGAAGCCTCTGCCGCTTCTCCAGCACACGGAGAGCGTGCTAGCTGCTGAAACGTGAAGAAAGAAGCTGCAGAACACTGGCACTGAGCGTGCAGCTTTCCAGCGGAGAGAAAAAGCTACTTTAACACTCTGCAAGCCTTTCCACTCCCAAAAACATGCACATGGAAGGAGCTGCTGCAAAACCGATGCTGTGCTCGCTGCTGCTCCTCCTGAAGCTCTGGCTGCTAAATCTGAGGCTTTCCTTCCAATTTCAAGCTGCAAAGCACTTGCTGAATTCCAGGGAAAGTCCGGGAGGCATTTGCTGTGCTGGCACACTTTCTCCTTCCTAGACAGAGTGGAAAAGCTTTTCCCTGCCGTGTAGGCGACAAGAGACGCATTAGACGGCGATCCGGAGCTGTCCGAAGGTAAGCGCCTGTTGCCGGCCTCTTTCGGCACAAGCCCCCGCTCCGGAGCGCACCGCGGCCGGCAGGATGCTCTCTGCCGGCGAAGGTGCCGCTTCTCCGGCAAGGAAGCCTCTGCCGCTTCTCCAGCACACGGAGAGCGTGCTAGCTGCTGAAACGTGAAGAAAGAAGCTGCAGAACACTGGCACTGAGCGTGCAGCTTTCCAGCGGAGAGAAAAAGCTACTTGAACACTCTGCAAGCCTTTCCACTCCCAAAAACATGCACATGGAAGGAGCTGCTGCAAAAGCGATGCTGTGCTCGCTGCTGCTCCTCCTGAAGCTCTGGCTGCTAAATCTGAGGCTTTCCTTCCAATTTCAAGCTGCAAAGCACTTGCTGAACTCCAGGGAAAGTCCGGGAGGCATTTGCTGTGCTGGCACACTTTCTCCTTCCTAGACAGAGTGGAAAAGCTTTTCCCTGCCGTGTAGGCGACAAGAGACGCATTAGACGGCGATCCGGAGCTGTCCGAAGGTAAGCGCCTGTTGCCGGCCTCTTTCGGCACAAGCCCCCGCTCCGGAGCGCACCGCGGCCGGCAGGATGCTCTCTGCCGGCGAAGGTGCCGCTTCTCCGGCAAGGAAGCCTCTGCCGCTTCTCCAGCACACGGAGAGCGTGCTAGCTGCTGAAACGTGAAGAAAGAAGCTGCAGAACACTGGCACTGAGCGTGCAGCTTTCCAGCGGAGAGAAAAAGCTACTTTAACACTCTGCAAGCCTTTCCACTCCCAAAAACATGCACATGGAAGGAGCTGCTGCAAAACCGATGCTGTGCTCGCTGCTGCTCCTCCTGAAGCTCTGGCTGCTAAATCTGAGGCTTTCCTTCCAATTTCAAGCTGCAAAGCACTTGCTGAATTCCAGGGAAAGTCCGGGAGGCATTTGCTGTGCTGGCACACTTTCTCCTTCCTAGACAGAGTGGAAAAGCTTTTCCCTGCCGTGTAGGCGACAAGAGACGCATTAGACGGCGATCCGGAGCTGTCCGAAGGTAAGCGCCTGTTGCCGGCCTCTTTCGGCACAAGCCCCCGCTCCGGAGCGCACCGCGGCCGGCAGGATGCTCTCTGCCGGCGAAGGTGCCGCTTCTCCGGCAAGGAAGCCTCTGCCGCTTCTCCAGCACACGGAGAGCGTGCTAGCTGCTGAAACGTGAAGAAAGAAGCTGCAGAACACTGGCACTGAGCGTGCAGCTTTCCAGCGGAGAGAAAAAGCTACTTTAACACTCTGCAAGCCTTTCCACTCCCAAAAACATGCACATGGAAGGAGCTGCTGCAAAACCGATGCTGTGCTCGCTGCTGCTCCTCCTGAAGCTCTGGCTGCTAAATCTGAGGCTTTCCTTCCAATTTCAAGCTGCAAAGCACTTGCTGAATTCCAGGGAAAGCCCGGGAGGCATTTGCTGTGCTGGCACACTTTCTCCTTCCTAGACAGAGTGGAAAAGCTTTTCCCTGCCGTGTAGGCGACAAGAGACGCATTAGACGGCGATCCGGAGCTGTCCGAAGGTAAGCGCCTGTTGCCGGCCTCTTTCGGCACAAGCCCCCGCTCCGGAGCGCACCGCGGCCGGCAGGATGCTCTCTGCCGGCGAAGGTGCCGCTTCTCCGGCAAGGAAGCCTCTGCCGCTTCTCCAGCACACGGAGAGCGTGCTAGCTGCTGAAACGTGAAGAAAGAAGCTGCAGAACACTGGCACTGAGCGTGCAGCTTTCCAGCGGAGAGAAAAAGCTACTTTAACACTCTGCAAGCCTTTCCACTCCCAAAAACATGCACATGGAAGGAGCTGCTGCAAAACCGATGCTGTGCTCGCTGCTGCTCCTCCTGAAGCTCTGGCTGCTAAATCTGAGGCTTTCCTTCCAATTTCAAGCTGCAAAGCACTTGCTGAATTCCAGGGAAAGTCCGGGAGGCATTTGCTGTGCTGGCACACTTTCTCCTTCCTAGACAGAGTGGAAAAGCTTTTCCCTGCCGTGTAGGCGACAAGAGACGCATTAGACGGCGATCCGGAGCTGTCCGAAGGTAAGCGCCTGTTGCCGGCCTCTTTCGGCACAAGCCCCCGCTCCGGAGCGCACCGCGGCCGGCAGGATGCTCTCTGCCGGCGAAGGTGCCGCTTCTCCGGCAAGGAAGCCTCTGCCGCTTCTCCAGCACACGGAGAGCGTGCTAGCTGCTGAAACGTGAAGAAAGAAGCTGCAGAACACTGGCACTGAGCGTGCAGCTTTCCAGCGGAGAGAAAAAGCTACTTTAACACTCTGCAAGCCTTTCCACTCCCAAAAACATGCACATGGAAGGAGCTGCTGCAAAAGCGATGCTGTGCTCGCTGCTGCTCCTCCTGAAGCTCTGGCTGCTAAATCTGAGGCTTTCCTTCCAATTTCAAGCTGCAAAGCACTTGCTGAATTCCAGGGAAAGTCCGGGAGGCATTTGCTGTGCTGGCACACTTTCTCCTTCCTAGACAGAGTGGAAAAGCTTTTCCCTGCCGTGTAGGCGACAAGAGACGCATTAGACGGCGATCCGGAGCTGTCCGAAGGTAAGCGCCTGTTGCCGGCCTCTTTCGGCACAAGCCCCCGCTCCGGAGCGCACCGCGGCCGGCAGGATGCTCTCTGCCGGCGAAGGTGCCGCTTCTCCGGCAAGGAAGCCTCTGCCGCTTCTCCAGCACACGGAGAGCGTGCTAGCTGCTGAAACGTGAAGAAAGAAGCTGCAGAAGACTGGCACTGAGCGTGCAGCTTTCCAGCGGAGAGAAAAAGCTACTTGAACACTCTGCAAGCCTTTCCACTCCCAAAAACATGCACATGGAAGGAGCTGCTGCAAAAGCGATGCTGTGCTCGCTGCTGCTCCTCCTGAAGCTCTGGCTGCTAAATCTGAGGCTTTCCTTCCAATTTCAAGCTGCAAAGCACTTGCTGAATTCCAGGGAAAGTCCGGGAGGCATTTGCTGTGCTGGCACACTTTCTCCTTCCTAGACAGAGTGGAAAAGCTTTTCCCTGCCGTGTAGGCGACAAGAGACGCATTAGACGGCGATCCGGAGCTGTCCGAAGGTAAGCGCCTGTTGCCGGCCTCTTTCGGCACAAGCCCCCGCTCCGGAGCGCACCGCGGCCGGCAGGATGCTCTCTGCCGGCGAAGGTGCCGCTTCTCCGGCAAGGAAGCCTCTGCCGCTTCTCCAGCACACGGAGAGCGTGCTAGCTGCTGAAACGTGAAGAAAGAAGCTGCAGAACACTGGCACTGAGCGTGCAGCTTTCCAGCGGAGAGAAAAAGGTACTTGAACACTCTGCAAGCCTTTCCACTCCCAAAAACATGCACATGGAAGGAGCTGCTGCAAAAGCGATGCTGTGCTCGCTGCTGCTCCTCCTGAAGCTCTGGCTGCTAAATCTGAGGCTTTCCTTCCAATTTCAAGCTGCAAAGCACTTGCTGAATTCCAGGGAAAGTCCGGGAGGCATTTGCTGTGCTGGCACACTTTCTCCTTCCTAGACAGAGTGGAAAAGCTTTTCCCTGCCGTGTAGGCGACAAGAGACGCATTAGACGGCGATCCGGAGCTGTCCGAAGGTAAGCGCCTGTTGCCGGCCTCTTTCGGCACAAGCCCCCGCTCCGGAGCGCACCGCGGCCGGCAGGATGCTCTCTGCCGGCGAAGGTGCCGCTTCTCCGGCAAGGAAGCCTCTGCCGCTTCTCCAGCACACGGAGAGCGTGCTAGCTGCTGAAACGTGAAGAAAGAAGCTGCAGAACACTGGCACTGAGCGTGCAGCTTTCCAGCGGAGAGAAAAAGCTACTTTAACACTCTGCAAGCCTTTCCACTCCCAAAAACATGCACATGGAAGGAGCTGCTGCAAAAGCGATGCTGTGCTCGCTGCTGCTCCTCCTGAAGCTCTGGCTGCTAAATCTGAGGCTTTCCTTCCAATTTCAAGCTGCAAAGCACTTGCTGAATTCCAGGGAAAGTCCGGGAGGCATTTGCTGTGCTGGCACACTTTCTCCTTCCTAGACAGAGTGGAAAAGCTTTTCCCTGCCGTGTAGGCGACAAGAGACGCATTAGACGGCGATCCGGAGCTGTCCGAAGGTAAGCGCCTGTTGCCGGCCTCTTTCGGCACAAGCCCCCGCTCCGGAGCGCACCGCGGCCGGCAGGATGCTCTCTGCCGGCGAAGGTGCCGCTTCTCCGGCAAGGAAGCCTCTGCCGCTTCTCCAGCACACGGAGAGCGTGCTAGCTGCTGAAACGTGAAGAAAGAAGCTGCAGAACACTGGCACTGAGCGTGCAGCTTTCCAGCGGAGAGAAAAAGCTACTTTAACACTCTGCAAGCCTTTCCACTCCCAAAAACATGCACATGGAAGGAGCTGCTGCAAAACCGATGCTGTGCTCGCTGCTGCTCCTCCTGAAGCTCTGGCTGCTAAATCTGAGGCTTTCCTTCCAATTTCAAGCTGCAAAGCACTTGCTGAATTCCAGGGAAAGTCCGGGAGGCATTTGCTGTGCTGGCACACTTTCTCCTTCCTAGACAGAGTGGAAAAGCTTTTCCCTGCCGTGTAGGCGACAAGAGACGCATTAGACGGCGATCCGGAGCTGTCCGAAGGTAAGCGCCTGTTGCCGGCCTCTTTCGGCACAAGCCCCCGCTCCGGAGCGCACCGCGGCCGGCAGGATGCTCTCTGCCGGCGAAGGTGCCGCTTCTCCGGCAAGGAAGCCTCTGCCGCTTCTCCAGCACACGGAGAGCGTGCTAGCTGCTGAAACGTGAAGAAAGAAGCTGCAGAACACTGGCACTGAGCGTGCAGCTTTCCAGCGGAGAGAAAAAGCTACTTGAACACTCTGCAAGCCTTTCCACTCCCAAAAACATGCACATGGAAGGAGCTGCTGCAAAAGCGATGCTGTGCTCGCTGCTGCTCCTCCTGAAGCTCTGGCTGCTAAATCTGAGGCTTTCCTTCCAATTTCAAGCTGCAAAGCACTTGCTGAACTCCAGGGAAAGTCCGGGAGGCATTTGCTGTGCTGGCACACTTTCTCCTTCCTAGACAGAGTGGAAAAGCTTTTCCCTGCCGTGTAGGCCACAAGAGACGCATTAGACGGCGATCCGGAGCTGTCCGAAGGTAAGCGCCTGTTGCCGGCCTCTTTCGGCACAAGCCCCCGCTCCGGAGCGCACCGCGGCCGGCAGGATGCTCTCTGCCGGCGAAGGTGCCGCTTCTCCGGCAAGGAAGCCTCTGCCGCTTCTCCAGCACACGGAGAGCGTGCTAGCTGCTGAAACGTGAAGAAAGAAGCTGCAGAAGACTGGCACTGAGCGTGCAGCTTTCCAGCGGAGAGAAAAAGCTACTTGAACACTCTGCAAGCCTTTCCACTCCCAAAAACATGCACATGGAAGGAGCTGCTGCAAAAGCGATGCTGTGCTCGCTGCTGCTCCTCCTGAAGCTCTGGCTGCTAAATCTGAGGCTTTCCTTCCAATTTCAAGCTGCAAAGCACTTGCTGAATTCCAGGGAAAGTCCGGGAGGCATTTGCTGTGCTGGCACACTTTCTCCTTCCTAGACAGAGTGGAAAAGCTTTTCCCTGCCGTGTAGGCGACAAGAGACGCATTAGACGGCGATCCGGAGCTGTCCGAAGGTAAGCGCCTGTTGCCGGCCTCTTTCGGCACAAGCCCCCGCTCCGGAGCGCACCGCGGCCGGCAGGATGCTCTCTGCCGGCGAAGGTGCCGCTTCTCCGGCAAGGAAGCCTCTGCCGCTTCTCCAGCACACGGAGAGCGTGCTAGCTGCTGAAACGTGAAGAAAGAAGCTGCAGAACACTGGCACTGAGCGTGCAGCTTTCCAGCGGAGAGAAAAAGCTACTTTAACACTCTGCAAGCCTTTCCACTCCCAAAAACATGCACATGGAAGGAGCTGCTGCAAAACCGATGCTGTGCTCGCTGCTGCTCCTCCTGAAGCTCTGGCTGCTAAATCTGAGGCTTTCCTTCCAATTTCAAGCTGCAAAGCACTTGCTGAATTCCAGGGAAAGTCCGGGAGGCATTTGCTGTGCTGGCACACTTTCTCCTTCCTAGACAGAGTGGAAAAGCTTTTCCCTGCCGTGTAGGCGACAAGAGACGCATTAGACGGCGATCCGGAGCTGTCCGAAGGTAAGCGCCTGTTGCCGGCCTCTTTCGGCACAAGCCCCCGCTCCGGAGCGCACCGCGGCCGGCAGGATGCTCTCTGCCGGCGAAGGTGCCGCTTCTCCGGCAAGGAAGCCTCTGCCGCTTCTCCAGCACACGGAGAGCGTGCTAGCTGCTGAAACGTGAAGAAAGAAGCTGCAGAACACTGGCACTGAGCGTGCAGCTTTCCAGCGGAGAGAAAAAGCTACTTTAACACTCTGCAAGCCTTTCCACTCCCAAAAACATGCACATGGAAGGAGCTGCTGCAAAACCGATGCTGTGCTCGCTGCTGCTCCTCCTGAAGCTCTGGCTGCTAAATCTGAGGCTTTCCTTCCAATTTCAAGCTGCAAAGCACTTGCTGAATTCCAGGGAAAGTCCGGGAGGCATTTGCTGTGCTGGCACACTTTCTCCTTCCTAGACAGAGTGGAAAAGCTTTTCCCTGCCGTGTAGGCGACAAGAGACGCATTAGACGGCGATCCGGAGCTGTCCGAAGGTAAGCGCCTGTTGCCGGCCTCTTTCGGCACAAGCCCCCGCTCCGGAGCGCACCGCGGCCGGCAGGATGCTCTCTGCCGGCGAAGGTGCCGCTTCTCCGGCAAGGAAGCCTCTGCCGCTTCTCCAGCACACGGAGAGCGTGCTAGCTGCTGAAACGTGAAGAAAGAAGCTGCAGAACACTGGCACTGAGCGTGCAGCTTTCCAGCGGAGAGAAAAAGCTACTTTAACACTCTGCAAGCCTTTCCACTCCCAAAAACATGCACATGGAAGGAGCTGCTGCAAAAGCGATGCTGTGCTCGCTGCTGCTCCTCCTGAAGCTCTGGCTGCTAAATCTGAGGCTTTCCTTCCAATTTCAAGCTGCAAAGCACTTGCTGAATTCCAGGGAAAGTCCGGGAGGCATTTGCTGTGCTGGCACACTTTCTCCTTCCTAGACAGAGTGGAAAAGCTTTTCCCTGCCGTGTAGGCGACAAGAGACGCATTAGACGGCGATCCGGAGCTGTCCGAAGGTAAGCGCCTGTTGCCGGCCTCTTTCGGCACAAGCCCCCGCTCCGGAGCGCACCGCGGCCGGCAGGATGCTCTCTGCCGGCGAAGGTGCCGCTTCTCCGGCAAGGAAGCCTCTGCCGCTTCTCCAGCACACGGAGAGCGTGCTAGCTGCTGAAACGTGAAGAAAGAAGCTGCAGAACACTGGCACTGAGCGTGCAGCTTTCCAGCGGAGAGAAAAAGCTACTTGAACACTCTGCAAGCCTTTCCACTCCCAAAAACATGCACATGGAAGGAGCTGCTGCAAAACCGATGCTGTGCTCGCTGCTCCTCCTCCTGAAGCTCTGGCTGCTAAATCTGAGGCTTTCCTTCCAATTTCAAGCTGCAAAGCACTTGCTGAACTCCAGGGAAAGTCCGGGAGGCATTTGCTGTGCTGGCACACTTTCTCCTTCCTAGACAGAGTGGAAAAGCTTTTCCCTGCCGTGTAGGCGACAAGAGACGCATTAGACGGCGATCCGGAGCTGTCCGAAGGTAAGCGCCTGTTGCCGGCCTCTTTCGGCACAAGCCCCCGCTCCGGAGCGCACCGCGGCCGGCAGGATGCTCTCTGCCGGCGAAGGTGCCGCTTCTCCGGCAAGGAAGCCTCTGCCGCTTCTCCAGCACACGGAGAGCGTGCTAGCTGCTGAAACGTGAAGAAAGAAGCTGCAGAACACTGGCACTCAGCGTGCAGCTTTCCAGCGGAGAGAAAAAGCTACTTTAACACTCTGCAAGCCTTTCCACTCCCAAAAACATGCACATGGAAGGAGCTGCTGCAAAACCGATGCTGTGCTCGCTGCTGCTCCTCCTGAAGCTCTGGCTGCTAAATCTGAGGCTTTCCTTCCAATTTCAAGCTGCAAAGCACTTGCTGAATTCCAGGGAAAGTCCGGGAGGCATTTGCTGTGCTGGCACACTTTCTCCTTCCTAGACAGAGTGGAAAAGCTTTTCCCTGCCGTGTAGGCGACAAGAGACGCATTAGACGGCGATCCGGAGCTGTCCGAAGGTAAGCGCCTGTTGCCGGCCTCTTTCGGCACAAGCCCCCGCTCCGGAGCGCACCGCGGCCGGCAGGATGCTCTCTGCCGGCGAAGGTGCCGCTTCTCCGGCAAGGAAGCCTCTGCCGCTTCTCCAGCACACGGAGAGCGTGCTAGCTGCTGAAACGTGAAGAAAGAAGCTGCAGAACACTGGCACTCAGCGTGCAGCTTTCCAGCGGAGAGAAAAAGCTACTTTAACACTCTGCAAGCCTTTCCACTCCCAAAAACATGCACATGGAAGGAGCTGCTGCAAAACCGATGCTGTGCTCGCTGCTGCTCCTCCTGAAGCTCTGGCTGCTAAATCTGAGGCTTTCCTTCCAATTTCAAGCTGCAAAGCACTTGCTGAATTCCAGGGAAAGTCCGGGAGGCATTTGCTGTGCTGGCACACTTTCTCCTTCCTAGACAGAGTGGAAAAGCTTTTCCCTGCCGTGTAGGCGACAAGAGACGCATTAGACGGCGATCCGGAGCTGTCCGAAGGTAAGCGCCTGTTGCCGGCCTCTTTCGGCACAAGCCCCCGCTCCGGAGCGCACCGCGGCCGGCAGGATGCTCTCTGCCGGCGAAGGTGCCGCTTCTCCGGCAAGGAAGCCTCTGCCGCTTCTCCAGCACACGGAGAGCGTGCTAGCTGCTGAAACGTGAAGAAAGAAGCTGCAGAACACTGGCACTGAGCGTGCAGCTTTCCAGCGGAGAGAAAAAGCTACTTTAACACTCTGCAAGCCTTTCCACTCCCAAAAACATGCACATGGAAGGAGCTGCTGCAAAAGCGATGCTGTGCTCGCTGCTGCTCCTCCTGAAGCTCTGGCTGCTAAATCTGAGGCTTTCCTTCCAATTTCAAGCTGCAAAGCACTTGCTGAATTCCAGGGAAAGTCCGGGAGGCATTTGCTGTGCTGGCACACTTTCTCCTTCCTAGACAGAGTGGAAAAGCTTTTCCCTGCCGTGTAGGCGACAAGAGACGCATTAGACGGCGATCCGGAGCTGTCCGAAGGTAAGCGCCTGTTGCCGGCCTCTTTCGGCACAAGCCCCCGCTCCGGAGCGCACCGCGGCCGGCAGGATGCTCTCTGCCGGCGAAGGTGCCGCTTCTCCGGCAAGGAAGCCTCTGCCGCTTCTCCAGCACACGGAGAGCGTGCTAGCTGCTGAAACGTGAAGAAAGAAGCTGCAGAACACTGGCACTGAGCGTGCAGCTTTCCAGCGGAGAGAAAAAGCTACTTTAACACTCTGCAAGCCTTTCCACTCCCAAAAACATGCACATGGAAGGAGCTGCTGCAAAAGCGATGCTGTGCTCGCTGCTGCTCCTCCTGAAGCTCTGGCTGCTAAATCTGAGGCTTTCCTTCCAATTTCAAGCTGCAAAGCACTTGCTGAATTCCAGGGAAAGCCCGGGAGGCATTTGCTGTGCTGGCACACTTTCTCCTTCCTAGACAGAGTGGAAAAGCTTTTCCCTGCCGTGTAGGCGACAAGAGACGCATTAGACGGCGATCCGGAGCTGTCCGAAGGTAAGCGCCTGTTGCCGGCCTCTTTCGGCACAAGCCCCCGCTCCGGAGCGCACCGCGGCCGGCAGGATGCTCTCTGCCGGCGAAGGTGCCGCTTCTCCGGCAAGGAAGCCTCTGCCGCTTCTCCAGCACACGGAGAGCGTGCTAGCTGCTGAAACGTGAAGAAAGAAGCTGCAGAACACTGGCACTGAGCGTGCAGCTTTCCAGCGGAGAGAAAAAGCTACTTTAACACTCTGCAAGCCTTTCCACTCCCAAAAACATGCACATGGAAGGAGCTGCTGCAAAACCGATGCTGTGCTCGCTGCTGCTCCTCCTGAAGCTCTGGCTGCTAAATCTGAGGCTTTCCTTCCAATTTCAAGCTGCAAAGCACTTGCTGAATTCCAGGGAAAGCCCGGGAGGCATTTGCTGTGCTGGCACACTTTCTCCTTCCTAGACAGAGTGGAAAAGCTTTTCCCTGCCGTGTAGGCGACAAGAGACGCATTAGACGGCGATCCGGAGCTGTCCGAAGGTAAGCGGCTGTTGCCGGCCTCTTTCGGCACAAGCCCCCGCTCCGGAGCGCACCGCGGCCGGCAGGATGCTCTCTGCCGGCGAAGGTGCCGCTTCTCCGGCAAGGAAGCCTCTGCCGCTTCTCCAGCACACGGAGAGCGTGCTAGCTGCTGAAACGTGAAGAAAGAAGCTGCAGAACACTGGCACTGAGCGTGCAGCTTTCCAGCGGAGAGAAAAAGCTACTTGAACACTCTGCAAGCCTTTCCACTCCCAAAAACATGCACATGGAAGGAGCTGCTGCAAAAGCGATGCTGTGCTCGCTGCTGCTCCTCCTGAAGCTCTGGCTGCTAAATCTGAGGCTTTCCTTCCAATTTCAAGCTGCAAAGCACTTGCTGAATTCCAGGGAAAGTCCGGGAGGCATTTGCTGTGCTGGCACACTTTCTCCTTCCTAGACAGAGTGGAAAAGCTTTTCCCTGCCGTGTAGGCGACAAGAGACGCATTAGACGGCGATCCGGAGCTGTCCGAAGGTAAGCGCCTGTTGCCGGCCTCTTTCGGCACAAGCCCCCGCTCCGGAGCGCACCGCGGCCGGCAGGATGCTCTCTGCCGGCGAAGGTGCCGCTTCTCCGGCAAGGAAGCCTCTGCCGCTTCTCCAGCACACGGAGAGCGTGCTAGCTGCTGAAACGTGAAGAAAGAAGCTGCAGAACACTGGCACTGAGCGTGCAGCTTTCCAGCGGAGAGAAAAAGCTACTTTAACACTCTGCAAGCCTTTCCACTCCCAAAAACATGCACATGGAAGGAGCTGCTGCAAAACCGATGCTGTGCTCGCTGCTGCTCCTCCTGAAGCTCTGGCTGCTAAATCTGAGGCTTTCCTTCCAATTTCAAGCTGCAAAGCACTTGCTGAATTCCAGGGAAAGTCCGGGAGGCATTTGCTGTGCTGGCACACTTTCTCCTTCCTAGACAGAGTGGAAAAGCTTTTCCCTGCCGTGTAGGCGACAAGAGACGCATTAGACGGCGATCCGGAGCTGTCCGAAGGTAAGCGCCTGTTGCCGGCCTCTTTCGGCACAAGCCCCCGCTCCGGAGCGCACCGCGGCCGGCAGGATGCTCTCTGCCGGCGAAGGTGCCGCTTCTCCGGCAAGGAAGCCTCTGCCGCTTCTCCAGCACACGGAGAGCGTGCTAGCTGCTGAAACGTGAAGAAAGAAGCTGCAGAACACTGGCACTGAGCGTGCAGCTTTCCAGCGGAGAGAAAAAGCTACTTTAACACTCTGCAAGCCTTTCCACTCCCAAAAACATGCACATGGAAGGAGCTGCTGCAAAACCGATGCTGTGCTCGCTGCTGCTCCTCCTGAAGCTCTGGCTGCTAAATCTGAGGCTTTCCTTCCAATTTCAAGCTGCAAAGCACTTGCTGAACTCCAGGGAAAGTCCGGGAGGCATTTGCTGTGCTGGCACACTTTCTCCTTCCTAGACAGAGTGGAAAAGCTTTTCCCTGCCGTGTAGGCGACAAGAGACGCATTAGACGGCGATCCGGAGCTGTCCGAAGGTAAGCGCCTGTTGCCGGCCTCTTTCGGCACAAGCCCCCGCTCCGGAGCGCACCGCGGCCGGCAGGATGCTCTCTGCCGGCGAAGGTGCCGCTTCTCCGGCAAGGAAGCCTCTGCCGCTTCTCCAGCACACGGAGAGCGTGCTAGCTGCTGAAACGTGAAGAAAGAAGCTGCAGAACACTGGCACTGAGCGTGCAGCTTTCCAGCGGAGAGAAAAAGCTACTTTAACACTCTGCAAGCCTTTCCACTCCCAAAAACATGCACATGGAAGGAGCTGCTGCAAAAGCGATGCTGTGCTCGCTGCTGCTCCTCCTGAAGCTCTGGCTGCTAAATCTGAGGCTTTCCTTCCAATTTCAAGCTGCAAAGCACTTGCTGAATTCCAGGGAAAGTCCGGGAGGCATTTGCTGTGCTGGCACACTTTCTCCTTCCTAGACAGAGTGGAAAAGCTTTTCCCTGCCGTGTAGGCCACAAGAGACGCATTAGACGGCGATCCGGAGCTGTCCGAAGGTAAGCGCCTGTTGCCGGCCTCTTTCGGCACAAGCCCCCGCTCCGGAGCGCACCGCGGCCGGCAGGATGCTCTCTGCCGGCGAAGGTGCCGCTTCTCCGGCAAGGAAGCCTCTGCCGCTTCTCCAGCACACGGAGAGCGTGCTAGCTGCTGAAACGTGAAGAAAGAAGCTGCAGAAGACTGGCACTGAGCGTGCAGCTTTCCAGCGGAGAGAAAAAGCTACTTGAACACTCTGCAAGCCTTTCCACTCCCAAAAACATGCACATGGAAGGAGCTGCTGCAAAAGCGATGCTGTGCTCGCTGCTGCTCCTCCTGAAGCTCTGGCTGCTAAATCTGAGGCTTTCCTTCCAATTTCAAGCTGCAAAGCACTTGCTGAATTGCAGGGAAAGTCCGGGAGGCATTTGCTGTGCTGGCACACTTTCTCCTTCCTAGACAGAGTGGAAAAGCTTTTCCCTGCCGTGTAGGCGACAAGAGACGCATTAGACGGCGATCCGGAGCTGTCCGAAGGTAAGCGCCTGTTGCCGGCCTCTTTCGGCACAAGCCCCCGCTCCGGAGCGCACCGCGGCCGGCAGGATGCTCTCTGCCGGCGAAGGTGCCACTTCTCCGGCAAGGAAGCCTCTGCCGCTTCTCCAGCACACGGAGAGCGTGCTAGCTGCTGAAACGTGAAGAAAGAAGCTGCAGAACACTGGCACTGAGCGTGCAGCTTTCCAGCGGAGAGAAAAAGCTACTTTAACACTCTGCAAGCCTTTCCACTCCCAAAAACATGCACATGGAAGGAGCTGCTGCAAAACCGATGCTGTGCTCGCTGCTGCTCCTCCTGAAGCTCTGGCTGCTAAATCTGAGGCTTTCCTTCCAATTTCAAGCTGCAAAGCACTTGCTGAATTCCAGGGAAAGTCCGGGAGGCATTTGCTGTGCTGGCACACTTTCTCCTTCCTAGACAGAGTGGAAAAGCTTTTCCCTGCCGTGTAGGCCACAAGAGACGCATTAGACGGCGATCCGGAGCTGTCCGAAGGTAAGCGCCTGTTGCCGGCCTCTTTCGGCACAAGCCCCCGCTCCGGAGCGCACCGCGGCCGGCAGGATGCTCTCTGCCGGCGAAGGTGCCGCTTCTCCGGCAAGGAAGCCTCTGCCGCTTCTCCAGCACACGGAGAGCGTGCTAGCTGCTGAAACGTGAAGAAAGAAGCTGCAGAACACTGGCACTGAGCGTGCAGCTTTCCAGCGGAGAGAAAAAGCTACTTGAACACTCTGCAAGCCTTTCCACTCCCAAAAACATGCACATGGAAGGAGCTGCTGCAAAACCGATGCTGTGCTCGCTGCTGCTCCTCCTGAAGCTCTGGCTGCTAAATCTGAGGCTTTCCTTCCAATTTCAAGCTGCAAAGCACTTGCTGAATTCCAGGGAAAGTCCGGGAGGCATTTGCTGTGCTGGCACACTTTCTCCTTCCTAGACAGAGTGGAAAAGCTTTTCCCTGCCGTGTAGGCGACAAGAGACGCATTAGACGGCGATCCGGAGCTGTCCGAAGGTAAGCGCCTGTTGCCGGCCTCTTTCGGCACAAGCCCCCGCTCCGGAGCGCACCGCGGCCGGCAGGATGCTCTCTGCCGGCGAAGGTGCCGCTTCTCCGGCAAGGAAGCCTCTGCCGCTTCTCCAGCACACGGAGAGCGTGCTAGCTGCTGAAACGTGAAGAAAGAAGCTGCAGAACACTGGCACTGAGCGTGCAGCTTTCCAGCGGAGAGAAAAAGCTACTTTAACACTCTGCAAGCCTTTCCACTCCCAAAAACATGCACATGGAAGGAGCTGCTGCAAAAGCGATGCTGTGCTCGCTGCTGCTCCTCCTGAAGCTCTGGCTGCTAAATCTGAGGCTTTCCTTCCAATTTCAAGCTGCAAAGCACTTGCTGAATTGCAGGGAAAGTCCGGGAGGCATTTGCTGTGCTGGCACACTTTCTCCTTCCTAGACAGAGTGGAAAAGCTTTTCCCTGCCGTGTAGGCGACAAGAGACGCATTAGACGGCGATCCGGAGCTGTCCGAAGGTAAGCGCCTGTTGCCGGCCTCTTTCGGCACAAGCCCCCGCTCCGGAGCGCACCGCGGCCGGCAGGATGCTCTCTGCCGGCGAAGGTGCCGCTTCTCCGGCAAGGAAGCCTCTGCCGCTTCTCCAGCACACGGAGAGCGTGCTAGCTGCTGAAACGTGAAGAAAGAAGCTGCAGAAGACTGGCACTGAGCGTGCAGCTTTCCAGCGGAGAGAAAAAGCTACTTTAACACTCTGCAAGCCTTTCCACTCCCAAAAACATGCACATGGAAGGAGCTGCTGCAAAACCGATGCTGTGCTCGCTGCTGCTCCTCCTGAAGCTCTGGCTGCTAAATCTGAGGCTTTCCTTCCAATTTCAAGCTGCAAAGCACTTGCTGAATTCCAGGGAAAGCCCGGGAGGCATTTGCTGTGCTGGCACACTTTCTCCTTCCTAGACAGAGTGGAAAAGCTTTTCCCTGCCGTGTAGGCGACAAGAGACGCATTAGACGGCGATCCGGAGCTGTCCGAAGGTAAGCGCCTGTTGCCGGCCTCTTTCGGCACAAGCCCCCGCTCCGGAGCGCACCGCGGCCGGCAGGATGCTCTCTGCCGGCGAAGGTGCCGCTTCTCCGGCAAGGAAGCCTCTGCCGCTTCTCCAGCACACGGAGAGCGTGCTAGCTGCTGAAACGTGAAGAAAGAAGCTGCAGAACACTGGCACTGAGCGTGCAGCTTTCCAGCGGAGAGAAAAAGCTACTTTAACACTCTGCAAGCCTTTCCACTCCCAAAAACATGCACATGGAAGGAGCTGCTGCAAAACCGATGCTGTGCTCGCTGCTGCTCCTCCTGAAGCTCTGGCTGCTAAATCTGAGGCTTTCCTTCCAATTTCAAGCTGCAAAGCACTTGCTGAATTCCAGGGAAAGCCCGGGAGGCATTTGCTGTGCTGGCACACTTTCTCCTTCCTAGACAGAGTGGAAAAGCTTTTCCCTGCCGTGTAGGCGACAAGAGACGCATTAGACGGCGATCCGGAGCTGTCCGAAGGTAAGCGGCTGTTGCCGGCCTCTTTCGGCACAAGCCCCCGCTCCGGAGCGCACCGCGGCCGGCAGGATGCTCTCTGCCGGCGAAGGTGCCGCTTCTCCGGCAAGGAAGCCTCTGCCGCTTCTCCAGCACACGGAGAGCGTGCTAGCTGCTGAAACGTGAAGAAAGAAGCTGCAGAAGACTGGCACTGAGCGTGCAGCTTTCCAGCGGAGAGAAAAAGCTACTTTAACACTCTGCAAGCCTTTCCACTCCCAAAAACATGCACATGGAAGGAGCTGCTGCAAAAGCGATGCTGTGCTCGCTGCTGCTCCTCCTGAAGCTCTGGCTGCTAAATCTGAGGCTTTCCTTCCAATTTCAAGCTGCAAAGCACTTGCTGAATTCCAGGGAAAGTCCGGGAGGCATTTGCTGTGCTGGCACACTTTCTCCTTCCTAGACAGAGTGGAAAAGCTTTTCCCTGCCGTGTAGGCGACAAGAGACGCATTAGACGGCGATCCGGAGCTGTCCGAAGGTAAGCGCCTGTTGCCGGCCTCTTTCGGCACAAGCCCCCGCTCCGGAGCGCACCGCGGCCGGCAGGATGCTCTCTGCCGGCGAAGGTGCCGCTTCTCCGGCAAGGAAGCCTCTGCCGCTTCTCCAGCACACGGAGAGCGTGCTAGCTGCTGAAACGTGAAGAAAGAAGCTGCAGAACACTGGCACTGAGCGTGCAGCTTTCCAGCGGAGAGAAAAAGGTACTTTAACACTCTGCAAGCCTTTCCACTCCCAAAAACATGCACATGGAAGGAGCTGCTGCAAAACCGATGCTGTGCTCGCTGCTGCTCCTCCTGAAGCTCTGGCTGCTAAATCTGAGGCTTTCCTTCCAATTTCAAGCTGCAAAGCACTTGCTGAATTGCAGGGAAAGTCCGGGAGGCATTTGCTGTGCTGGCACACTTTCTCCTTCCTAGACAGAGTGGAAAAGCTTTTCCCTGCCGTGTAGGCGACAAGAGACGCATTAGACGGCGATCCGGAGCTGTCCGAAGGTAAGCGCCTGTTGCCGGCCTCTTTCGGCACAAGCCCCCGCTCCGGAGCGCACCGCGGCCGGCAGGATGCTCTCTGCCGGCGAAGGTGCCGCTTCTCCGGCAAGGAAGCCTCTGCCGCTTCTCCAGCACACGGAGAGCGTGCTAGCTGCTGAAACGTGAAGAAAGAAGCTGCAGAAGACTGGCACTGAGCGTGCAGCTTTCCAGCGGAGAGAAAAAGCTACTTTAACACTCTGCAAGCCTTTCCACTCCCAAAAACATGCACATGGAAGGAGCTGCTGCAAAAGCGATGCTGTGCTCGCTGCTGCTCCTCCTGAAGCTCTGGCTGCTAAATCTGAGGCTTTCCTTCCAATTTCAAGCTGCAAAGCACTTGCTGAATTGCAGGGAAAGTCCGGGAGGCATTTGCTGTGCTGGCACACTTTCTCCTTCCTAGACAGAGTGGAAAAGCTTTTCCCTGCCGTGTAGGCGACAAGAGACGCATTAGACGGCGATCCGGAGCTGTCCGAAGGTAAGCGCCTGTTGCCGGCCTCTTTCGGCACAAGCCCCCGCTCCGGAGCGCACCGCGGCCGGCAGGATGCTCTCTGCCGGCGAAGGTGCCGCTTCTCCGGCAAGGAAGCCTCTGCCGCTTCTCCAGCACACGGAGAGCGTGCTAGCTGCTGAAACGTGAAGAAAGAAGCTGCAGAACACTGGCACTGAGCGTGCAGCTTTCCAGCGGAGAGAAAAAGCTACTTTAACACTCTGCAAGCCTTTCCACTCCCAAAAACATGCACATGGAAGGAGCTGCTGCAAAAGCGATGCTGTGCTCGCTGCTGCTCCTCCTGAAGCTCTGGCTGCTAAATCTGAGGCTTTCCTTCCAATTTCAAGCTGCAAAGCACTTGCTGAATTCCAGGGAAAGCCCGGGAGGCATTTGCTGTGCTGGCACACTTTCTCCTTCCTAGACAGAGTGGAAAAGCTTTTCCCTGCCGTGTAGGCGACAAGAGACGCATTAGACGGCGATCCGGAGCTGTCCGAAGGTAAGCGCCTGTTGCCGGCCTCTTTCGGCACAAGCCCCCGCTCCGGAGCGCACCGCGGCCGGCAGGATGCTCTCTGCCGGCGAAGGTGCCGCTTCTCCGGCAAGGAAGCCTCTGCCGCTTCTCCAGCACACGGAGAGCGTGCTAGCTGCTGAAACGTGAAGAAAGAAGCTGCAGAACACTGGCACTGAGCGTGCAGCTTTCCAGCGGAGAGAAAAAGCTACTTTAACACTCTGCAAGCCTTTCCACTCCCAAAAACATGCACATGGAAGGAGCTGCTGCAAAACCGATGCTGTGCTCGCTGCTGCTCCTCCTGAAGCTCTGGCTGCTAAATCTGAGGCTTTCCTTCCAATTTCAAGCTGCAAAGCACTTGCTGAATTCCAGGGAAAGCCCGGGAGGCATTTGCTGTGCTGGCACACTTTCTCCTTCCTAGACAGAGTGGAAAAGCTTTTCCCTGCCGTGTAGGCGACAAGAGACGCATTAGACGGCGATCCGGAGCTGTCCGAAGGTAAGCGGCTGTTGCCGGCCTCTTTCGGCACAAGCCCCCGCTCCGGAGCGCACCGCGGCCGGCAGGATGCTCTCTGCCGGCGAAGGTGCCGCTTCTCCGGCAAGGAAGCCTCTGCCGCTTCTCCAGCACACGGAGAGCGTGCTAGCTGCTGAAACGTGAAGAAAGAAGCTGCAGAAGACTGGCACTGAGCGTGCAGCTTTCCAGCGGAGAGAAAAAGCTACTTTAACACTCTGCAAGCCTTTCCACTCCCAAAAACATGCACATGGAAGGAGCTGCTGCAAAAGCGATGCTGTGCTCGCTGCTGCTCCTCCTGAAGCTCTGGCTGCTAAATCTGAGGCTTTCCTTCCAATTTCAAGCTGCAAAGCACTTGCTGAATTCCAGGGAAAGTCCGGGAGGCATTTGCTGTGCTGGCACACTTTCTCCTTCCTAGACAGAGTGGAAAAGCTTTTCCCTGCCGTGTAGGCGACAAGAGACGCATTAGACGGCGATCCGGAGCTGTCCGAAGGTAAGCGCCTGTTGCCGGCCTCTTTCGGCACAAGCCCCCGCTCCGGAGCGCACCGCGGCCGGCAGGATGCTCTCTGCCGGCGAAGGTGCCGCTTCTCCGGCAAGGAAGCCTCTGCCGCTTCTCCAGCACACGGAGAGCGTGCTAGCTGCTGAAACGTGAAGAAAGAAGCTGCAGAACACTGGCACTGAGCGTGCAGCTTTCCAGCGGAGAGAAAAAGCTACTTTAACACTCTGCAAGCCTTTCCACTCCCAAAAACATGCACATGGAAGGAGCTGCTGCAAAACCGATGCTGTGCTCGCTGCTGCTCCTCCTGAAGCTCTGGCTGCTAAATCTGAGGCTTTCCTTCCAATTTCAAGCTGCAAAGCACTTGCTGAATTCCAGGGAAAGTCCGGGAGGCATTTGCTGTGCTGGCACACTTTCTCCTTCCTAGACAGAGTGGAAAAGCTTTTCCCTGCCGTGTAGGCGACAAGAGACGCATTAGACGGCGATCCGGAGCTGTCCGAAGGTAAGCGCCTGTTGCCGGCCTCTTTCGGCACAAGCCCCCGCTCCGGAGCGCACCGCGGCCGGCAGGATGCTCTCTGCCGGCGAAGGTGCCGCTTCTCCGGCAAGGAAGCCTCTGCCGCTTCTCCAGCACACGGAGAGCGTGCTAGCTGCTGAAACGTGAAGAAAGAAGCTGCAGAACACTGGCACTGAGCGTGCAGCTTTCCAGCGGAGAGAAAAAGCTACTTTAACACTCTGCAAGCCTTTCCACTCCCAAAAACATGCACATGGAAGGAGCTGCTGCAAAACCGATGCTGTGCTCGCTGCTGCTCCTCCTGAAGCTCTGGCTGCTAAATCTGAGGCTTTCCTTCCAATTTCAAGCTGCAAAGCACTTGCTGAATTCCAGGGAAAGTCCGGGAGGCATTTGCTGTGCTGGCACACTTTCTCCTTCCTAGACAGAGTGGAAAAGCTTTTCCCTGCCGTGTAGGCGACAAGAGACGCATTAGACGGCGATCCGGAGCTGTCCGAAGGTAAGCGCCTGTTGCCGGCCTCTTTCGGCACAAGCCCCCGCTCCGGAGCGCACCGCGGCCGGCAGGATGCTCTCTGCCGGCGAAGGTGCCGCTTCTCCGGCAAGGAAGCCTCTGCCGCTTCTCCAGCACACGGAGAGCGTGCTAGCTGCTGAAACGTGAAGAAAGAAGCTGCAGAACACTGGCACTGAGCGTGCAGCTTTCCAGCGGAGAGAAAAAGCTACTTGAACACTCTGCAAGCCTTTCCACTCCCAAAAACATGCACATGGAAGGAGCTGCTGCAAAAGCGATGCTGTGCTCGCTGCTGCTCCTCCTGAAGCTCTGGCTGCTAAATCTGAGGCTTTCCTTCCAATTTCAAGCTGCAAAGCACTTGCTGAATTCCAGGGAAAGTCCGGGAGGCATTTGCTGTGCTGGCACACTTTCTCCTTCCTAGACAGAGTGGAAAAGCTTTTCCCTGCCGTGTAGGCGACAAGAGACGCATTAGACGGCGATCCGGAGCTGTCCGAAGGTAAGCGCCTGTTGCCGGCCTCTTTCGGCACAAGCCCCCGCTCCGGAGCGCACCGCGGCCGGCAGGATGCTCTCTGCCGGCGAAGGTGCCGCTTCTCCGGCAAGGAAGCCTCTGCCGCTTCTCCAGCACACGGAGAGCGTGCTAGCTGCTGAAACGTGAAGAAAGAAGCTGCAGAACACTGGCACTGAGCGTGCAGCTTTCCAGCGGAGAGAAAAAGCTACTTTAACACTCTGCAAGCCTTTCCACTCCCAAAAACATGCACATGGAAGGAGCTGCTGCAAAAGCGATGCTGTGCTCGCTGCTGCTCCTCCTGAAGCTCTGGCTGCTAAATCTGAGGCTTTCCTTCCAATTTCAAGCTGCAAAGCACTTGCTGAATTCCAGGGAAAGTCCGGGAGGCATTTGCTGTGCTGGCACACTTTCTCCTTCCTAGACAGAGTGGAAAAGCTTTTCCCTGCCGTGTAGGCGACAAGAGACGCATTAGACGGCGATCCGGAGCTGTCCGAAGGTAAGCGCCTGTTGCCGGCCTCTTTCGGCACAAGCCCCCGCTCCGGAGCGCACCGCGGCCGGCAGGATGCTCTCTGCCGGCGAAGGTGCCGCTTCTCCGGCAAGGAAGCCTCTGCCGCTTCTCCAGCACACGGAGAGCGTGCTAGCTGCTGAAACGTGAAGAAAGAAGCTGCAGAACACTGGCACTGAGCGTGCAGCTTTCCAGCGGAGAGAAAAAGCTACTTTAACACTCTGCAAGCCTTTCCACTCCCAAAAACATGCACATGGAAGGAGCTGCTGCAAAACCGATGCTGTGCTCGCTGCTGCTCCTCCTGAAGCTCTGGCTGCTAAATCTGAGGCTTTCCTTCCAATTTCAAGCTGCAAAGCACTTGCTGAACTCCAGGGAAAGTCCGGGAGGCATTTGCTGTGCTGGCACACTTTCTCCTTCCTAGACAGAGTGGAAAAGCTTTTCCCTGCCGTGTAGGCGACAAGAGACGCATTAGACGGCGATCCGGAGCTGTCCGAAGGTAAGCGCCTGTTGCCGGCCTCTTTCGGCACAAGCCCCCGCTCCGGAGCGCACCGCGGCCGGCAGGATGCTCTCTGCCGGCGAAGGTGCCGCTTCTCCGGCAAGGAAGCCTCTGCCGCTTCTCCAGCACACGGAGAGCGTGCTAGCTGCTGAAACGTGAAGAAAGAAGCTGCAGAACACTGGCACTGAGCGTGCAGCTTTCCAGCGGAGAGAAAAAGCTACTTTAACACTCTGCAAGCCTTTCCACTCCCAAAAACATGCACATGGAAGGAGCTGCTGCAAAAGCGATGCTGTGCTCGCTGCTGCTCCTCCTGAAGCTCTGGCTGCTAAATCTGAGGCTTTCCTTCCAATTTCAAGCTGCAAAGCACTTGCTGAATTCCAGGGAAAGTCCGGGAGGCATTTGCTGTGCTGGCACACTTTCTCCTTCCTAGACAGAGTGGAAAAGCTTTTCCCTGCCGTGTAGGCCACAAGAGACGCATTAGACGGCGATCCGGAGCTGTCCGAAGGTAAGCGCCTGTTGCCGGCCTCTTTCGGCACAAGCCCCCGCTCCGGAGCGCACCGCGGCCGGCAGGATGCTCTCTGCCGGCGAAGGTGCCGCTTCTCCGGCAAGGAAGCCTCTGCCGCTTCTCCAGCACACGGAGAGCGTGCTAGCTGCTGAAACGTGAAGAAAGAAGCTGCAGAACACTGGCACTGAGCGTGCAGCTTTCCAGCGGAGAGAAAAAGCTACTTGAACACTCTGCAAGCCTTTCCACTCCCAAAAACATGCACATGGAAGGAGCTGCTGCAAAAGCGATGCTGTGCTCGCTGGTGCTCCTCCTGAAGCTCTGGCTGCTAAATCTGAGGCTTTCCTTCCAATTTCAAGCTGCAAAGCACTTGCTGAATTCCAGGGAAAGTCCGGGAGGCATTTGCTGTGCTGGCACACTTTCTCCTTCCTAGACAGAGTGGAAAAGCTTTTCCCTGCCGTGTAGGCGACAAGAGACGCATTAGACGGCGATCCGGAGCTGTCCGAAGGTAAGCGCCTGTTGCCGGCCTCTTTCGGCACAAGCCCCCGCTCCGGAGCGCACCGCGGCCGGCAGGATGCTCTCTGCCGGCGAAGGTGCCGCTTCTCCGGCAAGGAAGCCTCTGCCGCTTCTCCAGCACACGGAGAGCGTGCTAGCTGCTGAAACGTGAAGAAAGAAGCTGCAGAACACTGGCACTGAGCGTGCAGCTTTCCAGCGGAGAGAAAAAGCTACTTTAACACTCTGCAAGCCTTTCCACTCCCAAAAACATGCACATGGAAGGAGCTGCTGCAAAACCGATGCTGTGCTCGCTGCTGCTCCTCCTGAAGCTCTGGCTGCTAAATCTGAGGCTTTCCTTCCAATTTCAAGCTGCAAAGCACTTGCTGAATTCCAGGGAAAGTCCGGGAGGCATTTGCTGTGCTGGCACACTTTCTCCTTCCTAGACAGAGTGGAAAAGCTTTTCCCTGCCGTGTAGGCGACAAGAGACGCATTAGACGGCGATCCGGAGCTGTCCGAAGGTAAGCGCCTGTTGCCGGCCTCTTTCGGCACAAGCCCCCGCTCCGGAGCGCACCGCGGCCGGCAGGATGCTCTCTGCCGGCGAAGGTGCCGCTTCTCCGGCAAGGAAGCCTCTGCCGCTTCTCCAGCACACGGAGAGCGTGCTAGCTGCTGAAACGTGAAGAAAGAAGCTGCAGAACACTGGCACTGAGCGTGCAGCTTTCCAGCGGAGAGAAAAAGCTACTTGAACACTCTGCAAGCCTTTCCACTCCCAAAAACATGCACATGGAAGGAGCTGCTGCAAAAGCGATGCTGTGCTCGCTGCTGCTCCTCCTGAAGCTCTGGCTGCTAAATCTGAGGCTTTCCTTCCAATTTCAAGCTGCAAAGCACTTGCTGAATTCCAGGGAAAGTCCGGGAGGCATTTGCTGTGCTGGCACACTTTCTCCTTCCTAGACAGAGTGGAAAAGCTTTTCCCTGCCGTGTAGGCGACAAGAGACGCATTAGACGGCGATCCGGAGCTGTCCGAAGGTAAGCGCCTGTTGCCGGCCTCTTTCGGCACAAGCCCCCGCTCCGGAGCGCACCGCGGCCGGCAGGATGCTCTCTGCCGGCGAAGGTGCCGCTTCTCCGGCAAGGAAGCCTCTGCCGCTTCTCCAGCACACGGAGAGCGTGCTAGCTGCTGAAACGTGAAGAAAGAAGCTGCAGAACACTGGCACTGAGCGTGCAGCTTTCCAGCGGAGAGAAAAAGCTACTTTAACACTCTGCAAGCCTTTCCACTCCCAAAAACATGCACATGGAAGGAGCTGCTGCAAAAGCGATGCTGTGCTCGCTGCTGCTCCTGCTGAAGCTCTGGCTGCTAAATCTGAGGCTTTCCTTCCAATTTCAAGCTGCAAAGCACTTGCTGAATTCCAGGGAAAGTCCGGGAGGCATTTGCTGTGCTGGCACACTTTCTCCTTCCTAGACAGAGTGGAAAAGCTTTTCCCTGCCGTGTAGGCCACAAGAGACGCATTAGACGGCGATCCGGAGCTGTCCGAAGGTAAGCGCCTGTTGCCGGCCTCTTTCGGCACAAGCCCCCGCTCCGGAGCGCACCGCGGCCGGCAGGATGCTCTCTGCCGGCGAAGGTGCCGCTTCTCCGGCAAGGAAGCCTCTGCCGCTTCTCCAGCACACGGAGAGCGTGCTAGCTGCTGAAACGTGAAGAAAGAAGCTGCAGAACACTGGCACTGAGCGTGCAGCTTTCCAGCGGAGAGAAAAAGGTACTTTAACACTCTGCAAGCCTTTCCACTCCCAAAAACATGCACATGGAAGGAGCTGCTGCAAAAGCGATGCTGTGCTCGCTGGTGCTCCTCCTGAAGCTCTGGCTGCTAAATCTGAGGCTTTCCTTCCAATTTCAAGCTGCAAAGCACTTGCTGAATTCCAGGGAAAGTCCGGGAGGCATTTGCTGTGCTGGCACACTTTCTCCTTCCTAGACAGAGTGGAAAAGCTTTTCCCTGCCGTGTAGGCGACAAGAGACGCATTAGACGGCGATCCGGAGCTGTCCGAAGGTAAGCGCCTGTTGCCGGCCTCTTTCGGCACAAGCCCCCGCTCCGGAGCGCACCGCGGCCGGCAGGATGCTCTCTGCCGGCGAAGGTGCCGCTTCTCCGGCAAGGAAGCCTCTGCCGCTTCTCCAGCACACGGAGAGCGTGCTAGCTGCTGAAACGTGAAGAAAGAAGCTGCAGAACACTGGCACTGAGCGTGCAGCTTTCCAGCGGAGAGAAAAAGCTACTTGAACACTCTGCAAGCCTTTCCACTCCCAAAAACATGCACATGGAAGGAGCTGCTGCAAAAGCGATGCTGTGCTCGCTGCTGCTCCTCCTGAAGCTCTGGCTGCTAAATCTGAGGCTTTCCTTCCAATTTCAAGCTGCAAAGCACTTGCTGAATTCCAGGGAATGTCCGGGAGGCATTTGCTGTGCTGGCACACTTTCTCCTTCCTAGACAGAGTGGAAAAGCTTTTCCCTGCCGTGTAGGCGACAAGAGACGCATTAGACGGCGATCCGGAGCTGTCCGAAGGTAAGCGCCTGTTGCCGGCCTCTTTCGGCACAAGCCCCCGCTCCGGAGCGCACCGCGGCCGGCAGGATGCTCTCTGCCGGCGAAGGTGCCGCTTCTCCGGCAAGGAAGCCTCTGCCGCTTCTCCAGCACACGGAGAGCGTGCTAGCTGCTGAAACGTGAAGAAAGAAGCTGCAGAACACTGGCACTGAGCGTGCAGCTTTCCAGCGGAGAGAAAAAGGTACTTTAACACTCTGCAAGCCTTTCCACTCCCAAAAACATGCACATGGAAGGAGCTGCTGCAAAACCGATGCTGTGCTCGCTGCTGCTCCTCCTGAAGCTCTGGCTGCTAAATCTGAGGCTTTCCTTCCAATTTCAAGCTGCAAAGCACTTGCTGAACTCCAGGAAAAGTCCGGGAGGCATTTGCTGTGCTGGCACACTTTCTCCTTCCTAGACAGAGTGGAAAAGCTTTTCCCTGCCGTGTAGGCGACAAGAGACGCATTAGACGGCGATCCGGAGCTGTCCGAAGGTAAGCGCCTGTTGCCGGCCTCTTTCGGCACAAGCCCCAGCTCCGGAGCGCACCGCGGCCGGCAGGATGCTCTCTGCCGGCGAAGGTGCCGCTTCTCCGGCAAGGAAGCCTCTGCCGCTTCTCCAGCACACGGAGAGCGTGCTAGCTGCTGAAACGTGAAGAAAGAAGCTGCAGAAGACTGGCACTGAGCGTGCAGCTTTCCAGCGGAGAGAAAAAGCTACTTTAACACTCTGCAAGCCTTTCCACTCCCAAAAACATGCACATGGAAGGAGCTGCTGCAAAAGCGATGCTGTGCTCGCTGCTGCTCCTCCTGAAGCTCTGGCTGCTAAATCTGAGGCTTTCCTTCCAATTTCAAGCTGCAAAGCACTTGCTGAATTCCAGGGAAAGTCCGGGAGGCATTTGCTGTGCTGGCACACTTTCTCCTTCCTAGACAGAGTGGAAAAGCTTTTCCCTGCCGTGTATGCCACAAGAGACGCATTAGACGGCGATCCGGAGCTGTCCGAAGGTAAGCGCCTGTTGCCGGCCTCTTTCGGCACAAGCCCCCGCTCCGGAGCGCACCGCGGCCGGCAGGATGCTCTCTGCCGGCGAAGGTGCCGCTTCTCCGGCAAGGAAGCCTCTGCCGCTTCTCCAGCACACGGAGAGCGTGCTAGCTGCTGAAACGTGAAGAAAGAAGCTGCAGAACACTGGCACTGAGCGTGCAGCTTTCCAGCGGAGAGAAAAAGCTACTTTAACACTCTGCAAGCCTTTCCACTCCCAAAAATATGCACATGGAAGGAGCTGCTGCAAAACCGATGCTGTGCTCGCTGCTGCTCCTCCTGAAGCTCTGGCTGCTAAATCTGAGGCTTTCCTTCCAATTTCAAGCTGCAAAGCACTTGCTGAATTCCAGGGAAAGCCCGGGAGGCATTTGCTGTGCTGGCACACTTTCTCCTTCCTAGACAGAGTGGAAAAGCTTTTCCTTGCCGTGTAGGCGACAAGAGACGCATTAGACGGCGATCCGGAGCTGTCCGAAGGTAAGCGCCTGTTGCCGGCCTCTTTCGGCACAAGCCCCCGCTCCGGAGAGCACCGCGGCCGGCAGGATGCTCTCTGCCGGCGAAGGTGCCGCTTCTCCGGCAAGGAAGCCTCTGCCGCTTCTCCAGCACACGGAGAGCGTGCTAGCTGCTGAAACGTGAAGAAAGAAGCTGCAGAACACTGGCACTGAGCGTGCAGCTTTCCAGCGGAGAGAAAAAGCTACTTGAACACTCTGCAAGCCTTTCCACTCCCAAAAACATGCACATGGAAGGAGCTGCTGCAAAACCGATGCTGTGCTCGCTGCTGCTCCTCCTGAAGCTCTGGCTGCTAAATCTGAGGCTTTCCTTCCAATTTCAAGCTGCAAAGCACTTGCTGAATTCCAGGGAAAGTCCGGGAGGCATTTGCTGTGCTGGCACACTTTCTCCTTCCTAGACAGAGTGGAAAAGCTTTTCCCTGCCGTGTAGGCGACAAGAGACGCATTAGACGGCGATCCGGAGCTGTCCGAAGGTAAGCGCCTGTTGCCGGCCTCTTTCGGCACAAGCCCCCGCTCCGGAGCGCACCGCGGCCGGCAGGATGCTCTCTGCCGGCGAAGGTGCCGCTTCTCCGGCAAGGAAGCCTCTGCCGCTTCTCCAGCACACGGAGAGCGTGCTAGCTGCTGAAACGTGAAGAAAGAAGCTGCAGAACACTGGCACTGAGCGTGCAGCTTTCCAGCGGAGAGAAAAAGCTACTTTAACACTCTGCAAGCCTTTCCACTCCCAAAAACATGCACATGGAAGGAGCTGCTGCAAAAGCGATGCTGTGCTCGCTGCTGCTCCTCCTGAAGCTCTGGCTGCTAAATCTGAGGCTTTCCTTCCAATTTCAAGCTGCAAAGCACTTGCTGAATTCCAGGGAATGTCCGGGAGGCATTTGCTGTGCTGGCACACTTTCTCCTTCCTAGACAGAGTGGAAAAGCTTTTCCCTGCCGTGTAGGCGACAAGAGACGCATTAGACGGCGATCCGGAGCTGTCCGAAGGTAAGCGCCTGTTGCCGGCCTCTTTCGGCACAAGCCCCCGCTCCGGAGCGCACCGCGGCCGGCAGGATGCTCTCTGCCGGCGAAGGTGCCGCTTCTCCGGCAAGGAAGCCTCTGCCGCTTCTCCAGCACACGGAGAGCGTGCTAGCTGCTGAAACGTGAAGAAAGAAGCTGCAGAACACTGGCACTGAGCGTGCAGCTTTCCAGCGGAGAGAAAAAGCTACTTTAACACTCTGCAAGCCTTTCCACTCCCAAAAACATGCACATGGAAGGAGCTGCTGCAAAACCGATGCTGTGCTCGCTGCTGCTCCTCCTGAAGCTCTGGCTGCTAAATCTGAGGCTTTCCTTCCAATTTCAAGCTGCAAAGCACTTGCTGAACTCCAGGGAAAGTCCGGGAGGCATTTGCTGTGCTGGCACACTTTCTCCTTCCTAGACAGAGTGGAAAAGCTTTTCCCTGCCGTGTAGGCGACAAGAGACGCATTAGACGGCGATCCGGAGCTGTCCGAAGGTAAGCGCCTGTTGCCGGCCTCTTTCGGCACAAGCCCCCGCTCCGGAGCGCACCGCGGCCGGCAGGATGCTCTCTGCCGGCGAAGGTGCCGCTTCTCCGGCAAGGAAGCCTCTGCCGCTTCTCCAGCACACGGAGAGCGTGCTAGCTGCTGAAACGTGAAGAAAGAAGCTGCAGAAGACTGGCACTGAGCGTGCAGCTTTCCAGCGGAGAGAAAAAGCTACTTGAACACTCTGCAAGCCTTTCCACTCCCAAAAACATGCACATGGAAGGAGCTGCTGCAAAAGCGATGCTGTGCTCGCTGCTGCTCCTCCTGAAGCTCTGGCTGCTAAATCTGAGGCTTTCCTTCCAATTTCAAGCTGCAAAGCACTTGCTGAATTCCAGGGAAAGTCCGGGAGGCATTTGCTGTGCTGGCACACTTTCTCCTTCCTAGACAGAGTGGAAAAGCTTTTCCCTGCCGTGTATGCCACAAGAGACGCATTAGACGGCGATCCGGAGCTGTCCGAAGGTAAGCGCCTGTTGCCGGCCTCTTTCGGCACAAGCCCCCGCTCCGGAGCGCACCGCGGCCGGCAGGATGCTCTCTGCCGGCGAAGGTGCCGCTTCTCCGGCAAGGAAGCCTCTGCCGCTTCTCCAGCACACGGAGAGCGTGCTAGCTGCTGAAACGTGAAGAAAGAAGCTGCAGAACACTGGCACTGAGCGTGCAGCTTTCCAGCGGAGAGAAAAAGCTACTTTAACACTCTGCAAGCCTTTCCACTCCCAAAAATATGCACATGGAAGGAGCTGCTGCAAAACCGATGCTGTGCTCGCTGCTGCTCCTCCTGAAGCTCTGGCTGCTAAATCTGAGGCTTTCCTTCCAATTTCAAGCTGCAAAGCACTTGCTGAATTCCAGGGAAAGCCCGGGAGGCATTTGCTGTGCTGGCACACTTTCTCCTTCCTAGACAGAGTGGAAAAGCTTTTCCTTGCCGTGTAGGCGACAAGAGACGCATTAGACGGCGATCCGGAGCTGTCCGAAGGTAAGCGCCTGTTGCCGGCCTCTTTCGGCACAAGCCCCCGCTCCGGAGAGCACCGCGGCCGGCAGGATGCTCTCTGCCGGCGAAGGTGCCGCTTCTCCGGCAAGGAAGCCTCTGCCGCTTCTCCAGCACACGGAGAGCGTGCTAGCTGCTGAAACGTGAAGAAAGAAGCTGCAGAACACTGGCACTGAGCGTGCAGCTTTCCAGCGGAGAGAAAAAGCTACTTGAACACTCTGCAAGCCTTTCCACTCCCAAAAACATGCACATGGAAGGAGCTGCTGCAAAACCGATGCTGTGCTCGCTGCTGCTCCTCCTGAAGCTCTGGCTGCTAAATCTGAGGCTTTCCTTCCAATTTCAAGCTGCAAAGCACTTGCTGAATTCCAGGGAAAGTCCGGGAGGCATTTGCTGTGCTGGCACACTTTCTCCTTCCTAGACAGAGTGGAAAAGCTTTTCCCTGCCGTGTAGGCGACAAGAGACGCATTAGACGGCGATCCGGAGCTGTCCGAAGGTAAGCGCCTGTTGCCGGCCTCTTTCGGCACAAGCCCCCGCTCCGGAGCGCACCGCGGCCGGCAGGATGCTCTCTGCCGGCGAAGGTGCCGCTTCTCCGGCAAGGAAGCCTCTGCCGCTTCTCCAGCACACGGAGAGCGTGCTAGCTGCTGAAACGTGAAGAAAGAAGCTGCAGAAGACTGGCACTGAGCGTGCAGCTTTCCAGCGGAGAGAAAAAGCTACTTTAACACTCTGCAAGCCTTTCCACTCCCAAAAACATGCACATGGAAGGAGCTGCTGCAAAAGCGATGCTGTGCTCGCTGCTGCTCCTCCTGAAGCTCTGGCTGCTAAATCTGAGGCTTTCCTTCCAATTTCAAGCTGCAAAGCACTTGCTGAATTCCAGGGAAAGCCCGGGAGGCATTTGCTGTGCTGGCACACTTTCTCCTTCCTAGACAGAGTGGAAAAGCTTTTCCCTGCCGTGTAGGCCACAAGAGACGCATTAGACGGCGATCCGGAGCTGTCCGAAGGTAAGCGCCTGTTGCCGGCCTCTTTCGGCACAAGCCCCCGCTCCGGAGCGCACCGCGGCCGGCAGGATGCTCTCTGCCGGCGAAGGTGCCGCTTCTCCGGCAAGGAAGCCTCTGCCGCTTCTCCAGCACACGGAGAGCGTGCTAGCTGCTGAAACGTGAAGAAAGAAGCTGCAGAACACTGGCACTGAGCGTGCAGCTTTCCAGCGGAGAGAAAAAGCTACTTTAACACTCTGCAAGCCTTTCCACTCCCAAAAACATGCACATGGAAGGAGCTGCTGCAAAAGCGATGCTGTGCTCGCTGCTGCTCCTCCTGAAGCTCTGGCTGCTAAATCTGAGGCTTTCCTTCCAATTTCAAGCTGCAAAGCACTTGCTGAATTCCAGGGAAAGCCCGGGAGGCATTTGCTGTGCTGGCACACTTTCTCCTTCCTAGACAGAGTGGAAAAGCTTTTCCTTGCCGTGTAGGCGACAAGAGACGCATTAGACGGCGATCCGGAGCTGTCCGAAGGTAAGCGCCTGTTGCCGGCCTCTTTCGGCACAAGCCCCCGCTCCGGAGAGCACCGCGGCCGGCAGGATGCTCTCTGCCGGCGAAGGTGCCGCTTCTCCGGCAAGGAAGCCTCTGCCGCTTCTCCAGCACACGGAGAGCGTGCTAGCTGCTGAAACGTGAAGAAAGAAGCTGCAGAACACTGGCACTGAGCGTGCAGCTTTCCAGCGGAGAGAAAAAGCTACTTGAACACTCTGCAAGCCTTTCCACTCCCAAAAACATGCACATGGAAGGAGCTGCTGCAAAACCGATGCTGTGCTCGCTGCTGCTCCTCCTGAAGCTCTGGCTGCTAAATCTGAGGCTTTCCTTCCAATTTCAAGCTGCAAAGCACTTGCTGAATTCCAGGGAAAGTCCGGGAGGCATTTGCTGTGCTGGCACACTTTCTCCTTCCTAGACAGAGTGGAAAAGCTTTTCCCTGCCGTGTAGGCCACAAGAGACGCATTAGACGGCGATCCGGAGCTGTCCGAAGGTAAGCGCCTGTTGCCGGCCTCTTTCGGCACAAGCCCCCGCTCCGGAGCGCACCGCGGCCGGCAGGATGCTCTCTGCCGGCGAAGGTGCCGCTTCTCCGGCAAGGAAGCCTCTGCCGCTTCTCCAGCACACGGAGAGCGTGCTAGCTGCTGAAACGTGAAGAAAGAAGCTGCAGAACACTGGCACTGAGCGTGCAGCTTTCCAGCGGAGAGAAAAAGCTACTTGAACACTCTGCAAGCCTTTCCACTCCCAAAAACATGCACATGGAAGGAGCTGCTGCAAAAGCGATGCTGTGCTCGCTGCTGCTCCTCCTGAAGCTCTGGCTGCTAAATCTGAGGCTTTCCTTCCAATTTCAAGCTGCAAAGCACTTGCTGAATTCCAGGGAAAGCCCGGGAGGCATTTGCTGTGCTGGCACACTTTCTCCTTCCTAGACAGAGTGGAAAAGCTTTTCCTTGCCGTGTAGGCGACAAGAGACGCATTAGACGGCGATCCGGAGCTGTCCGAAGGTAAGCGCCTGTTGCCGGCCTCTTTCGGCACAAGCCCCCGCTCCGGAGAGCACCGCGGCCGGCAGGATGCTCTCTGCCGGCGAAGGTGCCGCTTCTCCGGCAAGGAAGCCTCTGCCGCTTCTCCAGCACACGGAGAGCGTGCTAGCTGCTGAAACGTGAAGAAAGAAGCTGCAGAACACTGGCACTGAGCGTGCAGCTTTCCAGCGGAGAGAAAAAGCTACTTGAACACTCTGCAAGCCTTTCCACTCCCAAAAACATGCACATGGAAGGAGCTGCTGCAAAACCGATGCTGTGCTCGCTGCTGCTCCTCCTGAAGCTCTGGCTGCTAAATCTGAGGCTTTCCTTCCAATTTCAAGCTGCAAAGCACTTGCTGAATTCCAGGGAAAGTCCGGGAGGCATTTGCTGTGCTGGCACACTTTCTCCTTCCTAGACAGAGTGGAAAAGCTTTTCCCTGCCGTGTAGGCCACAAGAGACGCATTAGACGGCGATCCGGAGCTGTCCGAAGGTAAGCGCCTGTTGCCGGCCTCTTTCGGCACAAGCCCCCGCTCCGGAGCGCACCGCGGCCGGCAGGATGCTCTCTGCCGGCGAAGGTGCCGCTTCTCCGGCAAGGAAGCCTCTGCCGCTTCTCCAGCACACGGAGAGCGTGCTAGCTGCTGAAACGTGAAGAAAGAAGCTGCAGAACACTGGCACTGAGCGTGCAGCTTTCCAGCGGAGAGAAAAAGCTACTTGAACACTCTGCAAGCCTTTCCACTCCCAAAAACATGCACATGGAAGGAGCTGCTGCAAAAGCGATGCTGTGCTCGCTGCTGCTCCTCCTGAAGCTCTGGCTGCTAAATCTGAGGCTTTCCTTCCAATTTCAAGCTGCAAAGCACTTGCTGAATTCCAGGGAAAGTCCGGGAGGCATTTGCTGTGCTGGCACACTTTCTCCTTCCTAGACAGAGTGGAAAAGCTTTTCCCTGCCGTGTAGGCCACAAGAGACGCATTAGACGGCGATCCGGAGCTGTCCGAAGGTAAGCGCCTGTTGCCGGCCTCTTTCGGCACAAGCCCCCGCTCCGGAGGGCACCGCGGCCGGCAGGATGCTCTCTGCCGGCGAGGGTGCCGCTTCTCCGGCAAGGAAGCCTCTGCCGCTTCTCCAGCACACGGAGAGCGTGCTAGCTGCTGAAACGTGAAGAAAGAAGCTGCAGAACACTGGCACTGAGCGTGCAGCTTTCCAGCGGAGAGAAAAAGCTACTTGAACACTCTGCAAGCCTTTCCACTCCCAAAAACATGCACATGGAAGGAGCTGCTGCAAAACCGATGCTGTGCTCGCTGCTGCTCCTCCTGAAGCTCTGGCTGCTAAATCTGAGGCTTTCCTTCCAATTTCAAGCTGCAAAGCACTTGCTGAATTCCAGGGAAAGTCCGGGAGGCATTTGCTGTGCTGGCACACTTTCTCCTTCCTAGACAGAGTGGAAAAGCTTTTCCCTGCCGTGTAGGCCACAAGAGACGCATTAGACGGCGATCCGGAGCTGTCCGAAGGTAAGCGCCTGTTGCCGGCCTCTTTCGGCACAAGCCCCCGCTCCGGAGCGCACCGCGGCCGGCAGGATGCTCTCTGCCGGCGAAGGTGCCGCTTCTCCGGCAAGGAAGCCTCTGCCGCTTCTCCAGCACACGGAGAGCGTGCTAGCTGCTGAAACGTGAAGAAAGAAGCTGCAGAACACTGGCACTGAGCGTGCAGCTTTCCAGCGGAGAGAAAAAGCTACTTGAACACTCTGCAAGCCTTTCCACTCCCAAAAACATGCACATGGAAGGAGCTGCTGCAAAACCGATGCTGTGCTCGCTGCTGCTCCTCCTGAAGCTCTGGCTGCTAAATCTGAGGCTTTCCTTCCAATTTCAAGCTGCAAAGCACTTGCTGAATTGCAGGGAAAGTCCGGGAGGCATTTGCTGTGCTGGCACACTTTCTCCTTCCTAGACAGAGTGGAAAAGCTTTTCCCTGCCGTGTAGGCGACAAGAGACGCATTAGACGGCGATCCGGAGCTGTCCGAAGGTAAGCGCCTGTTGCCGGCCTCTTTCGGCACAAGCCCCCGCTCCGGAGCGCACCGCGGCCGGCAGGATGCTCTCTGCCGGCGAAGGTGCCGCTTCTCCGGCAAGGAAGCCTCTGCCGCTTCTCCAGCACACGGAGAGCGTACTAGCTGCTGAAACGTGAAGAAAGAAGCTGCAGAACACTGGCACTGAGCGTGCAGCTTTCCAGCGGAGAGAAAAAGCTACTTTAACACTCTGCAAGCCTTTCCACTCCCAAAAACATGCACATGGAAGGAGCTGCTGCAAAAGCGATGCTGTGCTCGCTGCTGCTCCTCCTGAAGCTCTGGCTGCTAAATCTGAGGCTTTCCTTCCAATTTCAAGCTGCAAAGCACTTGCTGAATTCCAGGGAAAGTCCGGGAGGCATTTGCTGTGCTGGCACACTTTCTCCTTCCTAGACAGAGTGGAAAAGCTTTTCCCTGCCGTGTAGGCGACAAGAGACGCATTAGACGGCGATCCGGAGCTGTCCGAAGGTAAGCGCCTGTTGCCGGCCTCTTTCGGCACAAGCCCCCGCTCCGGAGCGCACCGCGGCCGGCAGGATGCTCTCTGCCGGCGAAGGTGCCGCTTCTCCGGCAAGGAAGCCTCTGCCGCTTCTCCAGCACACGGAGAGCGTGCTAGCTGCTGAAACGTGAAGAAAGAAGCTGCAGAACACTGGCACTGAGCGTGCAGCTTTCCAGCGGAGAGAAAAAGCTACTTTAACACTCTGCAAGCCTTTCCACTCCCAAAAACATGCACATGGAAGGAGCTGCTGCAAAAGCGATGCTGTGCTCGCTGCTGCTCCTCCTGAAGCTCTGGCTGCTAAATCTGAGGCTTTCCTTCCAATTTCAAGCTGCAAAGCACTTGCTGAATTCCAGGGAAAGTCCGGGAGGCATTTGCTGTGCTGGCACACTTTCTCCTTCCTAGACAGAGTGGAAAAGCTTTTCCCTGCCGTGTAGGCGACAAGAGACGCATTAGACGGCGATCCGGAGCTGTCCGAAGGTAAGCGCCTGTTGCCGGCCTCTTTCGGCACAAGCCCCCGCTCCGGAGCGCACCGCGGCCGGCAGGATGCTCTCTGCCGGCGAAGGTGCCGCTTCTCCGGCAAGGAAGCCTCTGCCGCTTCTCCAGCACACGGAGAGCGTGCTAGCTGCTGAAACGTGAAGAAAGAAGCTGCAGAACACTGGCACTGAGCGTGCAGCTTTCCAGCGGAGAGAAAAAGCTACTTTAACACTCTGCAAGCCTTTCCACTCCCAAAAACATGCACATGGAAGGAGCTGCTGCAAAACCGATGCTGTGCTCGCTGCTGCTCCTCCTGAAGCTCTGGCTGCTAAATCTGAGGCTTTCCTTCCAATTTCAAGCTGCAAAGCACTTGCTGAATTCCAGGGAAAGTCCGGGAGGCATTTGCTGTGCTGGCACACTTTCTCCTTCCTAGACAGAGTGGAAAAGCTTTTCCCTGCCGTGTAGGCGACAAGAGACGCATTAGACGGCGATCCGGAGCTGTCCGAAGGTAAGCGCCTGTTGCCGGCCTCTTTCGGCACAAGCCCCCGCTCCGGAGCGCACCGCGGCCGGCAGGATGCTCTCTGCCGGCGAAGGTGCCGCTTCTCCGGCAAGGAAGCCTCTGCCGCTTCTCCAGCACACGGAGAGCGTGCTAGCTGCTGAAACGTGAAGAAAGAAGCTGCAGAAGACTGGCACTGAGCGTGCAGCTTTCCAGCGGAGAGAAAAAGCTACTTGAACACTCTGCAAGCCTTTCCACTCCCAAAAACATGCACATGGAAGGAGCTGCTGCAAAAGCGATGCTGTGCTCGCTGCTGCTCCTCCTGAAGCTCTGGCTGCTAAATCTGAGGCTTTCCTTCCAATTTCAAGCTGCAAAGCACTTGCTGAATTGCAGGGAAAGTCCGGGAGGCATTTGCTGTGCTGGCACACTTTCTCCTTCCTAGACAGAGTGGAAAAGCTTTTCCCTGCCGTGTAGGCGACAAGAGACGCATTAGACGGCGATCCGGAGCTGTCCGAAGGTAAGCGCCTGTTGCCGGCCTCTTTCGGCACAAGCCCCCGCTCCGGAGCGCACCGCGGCCGGCAGGATGCTCTCTGCCGGCGAAGGTGCCGCTTCTCCGGCAAGGAAGCCTCTGCCGCTTCTCCAGCACACGGAGAGCGTGCTAGCTGCTGAAACGTGAAGAAAGAAGCTGCAGAAGACTGGCACTGAGCGTGCAGCTTTCCAGCGGAGAGAAAAAGCTACTTGAACACTCTGCAAGCCTTTCCACTCCCAAAAACATGCACATGGAAGGAGCTGCTGCAAAAGCGATGCTGTGCTCGCTGCTGCTCCTCCTGAAGCTCTGGCTGCTAAATCTGAGGCTTTCCTTCCAATTTCAAGCTGCAAAGCACTTGCTGAATTCCAGGGAAAGTCCGGGAGGCATTTGCTGTGCTGGCACACTTTCTCCTTCCTAGACAGAGTGGAAAAGCTTTTCCCTGCCGTGTAGGCGACAAGAGACGCATTAGACGGCGATCCGGAGCTGTCCGAAGGTAAGCGCCTGTTGCCGGCCTCTTTCGGCACAAGCCCCCGCTCCGGAGCGCACCGCGGCCGGCAGGATGCTCTCTGCCGGCGAAGGTGCCGCTTCTCCGGCAAGGAAGCCTCTGCCGCTTCTCCAGCACACGGAGAGCGTGCTAGCTGCTGAAACGTGAAGAAAGAAGCTGCAGAACACTGGCACTGAGCGTGCAGCTTTCCAGCGGAGAGAAAAAGCTACTTTAACACTCTGCAAGCCTTTCCACTCCCAAAAACATGCACATGGAAGGAGCTGCTGCAAAAGCGATGCTGTGCTCGCTGCTGCTCCTCCTGAAGCTCTGGCTGCTAAATCTGAGGCTTTCCTTCCAATTTCAAGCTGCAAAGCACTTGCTGAATTCCAGGGAATGTCCGGGAGGCATTTGCTGTGCTGGCACACTTTCTCCTTCCTAGACAGAGTGGAAAAGCTTTTCCCTGCCGTGTAGGCGACAAGAGACGCATTAGACGGCGATCCGGAGCTGTCCGAAGGTAAGCGCCTGTTGCCGGCCTCTTTCGGCACAAGCCCCCGCTCCGGAGCGCACCGCGGCCGGCAGGATGCTCTCTGCCGGCGAAGGTGCCGCTTCTCCGGCAAGGAAGCCTCTGCCGCTTCTCCAGCACACGGAGAGCGTGCTAGCTGCTGAAACGTGAAGAAAGAAGCTGCAGAACACTGGCACTGAGCGTGCAGCTTTCCAGCGGAGAGAAAAAGCTACTTTAACACTCTGCAAGCCTTTCCACTCCCAAAAACATGCACATGGAAGGAGCTGCTGCAAAAGCGATGCTGTGCTCGCTGCTGCTCCTCCTGAAGCTCTGGCTGCTAAATCTGAGGCTTTCCTTCAAATTTCAAGCTGCAAAGCACTTGCTGAATTGCAGGGAAAGTCCGGGAGGCATTTGCTGTGCTGGCACACTTTCTCCTTCCTAGACAGAGTGGAAAAGCTTTTCCCTGCCGTGTAGGCGACAAGAGACGCATTAGACGGCGATCCGGAGCTGTCCGAAGGTAAGCGCCTGTTGCCGGCCTCTTTCGGCACAAGCCCCCGCTCCGGAGCGCACCGCGGCCGGCAGGATGCTCTCTGCCGGCGAAGGTGCCGCTTCTCCGGCAAGGAAGCCTCTGCCGCTTCTCCAGCACACGGAGAGCGTGCTAGCTGCTGAAACGTGAAGAAAGAAGCTGCAGAACACTGGCACTGAGCGTGCAGCTTTCCAGCGGAGAGAAAAAGCTACTTTAACACTCTGCAAGCCTTTCCACTCCCAAAAACATGCACATGGAAGGAGCTGCTGCAAAACCGATGCTGTGCTCGCTGCTGCTCCTCCTGAAGCTCTGGCTGCTAAATCTGAGGCTTTCCTTCCAATTTCAAGCTGCAAAGCACTTGCTGAATTCCAGGGAAAGTCCGGGAGGCATTTGCTGTGCTGGCACACTTTCTCCTTCCTAGACAGAGTGGAAAAGCTTTTCCCTGCCGTGTAGGCGACAAGAGACGCATTAGACGGCGATCCGGAGCTGTCCGAAGGTAAGCGCCTGTTGCCGGCCTCTTTCGGCACAAGCCCCCGCTCCGGAGCGCACCGCGGCCGGCAGGATGCTCTCTGCCGGCGAAGGTGCCGCTTCTCCGGCAAGGAAGCCTCTGCCGCTTCTCCAGCACACGGAGAGCGTGCTAGCTGCTGAAACGTGAAGAAAGAAGCTGCAGAAGACTGGCACTGAGCGTGCAGCTTTCCAGCGGAGAGAAAAAGCTACTTGAACACTCTGCAAGCCTTTCCACTCCCAAAAACATGCACATGGAAGGAGCTGCTGCAAAAGCGATGCTGTGCTCGCTGCTGCTCCTCCTGAAGCTCTGGCTGCTAAATCTGAGGCTTTCCTTCCAATTTCAAGCTGCAAAGCACTTGCTGAATTCCAGGGAAAGTCCGGGAGGCATTTGCTGTGCTGGCACACTTTCTCCTTCCTAGACAGAGTGGAAAAGCTTTTCCCTGCCGTGTAGGCGACAAGAGACGCATTAGACGGCGATCCGGAGCTGTCCGAAGGTAAGCGCCTGTTGCCGGCCTCTTTCGGCACAAGCCCCCGCTCCGGAGCGCACCGCGGCCGGCAGGATGCTCTCTGCCGGCGAAGGTGCCGCTTCTCCGGCAAGGAAGCCTCTGCCGCTTCTCCAGCACACGGAGAGCGTGCTAGCTGCTGAAACGTGAAGAAAGAAGCTGCAGAACACTGGCACTGAGCGTGCAGCTTTCCAGCGGAGAGAAAAAGCTACTTGAACACTCTGCAAGCCTTTCCACTCCCAAAAACATGCACATGGAAGGAGCTGCTGCAAAAGCGATGCTGTGCTCGCTGCTGCTCCTCCTGAAGCTCTGGCTGCTAAATCTGAGGCTTTCCTTCCAATTTCAAGCTGCAAAGCACTTGCTGAATTCCAGGGAAAGTCCGGGAGGCATTTGCTGTGCTGGCACACTTTCTCCTTCCTAGACAGAGTGGAAAAGCTTTTCCCTGCCGTGTAGGCGACAAGAGACGCATTAGACGGCGATCCGGAGCTGTCCGAAGGTAAGCGCCTGTTGCCGGCCTCTTTCGGCACAAGCCCCCGCTCCGGAGCGCACCGCGGCCGGCAGGATGCTCTCTGCCGGCGAAGGTGCCGCTTCTCCGGCAAGGAAGCCTCTGCCGCTTCTCCAGCACACGGAGAGCGTGCTAGCTGCTGAAACGTGAAGAAAGAAGCTGCAGAACACTGGCACTGAGCGTGCAGCTTTCCAGCGGAGAGAAAAAGCTACTTGAACACTCTGCAAGCCTTTCCACTCCCAAAAACATGCACATGGAAGGAGCTGCTGCAAAACCGATGCTGTGCTCGCTGCTGCTCCTCCTGAAGCTCTGGCTGCTAAATCTGAGGCTTTCCTTCCAATTTCAAGCTGCAAAGCACTTGCTGAATTCCAGGGAAAGTCCGGGAGGCATTTGCTGTGCTGGCACACTTTCTCCTTCCTAGACAGAGTGGAAAAGCCTTTCCCTGCCGTGTAGGCGACAAGAGACGCATTAGACGGCGATCCGGAGCTGTCCGAAGGTAAGCGCCTGTTGCCGGCCTCTTTCGGCACAAGCCCCCGCTCCGGAGCGCACCGCGGCCGGCAGGATGCTCTCTGCCGGCGAAGGTGCCGCTTCTCCGGCAAGGAAGCCTCTGCCGCTTCTCCAGCACACGGAGAGCGAGCTAGCTGCTGAAACGTGAAGAAAGAAGCTGCAGAACACTGGCACTGAGCGTGCAGCTTTCCAGCGGAGAGAAAAAGCTACTTGAACACTCTGCAAGCCTTTCCACTCCCAAAAACATGCACATGGAAGGAGCTGCTGCAAAACCGATGCTGTGCTCGCTGCTGCTCCTCCTGAAGCTCTGGCTGCTAAATCTGAGGCTTTCCTTCCAATTTCAAGCTGCAAAGCACTTGCTGAATTCCAGGGAAAGTCCGGGAGGCATTTGCTGTGCTGGCACACTTTCTCCTTCCTAGACAGAGTGGAAAAGCTTTTCCCTGCCGTGTAGGCGACAAGAGACGCATTAGACGGCGATCCGGAGCTGTCCGAAGGTAAGCGCCTGTTGCCGGCCTCTTTCGGCACAAGCCCCCGCTCCGGAGCGCACCGCGGCCGGCAGGATGCTCTCTGCCGGCGAAGGTGCCGCTTCTCCGGCAAGGAAGCCTCTGCCGCTTCTCCAGCACACGGAGAGCGTGCTAGCTGCTGAAACGTGAAGAAAGAAGCTGCAGAACACTGGCACTGAGCGTGCAGCTTTCCAGCGGAGAGAAAAAGCTACTTGAACACTCTGCAAGCCTTTCCACTCCCAAAAACATGCACATGGGAGGAGCTGCTGCAAAACCGATGCTGTGCTCGCTGCTGCTCCTCCTGAAGCTCTGGCTGCTAAATCTGAGGCTTTCCTTCCAATTTCAAGCTGCAAAGCACTTGCTGAATTGCAGGGAAAGTCCGGGAGGCATTTGCTGTGCTGGCACACTTTCTCCTTCCTAGACAGAGTGGAAAAGCTTTTCCCTGCCGTGTAGGCGACAAGAGACGCATTAGACGGCGATCCGGAGCTGTCCGAAGGTAAGCGCCTGTTGCCGGCCTCTTTCGGCACAAGCCCCCGCTCCGGAGCGCACCGCGGCCGGCAGGATGCTCTCTGCCGGCGAAGGTGCCGCTTCTCCGGCAAGGAAGCCTCTGCCGCTTCTCCAGCACACGGAGAGCGTGCTAGCTGCTGAAACGTGAAGAAAGAAGCTGCAGAACACTGGCACTGAGCGTGCAGCTTTCCAGCGGAGAGAAAAAGCTACTTTAACACTCTGCAAGCCTTTCCACTCCCAAAAACATGCACATGGAAGGAGCTGCTGCAAAAGCGATGCTGTGCTCGCTGCTGCTCCTCCTGAAGCTCTGGCTGCTAAATCTGAGGCTTTCCTTCCAATTTCAAGCTGCAAAGCACTTGCTGAATTCCAGGGAAAGTCCGGGAGGCATTTGCTGTGCTGGCACACTTTCTCCTTCCTAGACAGAGTGGAAAAGCTTTTCCCTGCCGTGTAGGCGACAAGAGACGCATTAGACGGCGATCCGGAGCTGTCCGAAGGTAAGCGCCTGTTGCCGGCCTCTTTCGGCACAAGCCCCCGCTCCGGAGCGCACCGCGGCCGGCAGGATGCTCTCTGCCGGCGAAGGTGCCGCTTCTCCGGCAAGGAAGCCTCTGCCGCTTCTCCAGCACACGGAGAGCGTGCTAGCTGCTGAAACGTGAAGAAAGAAGCTGCAGAACACTGGCACTGAGCGTGCAGCTTTCCAGCGGAGAGAAAAAGCTACTTTAACACTCTGCAAGCCTTTCCACTCCCAAAAACATGCACATGGAAGGAGCTGCTGCAAAACCGATGCTGTGCTCGCTGCTGCTCCTCCTGAAGCTCTGGCTGCTAAATCTGAGGCTTTCCTTCCAATTTCAAGCTGCAAAGCACTTGCTGAATTGCAGGGAAAGTCCGGGAGGCATTTGCTGTGCTGGCACAGGGCAAATGTCCATTTAAAAAGTCTTTTTTTGACGGAAATCAATCACCTCCAACAGCACAACATTTTCAAAAATCCCCTCACTCATCACCTAGGATGTTTTCAATGGTCAGTAAATTTCTTAGCAATTGAGTAATGAGTCATCAGCAATATTATTAACTTTCATTATCAAGGTAACACTGAAGAGTCCAACATCATTTGATAAAAATGTCCTACATTTCTGACCCATATATTAAAAGGGATCATAGTTCCTGATATTTCCCAGATTTCTCTTTAGCCTAACTATTTATGTCAGACTATTTTATTTCTTTTATTTCATTTCATTTCATTTTTATTTTATTTTGTTCTTAATGACTTTTCATTCCTTTCTCTTTTCTGTTGCCTCCCCAGCTCCCAGGAAAAGCAGACCTGAAATCTTCCTTCAGGATTAAGCTCTGTCAAGTTCTAAACACAAAACACTTCTTAAAAAACCACTAAGCCATTCAAGAACAAAGTACTATAAAACAAACTAAAAGGCATTCACTAAAGAGGACATATTAAGGAAATTCTCATGGAGGCAGTTTGTGTCAAGTAAATTGAGAGATTTTTCTTGAGTTACTGTTTCTGTTCCTCTGCAGCAAGATTTCCAAGAACCAGCATTTGCCAAGGGGATGTATTCCCTTTTCAAACCCTGTGCCAAGTGCCCTAAATCAGCATCAGTTATAATTCCTTTTAAAACAAACAGCAAGTGGGGCAAGAACAAAGGAGAACCAACACAACACAGTGTTCCCCGCTCAGACCCCTATTCCCTATCATCTTTTATGGACCCTAATGCACTCCCAAAGCTATTAATTGAATGGATACATCCATCTGGAGATGAGAAGAGAGTGCAGTGACAAAGGAGGAGTAAGGCTGTCAGGGCCATAGTGTGAAGTGGGAACAGATGGAAATCACTGTCTGGCTTAGGAAACACCTGCTGCACCATGAGGCAAGGTGCTGGCACTACAGCAACTACTGGACAGATTGGCTGAGAATACTGTTGTAAAATGTTCAGAGAAAATAAGAAGTAACTTGATAAAAATGTAGGAGGGTCTTGTCCACATACCTTCATAACCACTAATTTAAATTTCATTTCAGGAAAACTAATACTGAAAATTACCATCAGAGGTAGTAAAAACCATTGCCAGCAAAAACAAAGCAAAAAAACCCCAAAAACCCCCTGTTGCATCCTTTCGGGCAAGGAGGAGAAAGCAAAGGGAACAGCAATCACCAGAAACCCTTTGGAATATTTCTATTAGCATGCTGCTTGTAACCCTTTCGTTAGTGTGGGACTACACAGGTTGCAGAGAATTCTGGACAGTTGCTCTTCCACATCCATGGAAGGAAAACACAGGAAAAACACTTTTCCCACGAAATGCAGGCTGTGAAGATGTGGCTCAGGCTGTACCTTTCAGCTCATTCCTCCCATGAAGGGGAGTATCTTGCCAGACTGATGTGACATCTAATCACAGAACGTGATTTTCAAGTTATGAGTCTGATACTTTCAACAGGGTGAATATTTTCAAAAGCATGATAATAAAAGTGGGCTGAGGAAGCAGTGTCTCTTCCTTTCATGGGTTTGGTATCATGAAAAAAAATTAAATACATTAAAAATAAGTTTGTTATTGAGAGAGATAATGGCTGATCAACAGCATAAAAATAAGATATTGCGGCAGAAATATTCTCTATGCAGGAAGAAAAAAAGGAGTGGAAAACCCTCAACATAGCATAAAGAATGCAAGGAAAGCATAATTCAGCACCAAGATCTGCACATAAGGAGGAGATTAAAAAAAAAAAAAAAGCCAGACAGACACAGTCAGGATGCGAAGATAACAAAAGCACTGTTGGTGGGAAGAAATCTTAAAAAAATTGTTTTTAAGAAAAGCAAAAATAAACCCTCCCCTCAAAACCCAAATCATGCTGCTTCTGTTGGCACTGCAATAGCAGCATTTCAATTATTCGCAGAGGGAACCAGACTACCAGGATAAGGCTGAACTGCAGCCAGCATTAGAAATTTAGTCTTATCCCATGAGAATACATCAATGTGATGTTATTACACGTTATATGTTCTATATACCCTCATTCTTCATTAAAAAAACCCCATACTTAGGGATGCTACAAGAAGGAAGCACTGATCATTAAGTGAATCTATTTGGCATTTCCAACCAAAATTCTCAGTGCACCATCTGGCAACTTATGAACTGCTTTAAATACCTAGCGGGGTGTTGTCTCCATGAGCCCTCCTGTAACCTAGTTTCTGTGATGGGCAATTTTGCAGCACTCAGTTTTCTGAGGGTATTTGTTCCTATCTGAGGGTAGGAGCAAATCACAATTCTTCAGAAGATTTACTCATCTGACCTTGCAGTTGTGTTTTGTCTTAGCCACTGAAAAGCATCAAACCCAACCACTTAGAGTACCAAAAAAACAGCTGCAGAATTAAAATGCTATCTATTCCATGCTAATTTCTCAGTGGATCATCACTTGCAAACACAGTTTATATGAAATAAAGCTCTTCTCCAAACTGTACTGCAACTTTAAAAGGACATAAATTGTCATTTAAAAAAAAAGGAACTGCAAACATAAGCATGGTCAGATTAAATATTTTATTAGATTTGACAAATTCTTCCCTCACACTCCTATTTCTTACAATTAATGGCAATTCTGATAACAGGTGTTGTGACTTTATTGGAAAAAATGATTTCAATTTCAGTCGAAGCAAGGTGCATTACTAACCTAGCAAAACTAATTAATTTTGCTCCAAGCATTCTTTACAGAGACGCCTGTTTTGAGCAATTTTCGGTTTAATGAACCAGCTTTGAGAAGGGGAAATGCAGCATTAATGAAAGGAAAACTACTTGCTTTTTGGTTTGTTTTGACAAGTTTTTGCATTGACCTTAAGATGGGTTATTTGAAGGTAATTCAGCTCTGGTGTTTGTGCACCTCTTGAGCAGTGAAGGCTGCAGCTAGGAGTGCCTATTTGGTTTCTCTCCTTCCCCCTACAGGAAAGAGAAACCAACCTTTCTCTTCCTTACAGCCCATAAGACTATCTAATAAATAACTGTATTTATCAGCCCTACAGACTAACAGAATCAGGGAACACGAACAGAGCATGTGGGAAAAGATACAGAAAGAAAGGGTAGCAACCATTCCTCTTCAAGTATCCCTCCATCAGTTGAACAGCACCTTCTCTCTCAAAGCCTCCTCCACTGAAGGAAACAATACAGAAATTCTGCTCAAGATGCTACCAAGATCTACCTTTACACTGAAAATCAACCAGCCACTTTTACCCTTGTCCTCTTAAAAGCGTGACAGCTTTGGCCCTAGTCAAACCAGACAAACTCCTACAAATATAAGCCAAGTCTTCCATGAGTCCTGTAAAAAGCATTTGAAACTTTAACAGAACTAGATCAACTGACTCATGGTCTGGACTGTGATCTCCCATTTGAGTATGAGGATTTTGATACTCCTCATAGGCATTGCTGGGTACTGAATGATATCTTATAATACTGAAAAATAAAGGACTTTGAGATAACCTCTTTGGCATATCTCAGTGGTACCAGGAGAACTTACAATAGTAGGTTACATACAGGCTCAATGTTCTATGTAGAAATCCGGAGGGTTATGTCTAGTAATGCAAGGGACATAATTTTTATTCTTAATGTTTCAGACATCAGGAGATCTGCAGGATCAAAGCTTTAACATCAAACTCTGTGCTCAAGAGAAATCTTCATCTCAAAGAGAAATCCTCAGTTTATAGAGGTTAAAGCAGTTGTTGCAAGGAAATAGAGGTTTCTAATATACTAAAGTAAAAATTCACAGACTTTCACTTTCTACAGAGCACTTTCAAAAAGACATTATTACTGATGCTCAAGAAAAGTACTTGCAATTTGATGAAAATGAAAGTACACAAACCCTTTACATCTTTCAATATCTTTGCAGTGGTAGAGTCAGTACTAGTGGGTTTAGTGTTCAGCGGTGTTGCTGGCTAAATCTGCACAACAGGCTTATGTAATGAAGAGTTAGCTCCACAGCCCAGACAAATCACCTCCCCTCTAACTTTCCCTCACAGGACAGAGACAGAATTGCCACCTCAGCAAGCACACTGCAGGGATATAGAGGTAGCAGGCATGAAATAGTGATGTCCTGGTACATACAGAGACTCAGCCTTGACCCCTGACTCCACAGCAACTCCTTGGTTATTCTCCCTTTTTCAGCAGAAGTACAAGTATATCAAAGAGTGAGGAAAAAAACCAGGGGAAACCCATTTCCCCCCAAACTATGAAATACTGCCAGCCCAGTCATAGCCCCCTCTCCTAATTCTGCTTAGTATTTATTATGTTCTCTATTTCAAGGGGATGAAATTAATGGTTTATGTTCTCTGTTTTCAAAGGAAATTAATGAATGTCCCACATTCCTTAGCAGACACCTGTCTTTTCAAACTAAGACAGGAGGAAACCTCTTATCTCACAAAATAGATCTTCCAGATGCTCAAGAGCTCACATCCTATCTCTGCATACCCTACCCCCACCGTGCAGGGTGGTATATCTCAGTGGTACAGAAATAACCAGTAGAAGAGCCGATTTAGTTTCTGCTTGTTGCTCCAAACTAACACGGATCTACAAGCACTGCTGTTCAGCTTTTGCAGAAGAGGTAATAGGATACAGCCCCAGCCCATAGCTGGCATGGGGAGGCAGCAGAGAGTGAGGGCAAGGGGGCAAGTAAATTATTTGATTTGCTCATGTCTGAGCTGTGCTGCTGATTTTCTGCATGGGTGGTCTTACAGGTATGGCTACTAATCTCCCTCAGAGTAAGTGCTTGGATCTGTACCCATGTAAATACTTTGTCTGATTTCACTTGGAAATCCTGATGGGAGTGATGTGGAAAGGCCATTCACTAAGTGGCTTTTTTCCAAGTCCTGTTTCATTCCTCTGCATTTAGCAAACAAGCATAAGGCCACTTTCATCCATGCTTGTCCTGAGGATCCTTCAGCTCTCACTTCATGGCTGAATGAGCAGTTTAACATACTGGTCCCTCACTAAGGTTTGTGAAACTGTTTGCTCTTCCCCTGATTAATCTGGTTTCTTCTAGAAGAAGTTCCCCATGATTATTGTTTAGCTTGCAGCAGCTATGCCAGTTCAGTGCTTTTGAAATTATGGATTCTGTTTATAGGTTACCAAAATTCCACTAGGAATACATTCAATACTCTAGTTTTTGTAAAATCCTTCTCTATTTATAAGTAACTCATAAGTGCTTATAACTTGTAAGTAACTTATAAGTACTTATAACTCAGGGCAGTTCAGGATCTCCCTTCAAAATACAACAAATGCCTATTTCTGCAGAAATAAATTACTGTCTAATGATTTCAACATCCAAAATGCTACACTTAAATGAGTGGCTATATGTATTGTAAATTCAGATACTTTTCTATTTATAGTGCGTTTATTTATGCCTGAGATGCATTTAAATATAAATTGCCGTACTTAATGCCAAGTTTTATAACATGTCATTCACAATCCATTAAGTATTTTATTACATATATTGTAGAAGAAATAAATTTATAGTCCCCATTTATAGTATAAATAAGGAATGATGAAAAGCACAATAAAAATGTCTTACTTTTTGGGTTTTGTGGAGGTTTACTGCTAGAGCATAGTTACCAGTCATGTTTTAATGTTTTACTATAATAAAAGACATGATCTGAGTGCAGTAATATATGTAAAATTAAAAGAAGCCCTACTAAAATGACAGAAGCTTTCCTATTCAGACACAAACAATTACAGACTTAGCATATTCTCAGTTGCTTTCTAGGCTGTAGGAGCATGTGGAAATAAATTTTTCTTTGTTAATTTTAAAGCATTTGCCAGGTGCTTCTTCATAGAAGGTTTCCAGAACATACTTCACTTTGTTGATAATGGGGGAAAAACACACACACAAAAACTTTATTCCTTGCATCCATTTTCCTAGGTCATCCATGACCAACTATGTTTCTTTTCCCTTGCTTTCTGACTATAAGTCAGGAATCAGCAAGGAAATAAAAACTTTCCTCTTCATGTTTGGTTTGAGGGTTTTTTGGTTTTTTTCCCAGTTACCTCTCAAAATTTCATTTCCTATTACTGGCTAGAAAAAAAAATAGTATTTTGGGGAAAAATTTCTTATGTCATGCTGTCCTTAGAAATGCTGTCTTCACAGTTCCTCAGTGTCTTTCCAAACAAGTACAGAAGAGAAGACAATCTTCTTAGCACATATATGGGGGAATTCTCATTGTTTTAAAAGAAAAAAGAAAATTTGGAAAGCACCAAAGCCAATAAACACTTTGAAAAAATATTGCCATATGTTTTGACGATCTCTCCACTAGAACCAAAAATCTGGGCAAGACAGAGCGTTGAGAATGTGAAAGGATATTTTTTGATCAGTTGATCAGTTCAGGTCTTGATCTGACCCCTAGTCTGTCTTGCCCTTTCCAGATGCTTTCACATTGCTAAGTCCTCAGTCAGTCTGTGTTCAGCTGCTGTTATTTCAAACCACACAAGCCTGAGTGAAATTCAATCAAGCACACCTGAGCAGATCTCCATAGCAGTCTCTGACATTAAGTTACTGTCTCAGCTGGTTGTTATGGGAAGTGGGAACCAAACCTTGACTCATGGCATTACCGGCATCAGTCTTTCCATTTTCTGTCCCTGGAATATTTGAGTGTCTCTCACTAGGGCAGAAGGTTTGAAGGCAGGATGACCCCAAAGACAAATGATCCCATAATAACAGAGGGAAAAGAGAGGGAGAAGTGACTTTCACAGAGCAAACACTGCCTCTGTGATAAAAGCACGAAGATAATGCTGATCTCTGGAGCACTATTTTTTAACTAATGCACATAAATCTAAAACTGCTTTCTTGGAGACTTAAAAGGAAAGTAGGCAATCCTGGAAGATGGTGAGGCATAAGTCCCTGGATTTCTAATGTTATGGTTTTAAGAAAATTTAAAGGTATTTAAGCAATTTTCCTAATAGAAAACAGTTTGAAAGCATACCTTTAAGCTAAAACAGACCTTTGTGACACAAAACCATCAGAAGTTAAAACACTCCTGAATTCCATAATCTTTTTTGTTGTTTGGTTTTGTTTTCTTTTTCAAAGCATGAATCTTCCTTTCATTAAGTAAAGGGTAAACAAAGGCACAGAGAAACTAAGCAAGTATACCAATCTTACAGTGAAGTAAATAAAACCACAGAAACAGCAAAGTCCCAGTTCTTAGCCATACACACTCACCAAGAATTGAACCCTGAGTCGTGCTCCAACTTATCTACCAGTTTTATTTTTACTGGGATGTACTACTAATAGTATTGCCTTTTTAATTTTGTAGATAGAATGAGAAGTTGGAGAACTTCATCAAGACCATTTTCTTTTGCAACTTGTCAGGTACATCTTATCTTTATGTAGTAACAGAAAATATTTATTTTAAGGAAAGAGAAAAATTACAGCTTATAAAGAGATTGTTACATGGAAATAAATCAGTGCCTTCATACTGGTATCACTATGATAGCTATTTCAGCTTACCCCATTAATGCTACTTTCTTTATCAATTTCTTAACAAATTCAATTTGTTATAATGTTTCTTTAATATTTCCACTGGGTTGGTACTTGAAATTCCTTTGTCCAGTCTGTTTCCTCTCTGTTACAAGATGCCCTTGATCTGTTCCAACTTACTTCCTCTCATCCTTAACTCTTGAAATACATTGCTATCTGAGGCTATCCAATCCCATGCTCACAGTGACCACTCTAAAGAGAGGGCTTAATCACAAAGGTTTTTCTGGGTTGCATCAAACAAGTAGGCTGCTTCCTAAATAACTTAGCAGCAATTACCACAGAAGAAGAAGACAAAGAAGATGAAGATGAAGAAGAAGGTAAAAACCAACATCCAAAAAAGCAAAAAAACCCAATAGCTTGGTTCAGTGGCTACATCTCAACTTCCTGTGTGCATTCTTCCAAACCTGGATGTTACAAAGCACTAGAATGAGAGCTGTGGAAGCGAACTGCTTTCCTCTCCAGGTCCATGCAAGGTGCATCATGCTCTGGCAGCGATTTATTTTTTTCCCCTTCATTCTCCTCTGGCAGCAGGTATGGTCTCTGCAGCAGAGATCACACAACTCGCATCATCCCAAGCAGCTGCAGCTTTGTTTGTGCCTGAGGGCAATGCCTGTAATCACAAAGGCTTAATTAAACATCACCCCTCTGCACTTCAGTAAATTCATAAGATACGATACTACCTACATGCCTCTGGTTAACAGCAGTTGGAAAAGGTAATAACAAAAAGCCCACATTAATCTCTTTGCCCTTGCTCCCTTAGTGGTACTGTACCTTTAAATTTAGCTGAGTCAACCCTCTTTCCTCAAGGAAAAAAGGCTGAAAAGTCTGAACTTATTCCAGAAGACCCCCACAGGAGTCAGTGGTGAAGACTTCTTGAGGCAATGTTTTTATCATCCTTTTGCAGCTAGAAAATGCCAAAAGATAAGCTATTGAAATTCGCAGTGCAACTCCTGCTTTGTGAAGTCAGTTTCTTTCCTACCCTAAACAAATCATGTCAGGCACAGAAAAGCAAAAGGATCCAAAGGACCAAGCCCTCCAGTGACAATCCTACTTGAGTAAAAGCTCAAGGAAGAACCAGGTAGGAATGATTTCTCACAAGGTGGGCATTAAACCTGCACGGCAACAACAGCCCTGAGATCATTCAAGTATCAGGGGGTGCAGTTAAGTATCTTTCTCCCACAGCTATTGCCTTGGTCCTGCTCAATGCTTTCTCTGGTTTAAAGGAGAGAAACAAACAGGGTTGTCAGGAATTACATTAGTAATTTCTTGGGGCCGGGGGAGTGAGCCTGATTCAGAGAAAAGACACAAAAACTCAGTGGAGGGAAATGACAGACCTGACAGACCTCTCTTGCCACATTCTCATACAAAATCTTCATTCCACTAGAATTATTATGAAGGCACAGAATAAAATTTAAGTCAGTCAAAAAGTTATTGTTATTTTTTCACCACTGGTGTTAGGACAAAAGACAAGTCTTGGATAAATGGTAAATATATTTATTGCGCTGGGGTTTCCATATTTTCCATTTGTAAAAGGAGAAAGCATTCATTCATTGCCTTGGGTCTATTAGGACATAGAAGAAACTGTTCATTCAATTCCAGAAACTCAAAATCTTCTTTTATTCTAACTAAGAATTATGCTTCAAAATGTTACTCCTCTAGAATGCTCTAGGAGCACAAACTGTAATGGGGATCACAGAGAACACTGATATCCTGTACAAAACAACAGCCTCTTAACCAATCCCACTCATCTAGAGATGTAACAAGGGATAACAAGAAGAAAGGGAAAAGCTGAAGTAATAGCTGCTCTATGGCCATTTTCTGCCTTGATGAGCCAGGGAAAACCAAGAGTAAATAACAGCAGAAGGCAGTCTCACCACCACTGCAGATGCAACATATCCAGGGTTTTGCTTGTAACCCTGCAGGATTTTGTATGTGACCAGTCTCATTACTGTGACTATGAAGCACGGACAGACAACTCTTCAACTAATGAAAGTTGGAAAGAGTGTGTTTATTACAGTGCTGGACACATGAGAGTAACCTCCCAAAGACGTGTCAAAAAGTCACAAACTCCTGCTCTCTTTTTATCCAAAAAGGTTTAACACATTCAGATGGTTTCCAGGATGGTTTATACGGCATCTATTACATAAACATTAGCTCTCACCTCGTATTATAATTAGCTGAATGTGCATTACAGCTGCGCAATTGTCCTCTTTAATTTGGTTCCTCTGAAGAGGAAGTAAGACACCTTCCTCATGGTAAACTCTTCAACCATGGTAAGTTGGCAGGGCTTCTTGGCCTGTTGGTCACAGTCCAAACCTCCTTTAATTCTTAGAAATCTGTGTTATTTATGGTTCCTGCATTCTTACAATACTTTGTATATTACCTGTCATTCCCAACCTTGTTTCAGTCATTCCCACTTGGTATCAATTAGTTTCCTTGTTAAGCTCTAATCACAGTATATGATCTTTGCTAACTACATTTCTAACTTAACCCCTTAATTCATTTAAGCTCTTAATTAAAATATATATAGTATTCACCATCTTAGTTGCATTCCTAGCTCAACCCCTTGACTCAGTCAGAAATGCAGACCTAGGCACTAGTCCTATTCCACAGGATAGAAATTCGCAGAACTGGTGTTAAGAGGGCTGGGCACGCGAGGCAACACCTGTTTTAACAACAACAATCTCACATCCATTACTTAAATTCTCCAAACTCCACCACAGGAAGTAGGAATAAGGGCTTCAGGGCTTTTTTAGAGCACATCCAACAGGAGCTGTATAAGGACAGGTGTCCTGTGGTCCCTTTGGGAGTTGGCAGGAAGGAATCCCAAATCAACAGCTGGTGGTTCTGCTAACTAGAAGAGACTTTCCCATTTTAACCCCTCTCCTGCATCATTTAGTTCTATTTCTTCCAATTAAACTTTTTAATTTTGGAGCAGTGTTAATGAGATCCTTTCCTGAACACCTGCAGTTATCTCAGGGATCTTTAAATGTTCCCCTTGTGAGCCATTACCCTCAGAGCTGCACATGAATGAGATCCCCTGCACTTATAGAACCCTTCTTGCTCTCTTGAATGCAATTGGCCCAATTTCTGACTTCAAAAATCAAACAAAAATGACCCAAATGAACACTTAAGCCCAAACACTGCAGAATCTCCTGTCACTAATACACTAGGCAAGCTCCCCCATTCTCCTCATGGGTCACAAAATCAGGGGGTATAAGTCATGTGGGCAGTCCCAAAGCTGGGAGCCATTTGTTGGTCACACCACTATTCATAATACTCAACATTCCTGGGCCTCCTTTCATTTATACACTTTAAAATACATAAGCACTTAAATCCTAGCCTCTTGATTCCCTGGTGGTATTAAGAGAACTCCTTCGGAACAGACAACAAACTGGTTGGCCAAAAGCCCAGGTCCCCAAGAAAACCACATCAATAAATATGAAAAGTTGGAGGAAGGAGGAAAAAATAAAAGAAGAAAAGAAAAGAAAAGAAAAGAAAAGAAAAGAAAAGAAAAGAAAAGAAAAGAAAAGAAAAGAAAAGAAAAGAAAAGAAAAGAAAAGAAAAGAAAAGAAAAGAAAAGAAAAGAAAAGAAAAGAAAAGAAAAGAAAAGAAAAGAAAAGAAAAGAAAAGAGAAAAAAGAAAACGTTGACTTTTCTTTTGCTGGAGTCTTCCAAATGTTAGCTTTTAAACAAGGCTACTGAGAAACACCTAAAGGTCTCTCCTCTACCTCTCTCCAAAAGAGATTTCAGCTTTGCCCTTGCAGCAAGTATTTTTGATTCTGGTCATTCTGCCTTTATTGAAAAAAGTACACTCTACTATCAAAAAATTACTACTTGAAGTATATTACTTGTGTCACCAGAGACATGGTTCAGAGCTCTCTCGTATCTCCAGGTTTCACTGCTTTCTGGATGCATAAACAAACACAATACCAAAACAAACAAAAAACCAACAAAACAGAAACCAAACCAAAACAAACAAACAAAATAAACAAACCACAAAACCCGAAAGAAACAAACAAAAACAAAACCAAAACACCAAACCAAACAAAAACAAAAACCAAACTAAACAAACCAAAACAAAAAACAAAAAAACCAAAAAACCAAAACAAACAAACCAAAAATCAAAAACAGAAACCAAAACGAACAAACAAAAACCAAAACAAACAAAACCCAAAACAAACAAGACCCAAAAAACAAAAACAAAAAACCAAAAAAACACAAAAACCAAAACAAATAAACAAGAAACCAAAAACCAAACTAAACAAACCAAAACAAACCCAAAAAACCAAACCAAACTAAAAACAAAACAAAAAACAGAAAAACAAAAAACCAAAACAAACCAAAACTCAAAAATAGAAACCAAACCAAACAAATCAAAACCAAAACAAACAAACAAGACCCAAAAACCAAAAACCAAAACAAACAAAACCAAAACCTAAACAAAAACCGAAACAAGCAAAACCTAACAAACAAAAACCAAACCAAACAAACAAGCACAAAAATAAAACCAAACCAAAACAGAAACAAACAAAACAAAAACCAAAACAAACAAACACAAAACAAAAACCAAAACAATCAAACAAACCAAACAAATAAAAACAAAAACAAAACAAACATGCAAACAAAAAATAAAACAAACACGAAAAACAAAAAACCAAAGCAAACAAACAAAAACAAACAAACAAATCAAACAAACCAAAACAAACAGAACAAAAACAAAACCAAAACCGAAACACGCAAACAAAAACAAAAACCCAAAACAAACAAAAACCAAAAACCAAAACAAATCCAGAAACTCAAAACAAACAAACAAACACGAAAACAAACACAAAACCAAACAAACCAAAACAAAAACCCAAACCAAAACAAAACCAAACCAAACAAACAAAACAAACAAACAAACAAAAACAAAAACCCAAACTCCCCATATTTGATGTTTGGTCAGAGATAGGCTCAGGAAGAAAAAACCCAGAACTGTAAAAGAATGAATATGCTATTAAAGAGCATCTGACACTTCAGGGAAATAGTGTATTTAAAGAGTCTCTATTTCTGCTGTAAGAACATGCTGTGAAATGTGTTCCTAAGCTCAAGTAACATTTTCACAGACAAATGAAAAACCTGCAGCTCTGTCCAGCTTATCAAGTCTCATTCAGTTGCCCATGAATCCATGTTTTTTGAAGACCACTCTGGATACTGCTTGGAGGGGAAAAAAAGGAAATTATGAAAGCCCTCAGATTTCTGTGGTAAAGAGGTATTCTAAATTTTTTGGATAAAATATGGCAGTTAATTATAATGCTATCAGATTGACCTGGATATCTGTAGTATTCCAGATAAACTGCACAGAGCTCAGCAACGAGCTTGTGTTAATTCTTGATACAGAGTTTAGAAGAGAGGTTTACTGAAATAACTCACCCAAATATATGTATTTCTGAATAGCAAAAATGATAGGAAAAAAGGAACATCTTTCAGATGACACTCTTCTCGAAGTTATTTGGCATTACCAACTGCAGAGCATCTGGTTTAGTTTAAAATGCCTTTAGATAGAAACTCCTTTATTCGCCTACATTTTTTTTCAGTTTTGGAGGTACCCCTCAATGTGGGTTTGCAGAGAGTTATCGGTGTAGCTGTAGCTGTGTCCTGAGCTCCGGCCATGGGGACACTTCTGCCAGTGATGACCTTGATGGGCACAAAGCACCTGCTGTAAAAACACCTGGTGGCCTGCTAACTCCATCCTGCTGGTCCTGGAGAGCAGGAATCCTCAGGTGCTCTCTGGAAAGCACAGGAAAAGGTTCCAGTTGAGCCTCTTTAAGGGAATTTTATCACTCACAACGAGGAGGAGCGATGTTTGTGTGGATTTCCAGCTAGCTCCATGTGTAGAGTATGTCTATCAAAGCACAGGCAAGAGAAGTCTCCTTTTGGTGGTGAGCATTAGAAAACCCTCATGTGATTAGCCTGCTTTTGGGTTTTGCAGTGGTTTTTGTTTAAACAAGACTATATGATAAGGAATACTATTATGCTGCTCAAGATGTAGCTTCCTATTTGTAGTTGGCTTTTCCAGAGAGGGCAATGATAGACCATCCAAAAAGCTTTCTAAAATGTAAAGGAAAAACAAGTAATCAAGATACTTAAAAGGCCAAGGCCGCCTATTCCCTCCAAAGAAAGGTGAAGTAGCCTTTATTTCCCCTGATAAACTGCACCTGAAAAAATGGCAGGAACCAAGGGAACATCCTTGAAGCTGTGTCAGGGAAGTTGAGGCTGCATAGCAGGAGAATGTTTTTCCCCCAGAGGATGGCCAGGCACTGAACAGGCTCCACAGGGCCGTGCTCACAGAGCTCAAGGAGTGTTCAGACAACGCTCTCAGGCACAGGGTGGGATTTTTGGAGTCTCCTATGCAAGCCCAGGGGTTGGACTCGAGGATCTTGATGTGTCTCTTCCCATTCAGTGTATTCCATCATTCTATGGAATGCATATCATATCTCCATCTTTAGTAAATTGCCTTGAAATATGCTTTACTAATTTGGCAATACTGTGATTTTATATTTTCAGTAACTCTTTTCCCCATCAAATTCTTTTGATATGTTTGTTATTACATGGAGTATGTCACTGCTTCAGAAATCTCTTTGTGGAGGTTGTAGGAAGTTGAAACCACTAGAGACTGTGATCAAGTAAGGTCATAGCAGCAGTTACAGTGCTGATCAAATGCACTTTTTACATCCTTATTCACTTCTCAAGTGTGGTATCAGAAGCTGCTTCAAAAGAGCAGGAGGATGGAACTTCTCTTAGACACTTTTGCAGTGCATATCTACCAGATATAAAAAAATCTTTCTAAAGCAACGTTAGAAATAAAAAATGCTAGGCTTTGCTATAGCTTTTTATTATTGTCTCCAGTAAAAATTTTCAAGAGATACTTTCACTGGCTTCTTTTAGCATCTCATTTCTGCCTAAGAAGGTAGGTGATGTATAAGAAAGAAGTATAACTTTTGGACAATTACAGTTCTGAAGTCAGCACATTCTGTTCAGTTTCACTGAGTGAGAAGGACCTTAAATAAGCTCTCGCTCCCCTTTTGATCATGATGTTAGAATGAGCCCAAAATCTAGCCAGCTCTCCTCTAGTTTGAGCTACGTGTGAACATGAGGACCCACTGTAGAAATTCCCCTTGTGGGCAGTGCTCACATCTTTGCTCCCAGAAAATGGAGACTGATACTATTTGTATATCACTGTTTAGGCAACTGTTCAGGCTGCTGTTGTAGATACCATACAGGTGTTCAGAACAAAAATTAGGCTTCAACTCCACAGGCTGTAAAAGTTCTCTGCAAGTTACAGAACGTAGCTTGAAAGAGAATGAAGTTCAGGATGTCCAGTGGATTAAGCAAATTCTAAGACAAACTGCTGCTAGGTGATCCCTGTAGTTTATTACCGTGTATTCTACAGACAGAGGTACTAACTGGCTGTGGGGAACAGATACTGCACAGAGTCTGATTTATTCTGGTTCCACCATTGTTCTATAGCAGCAGTACAAGAGTCACAGGAGGGTGGAAGACTCACAGAAAGCTGAAACTATTTTAGATCAATGAAGCAGCGTTATTTTCCTTTTTCACAAGTGCCATGCTAGATGAAATACCTTTATTTTTAGGTTTTAATGTTGGATTTGTAACTTACAGGGACTCCAGTGAACCATACCACGTGCTTTTGCTTACACTGAGGAATGGCAAAGCTTCTGTAGGAGCCTTGAATCCAGAAATGTTTGGCCATTGCCGTCAGCATCCCAGGCCCTTTGCTTTTTCTAGAGGTAGGAAATGGTGCAACATGCTCTCTTCAGCAGACTCATAAAGAATAAAGGAAGAGTGTTTATGGTGCAATTCAGTACTCCTTGAATTGCTGAACATGTTGACAGGGAGAAGCTTGTCAGTGAACCAGTGGTGAATATCCAGCACAAACAGATGGCTGATCTGGATTCAGCTCTGTGCTGTAAAGCACACAACAGTTCTCTCTCTTTTCTCCTGATGATGTCAGATGAGTGATGGGGCTGTGCACAGCAGCCTCTGAGTGCCTGCATCTTCACCAAAACTGCCTGGCCTTTTGCTGTAGGTGCAGAGATTATTTCTTCCCCTCCTTTGCCAGACCACACAAGACAGACTTGCCTCCTGCAATCTTGTTGTGCTGGGATTCAGCTTGCGAGGGCTCTTCTGAGGAGTGAAGGAAGGAGACAGAATATTAGCATACAGCTATTTCCACTTTTACTGCTGAGGATAGACTCAGCCTTCCTGACTGCCCTGCAGGAGAACAGAGGTGTTTGATCAGGGACTTTGCACTGCTGTGCAGGGCTCAGCCTCAGGTGAGTGTTCAGGAGGAAGTGCTGGGTGCAGCAGCATGTTGTGAATGCAAACCTCTGTGTGCTGCTGAGATCTGCACACGTGCACACACCCCCCTTTCACTAAAGAGTGCAGGAGACATTTGAGCTTTCCTTCTTTCCCTCCCTTCCTTCCCCTTCTGAGACCAGCCCAGTGGCAAAACTAAATTCAGGTTTTAGGAGCTGGCTCAGCTGTACCATGCAGTATTGATGCAGTGGAGTGGGCAAAGTCTGTGTGTGCATTCAGTTGACAGCCCACAGCAAGAGGTTCACCCTACAGGCTGTAGGGCTCTCATGGGAAAAGGAGAGGCACAGTCGAGGTTCTGCCAGGCTGTTCTCTCAGATGTGGTCTTAGTGCCTTGCCAAGACACCCTCGCAGCTCTTTCTACTAGGTACCTCTTTTTTCAAAACAGTTTTCAAATGTTTCCATTCCAAAAGGCCCACAAACAAACCGAAAACCCCAAATCCCAGCCTTCTTGAAAATGTTTGCCAAGTTTACCAAAGAAGGAAGATGGTTTCAGCTGAACGTTCCTTTATTTGTTGTAAATAAATCAAATGTTGACTACATGAACATCTCTCACTTCTCTTGTTTACAGCCTACACTGACAGTTAAGCTCTTAGAAACTTTCAAGTAAACCTCATCTGCAGAAATCTTTCCTTTTGACAGGCTCTGAAAATGTCCAGGTTTTTTTGTTTGGTGGTTATGTCGGTGGGCTTTTTTTGCATAATGTATTGGGTACCTTCCTGAAGGAGTTTACATACCTGTTAAAATAAGTGCACTCAGAGATGCCAACAGAAAAAGATGCATAAGTATATAGTTTATTTATGCAGGTTGCAGTCTAATAAAAACCCAGTCTCTTTATGTTGCCATGTTTGTGAATATTTATCATCATAAGCAAGTGGCAGAGAGAGGCTTGACTGAGGAAGTTATTGTCACCGATAGAAAACAACGTCCTGAGAGAAAACAGGTTCTTGTAAAGTCCCAGGTAAAAGCTGTTGTCAGTTTCCTCTGTGTCTCTCAAGTGGCCCTGAGCAAAACCAGCCCCATAAATTAAGGTGCTCGAGGACAGTATGTAAGAGAACAGACATTCTGCCAGCTCCCCTTGGGTGCCCAGTAAGGATCCCCTCATTTTCTCTGATAGCAGCTGGGTGAGCTAATTGTGAGGCTGAGGAAGCATCAGCAGGCTGCAAGAAATCATCAGTCACCTCCGCATCCACCTGCTAATTCTGAGTGCATTTAAGCAAAGCTGTTGCTCTCAGCCGTGCGGTGCAGAACACAGACAAGTTCAAGGCTCTGCATGTAAACAGCAGATGTGTGTCAGTAACTAAAAACACAGCCCTCTCTTCCAGCACCAAACCAAGACAGAAGAGCAGCAAGAGCAGCTGGAAACAGGCTTTGCTTCCATGATTTTCCCAGGCACGCGCAGCTTGACGCGCCAAGTTGATCCAGCTCTTTGAAACCACTCATTGTGTGCTGGAGTGAGTCTAAGGGGTGTGAAGCCTTCACTTCAAATATAGAACAGCAATTGATGCTGGATCAAGCATAATAGGAAGGTTGGATGAGCCACTGAGAGAAACTGTGGTACAAAGGAAACTCTTTAGGGAAAATAAAAATGTAGATGATCACGTTTGAATCACTGTGCAAATTTATATTGAATCGGTATTTTGACTGAGGAAGTGTCTTCCAGGTTTTTCACCTGATTTAGGAGCTCTAAAGATGGTTTAGTTTTATAGTTTATAGTTTTCAGGCATTGCTTGGGTAAAGCATTTTTAAAAAGTGCTGCTACGTCAAGTCTTCAAAATCAGCCTTGCCTATTGTGTGCTTCATAAACCTTTATCATTACTCTCTGAGCTCCATAAACAGTGGGATGAGTCTGTACAGAGAGAGCAGGAACAGGTCGGTCATTTGTGGTCACACTGAGCAGGGCTTGACTCTGCATGGACTTCCCTGGAAATCTCAATCCACCCAAGAGGGCGAGGCAAAGATTTCTGCCAAACTTGAGCCAGAGAGAGGAAATCTGCTCATTATTTTTGGTCAGGCAGTGGAGGGATATCTGTACTGTCATGCTGTTGATGTTCAGGCTGTCTCTGTGCTGGTTTGGGCTGCTGTAGAGTTAGTGTTCTTCTTCTTCTTTGGATTTGTGCTGGAAGCAGTGTTGGTAGCACAGGGACGCCTTGGGCATTGCTGAGCAGAGCTCACACAGAGCCAAGGCCTCCTCTGGCCTCACTGACCCCACCAGGGAGGGGCTGGGAGGGGACAGAGCCAGGACAACTGAGCCCAAGGGAGCCAAGGGAGATCCCAGCCCAGGTGGGGCCACGCTCAGCACACACAGCTGGGGGCAGGAGAAGGAAGTGGGGACATGGAGACACCTGCCCGTCCATGGGCAGTACAGGTTGAATTCCTTGTTCAGTTTTCCTGCAGGTGCAGCTGTTGCTTTACCTATTAAAATGTCTGTATCTCAGCCCTGAGTTTTCTCACTGCTACTCATAAAATTCTCTCCCCATCCCACCAGGGGCAAATGAGTTGGTGGCAGTGTGGGGCTGAGCCATGACAGTCTCTGAAGGGCAGCCTCAGGATATCTCACCAGAGTGTTTCAGGCTGAGGGGAAAAAAAAAATAGGTTATTTGGCACCTGCAAACAATACTTTTTTCTTTGTTGTGAGTTATCAATACCTGACTGAAGTACGACAATTCCTGCAATTGCTTAGGGAAGGAAAAGGGGAAATGAAATGTATAGTGAGGAGGAATGAGGATTGAGGATTATAGTTCTGGTTTCCTCCTGAGCACATGGTGCAGAAGGAAAGGAGAATTTGCCAGATGACACACTGGGAGCAGCTGCGCTCACCGACACTCTGAGAAAGAATGTTGCTGCTTCCACAGATTCGTGCTCTCAGACACTTCCATAGCCCGTCAGAGATATGTCATTTTTGGTGCATGTTTATATTGTCAGACAAGCATCCAGGAGTAGCTGTCCATTCTCAAAGCAATTTTCAAGGCTTGATGCATCCTGTGGAATCTGTCTGGCCCATCAGTCAGACTGGACAAGGAAATAGTGTTATGGAAAACAAACACTCCAGTTCCTGTTTGCCTCAGTCCAGCTGGTGAAACTCCATGTGTGTAGGAACACTGGGTCCACATAGAGTGTACTTGGGACAATGTGCTGCTGAAATCTAGAACAGCAGGGTACAAAGTGTGTGCTCTGCTCATTTCACTGATGGGAACAGAATTTTGCCACTGACTGGACTCTGCACGTGCCCTCTCCTTATTAGAGCTCTTACTGTTTTCCATGCTGGAAGCCTGAGTTGCAGTGTGCCTCTGCAAACCTCCTGTGGCAGCCCCTGCTTGTCACAGCCCTCAGGAATTCCTGCAGCTGGCAGTCCTCCCTAGAAATCCAGTGGCATTTGTACTGTCTTGCAGCACTGCTGCCAAAGTCAGCAGGTACTAGCTGAAGCCAGCCTTGAAACTTGGTGGAATTTTGGAATTGGAATTTTCAAAGCCAAGAGATTCCCTCAGTACTGAGATATGGGCTGCTTCTCTTATTAAATGCAAATACTAGAAATGTAGTATTCAAGTAATAAAATTTTTTTTCAACGCTCTTATGAGAATGTTACCAACATTTCTAGTTTATTACATATAACAGAACAAATGCTAGCTGTATCCTGCACTTACCACTTAGAATGCAAGTATCATGAAAGAGGTTTTAAAGTATTACATGTTTTGGTAGCATTTGTGGAAATCAAATGTAATTATTGGAATAATATTATTTTTATATCGAACAAATTTTTTATAGTTGAATAGTATTAATATCAAACTATTTCTCTAATTATCCAGTATTTCCTCTGCACTCATGCAGCTCTGGTGTCACAGAGAGTGAAATAAAGTGAATGTTAAAGTTCACATACACATGCACAATGAAAAGTACACGTTAGATGTGATGCTGCAGAAGGTACTGTTTAATTTTAGCCCCTTAATTGGTCTCTTGGGCTGGAACTGGGCTCCCATGTGTTTGTGTCAGTGCTGTGGGGTCTCAGCTCGCTGCTAGGTGTGCCTCTGATGGGGCAGGGCCCTGGCTCTTGCAGGATGCCAGGTTTTCTCTCCGCTATGTGCTGGACTTCCATGGGAGCACTCAAGGTGTACGCTGGCTGCCTGGGGATGCTGGTGTTGGGAATTGGAATTTTGGGAGCAGCCAGCCACTGCAGAGCTCAGGGCTGAGCCCTGTCTGTAACCCAGGTCCTTTGTATAATGGAACTTGCATTTACTTTCACTCACATCAGCCTTGCAGGACCAAAAGGGGCCTACAAAAAATCCCTGGAGAGAAATTTTTACAAGGACATGTAGTGATAGGACAAGGAGTAATGGCTTCAAACTGAAAGAGGGTAGGTTTAGTTTAGATAACAGAAAGAAATTCTTCCCTGAGGCCCTGGAGTAGGTTGCCCAGAGAAGCTGGGGCTGCCCCATCCCTGAAATTTTCAGGGCCAGGCTGGATGGGGCTTGGAGCAGCCTGGGATAATGGAAGGTGTCCCTACCCATGGCAGGGGTTTTGACACTAAATGAGCTTCAAGGTCTTTTTGAAGCAAAGCCAAACCATTTGAGCATTCTGTGATTTTTGGGCCTCCAGTATAAGTAACTTGCCCAGTCTTCCTGAAATCCCCTATTCTGTGCAGCCAGCATGACCTGCATCATCTGCTTGTTTTTGCTGCCTCTGCCTGCAGCGTCCTGAGTACAACAGCAATTTGCAATTTACTTTCTTTTCTGCCTCTGCCATGTCCTTCATTGTAAAGCACAGGCCCTCAGCGTAGCAGCATCTGTGTGGGTCTCCAGCACAGAAACAGAATTAAGGATTTTTTCTTCCTTTGAAGAGCAGGGCGGTTCTTTATAGAAGGATCAGCATGATCAGCTCACTGGTTTTCATGCACTTGTTTGCTTGTATGAAGGTTTTTTCTGTCAATGGGAGGAATGTTTAGCATCTGATTTTCTCAACTGAAAAGATTTCCCATCTGTATAATTAGCCTTATTTATACAATTAGAGCTTAACTACTAATTGCTTGGGGGCTTTTTTAGTTTGCTTCCTTCTATGTAGAATATTCATCAGACAGCTGATATTGGAAAATACGAGATTGAACAGTGTTGCTGCTTTTCATATTCCTACAAGGAATGTGTTTGTCACTGAAGCAATGACTTTTGAATGTTATCTAAACACTGTTTAATGTTAACTTTTTTTTTCCTGAGTGATATCATGATGAATTCTGGAGGGAAAAAAAACTGCCTTAGTGAAATTTCATCACATAAATAATCCAGTTGTGCCAAGAAACTCTATAATGACCTCAAGGCTTAGCAGCTGCCAAATACACCGCTTAGCATTAACCACTCTTCTTGTGATATCAAAGTAATACACAATGAACACTGCCAAATCTGCTTTCTCTAACACTTAATGTATCTTTTTTAAACCTAATTTAGTGTCTGCAAATGGCATTTGCTTTTATAATAGTAGTGTGTGCTGCTGCTCTACAGTGTCCATCTCTGTCTCTCTAGCATGGTAGGGGCTGTGGCGCATCCTGTACATCTTATAAATTAATAATTCAGTTATCCAGTAAAAATAAAGTAGTGTGAACATGCTGGTGAGTGAGAGCTATCACACGCACTTACAAAAAAAGACAGTCCAAACTTCAATGTCATCTAATAATAATAATTTACCAGGCTCAAAATGTAAAGCATTTAGTCATAAACTGGATCATCTTTATAGAAATTTGAAAGATTTTAGAGATTGTATAAGCATAGCAGTGGAATTATGATTTCTTCTTAATTTCTAAGCCATCCTCTCAAACAGAAAACAAGGTATGCACAGTGGAACCTGCTCAGCTCGTGGTGGTTGGCTTTCTTCTCTCAGGGAAACCATCTCTGCAAGGCTTCCCTCTGTGCTGGCCTTCATCCCTTGCAGTGCTTTGGTACACATCCTGAAAGGCCCGGCACTCGAGGGATGTCTTGGTTTGGAAAGACAGGTGCCTGCTAAAGGAGACAGGAGCCTCCCCTAAAATGGAGAATGCAAACCCTCCCCACCCCTCCGAATTGCTATGAATTTTAAATAAGAGGCTCTCAGGCAAAAAATATGGGAGCAGGAAATAACAGTTCTTTAATAGGGAAGGGAAAAAATAAAAGGATAAAATACAACAATGCAATACACTAGAACAGCACTGACAGAGTCAGAACTCAACCTGACACCCTGTGGGTCAGGGTGTTGGCAGCAGTCCAGTTGGAAAAGGGGCTGCAGTCCTCCTGGAGTGTCAGGCGTGGTTCTGTTGGAGCAGGGCAGTCCTGTAGGAAAAGGGTGAATTCTTCCTCCACAGATCCGTGGAAGCAGAAGCAGCTGCTGTTCCTCTGGGGAGTCCAGTGGAGAAGAGCGGTGCTGGTGTGTCAGAATCTCCAGGTTATATCTGGGTAGGAATGCTTGGCTCCTCCCTCTGGGCGGAGCATCTCACAATGGGATGTCACAGTTCTTATCAGTCATGGGGTGACATTCAATAGCCCCTTATCAGCAGATGTTCCCTGCTGAGGGACCTTGATTACGATCACTCAGGAAGAGAGATAAGGAGAATTGCCCACTTGATACCAGACAACTGCCATGCAGATGGCAATAGAATACATCTGGCCTTGCAAACTGGAACAAGGGAAAAGCAGGCAAACTGCAGAGGCTGCTGAAGGCAGAATGCAGCAGGGTGGGGCTGTGGCTTCTTCTCTGCTGTGCTCCGTGCCTTGTGCTCGCTGGGCAGGGCGGCGGAAGGGAACACTCCTGCTCCCAGAGCATGGCATCTTCCTTTGAGTCTGCCTCAGCTTCATCGGGACCTGATGCTCAGCTGGGTGACCTGACGCTCAGCTTAAAGGCTTTTAATCTGTTGCCCTGGTTTTTTAAGTTTTTCTAAGACTCCCGATGTTTACATTCTTGTAACAAATTTTCTCACATTGTTTTGCATTGTTTTATGGAGGAGGAGAAATTTAATGGACTGTTGGTTTGTCCAGTGTCATTGGAGAGGTGGCACCATCACCCTCCAATCCACTGTCACTTTTGGAAATCTATAAACGTTGGAGTCAGAAATTAAAAGTTCTCTTTTTACTTTGGGAGAGCTGCGTGTGCGCATTATTTCGTGTCCTATAGCGACAGAAATCAGTGTAGCTGATTCCGGGCTCATTAAGCAGGAATAGACAAATAACTGCTCTGTTTTCTTCTATTTGTAAAATGGAAATTACAGTGTTAAGAACTTTGGATGAAAAAGTTCTGCTCTGGGTTGTTATTTGTGATGTTTTAACCCAGCAGTGAAGGCAGGATTAATGGTCAGGCATTTTAAAAATACTTGCAGGATTTTCCTAACTGCAGTAACTAAAAATCAGCCATTGATACAGGTGTTATTACTGTTACTACAGGATCCATAAATTGTACTGCTTCTGTGGTGTCCTTTGGTTTGCATGGCTATACAGCCCTTCCCTTAGCCCTCAGATAAAAGCACACCTATTATACATGTGCCCCTCTTTTTGTCTGGGAGTTGATCTGTTAATATCCTGACTTGTTTACTGCTTAGGTGGCGATTGCTACTGTCCATTACCTGTTTGTAAACACTTCTAGATTTGGGTTTTCCACTACTTTTTATAGCCTCATGAGGCAAAAAGTATTTCTTCATGTTCAATGCTTTCATTTGCATTGCCATCCCAATTGTCATTATTTCTAGCTAATTCTGTAGAAAAATTCTTAAGCCTCAGTTAATTCATTCAGTAGGATATGGTTGGCAACAGACAAAAATCCTGGCATTTCAGGGGATCTCATAAAAACTGTCAGAACTGCCATTAACTCATAACTCCCTCTGGAGTGGCTCCGATGTCTTTTAGAGCCTCTGAGATCAGCCTTTCTATTTTGCCAGGCTGAAACTTTTCTTTCACAGCATATGGCTCCCAAACAGTGCATTTAGCTGTAGCTGTGTACTTTCCTTTGTTCATGCCCAGAGTGTTAACAGTATAGGATTGAATTAAACTTCACTAAGACTGCAGCAGTTAGGATCTTCAAATACTTTTCTCCAAAGCACTTCTAAACTACACAACCTCATAAGAGAATTGGGAAAAAACCAAAAGAGAACTAATGCGTAAGAATTCCCATAAAGAACTTGATTGCTGTCACCGAGTGAACCAGCCACAGATATCACACTGATCAGCAAAGTTTAGAGCTTTTTTTTCCCCCTCCAAACTCTTTGAAAGCATGGGTGCCTGAAATGGGTGCTCCAGGTTTGGACAAGCTCGGGACAGTTAAAAGTCCTACATTACATTCAGAGCTCAGATTCAAGTGACATCATGAATAGCTTAAATTAATTACCTGCTTCAGTCAGACTGGATTGTCTCACAAAACGCTTTAAATCAAATGAAGCACAACACTTCAGTGAGAAATATTCCAAGTGTCTGTCCTTACCACTCTGTCCCTCTTGGAAGGTGCAAGGGGTGCTGTGGATAGCACGTTGCAAGGCTTGTTTCCCCAGGATAAAGCAGCCTTCAGGGGATTACAGCAGCCAGGCTCCTGAACTGCTGATATGCAGCCTAGAGATGTGTTATTTCAGGTGCCTGCTGCAAGAATATATTGGACAAAATGCCTTGTGAGGTTGTGTAGTTTAGTGTAAGCTGCATGTGAGTGAAACCTCTGGCCAGCTGTGATTTGTGCTGACTTTTACCAGGCTGTAGAAATTCTACAGCAGGGCAAGCTCCACTTCAAACCCCTGCTCCCAAATGGGATGTCACAGAAATAAGGGTTGTTTGAAAACTAAAGAAGTGCTGAAGTGTGGTGAGGAGCCCAAAGGACGCCGAGGTAGAGCTTTTAAAGAGTGCTGTGTGTGGCACACACCCAGGGCCTCAGAGCTGGAATTGGGGCACCCTCTGCTCCAGGGGCCAGCTGCTGCACTCAAATAACTGCAATCCTTTCTTTCATTTCCTTTCCAGGGTGGCATCCGCTGTCTTCACACTTCTTCATCATTTTTAGGCAAAACTGGAGAATTCTTAGGTTCTTTCTGGCAGCTGTAGACTGCAGTACCTCCTCCCCTCCCTGTCCCTGGATAATTCCCATGACTGTTTCAGGTGCACTGCTTGGGGTGCTAAAATAGCTCATGAAACACAGAAACTGTCTGCTCCCATCCCCACTCTGTTCAGGATGCCTTGAATTCTTGGTGGCTAACAGGCTGCCAGCTTCCTGGCAGGGAGGAGTATTGATTTCCATACCCAGTAAGTACCTTGTAGGCAATTTTCCTTTTTAATTATTGTTCAATGAGCACAGCTGGACACAAATAAATTGACGTAATAGTTAAGGCCTCTTAACAGCTCCACTCCCATCTCCTGAGGCCTTTCTTAGCCTCTAGGATTTTTATAAAGATTTTATTTCCCCTAAAAATAATTACAAGATAATCTAATTACTTTGTTACAGTTCTTCACATAATTAACCTTGCTATTTTCAAACTTGAAGAAATGAGATGGAACATACCTATATTAATGCCAGAATGATAGAACACTATATTAATCTGAAGAGCTAATATTTCTTAAAGTGACTTCTGGGTTTTCATTTAATTTTTTTTTTTTTTTTTTTTTTTTTTTTTTTTTTTTGTTGTTGCTATGTTCACTAAGCATCTTCCCAGCCGCTGCCAAATAAAAACAATATTTATCTGATTTCTACTATACATCCGTAAAAACATAAGCAGTATGAATAGCAGGAAGGACCAGACACAGGGGTTTATTTTAAATGGGAATGGGCTTCATGGAATCTGCTAGGAATGTGTTTCATGGAATCTGCTAGTGTGAAACAAATGTTGATGGGCCTGAAGTGTGGAGTGGAAAAAAAAAAACATGCAGCAAACTGAGTGTCTTGTCATAGTTTGTAGGCTAGGTACTTCCTTATCTATTTCCTTTTCCGACATAGGAATTCTTGAATTCTGTTTTTCTGTTGTCATTTCATACAGATAGAGAACTGCATCAAAATCTCCTTGGAACAGATGTAATTTTATTCATTGTTCATCAGTATCTTCTGAGTAGTCTTGGAAAGCCACTTCCTGATAACAGTGGCTGAGAATTTCAGTTCTTCTGCAGCTATGTGTTTGGTGAGTGGGTTGGAGACCCATCCTTGCATGAGCAGAGCTTCAGGCAAGCAAATTCCATAAGGTGTGTGAAATGTTGGCTGGGACACATCTGCTTTAAATTCTCAGCATATTTTCTAAAATTTAGTAACGCTTTGAGGATCAAGGAGGATGATAAAAATAAATTATCTGAATACCTAGGATACCTCTACAAATAGCAGTAGAGAGATCCCACTCTACTGGCTCTCAGAATGTCAGAAAACAATATTTTTTATTTTGTTTTCACATAGAGTGTTTCAAGGAAAAGTCAGAGGGGAATATAGCTCTCTTTTTATGCAGGATAAAAATTATTTTTAAAAGAGAACTGGACTTAGTCAATTTTGCTATCCCATATTCAGTATTTAAAGTCTCTTAACATTTTTCACATAAACTAGGTGTTTCAGGGGTTTTCTCCTATTATATTCATAATAGAAAATATATTACTGTTATAGATGAGTAGTGTAATAGCTGGCTCTCAATTAAGAGAGATTTTATATATATATATATATATATATATATATATATAAAATAGATATTATATAGATATATATAATAATATGGATATATATATTAAGAGATATTATATAGATGTATAGTAATGTTATTATAAAATGTCATTCCATACTCCTCTTTCCCTGCCCCCCTTGCAACAGCTTTAATTGTCAAGACATTTAAAGGAGGCTGGGTTGGTACCAGGAGGAGCAGCAAAACAGCACCTGACCTCCAATCAAGATGTGAAAAGTAATGTCCACCAATATCCATTGGTGGACATTACTTTTCACATCTTGATTGGAGAAAGAGAAAGAGCTGACTGACAAAACTTGGCAGAGAAAGAGCTGACTGACAAAACTTTCAGAGGGGCTGAGGGTATAAAAGGCAGAGCATCCACTTTGGAGATGAGCCATGTGGCTGGCAGCCACAGGGGGGGCTCCCAGCCCAGGAATTTTTCCTTATTTAGTCCTTTTGTTGTGTTTTTTGTTAAGGTTTAATAAATCTTGAAGATTTTAAGAAGTGAGCGATTGTTTCTCACATTACCTTTTGTGAGGAGCTCACCATATTGTTGAGGATAATTTTTTCACAAAATTTCGGTGGAAGGTAACAGAGCTCTGCCCCAGTTCTGCTTGTCTCCAGTGAGTCCCCCATGAGCTGAGTGTCAGCAGTTCCTGCTTTTCCAGCAGTGCCACTTGGAAGCACCATTCTCCTTTCAGGGCCCCCTATATTTCAGGCAATTTCCATGACAATTTCTCAGAATAGGCAGCTTAGGCTTTTCAGCTGAAGGGGTTCAAATGGATGTTTCTGTCTGGAACAGTCTGGAAGCTGCTGCTCCATTCCAGCAGCTCTCAGGCAGCTCAAATCTGCACATCCACAAAGCACAGCTTGGGAAATGCAAGTAACTAACTAAAGAAACAAAGTGCCGTGGAGAAGGATATGCAGAGTCCATGACAGTTGAGTTGAAAGGGAGTTTTCCCTGCTTTGAGTTCTCTAAAAGCTGCTGTGAATATTAGCTGTGGAAGAACTGAAAGCTAGTTTAGGCCTAAATTGAGAGCATCTCTGTGTGGATGGAAGGCTCTCTTGGTTTTATTGGATTTTAGTAAAAGCGCATAAGATAAAACGACATCTGAAGTGAAATATAAACCCACTCTTTCCTTACTATTTCAGGTTCTTCATCCAAAACACTTTACAGGAATACCTGAAAAGTCTTTATGATGGAAAAAAATAAATTTCCAAAGGTTCTTTTGCCACTAGCTACCAGGTATTTAAATCTTTGCCTTTTGCCAGGAAAGCTCTGTTGATAAATGATATAGATGGTGCCTTGGCAGGTGGGAGAGCCATCTGTATGGGTGCATGCATTTCCTGCTGAGAGCAGTGTGTGCTGGGTATGGACACTGCAGAGGTCACTCTGCCCGGCACCCCAAGGAATTTGAGGACTTTCTTGCTCTATACCAGCTGGTTTTTTAGAGGGTTTTTGCCTAAGGATTTGTCAGATGCCTTTGAGTATACAAATATAGCCTGGATTTCTGTTGTCAGCATACCTATTGATAGCTGTAGAAAATACTTTGATAGATAATGAGGCAAAATTTCCTTCACAAAATCTGTTTCTGGCAATGCCAATTTGGATATAAAGGGATTCATTCTGTTCTTTATAACAGTTTTCACCAATTTACTTGGCTTTCTGGTCCACGATTGCCCAGAACTCCCTTGGGATCGAAGCAAATTTAAGCCAGAAGTTAAACAGCACCATTGGTAGTTAAATCTTCAGTTTCTTCTGCTGTAAGCAGTTATCATTTGGTGCTGGTGACTTGTTACTGCTCATTTGCTCATCAGAGAATTCTTTTTGAGTGTCTTCTGGCATTAAGCTTGATTTGAGATAGACTCTGTTGTGTCTTGCTGTAGAGAGAGGAGATTCCAGAGTAGGAGTCTTTCCAATCTCCTCTACCAGAAATGCAAACAGGATTTTTTTTTTTTTTCCCATCTATGGCTTTATGGTCACTAAGTTCTTCTTCTATATCTTCATCATTTTATGACCCTACAGATTCTTATCAGAATTCTTTAGTCTGTGGTTTTTGGGACTTTCGAAAGCTGTTCCTCAAATGGGTTTTGTTTTTTTTTTTTTTGGTAGGTGTCCTGGTTTAGGGCAAATTTTGGAGGAAACCTCCAAACTGGGGTTCCTCTAGAAAGCAGATTCAAGCAGCCCCTCCTGGAACTGGTTTGGGAAAAGATTTCCTTGGAGGAAAGTGGAAAAACCTGTTTATTTAACAGGCAAAGCATTCACCAGCACAAAAAATGAACAATATTAAACGATAAAACCTCTTGCTGCTCCGAAGAGATGCCACACTCAGAAAGTCCCTTTGTGGGCTGTAGCTGGGCTCCCTCACTTTCTGATCAGTCTCTCATCAGTCCCTCCAGTGCTGGCAATGCCACAGCCAGGCCCAGCCTGAGAGCTGCCAGTGTTCTTCTGGGTGCTCAGTCCAGGGCAGGTTCAGCCAGCTCCAAGGAAAAGAAAACCCAAAGTCCAGGGAACTTCCCTGCCTCAGCTAGCTAAAACTAACCAAAAGCAAAGGAAAGCTCTGTCCTGCTATCTGTCCATGCTGCAGACAGCACTGTCCAGGAGAAGGATGCGGGGAGCAAGTGCAGTTTCTGAAAACAAAATGTGTGCACCTTGTCTCCCCCCACCTTTGCTCTCAGAACCAGTCTTAAAAGGTGTAAAACTTATTTCTGGGCCAAACAGATGAATGGGGATACAATTCAGCATCAGAAAGTGACCCCAGGACATTATGTCATTTATACAGTATCTGCCTGAGCTTATGGCCCCTTCTGGTTTATTCATCTGGACATGGAACCACTTTGCTGTTCAGCAACACTGGTTTCTTCAGGCCTCTCCTAAGTTTCTAGGAGGCGAGATTTATTTGTAAACAAAGCTGTCTCTGAACACCCTTCTTCCCGCCTTTAAGAATTTTACTTGTTTCAAAACAATAAAAGGAAAACCTGGTCCGGGCACTGCTTCCAGTGAAGCCAAGAGTTGCTTCCTCCTCTCTGAGTTTCCTGGCTGTCCATAAAATCCTCATTCCAGGCAACCTGTCCCAGTATGTTTGCCACTCTGCACTGGGCATAAGTGAAGCTCTCCCATCACCATCTTGTTGCACAGTTGAAATATGTCAGTAACAGTATTTTTCTTCTCCTTGCCCAGAATATCAGTTTCATGGGATCACAGCTTATTAAACTGACCAGAGGGCTTGGCCAGTTACTTTTAAACCACTCTTTAACATATGATTCCACTTACTGCTTGGTACAGCTTACTGCACCTTTGATATATTCTTTGATTTTCATCTTCCGGGGGCTCTGATTGTTTTCTTTTCCACTAGGCATCCTGTATGTTTATTATTCCCATATTTCATGTTCATATTCCATATGTCAGTTCAAAGTGTGTAGGGCAGCAAGGCAGGCAAGCAGGTTCCCCATCTTACTGCTAACATGGATGCAGAAAAACATGTAAAAGTTCTTTTTAATCTCTGTAGAGCTATTTTTTTAATGCAGAACTGTTGGTTTTCTTTGCTGTTTCCTATTTGATTATTTCTAGCTTCCATCCTATCTTTTATATAAATCCTTTTGACTTCCCCAGAGAGCTTTTCTGCACCCATCAGCATTCTCCTTCTCTGTTTCAGCAACTTTGCACAAAGCTGGCCCTGTTCCTAGGAGGTGAATTATCCAGCACTGTAGGGTGAAATTGTCACTAAGGTTCCTGAACCGAGAGTGTAGTTACCTCTCCTGGGGAGAATTTCTCAGGAACACCATTTCCAGCTGGGGTCAGGCCCTTCCTTCCACCCAAGAGGGACTGCTGGCCTGGAAGTGGTGGCATTGTGCTGACAGCATCAGCCCCCAGGGAGCTGCTGTTGCTGCATCTGTTGAGCAGTGCAGGGTGTTCTTCATTCACACTTTGGAGTTTTTCATTTCCCAGTCGGATGGGCAACCTTTCTCAGTTCATCCTGTCAGTGCTGAACTCCTTCCTGGAGTTCAGATTGACCAAAGCAGCAAACTTTCCCCCCCTATTTCTAGCAGTTGATTTGCAGGCTGAAAGCATGTATCTGCTTGATTCCCTTTCCACAAAACAATGCTAATTTTTACGGCAACAGCGGGGCTGAAGAACCCCAGGCAGACCTCTTCACACACACTGATGGGTTTGGTGTGCTCTTGACTTTCACAGTGCCTTTGGTTATCTGCCTGTTGCACAGAAGGGCACCTCAGCAAGTGGCTCTCCTATGTTTTCTCTTATATTGTGGTGTTAAACAGCTTTTTTGGGAAACCCTTCAGATTGCATCAGCTGTGTGGCGCTGGGTATGGCTTCCTGATGTGACAGAACAGCGCTGGGGTGTGCTGAGTAGAGCTTACTGCCTGTATCGAGGGTCACTCTGCTGGAAGGAAACCACAGAAGAGGGGTTAGCTCCAGAGTCCCAAAGTCGTTGTCTGCAACAGGAGGTTTGCACTACCAGATGGAAAGCACCAATTTTCTATTTTCGGAAGAAGTAACTTTGGTCTCGATGAGAAATAATAAAATCCTGCAGAACATGGTTCATTAAAATTGAGTTCAGTCTGGGATTACTGGTGAGGTTTGCCACCTGTGTGCCCTCCTGCTTGCCTGAGTGGATTGTGGGTGGTACAGGTACCTCAGGAAACAGCTTACAGGGACACGTATTTTAATACACAGGGTTGAACATCTGCCTCTTGTAATCAGTCACTGTCCCATTCAAAAATCATTTCTGGCACTCAGTCAACCAAAAATACCCGAGCACAGCCTGGTGGTTGGGTCAGTAGGAGTTTGTGAGTTGAAAGAAACCAGTTGGATTCACATAAAATACAGTTCAGTGGTGAAGTCTCGCTGTTGTTGCTGCTACAGCCCTTTTAATGTTCCTCACTCTGATTTGGCATTAATGAGTTCTTACAAACGTGGTCTCTGTGTTTATACATCTTGTTTCTACCCATCTGTCTTAGACCACGCTGGAGTTTTGTGTTTCCTTTTTTTGCTAAGCGTGAAGCAGCTGGCCAGGGCAGGTACAGTCACATACAGCTGTATACATGTTTCTAAATTCATGTTTCTAAATTAATATCTGCTCGATGAACGTCTGGGAGGAATCCCTCTGTTCCCCTCATGTGTTTCAAGTCTTACAGTTTGTTTGGATGTACAAATCAGTCTGATTTCCCACTTCTGCTCTGCTGAATTTAAATTTTTTTATGCTTTCTTTAGGCATTTCAGAAAATTGTCTGCTCTCATAAACATTAACATTTGAAACTAAGTTATGAATGTAAAATTATTCAGAAATCATGAAAAGTATCAACCATTGGGTACCAAACTGGCTGCAATGAGACCCCATAACATGCCCTGTGAGTATTTCTTGGATTTTAGCTTTGGTTTTGACTGCTTTAATTGCACACTTGGAACTGGAAATACTTGATCTGTTTGAAATGAGTGTTAAAAATAGTTGCAGTTTTCAACATTGTAAAAATAGCTTTAAAATTTGAGCGGTTGCTTTTTTCTTTGTCTGGTAGTCACAAATCTTCCAACCTTTGAGAGTCAGATTTCAGGTGTTATTTTTGCAAGCTAATGCTGCTGTGCATTGTAATTAAGCAGACTTTGAAGAGACATTTACAAATAATGTTTAAAAAGCCACCATAAAAAGCACTCAACAAACTTAAAATAGCTTTGTCTTCTCCCTGTTTGTTTTTTTCTCTTGTTGCTGCTGTTCACAGCCCTACAGGCAGCATTCCTCCGAGATGAGGAGACAGGCAGGGTTCATGCTTTATTTACCTTAATAGATTTTTGAAGCTAAGTCCTGTGCAGCTGTTTGAAAATTTATGGAATTCATTTCTAAAGCAAACCACTTGGATAACAGACATGGCTGTGATTCCAGTTGTGCCAGTGCCAGGAAAGCTTTTGGTTTTGTACTGTGAGCACTCTTTAATAACAGGTCTTGTATTTAGCCTTTTGGCTTCTGAAAGCAAATTACTCCCTTCTTGATATGCAGCTGATGGTGCTGCAGCCTCATGATTTAGCTTTCAGTTTGTGGCTGTCCCTGGCTGTTCATGTCTTTGCTGGCTCAGCCAGGCCTGGCAGAGGCACAGCACAGCTGAGGAGATGCTCTGATTGCAGCCCAGGGTCACCAACTGCACCTCTGCTGCCGTGCCCAGCACGAGCACGCTGTCGGTGTGACTGCCTCTCGTACACAGATGGCCTTTTAAAATGTGCTTAAACTCCTGATAGATTTCCAAATATTTCCAATTGACAGCCTCCTTACAAATTCCCATTTCAGGAGATGGGAGCCAACATCTCCATGATCATGTTTGGTCGTTCACACAACCATAACATTTGAATATGACGAGGAAAATTGGCTGTGCTAAAGCACAAGCTTTAATTGAAGTAAATGCCAAAAAAGATGTTTTTGTAATGAATGCATGGGTATTTAAGTAGTTTCCCATCACTTTAATATCAAAAATGTGCTGGGATCTGCCAAGTGACTTGGTAATCTTGGCTAATATCAGGGAAGTTGCACACAGTCAATGGCTTTAAGCAGCACTGTTACTCTGCACACTTCTCAGGATCTGGGCATTTTAGCAGCAATTGCTTGCTGCCTTTTACAACCTTGGCAGCAAGTGTCAAAGTGACTGCAGTTTTTGTCTAGGGACAGCAGTGTCCTGTAATTCCGAGGGACACTTGAGGAGACCACTCATGGTAGCTGAATGAGGACCTTACAACATTTTTCTGGGCTCTGACTTGGCTTCAGTGAAAGCTTAGCTTGGTTAAATTGGCCAGCCTGTGGGGGCTGCCATGCAGAGTGGAATACAGCATTTACACAACTAAAGCTGAAGGGACCTCATTCCATGGGAATTTCGCTGGATTGTTGGCAGTACCTTGGATAGACATTGTGCCCCGGCACAGCAGTGTCTGAGGCACAAAGCAAAGCAGGGCTGTCAGAGCCACTTCCATCTGCACACTGTGGCTCTGAGTGGCTCAAAATGACACTGGGGATTTTTTTACAGAGCAGAGGTACTGAGAAGCCCTTCACAGTCCTGCAATACCGTCCATGCCTCATGGCAAGTCATGTGCAGCTCCCCCCATCAGTGTTTCCTTTTCCATTATACTGTAGGCATGACAAAGCAGGGAAATGTTGCCAGAATTACACTCCAGCTCTTTCATCTGTGTCTAGAAACTGGCTCACACTGGCCATGGGAGCGTTTTAGATAGTATTTCCATCTTGTCTTGCTGTCTACTCATGATTCGTTTGAATACTGCCAGGTCTTATATATTTTGCTCCTGTAGGTTTTTTACTTTCTCTTGAGATTGTGCCTATTTCATCTCCCTTGCTTTTTAAGTGGAAAAACCTTCATTTTTCCAGAGAGCTTGAGGAAATTTCTTTCTCATATTTTTCTGTATTACTTTGTAATTTTCCTTCTTTGTGAAAGAAGGTTCTGCCTCAAGAGCTCCCAGAAGCCATGGCTGCCATTTCATTTCTGTGTTTTCTTTCCTGTTGTGGGAGGTTTTAAAGGTTTGGGTTTTTTTTAATTTGTTGTTAAGGGAGGGACAAAAATGACAGAAAACTGATCTTACTTGAGGGAGAGAGTGTTTTGCTCTGAGCATTCAAGGAAGTAAATTATTTTCTGTTCAAGAACCTCATCAGGTCTTTATAGGTAGCTACATGTCACACTAAGGAAGCCTAGTCATGTTCCTCTTTGAAAAAAAAAGGTGCAACCCCTGACATTATTAAGGTGCACTGCAGATTACTTTTCAGTGAAAAGAGCTGTATTTTCTCCAAAGCTGTATTTTCTCTAAAGGTGATATGATACATCTACCTTGTGTAGATGTATCATTTTACCATGTTGTAATTGATGAAAATTAGGCCTAGTACTTCTTTGTTCCTTAAAGTATGTCCACAGTCAGTCTTTTCAACCTGCAGCTTATACATAAGTCTAACGTGAGATTATCTAAGAGAAAATCTGGTGCCTAAATGCCCAAAATGTTGGAAAAGGCCTTAAATGTTGGGAAATGCCCAAAATGCATTTGGATTTCCACAAAGTTCAAATGAGGTCTCTTCGCCGAGTGCCTTTACAAGAACAGAAAAAGTCAAAGGATACGAAGAAAACATGACTTGAAGTCTGATAAAAGATACAAAACAACAAAAAAGAAGGACTAAATAGGTAATTTTCACTGAGGATGGAGATCGCTGGCATGTCCCAGGGAGATCTCATCACCTACTCACAGTCTCAGGCACGTGTATCAGGAATGAGGTGTTTGCTCAAGTCATGGCATTGTTTTTGGTAATAAAAGTTAAAGTGGCTGTGAAGAGGTACAGTGGGATCTCGAAATAACAGGTGATTAAGGGATCAAATGATAAATGAAGTGTTGGAAATGGAAATTACTGTACATTGTAGAAGCCACTCCTGATCTGTACATGTAACATGAAGTGGTAGTTGTTACTTCCAGGTAGTTTTGGATAATTGTGCGACTGCATCACTCCAGTGCTCAGAGTCCACATCTCAGATGCAGTTCTGGCACCTCTCCTCTCTCAGAAAGATAGATGAGGAGCCCAACGAGGCTTATTGCATTTTTGAAGCTGTTCCATACAAGGAATGACAAAGAAGGCAAGTCTTCATCTTAGAGGAGAGAAAACTGTAGTGGTATGAAATAGAGAGCCTGTAAAATAATAAGTAGGAAATAGTGAGAAGGGGAGGATTAGTACATGTTTTTCGTAGTGGGGATAATACTGGGAACTGGGTTCTAAAACAGAAGTAGTCTTTTTTCCCCAGGCCTATTATTAAATTCTGTTGCTCAAAAATGTTGTGGATACCAAAAATATAGCTGGATTAAATACATTCTTATAAAGGCAAGTTCATGAAAAGAAATCCTGTAAGAGGCTGCAAAATATGAAGATACCACATCTGGCTCAGGTTGCTTGAAGGGTTTGCTAAAGGAAGGATGAAATAGTCTTGCAGTGGTTGATATTCTTCTCCTAAACCATCACAGTCAGGAACTGTGCTAAGGTGAAGGATCTTTGGGCTGACCGATTCAGCAGAGTTATGTTGTCGATGATACACAACAGCAGTGGCTGGAAAAAACCAAATGCTGCTCCTGTACACAGATTAAAATCAGAATTATATTTGTGCTGTAGCCTTTTGCATAACTGGAGCAGCAGTGCTGTTCTGAGCTGCCTGACTCATTTGAGCCGTCTCTTTCTCTTGTGTAGGTGTCGGATTGTAGCACTGCCTTTCTCTAAAGCCCAGTGGCCTGTGAGCTCAGCCACCATTCAGGCTCCCCTGGAGACCCTCTGTACAGAGCAATGGACTCCCTCCTGTCTTAATCTGGTGAGCTGTAGAAAGCTGCATGACCTGCAGCTGGCAGCCTGCACAATGGGGCTAAACAGCTCCTCTGCCTCGGCAGGAGCTGTGCTGCTCTAGCAGAGACCTTTCTGCCTGGAATGGAAATTAAAAAATTATTCTTCTCCGTGGAGCACCTTTCAGTTTTGTGGCAATACTGCAATGGGCTTGTTGCCATTGCCTGTTTTCTTTCCTTGGCCAAGCAGTCCAGCAGGTCGTGGTGCTCTGACGCTCAGGGCAGAGCTGCTGATTTCCCTGGGAGCAGTGAGGTGCGCAAAGGGATGTGTTTCCATGGCCCCTGCTGGTGAGCAGATGGGCTGCTGCTCCTCACACTAATTGGACTTCTTCAGTCAGCTGTGGCTGCATTCCCAAGTATTCATCTGTCAGCTTTAAGGCTGCAGCTCACAAAGAGATAGTTTACTGTGACCAGGTGCTGTAGGCAAGTGTGGCTATTGAGGTGTTCAGTGGATTTTCTGTTTGCACAGATCTTCCTGTCTGGACATCCAATAGCCTCAAAGAGTCCAGCTGGAGTCCAGAACTCCAGCTCATCCTGGTTCTCTTGCAGGTGTCCTACACAGATGGAGATGTCATGGAAGTGCTTTTGAAGCACCCTCCCTGTCTAAATACCATCATTTCTGTCTTCTCAATGCTGTGCTACTGCAGCTGGGCTCTCGCCAGCACAGCCAGCCAGAGGAGTCTTGGAAAAGCCAGGAGAGAGAATACTCTGTAATGAGGAGAGAACAAAGACCTAAGGTTGAAGCAAATGTTTCCTGTTTGTCTGGAAGTCTGCTATGTGCCCCTCCCACCCAAAGAGGAAACAAAGATTCCTATTTTGTAGCAGAACTTCTAAAGGACAAATGATTAATCTGTTGGCCATGTATTACTCCTTGTCCCACCGAACTATTCGATCTTGTTCGGTCTTGGAAGGACTGTGAAGAATGCTGTTACACTGTGTACAAAAATACCTTCACTCAAAAGAAAAAGAGCTTAATTGTTCGGCAAGGGGCCTAGTTCAGGAATTTTTCCAAATCTATTTTTAGCACAAAAAACTACCACCCAATCTGTTGGAACTTTTTGTTTGGGGTCAAGTATTTCTTCTTCAAGAGTTTGCAGGGGACAAAGCCTCTGACATGGAATGAAAGGGTAATATCAGAGTTGGATGTGGATGATCTTTCCCTGTGTTTCTTAAGGACAGAGAGCTAGCTGGCATGAGAGCATCACCAAAAAAAAAGCTGAGGCCTGAAATCTATCATCTTAATTAGCCAGAAAGATGTCCTCAATCCTTGTCTCCCCCATCCCAGCTGTCCTAGGCACTGTATATTTACTCTCTGCTGCTGTGGCTTTTGCACAGACACTGAAATGTGTGACGCAGGTGTGTGTTAATGGAGGTACAGGAGAGAGGCAATTTTCCTGCTCATGCAGAAGGGCCAATACAGTGCAGAGCTGCACTAGCAGCCTGTCCTGCTCTGGGATATAACTGCACGGAGAGGGCATCACACAACTGCAAAATGGAGACATGGAGATGCTGGGACTTGAGCTGCTGCCACCTTCACCCTGCGCCCTTCGCCCCTCACAGTTCTGAGGGTGCTGCATGTATATGCACACCTTCATCTTCTTGACTTGTGGAGGGAGTCTCTTTGGCAACCTGTTCACTCTTTACAGGTCAGGAAAAATGCTCTAGGAGTTGTTTTGCTATGCACGTTAAGTTGCAGTTCTACTGAATTCCAATAGAGAAATGCAATCATCAGCCTGTGTTTAAAATTCTGGTTCTACCTTGCATTAAGCATGGCTGTTATCCTTTCTTCCTGCTCCCACACACAGCAGGAGCTTTTCACAGTCCATTTCCCTGCAGCATCCTGGAGAACGCTGACCTCCTGACCTCGTTTCCACTGTGCTCCTCTGTAATACCCTGCTCATTTCACTGGTAGATGGAAGGAGCAGCAAGCTACACACACAGCACACATCCTTTAGGGAAGAATTGTGCCGTATCTGTGCACTGTCCTGGCAACTTCAGCTGAGAACTGCACAATGACAGAACCATTTTAGCAATGGTTACTTCATACAGTCCCAAAAGGTGTTGCAGCCAGAAGAATCTGCTGAGGAATCCGAACAGGACAGCCCATGATGGGAATGACTCGGGACAGGCTCCTGCCTGGTGTCAGGTGCAGAGAAAGGTGTGCAAGCACAGCACTGTCAGCATTGCTGGAACAACTGCAGCAGGTCACTTGACAAGAAAAGCCTTTTTGTCACTTATCAGTCATTAATTCCTCTAATAGAAATGTGAGCTCACTCCTAATTACGAATAGATGAATGAAGTGTTTCACTGGAGTGGGCTCATGGACTTGCATCTTGCAGGAATACAATGACCCTGTCATGAAAATTTCTTTTTCTGGAGTGAGAAGAAAGTGGATACTCTGGGGAATGGTCAGATTTTGGTTCACACATGAGGATAGTGATGAACACAATAATAGACACTGCCTTGTGGTTACAACAGGATCTGATTTTTCTGTGCTTGATGCTCGAAATGTGTTTAGAAAGATCTTTATCTTTCCCCAGTCTTGGGAAAAAGTAAATTAGTAAGTTTGCTACTCCTCTCTGCTTTTTTCCTTTTCCCCTCATTTCTATTTTGTAATCTTCACTGCTGTATGATTTGGTTTCCTGCCCAGACAGAAAAATTAGAGTTTCCGTCTATCCAGGAGATCTTTACTCTTTCAGAAGACAGGATTCTAAACCAGGGCGTTAGAACAACATTCATCACTGTTGTTTGCTCTATACACCCAGTCTAGATAGAATCAAAACTCTGTTGTTCCTCACCTGTCACCTAGGACCAGAGTAAAGTACAGCTCCTCCCCGCCAGTGCTCACAGTCTGATTGAAACTTTCTACAGACCAATGCTGTAAAATGCTGCTGCCACTGTGCATACACTTATCTGCAAAAGCTCCTGATTTAGGTTTTCCCCAGTGTACATGAGCTGGGAACTGCTGCCTGGATTTGTGGAAAACCTTGGGGAAATGCCATTCTGACTGAGCACTCTGTCCTGGTTAACTCCTGCAGTACTTAAAGCACAGCTATTGCAAGGTTATCTTTGGGTCTGGTTTATAGGAGAGGCCTATCCCTTTGGAACAGCTGCTGTATATGGATTATTTTGTTTCAAGGAAGCCAGGTGAGATGAATGGATAGAGCCAGATGAATCACTTAGTTGAATTTTTAGTGTTGAATTTCTTCTTTACCTGAAAACGAACAAACTGTTCTTAATTATTGTTTCTTTATTAAGCACAGTGGCTCAGTGATGATGTACAGTGTTTCAAAACAGCTGTTGTGAAGGCTCTGATGTAAAACAGCACAAGAAGGGAGGATGGCAAACAAAGCTTCCAATAGCATGAAAATTATTGGAAAGATAAGGGGAAAGAAGTTGAGAAGGGTGCTGGGAAACACTGCTTTGCAGTATCATTGTTACCAACAATTTCTTTTCAGAGGAAAAACGTTGAGGAGCTAGAGGGATTGAACATCTGAAGACTTAAAGAAAAGTACTATCAGAAGAAAAAGAGCTGTGCAGTTCAGTTAATAGGGAAAAGTCAATTTCATTGGCATGGAATGAAAACTTGACAGTGGGTTACGCTGCGGGTTGATTTGCATCCTGTGTGCCTTACTGGGATTTCAGTGGGTGTAAATTGGACCAAATACTATGTCCTGATAGTACTGAGACAAGTTAGTCTTGTTTGAGATTTGAAGGCTTTTGTTGTCCTTGAGGAGAACAGCAACTGAAAAGGGGCTGCTGGCTTTGAGCAGGACTAGAGGTGATTTGAAGGTGCAGAGGGATGTTGAGTCAATAGGACAGAAATTGTGCAGCCCAAAAAGCTCCTTGTTGAGGACCTGTTGCAGTGGCTGGATGAAAGCAAACGAGGCATTCCTCAAGTCAGGAGTTCCTAGAGCCAGAAACAGCACAGATGGTTGCACTTTGCTGATGGGTACTTGGAGGGGTCAAGTACCTACTGCTAAACTAAAGACTTTTATTCTTTTTATGCAGGTGTGTGCTGAAGGCAGGCACAAGGGCTAACATGTTCACACCAAATCATCACCTGCTGTAGATGTAATTGAGATCAGCAGAATGTCACTGCTTCCACTGGAAATCATCAGCCTTTTCTCTGCATATTTTTGTCAAATAGTATGTAGTTAGACAACAGACTTGGCAAGATAAGTCAGGAAAACACACCAGGATATTAATGCCCTTGTAGGAATGATATGTATTTTGTCTCTCAGAGAGATTTAGGAGGAAAATGAAGCAAATGAAAAAATGAAGTTATTACTGTATTATTAAAAAACAGCAGGCTCCAAAAAACCTGGAGCTGGATTCCCACCAAAAATCAGAGATATTGTGGAGCTTGATCTGAAGCTCTGAAAATTATTATGCAAATGTTAGTGTGAATCTTGAGGCCAGTATTGGGTGACAGTTTAGTAAACAGGTGAAAAATAAAAATGAAAGTGCTGTGAGCATCTCAGTGAGGCAAAATAATAATATACATTTATCTAGCACTTAACATTTCCAACTTGTATGTCCATTCAATCATGCAGAAAGTTGCACTGATCTCAGATGCATGGAAAGAAAGGCTGTGCCATATTTCCAGAGCCTCTGTAGCTATTGAACAAGTTGGTGTTAGACTGGAGGGTTTGGACGAAGGAATCATAGGTAATTCTAAAAAAAGCAAGGGAATGCGTCCTTTCTATCTAGGTTTAATGAAAGTAACACATACTTAGATGTAAGCTGAGCAGCCCTTGGAAAACAGAGTAGTTGGTGTTTGAGATTGCAGTGGAGCTGACTGGAATGTTTTAAGAGAATGAACTGGCAAACAACAGATAATGTCTTTCGGAAGAAAATTACCTGTGCTATTGAAAATCCCTTTAAAGACATTTAAGGAGCTCCACAGGTGAAGAGCATCCAACCTCCTTAGATACCCAGTGTGTGTTTGGGTACCAGCCCCTTCCTGCCAGGGCCCCCTGTGCCAGCCCAGGGACAGGGCAAGACTTGGCCCCTCCTCAGCAGTCCTGAAGAGCAGTGGAAGCTGCTCAGAAAGGCCACTGGGCACAGCCTGTATCGTTCCTCATGAACTCAACTACAGACTTGGCTGGGGGGAGGAAAAGAAGAATCTGAACAAAATGTTGCTAATCTGTCCAAGTAGGGATGTGACTGATCTCCCTGGGGCTAATTCTGTGTATGAAGTTAAATATATGCCTAGAGGGTTTCCTGAATGCATCCAGAAAGTTCATCCACTCTCAAGCTGGAGAAATAAATGAGTGCAAAGTCACAGGAATTGACATCTCTTGGGTCTGAGTGATTTTCTGACATTGCTGGTTGACTTCACTGTGGGAGTAGGGCCCAAGTTCTCAGCAAAGGGACCGTGTTCAGGGGGCTGCACTCTGCCGGGAATTTGTACATTTGCAGTCTCAGACAAATTTATTTTTGTAGTTGCCATATGTGAGGGCTTTTCATAATCGCCATCTGTGGAACGAAAGGCAGTCCAGGCTAAAATGTGCGCAGTTGCAAATATTGGAAAATATGGCTATTATAAAAAGTTGTAAGAACTTTATGCAAATGTTCCATCTACAGTGGAAGGGCCAGATTCTAATATCACGCATGGTGCACAGTAACAGATTTTTCCTAGGTATGCCGGGATGGCCACACTGTGCCTGAGATTAGAATGTGTTTCAAAAATGGATTATTGGGATATGAAAGAGCCAATGATGAGGAAAATCAGATTTTACTGAGCTTTTTCTTTTTTTCTTCACTCTTACTATGTGAGAATTGGCTTTCAGCATAGTTTCTGGTCTTTGTAATTCATTAGGAAAATTGGCAATAAACTAATGGCAAAATGTGAAAACTAGTTTTCCTCCTTAAGAAATTCACATCATCAAATTAGGACAGAGAAATGATCTCTTTACACCCAGTTGCTCAGAGCAACTGGCAAATTTTGACTACACGAAGCATTACCTGAAGCAAACCACAGTGTCTGCATTCCCAGGGGACTCCCCTGAGGTGCTGTCCGCAGGCACTGGTGGCATTGAAGTTCTGGTGGTGTGCAGGTTAATTCACTCTGCAAATCCTACTATCAGTTTATCTTCATTTGTTTAAATCCTTGCATTTGATATTTTATTCCCCCCCCCCCCCCCCCCATATCCAGATACTGTCTTCTTTCTTGTCTCTTTGGGGAGGAGGTAAGTGAGATTTGGATGCAAGCCATAATTATTCTGGGAAAATCACCCTTCAGCTTTTATTTATATGCAAAATCTTGCCCTGCAGCAGCTTGACGGCTACACGAGGCTAGGAAGGCAATACCAGCCTACCTCCAGGGTTTCTCTCCTTCCTAAATGATATCTTGCTGGTCCTTGTCTCATCCTCAATTCTCGGTGACCCAGGTTTAGGGAGAGAAGTTGGCATGGCTATTCTGTTCTCATCTCCAGAGAAACCCAGCACTGGCCAGGTAAGAAGCTCCCCTTGGACAGGGAATATTGGATTTTCTAAGACAAAGGGAGCAGTGAAGCCAGCTCCTGGCTAGAGCTGAAGCAGCCCTGGCAGCACTCCACAGCTAGAAAGCCCCTTGAGACTTTTGAGTTCTTCAGTACTGAGTAGCAGCTGCAGCAGCAGCTTTCCATGGGTTTGGATTAAGGGAACTTTCTTGGAATGTTCTGAGTGCAGAGGGTGTCTGATGTTTGGAAGTGCAGAGTGTTCCTAATGATTCCCATGGAAATCACAGTATCAGTTGGTTCTGAAAATGAGGTCCCTGGTCTAAACAGCTGGGTTTGCAGGCAGGGACCAAACCCTCTGAGGTGTTTTGTGGGATCATTATTATACAGCAGTTTTGCTGTATCCAAGCTGAACAATTTTTTTCTTCAGTACACAGGATTCTTGAAAAGCAAGGGCTACCCGTGCAGACCAATTGCAATGGCAGATCCAGGGATTTAGCAAAGGCTAAAACCAAAACTGGTCTCTGCACATGCTTTCTAATCTAAACAAAATCTGAAAGTTTATCAGTTGTCCCTGAGAGCAACACCTCTGAGTTAGTGATGCTTCTCAGGCCACCTGAGAGATGATATAAATCTTTATAACTTGCAAGTGAAGCAATCAAATTTTAATGGAAAAATGTTTCTGTCTTTGGGAAAATGTGATAAATATGCCACTGTGAAGGGGCAGAGAACTTTTGCAGGAAATATTCATTAAGACTGACTATGAATATTCAGTATACACCTGAAAGCCCACATAGTTATTATATTTTAAATAAATACTTGCTTTTCAAATGTTGTTTTAACTAGTCATCTATCTTCAGATATTGTCAAAACATCACTCATCATACATCTGTCTAAATGCTATCCAGATGCTGCTGAACTAGTTTCTTTTTTAGCTATATATATTAAAGTATTCCTTTTCACAGAAAGTTTTGAGTGTAAAAATTATATATTTGTCTGAGGTTGGAAAACTGCATGGTACTGTTGCTGATGCAGGATTGGAATGAGGGATACTTTTTGTATGATATTATGAACAGCAAGTGGACTTTGGTGGTGGACATGAGGATCCCCATATAGTCTTAGCTTTTTAAATGAATTCTCTCATTCTTATGTTCTCTGCTGCCTCATCATAAAAAAAAAAATAAGAACAGGGGATTGGAAAATACTGTGTGGTTCATCATGATCCCCTCCTTCAGCAGGACAACATCATGCAGTTGCTTTTATGAACTTAATCTACACAACTGTAAATAAAAGTGAATTTCATGTTCCACCATCTCTCTTGAAAATGTGCCCCAGGAATGTAATGGGGCTAAAAACATCTCTGCTGGAGTAGCCCTAATATATGCATGATCCCTTCACACACACCTGTCCTTGGAGGAGTTGCTCTCTGCAGTGCTTTTCCCTCCCTCACGCTCACTCTAGAGCATTTATGGGCAGAAATATTTTCTTCTCTTAAGTCCTAGTCTTGCAAAACTGGTGGCAGACAGTAGCTAGAGATGAGCTCAGTGGGTCAGAGCAGGGTGGTGAAAATGCCCCAGTTGCAGGTTCAATCCCTCTGTGGGCCATCCACGTAAGAGTTGGACTTGATGATCCCTGTGAGTCCCTTCCAGCTCAGAGCACTCTGTGGGTTCTGGGGTGGGATGCCCTGCTGTCAGTGCCTTTCTCTTCCCCAGCTGTCTTCCACTGCACATTACTGCTTAAATGCAGTTACCTTACATGTGAGGATCAAAACTCTGCATATTCTTAATCATAGAATCATGGAATGGTTTGGGCTGGAAGGGACCTTAAAGACCTTGAGATCTTTGTCTACTGATGTTTGAACTGATGCCATGTCCCCTGATGACTGACCTTATTTCTGCGGGCAAGTCACATAACTGTCTCTGGATCAAACTCGCCTTTGCTGTAAATCCATGAAGCCTTGTGTGTTTCATTGCACCTGTGTCAGCTGTGGAATTTATCCAGATTCTTTCTCTGCAATATGTCAAGCTGGTGAATAGACTCAGAATTACCTCTCCAGTGTTATATACCTCTCCAAGGTATTTTGGACTTGAGAAATTAAAACCAGGCTGATAAAAATTATTCTTGGACTCCCAGACTACTGCTTTTAAGAATAATGCCAATACAATATTGAGGAAGTATATATCAATCTGTCCCTAAAATGAAAAAAATCTTGTTACCAGTAAGCACAAAGTGTGTTCCACCATTATTTAAGAGAAACACAAGATTGGCTACATTTATACTTGTTCCCTTCCGCAGCTCTGTCAGGGATATAATTTAAAAAGCTTTCCTTGTATAGATGTTCCGTTGTGGGGTTTTGTTCTCTTTCTCTAAGCATGCATAGATTTTAGACTACTTCCCTTAAAAGAAAAAGTTACTCAAAGTGAAATATTCCTTTAGATCCAGTCACATCTATTCTAGTAAGAAAATTTGTACTTAATAGCTGTTGTTATTGTCAGTTTTTTCAATACAATGAAAACCTTTTTTACTTTCTTCAGTACTTTTGTTGCTTGAAAATGATATTGTTCTAAATTATTGTTCTGTCAGCTGGGGGAAGGGTTGTCAGTAAAAGAGAGGCATTATACTGGTGTTGCACATGCAAGGTCATCTGTACCTCTCTGTGTTTGAACCAATGCTGTTGTGGTTGGTAAGAGGGGGAGGTACAAGGCTCTTTGAGGCAAGGGAAATTTATTGCATTGCTTTTCCAAAAATTACTGCCTATGGAAGTGGAGCTTGGGGTATGGTGGAACCAGAAGCTTGCTTTATTCTTTGATGATAGTAAAAAGTTCTTTAAAAAGCCACATCCAAGCATGAAAAAATGCCCTGTGATGAGTGTAGTACTTCAGGTCTTGGTTGCTGTAACTGGTAGTGGGAGCACAGTGATAGGACTCCTCTAAAACATCCCCCCGGGACAGACACATAAATCCCGTGGCATGGGAAAGTGGAAAACTGGAGAAAGTTTCAGACTGCATTTATTTTAATTTTTTCTTCCGTGGAGTTCATATGAGCAAGTGGAAGGAGTGAGTGCCCCGGCATCCCCTTCCAGATATTCCATATTTCCATATCCAAATATTCCATATTTCTGACTCCCAAAGGCCTCCCTGGAATGTGAGGGAGCAATGCAGCAGGAGTTGCTAAAAGCCCTGGTTAGAGCTGTAATTAATGGATAGGGACATGTGAGGAACCCTGTCCTCGCAGGGATTTCAGATACAGCATTTCAGCGACAGTTCCTGTCAGCGTTAGGGCCCCCATTACCCCCCTTGAATATCGCCTAGAACCACAGCAATTTTTTAGCAGTAAAGTGCTTTTTCTGCAGCTGCGTGGGGCTGCAAGGGAATTGGCTGCTCAGATTCACCTCTGCCTGCTGCAGCTGCTTCTGCTGGTGCAGGAAATGAGGGATTGCCTAGCAGAGCTGTGAGCTGGAGAAGGGCTTTTGAAAGCAGCCTTCCAGGGAGGATAAGATTTGTAAAGGAAGCAGAGCCTGTGTGGAAGATCAGGGATAGAAATTCTGGGTGGTTTGACATTATTTAGGGAAGGCAGCTGGTTCTCAACAGCTCCCAGGCCCTTGAAGAAAGTTTGAAGGGAAGGAAGGCGCTTCAGGATCTGGTAGCAGGAGGGCTGCGTGCCTTGAGATGTGAGCAATACCTTGCAAGAGGCGCAGCTCCTGGAAAAATGCAATACCTGGATTTGAGTGTAATTCTCAGAGGAGGAGCAAATTGTAATTTTTAATTGGATGGTAGACAGTTCACTGGAAAATTAAGGTAGGAAGTAAATAACAGCCTGAAGGAATAAAAAAAAAAAAAAAAAAAAGAGAGACTGTATTCTGCATAAATCTTGGCTTAAGGGAGTTCACTGTAGGAAGAGAACACTGAAATGGTGTTTAGTGTTAGCAAAATGTATCATCAATACTTTCATGTCTTGTTTTTCCTCTTCTCAACATCCCTGGGATCAGTGCTTTGCTGGCCATGTAACAGAATAATCTTTACAAGCTGGGGATGGGGGAGTTTTGTTTTCTTACCATAAATGGAGGTTTTTGATGAAAAATAAGTGTTTTATGGAGGCATCCTGCTGCCACTGAACATAGGTAGCCTTGATGAACATTTGAAAATACCAGAGAACTGGTAAGTTAAATATTGCACTGCTAGGGCCTTCTCACTGTTACAGTTTAAACTAAAAACTTAAGACCAAAGCTAGAAGTTCCACAGCCTAATGCTGCTAAAATTTATGTTCTTCACTCTGAACTGAAGCTCTGCTGCTTCAGTAACTAAAAAGAGGTCTTTCTTAGACTAAAAATACTGTGTTGAACATCAGGAAGTCAAGTTATATCAGCTTAATATTAAATTAATGGTCATTCATATACATCATTACCTCATACCATAACCTGTGCAGCTGTTCATGACATCTGCATCCAATCTATAGTTCATGACATGTCTTGACAGATACTTTACCAGAACCCCCGCCATGACTAATCTTGTAGTCATCAATTCTGCCTTTTTTACATTTGCTTGTTAATAAATGTAAATCTTCCTCAATATATGTATTCCAGCAGTGTGCCTGTATGTTCTAACAGTTACCCACATTTAATGCTCCTTTGGGATCTTTGGGCATGTAAGGAGCAATGAAAATGCACTTGGCACTTGTACATGTCATGGTAAAGTTTAATCTTTTATGATGGAAAGAGGCTGAGCCTATAAAATAAAAATAGTGCAGAAATTGTTCCTTGTTCTGGAAAACTGTCCAGATTCTATAGGCTGGAAATAATATTTACTGCTCTAGAGAGGACTGTCTTCAGCCAGATCACTGTGGGACTGAGGTTCTTCCAAAACAAGAAGATGACCACAGTCCTAGAATCAGCAGCAACCCTCCTTGGCTTCCCGTGTGATGTAGATTTTCCCAACTCACATGTGCACACATTACTGTAAAATTAAAATGTCATCCTTCTGGTAGAATATTGAGTGCAGTTCCCCAGTAATGGAATTAACTCTTGGCTAAGAACTAGAGAGAAACCGATCAATGAAGATGTGCAAAATTTTCCAAAAAGCATTAGACATGGTTTGAGTCTGCACAGTTGGTTCCACACTGGAAACAGTCTCTTGGATTGCTTAAATGAAGATTAGATCTATTCAGGTATGACATGTGAATATAACTGCTTTTTCTTAGGGTGCCAAATCCAGCAGGTTGAAAATTATACTACTTTGGCTGGAGATTGATGACTCTAAAAGGTAGACTTAGGGCTTGCTTGGAATTCTTGCTTACTGATGGTGAATCATGGCTGAAAACAGCCTCCTGTTTTTATCTCTCCAAGAGCCCTAGGAAAAAAAGAAAGCAGCATTCATGTGAAGAAATTGTTTTCCCCCACATCATGTATTAACTTCAGCAGGTAGAAATGAGTTCAGAGTTCATGAGTATCTAAAGCTCCCCACTTTTCAACACTTTTTGTTTCTCTTTGCTTTTGACTCCGTTTAGAGTAGAAGAGTGGAATGGAAATGTCATTTTAAGGGATTATACTTCCTTGTTGTCCCTGATCTGTCTTAATTGTGTAGGAATTCAGACAGATTTTCTTTGTGTTCTTTGAATGAGATCAGCAGTAATATAACTGATAAAAAAATGGCATTGGCTCTGGCTCTGGAATAAGGACAATTCTTATGAGAAAAAATAGTAATTTATTCAAGGGTGAGCTAGTACCAGCTGCAGTGATGCATTTTTCTACACAGATGAACTGTGAAGGTTTGTTAAGCAAAGAATATTGAGTGTGCAGAAAACTGTAAAAGTTACCAAATCCAGCATGGATGAGCGGGAGCTGAAAGGGACTTGGAAAAGCGATGCCATCATAAAAGTGAGAGCTTTTCAAAACAAATGTTTGTCACCAGTTTAAAATTCTTACTGCATTTCTTAATCTCCAAGTATTTTTTTGTATCCTCTTCCCTAGTGTGCTGTTGGTGCAAGGTTGGCACCTTTCAGGCTGTCACGAGCTGTCCTTGTGAAGGGGTTTTGTGATGGTTCGTGGGGGATCTCAGGGTGCAAAAAACCGACACGGTACAGGGGGTTTGCAGTGGTAATCAACACAAATGCACTTTTATTGAAATAACCACAACAGAAATGCATTGGGGAAGGATTGGGGGAAAAGGGGAAAATAAGGAAAAGAGGGAGGAAGAAGAAAAGGGTATATAGCTACCAAATGTGGAACTGCAAAGTCCTTTGGTGCCCAGCCGATGGAGTTCACCAGGTCACGTCTGGGGACATCTCAGGGATGCAGTTCATCTGGACCATAATTATGCTCTTCTTTGATGGGGGAAGGGGGATGAATTTTGAAACCAAGTCAAAGGTAGTGTATTGTATCTTTGGGGGAGAGAATGGTGTTTGGAAAAGGGTACACACAGTCCATGTTCTCAGCGGTGGGTGAGAGCCATTGTCTTCTTGGTCCACTGCTCACACCTGCAGCATCTGTCTGCTTTGGTCGGCTCGCCTCCCCCCGCACACCTCCCTGGGTTGGGGGTCCCAGTCCCAGTCCTTGGAAATTGTGTGAGGGATTTCACATAGGGATTTCATGTCTGGCTTTTTCTCTGGCAAAGAGGCTTCTTACATCTCAGTTTGTCTGTCACAGTGGTTGCAAATGAGCGAGAGGGGTCTCCTGTGGGGGACCACCCCCAAAACACAGGAGAAGTCCAGCCAGGCCGAGGGGTGGGGAAAAATCCCAGAGCTATTGTTGCAAAATTGTCAGAATGTCCTTTTTCTTCTCATTAGTGTAGCATAAAGTAAACACACCTGTGAAAACAATAGCTTAGCAATTCTCTCAGGTCTCGGGGCCTTCAGTGTGTAACTCTTCTCCTAGAGAGCCAGAGATTTTAGACAGGGGGATCTTTTCTTCAGTGATCCCCCAGTGACGACCCCGAGGCAGATGAGGGAAATTTCAGAAAGACTCTCACACAGGTGTAGCATCAGCCTGAGCCTGCCAGAGGGAGCTGGACACCTTTATAGTGTTGAGATGGGGGCATTGCCCTGGGAGCTGCCAACAACAACTGCTGGGAATGAGGACAGTGGATATGGAGAGCCCCAAATAAAGACCTCTTGTAGCCTTCAGGGGGTGTGAATTGCCAGCATAGGCCATTGCTCTCCAGGCCTGTTTTGTACATTGATTACAAAGAGTTGTTTTAAATCTCTTCTGGTAGCCATGGTAAATCACCGCTTTAATTACTGTCTAGGCAGCTGGCTTGTTGAATTCTGTTGAATGGCATTAGCTTATTCACTTAATTCTGAATTGCAAAAAGGCCACATTTAAATTTACCATCTCTCAGGTTCAGTTGATCTGAGAAATAAAATATCTGAGAGGATGTAAGAAAATCTGGCTGATGTTTTACTGGAAGGGTGTCAGAGAGACAGTAATGAAATAATTTAGGTTATGTATGGACATGCATAGTCAACCCCTTTTCCCCTCCTTTTCACAGGGAGGCAAAAAAAGAAGGAGCAGAGCAGTGCTCCTACTCTGTAATATTCATGAATTATGAGGATCGCTTTATTTTTCTTTCTTTGTGGGTTCACAGGCTCACCTCATGCACAGTTCTTTGTCTGGGCTCTTAAGCCAGTTTCATGGTCACATTCCATCTGGGACAGTAATTAACTAATAGTGATTATATCCCTGGGGCCTCTGGTATCATCCTCTGCTTTTATGGGAAGGTCTCTGCCATCATCTCATGACTGTCAGTAACTTTGGGAACAGTTTAGGATATCTTATGAGTGACTTGGGGATACTTCATCAGAGCTTGATGTTAAAATGTAGAGCATGACTGGAGACCAGTCACACAGCCCTTTCCTGCACAGCTATGGGCAGGTACTAATCCTACCATCTAGAGGCTATTTTGCTTGTAACTCTGGCTCTCCTCTGAAGTAAGGCCTTCTCTTGCCTCCAAAGCAGCCAGAACAATAAATCTGGAACTAATGGTTTAAACCTTGGATCAAATCGTGCAGAAGTCCCTTGCAATTGGTCTTGGTAATTCTCTTTCCTGGAGAGGATCTACCCCATGCCCACAAGGTGTGCATGGATTTCCATTGTTGCCGCAGGTTGTGGGAAGGTTTGCTCTTCTGCACAGTAAATGGATGGTCTGAAACTTCCTCACAAGAGCTGTTTCACTCATTTCCTCTTCTCTGTTATTTTCATTCCAAAAAATTTATTAAATTCATGCTCATATTCAAAACCTTGGATACAACAAAACGAAAAAATTGAGCAACTCACGAAACCTGCAGTTGAATGCCATGTTTATGCAAAATAACAGAATTTTAGGGGAGTTGGCACTAACAGCCTACAGTGCATTAGATAGTGTCCCAATAAAGGGAATCTTTCCTGAATTCAGGAAAATTCAGGAAAGCACCTCCCGGACTTTCCCTGGAATTCAGCAAGTGCTTTGCAGCTTGAAATTGGAAGGAAAGCCTCAGATTTAGCAGCCAGAGCTTCAGGAGGAGCAGCAGCGAGCACAGCATCGGTTTTGCAGCAGCTCCTTCCATGTGCATGTTTTTGGGAGTGGAAAGGCTTGCAGAGTGTTAAAGTAGCTTTTTCTCTCCGCTGGAAAGCTGCACGCTCAGTGCCAGTCTTCTGCAGCTTCTTTCTTCACGTTTCAGCAGCTAGCACGCTCTCCGTGTGCTGGAGAAGCGGCAGAGGCTTCCTTGCCGGAGAAGCGGCACCTTCGCCGGCAGAGAGCATCCTGCCGGCCGCGGTGCGCTCCGGAGCGGGGGCTTGTGCCGAAAGAGGCCGGCAACAGGCGCTTACCTTCGGACAGCTCCGGATCGCCGTCTAATGCGTCTCTTGTCGCCTACACGGCAGGGAAAAGCTTTTCCACTCTGTCTAGGAAGGAGAAAGTGTGCCAGCACAGCAAATGCCTCCCGGACTTTCCCTGGAATTCAGCAAGTGCTTTGCAGCTTGAAATTGGAAGGAAAGCCTCAGATTTAGCAGCCAGAGCTTCAGGAGGAGCAGCAGCGAGCACAGCATCGCTTTTGCAGCAGCTCCTTCCATGTGCATGTTTTTGGGAGTGGAAAGGCTTGCAGAGTGTTCAAGTAGCTTTTTCTCTCCGCTGGAAAGCTGCACGCTCAGTGCCAGTGTTCTGCAGCTTCTTTCTTCACGTTTCAGCAGCTAGCACGCTCTCCGTGTGCTGGAGAAGCGGCAGAGGCTTCCTTGCCGGAGAAGCGGCACCTTCGCCGGCAGAGAGCATCCTGCCGGCCGCGGTGCGCTCCGGAGCGGGGGCTTGTGCCGAAAGAGGCCGGCAACAGGCGCTTACCTTCGGACAGCTCCGGATCGCCGTCTAATGCGTCTCTTGTCGCCTACACGGCAGGGAAAAGCTTTTCCACTCTGTCTAGGAAGGAGAAAGTGTGCCAGCACAGCAAATGCCTCCCGGACTTTCCCTGGAATTCAGCAAGTGCTTTGCAGCTTGAAATTGGAAGGAAAGCCTCAGATTTAGCAGCCAGAGCTTCAGGAGGAGCAGCAGCGAGCACAGCATCGCTTTTGCAGCAGCTCCTTCCATGTGCATGTTTTTGGGAGTGGAAAGGCTTGCAGAGTGTTCAAGTAGCTTTTTCTCTCCGCTGGAAAGCTGCACGCTCAGTGCCAGTGTTCTGCAGCTTCTTTCTTCACGTTTCAGCAGCTAGCACGCTCTCCGTGTGCTGGAGAAGCGGCAGAGGCTTCCTTGCCGGAGAAGCGGCACCTTCGCCGGCAGAGAGCATCCTGCCGGCCGCGGTGCGCTCCGGAGCGGGGGCTTGTGCCGAAAGAGGCCGGCAACAGGCGCTTACCTTCGGACAGCTCCGGATCGCCGTCTAATGCGTCTCTTGTCGCCTACACGGCAGGGAAAAGCTTTTCCACTCTGTCTAGGAAGGAGAAAGTGTGCCAGCACAGCAAATGCCTCCCGGACTTTCCCTGGAATTCAGCAAGTGCTTTGCAGCTTGAAATTGGAAGGAAAGCCTCAGATTTAGCAGCCAGAGCTTCAGGAGGAGCAGCAGCGAGCACAGCATCGCTTTTGCAGCAGCTCCTCCCATGTGCATGTTTTTGGGAGTGGAAAGGCTTGCAGAGTGTTAAAGTAGCTTTTTCTCTCCGCTGGAAAGCTGCACGCTCAGTGCCAGTGTTCTGCAGCTTCTTTCTTCACGTTTCAGCAGCTAGCACGCTCTCCGTGTGCTGGAGAAGCGGCAGAGGCTTCCTTGCCGGAGAAGCGGCACCTTCGCCGGCAGAGAGCATCCTGCCGGCCGCGGTGCGCTCCGGAGCGGGGGCTTGTGCCGAAAGAGGCCGGCAACAGGCGCTTACCTTCGGACAGCTCCGGATCGCCGTCTAATGCGTCTCTTGTCGCCTACACGGCAGGGAAAAGCTTTTCCACTCTGTCTAGGAAGGAGAAAGTGTGCCAGCACAGCAAATGCCTCCCGGACTTTCCCTGGAATTCAGCAAGTGCTTTGCAGCTTGAAATTGGAAGGAAAGCCTCAGATTTAGCAGCCAGAGCTTCAGGAGGAGCAGCAGCGAGCACAGCATCGGTTTTGCAGCAGCTCCTTCCATGTGCATGTTTTTGGGAGTGGAAAGGCTTGCAGAGTGTTAAAGTAGCTTTTTCTCTCCGCTGGAAAGCTGCACGCTCAGTGCCAGTGTTCTGCAGCTTCTTTCTTCACGTTTCAGCAGCTAGCACGCTCTCCGTGTGCTGGAGAAGCGGCAGAGGCTTCCTTGCCGGAGAAGCGGCACCTTCGCCGGCAGAGAGCATCCTGCCGGCCGCGGTGCGCTCCGGAGCGGGGGCTTGTGCCGAAAGAGGCCGGCAACAGCCGCTTACCTTCGGACAGCTCCGGATCGCCGTCTAATGCGTCTCTTGTCGCCTACACGGCAGGGAAAAGCTTTTCCACTCTGTCTAGGAAGGAGAAAGTGTGCCAGCACAGCAAATGCCTCCCGGACTTTCCCTGGAATTCAGCAAGTGCTTTGCAGCTTGAAATTGGAAGGAAAGCCTCAGATTTAGCAGCCAGAGCTTCAGGAGGAGCAGCAGCGAGCACAGCATCGCTTTTGCAGCAGCTCCTTCCATGTGCATGTTTTTGGGAGTGGAAAGGCTTGCAGAGTGTTAAAGTAGCTTTTTCTCTCCGCTGGAAAGCTGCACGCTCAGTGCCAGTGTTCTGCAGCTTCTTTCTTCACGTTTCAGCAGCTAGCACGCTCTCCGTGTGCTGGAGAAGCGGCAGAGGCTTCCTTGCCGGAGAAGCGGCACCTTCGCCGGCAGAGAGCATCCTGCCGGCCGCGGTGCGCTCCGGAGCGGGGGCTTGTGCCGAAAGAGGCCGGCAACAGGCGCTTACCTTCGGACAGCTCCGGATCGCCGTCTAATGCGTCTCTTGTCGCCTACACGGCAGGGAAAAGCTTTTCCACTCTGTCTAGGAAGGAGAAAGTGTGCCAGCACAGCAAATGCCTCCCGGACTTTCCCTGGAATTCAGCAAGTGCTTTGCAGCTTGAAATTGGAAGGAAAGCCTCAGATTTAGCAGCCAGAGCTTCAGGAGGAGCAGCAGCGAGCACAGCATCGCTTTTGCAGCAGCTCCTTCCATGTGCATGTTTTTGGGAGTGGAAAGGCTTGCAGAGTGTTCAAGTAGCTTTTTCTCTCCGCTGGAAAGCTGCACGCTCAGTGCCAGTGTTCTGCAGCTTCTTTCTTCACGTTTCAGCAGCTAGCACGCTCTCCGTGTGCTGGAGAAGCGGCAGAGGCTTCCTTGCCGGAGAAGCGGCACCTTCGCCGGCAGAGAGCATCCTGCCGGCCGCGGTGCGCTCCGGAGCGGGGGCTTGTGCCGAAAGAGGCCGGCAACAGGCGCTTACCTTCGGACAGCTCCGGATCGCCGTCTAATGCGTCTCTTGTCGCCTACACGGCAGGGAAAAGCTTTTCCACTCTGTCTAGGAAGGAGAAAGTGTGCCAGCACAGCAAATGCCTCCCGGACTTTCCCTGGAATTCAGCAAGTGCTTTGCAGCTTGAAATTGGAAGGAAAGCCTCAGATTTAGCAGCCAGAGCTTCAGGAGGAGCAGCAGCGAGCACAGCATCGGTTTTGCAGCAGCTCCTTCCATGTGCATGTTTTTGGGAGTGGAAAGGCTTGCAGAGTGTTAAAGTAGCTTTTTCTCTCCGCTGGAAAGCTGCACGCTCAGTGCCAGTGTTCTGCAGCTTCTTTCTTCACGTTTCAGCAGCTAGCACGCTCTCCGTGTGCTGGAGAAGCGGCAGAGGCTTCCTTGCCGGAGAAGCGGCACCTTCGCCGGCAGAGAGCATCCTGCCGGCCGCGGTGCGCTCCGGAGCGGGGGCTTGTGCCGAAAGAGGCCGGCAACAGGCGCTTACCTTCGGACAGCTCCGGATCGCCGTCTAATGCGTCTCTTGTCGCCTACACGGCAGGGAAAAGCTTTTCCACTCTGTCTAGGAAGGAGAAAGTGTGCCAGCACAGCAAATGCCTCCCGGACTTTCCCTGGAGTTCAGCAAGTGCTTTGCAGCTTGAAATTGGAAGGAAAGCCTCAGATTTAGCAGCCAGAGCTTCAGGAGGAGCAGCAGCGAGCACAGCATCGCTTTTGCAGCAGCTCCTTCCATGTGCATGTTTTTGGGAGTGGAAAGGCTTGCAGAGTGTTAAAGTAGCTTTTTCTCTCCGCTGGAAAGCTGCACGCTCAGTGCCAGTGTTCTGCAGCTTCTTTCTTCACGTTTCAGCAGCTAGCACGCTCTCCGTGTGCTGGAGAAGCGGCAGAGGCTTCCTTGCCGGAGAAGCGGCACCTTCGCCGGCAGAGAGCATCCTGCCGGCCGCGGTGCGCTCCGGAGCGGGGGCTTGTGCCGAAAGAGGCCGGCAACAGGCGCTTACCTTCGGACAGCTCCGGATCGCCGTCTAATGCGTCTCTTGTCGCCTACACGGCAGGGAAAAGCTTTTCCACTCTGTCTAGGAAGGAGAAAGTGTGCCAGCACAGCAAATGCCTCCCGGGCTTTCCCTGGAATTCAGCAAGTGCTTTGCAGCTTGAAATTGGAAGGAAAGCCTCAGATTTAGCAGCCAGAGCTTCAGGAGGAGCAGCAGCGAGCACAGCATCGCTTTTGCAGCAGCTCCTTCCATGTGCATGTTTTTGGGAGTGGAAAGGCTTGCAGAGTGTTCAAGTAGCTTTTTCTCTCCGCTGGAAAGCTGCACGCTCAGTGCCAGTGTTCTGCAGCTTCTTTCTTCACGTTTCAGCAGCTAGCACGCTCTCCGTGTGCTGGAGAAGCGGCAGAGGCTTCCTTGCCGGAGAAGCGGCACCTTCGCCGGCAGAGAGCATCCTGCCGGCCGCGGTGCGCTCCGGAGCGGGGGCTTGTGCCGAAAGAGGCCGGCAACAGGCGCTTACCTTCGGACAGCTCCGGATCGCCGTCTAATGCGTCTCTTGTCGCCTACACGGCAGGGAAAAGCTTTTCCACTCTGTCTAGGAAGGAGAAAGTGTGCCAGCACAGCAAATGCCTCCCGGACATTCCCTGGAATTCAGCAAGTGCTTTGCAGCTTGAAATTGGAAGGAAAGCCTCAGATTTAGCAGCCAGAGCTTCAGGAGGAGCAGCAGCGAGCACAGCATCGGTTTTGCAGCAGCTCCTTCCATGTGCATGTTTTTGGGAGTGGAAAGGCTTGCAGAGTGTTAAAGTAGCTTTTTCTCTCCGCTGGAAAGCTGCACGCTCAGTGCCAGTGTTCTGCAGCTTCTTTCTTCACGTTTCAGCAGCTAGCACGCTCTCCGTGTGCTGGAGAAGCGGCAGAGGCTTCCTTGCCGGAGAAGCGGCACCTTCGCCGGCAGAGAGCATCCTGCCGGCCGCGGTGCGCTCCGGAGCGGGGGCTACTTTAACACTCTGCAAGCCTTTCCACTCCCAAAAACATGCACATGGAAGGAGCTGCTGCAAAACCGATGCTGTGCTCGCTGCTGCTCCTCCTGAAGCTCTGGCTGCTAAATCTGAGGCTTTCCTTCCAATTTCAAGCTGCAAAGCACTTGCTGAATTCCAGGGAAAGCCCGGGAGGCATTTGCTGTGCTGGCACACTTTCTCCTTCCTAGACAGAGTGGAAAAGCTTTTCCCTGCCGTGTAGGCGACAAGAGACGCATTAGACGGCGATCCGGAGCTGTCCGAAGGTAAGCGCCTGTTGCCGGCCTCTTTCGGCACAAGCCCCCGCTCCGGAGCGCACCGCGGCCGGCAGGATGCTCTCTGCCGGCGAAGGTGCCGCTTCTCCGGCAAGGAAGCCTCTGCCGCTTCTCCAGCACACGGAGAGCGTGCTAGCTGCTGAAACGTGAAGAAAGAAGCTGCAGAAGACTGGCACTGAGCGTGCAGCTTTCCAGCGGAGAGAAAAAGCTACTTTAACACTCTGCAAGCCTTTCCACTCCCAAAAACATGCACATGGAAGGAGCTGCTGCAAAACCGATGCTGTGCTCGCTGCTGCTCCTCCTGAAGCTCTGGCTGCTAAATCTGAGGCTTTCCTTCCAATTTCAAGCTGCAAAGCACTTGCTGAACTCCAGGGAAAGTCCGGGAGGCATTTGCTGTGCTGGCACACTTTCTCCTTCCTAGACAGAGTGGAAAAGCTTTTCCCTGCCGTGTAGGCGACAAGAGACGCATTAGACGGCGATCCGGAGCTGTCCGAAGGTAAGCGCCTGTTGCCGGCCTCTTTCGGCACAAGCCCCCGCTCCGGAGCGCACCGCGGCCGGCAGGATGCTCTCTGCCGGCGAAGGTGCCGCTTCTCCGGCAAGGAAGCCTCTGCCGCTTCTCCAGCACACGGAGAGCGTGCTAGCTGCTGAAACGTGAAGAAAGAAGCTGCAGAACACTGGCACAGAGCGTGCAGCTTTCCAGCGGAGAGAAAAAGCTACTTGAACACTCTGCAAGCCTTTCCACTCCCAAAAACATGCACATGGAAGGAGCTGCTGCAAAAGCGATGCTGTGCTCGCTGCTGCTCCTCCTGAAGCTCTAGCTGCTAAATCTGAGGCTTTCCTTCCAATTTCAAGCTGCAAAGCACTTGCTGAATTCCAGGGAAAGTCCGGGAGGCATTTGCTGTGCTGGCACACTTTCTCCTTCCTAGACAGAGTGGAAAAGCTTTTCCCTGCCGTGTAGGCGACAAGAGACGCATTAGACGGCGATCCGGAGCTGTCCGAAGGTAAGCGCCTGTTGCCGGCCTCTTTCGGCACAAGCCCCCGCTCCGGAGCGCACCGCGGCCGGCAGGATGCTCTCTGCCGGCGAAGGTGCCGCTTCTCCGGCAAGGAAGCCTCTGCCGCTTCTCCAGCACACGGAGAGCGTGCTAGCTGCTGAAACGTGAAGAAAGAAGCTGCAGAACACTGGCACTGAGCGTGCAGCTTTCCAGCGGAGAGAAAAAGCTACTTTAACACTCTGCAAGCCTTTCCACTCCCAAAAACATGCACATGGAAGGAGCTGCTGCAAAAGCGATGCTGTGCTCGCTGCTGCTCCTCCTGAAGCTCTGGCTGCTAAATCTGAGGCTTTCCTTCCAATTTCAAGCTGCAAAGCACTTGCTGAATTCCAGGGAAAGCCCGGGAGGCATTTGCTGTGCTGGCACACTTTCTCCTTCCTAGACAGAGTGGAAAAGCTTTTCCCTGCCGTGTAGGCGACAAGAGACGCATTAGACGGCGATCCGGAGCTGTCCGAAGGTAAGCGCCTGTTGCCGGCCTCTTTCGGCACAAGCCCCCGCTCCGGAGCGCACCGCGGCCGGCAGGATGCTCTCTGCCGGCGAAGGTGCCGCTTCTCCGGCAAGGAAGCCTCTGCCGCTTCTCCAGCACACGGAGAGCGTGCTAGCTGCTGAAACGTGAAGAAAGAAGCTGCAGAAGACTGGCACTGAGCGTGCAGCTTTCCAGCGGAGAGAAAAAGCTACTTTAACACTCTGCAAGCCTTTCCACTCCCAAAAACATGCACATGGAAGGAGCTGCTGCAAAACCGATGCTGTGCTCGCTGCTGCTCCTCCTGAAGCTCTGGCTGCTAAATCTGAGGCTTTCCTTCCAATTTCAAGCTGCAAAGCACTTGCTGAATTCCAGGGAAAGTCCGGGAGGCATTTGCTGTGCTGGCACACTTTCTCCTTCCTAGACAGAGTGGAAAAGCTTTTCCCTGCCGTGTAGGCGACAAGAGACGCATTAGACGGCGATCCGGAGCTGTCCGAAGGTAAGCGCCTGTTGCCGGCCTCTTTCGGCACAAGCCCCCGCTCCGGAGCGCACCGCGGCTGGCAGGATGCTCTCTGCCGGCGAAGGTGCCGCTTCTCCGGCAAGGAAGCCTCTGCCGCTTCTCCAGCACACGGAGAGCGTGCTAGCTGCTGAAACGTGAAGAAAGAAGCTGCAGAACACTGGCACTGAGCGTGCAGCTTTCCAGCGGAGAGAAAAAGCTACTTGAACACTCTGCAAGCCTTTCCACTCCCAAAAACATGCACATGGAAGGAGCTGCTGCAAAACCGATGCTGTGCTCGCTGCTGCTCCTCCTGAAGCTCTGGCTGCTAAATCTGAGGCTTTCCTTCCAATTTCAAGCTGCAAAGCACTTGCTGAACTCCAGGGAAAGTCCGGGAGGCATTTGCTGTGCTGGCACACTTTCTCCTTCCTAGACAGAGTGGAAAAGCTTTTCCCTGCCGTGTAGGCGACAAGAGACGCATTAGACGGCGATCCGGAGCTGTCCGAAGGTAAGCGCCTGTTGCCGGCCTCTTTCGGCACAAGCCCCCGCTCCGGAGCGCACCGCGGCCGGCAGGATGCTCTCTGCCGGCGAAGGTGCCGCTTCTCCGGCAAGGAAGCCTCTGCCGCTTCTCCAGCACACGGAGAGCGTGCTAGCTGCTGAAACGTGAAGAAAGAAGCTGCAGAACACTGGCACTGAGCGTGCAGCTTTCCAGCGGGGAGAAAAAGCTACTTTAACACTCTGCAAGCCTTTCCACTCCCAAAAACATGCACATGGAAGGAGCTGCTGCAAAACCGATGCTGTGCTCGCTGCTGCTCCTCCTGAAGCTCTGGCTGCTAAATCTGAAGCTTTCCTTCCAATTTCAAGCTGCAAAGCACTTGCTGAATTCCAGGGAAAGCCCGGGAGGCATTTGCTGTGCTGGCACACTTTCTCCTTCCTAGACAGAGTGGAAAAGCTTTTCCCTGCCGTGTAGGCGACAAGAGACGCATTAGACGGCGATCCGGAGCTGTCCGAAGGTAAGCGCCTGTTGCCGGCCTCTTTCGGCACAAGCCCCCGCTCCGGAGCGCACCGCGGCCGGCAGGATGCTCTCTGCCGGCGAAGGTGCCGCTTCTCCGGCAAGGAAGCCTCTGCCGCTTCTCCAGCACACGGAGAGCGTGCTAGCTGCTGAAACGTGAAGAAAGAAGCTGCAGAACACTGGCACTGAGCGTGCAGCTTTCCAGCGGAGAGAAAAAGCTACTTTAACACTCTGCAAGCCTTTCCACTCCCAAAAACATGCACATGGAAGGAGCTGCTGCAAAAGCGATGCTGTGCTCGCTGCTGCTCCTCCTGAAGCTCTGGCTGCTAAATCTGAGGCTTTCCTTCCAATTTCAAGCTGCAAAGCACTTGCTGAATTCCAGGGAAAGTCCGGGAGGCATTTGCTGTGCTGGCACACTTTCTCCTTCCTAGACAGAGTGGAAAAGCTTTTCCCTGCCGTGTAGGCGACAAGAGACGCATTAGACGGCGATCCGGAGCTGTCCGAAGGTAAGCGCCTGTTGCCGGCCTCTTTCGGCACAAGCCCCCGCTCCGGAGCGCACCGCGGCCGGCAGGATGCTCTCTGCCGGCGAAGGTGCCGCTTCTCCGGCAAGGAAGCCTCTGCCGCTTCTCCAGCACACGGAGAGCGTGCTAGCTGCTGAAACGTGAAGAAAGAAGCTGCAGAAGACTGGCACTGAGCGTGCAGCTTTCCAGCGGAGAGAAAAAGCTACTTTAACACTCTGCAAGCCTTTCCACTCCCAAAAACATGCACATGGAAGGAGCTGCTGCAAAAGCGATGCTGTGCTCGCTGCTGCTCCTCCTGAAGCTCTGGCTGCTAAATCTGAGGCTTTCCTTCCAATTTCAAGCTGCAAAGCACTTGCTGAATTCCAGGGAAAGTCCGGGAGGCATTTGCTGTGCTGGCACACTTTCTCCTTCCTAGACAGAGTGGAAAAGCTTTTCCCTGCCGTGTAGGCGACAAGAGACGCATTAGACGGCGATCCGGAGCTGTCCGAAGGTAAGCGCCTGTTGCCGGCCTCTTTCGGCACAAGCCCCCGCTCCGGAGCGCACCGCGGCCGGCAGGATGCTCTCTGCCGGCGAAGGTGCCGCTTCTCCGGCAAGGAAGCCTCTGCCGCTTCTCCAGCACACGGAGAGCGTGCTAGCTGCTGAAACGTGAAGAAAGAAGCTGCAGAACACTGGCACTGAGCGTGCAGCTTTCCAGCGGAGAGAAAAAGGTACTTTAACACTCTGCAAGCCTTTCCACTCCCAAAAACATGCACATGGAAGGAGCTGCTGCAAAACCGATGCTGTGCTCGCTGCTGCTCCTCCTGAAGCTCTGGCTGCTAAATCTGAGGCTTTCCTTCCAATTTCAAGCTGCAAAGCACTTGCTGAATTCCAGGGAAAGTCCGGGAGGCATTTGCTGTGCTGGCACACTTTCTCCTTCCTAGACAGAGTGGAAAAGCTTTTCCCTGCCGTGTAGGCGACAAGAGACGCATTAGACGGCGATCCGGAGCTGTCCGAAGGTAAGCGCCTGTTGCCGGCCTCTTTCGGCACAAGCCCCCGCTCCGGAGCGCACCGCGGCCGGCAGGATGCTCTCTGCCGGCGAAGGTGCCGCTTCTCCGGCAAGGAAGCCTCTGCCGCTTCTCCAGCACACGGAGAGCGTGCTAGCTGCTGAAACGTGAAGAAAGAAGCTGCAGAACACTGGCACTGAGCGTGCAGCTTTCCAGCGGAGAGAAAAAGCTACTTTAACACTCTGCAAGCCTTTCCACTCCCAAAAACATGCACATGGAAGGAGCTGCTGCAAAAGCGATGCTGTGCTCGCTGCTGCTCCTCCTGAAGCTCTGGCTGCTAAATCTGAGGCTTTCCTTCCAATTTCAAGCTGCAAAGCACTTGCTGAATTCCAGGGAAAGTCCGGGAGGCATTTGCTGTGCTGGCACACTTTCTCCTTCCTAGACAGAGTGGAAAAGCTTTTCCCTGCCGTGTAGGCCACAAGAGACGCATTAGACGGCGATCCGGAGCTGTCCGAAGGTAAGCGCCTGTTGCCGGCCTCTTTCGGCACAAGCCCCCGCTCCGGAGCGCACCGCGGCCGGCAGGATGCTCTCTGCCGGCGAAGGTGCCGCTTCTCCGGCAAGGAAGCCTCTGCCGCTTCTCCAGCACACGGAGAGCGTGCTAGCTGCTGAAACGTGAAGAAAGAAGCTGCAGAACACTGGCACTGAGCGTGCAGCTTTCCAGCGGAGAGAAAAAGCTACTTTAACACTCTGCAAGCCTTTCCACTCCCAAAAACATGCACATGGAAGGAGCTGCTGCAAAAGCGATGCTGTGCTCGCTGCTGCTCCTCCTGAAGCTCTGGCTGCTAAATCTGAGGCTTTCCTTCCAATTTCAAGCTGCAAAGCACTTGCTGAATTCCAGGGAAAGCCCGGGAGGCATTTGCTGTGCTGGCACACTTTCTCCTTCCTAGACAGAGTGGAAAAGCTTTTCCCTGCCGTGTAGGCGACAAGAGACGCATTAGACGGCGATCCGGAGCTGTCCGAAGGTAAGCGCCTGTTGCCGGCCTCTTTCGGCACAAGCCCCCGCTCCGGAGCGCACCGCGGCCGGCAGGATGCTCTCTGCCGGCGAAGGTGCCGCTTCTCCGGCAAGGAAGCCTCTGCCGCTTCTCCAGCACACGGAGAGCGTGCTAGCTGCTGAAACGTGAAGAAAGAAGCTGCAGAACACTGGCACTGAGCGTGCAGCTTTCCAGCGGAGAGAAAAAGCTACTTTAACACTCTGCAAGCCTTTCCACTCCCAAAAACATGCACATGGAAGGAGCTGCTGCAAAACCGATGCTGTGCTCGCTGCTGCTCCTCCTGAAGCTCTGGCTGCTAAATCTGAGGCTTTCCTTCCAATTTCAAGCTGCAAAGCACTTGCTGAATTCCAGGGAAAGTCCGGGAGGCATTTGCTGTGCTGGCACACTTTCTCCTTCCTAGACAGAGTGGAAAAGCTTTTCCCTGCCGTGTAGGCGACAAGAGACGCATTAGACGGCGATCCGGAGCTGTCCGAAGGTAAGCGCCTGTTGCCGGCCTCTTTCGGCACAAGCCCCCGCTCCGGAGCGCACCGCGGCCGGCAGGATGCTCTCTGCCGGCGAAGGTGCCGCTTCTCCGGCAAGGAAGCCTCTGCCGCTTCTCCAGCACACGGAGAGCGTGCTAGCTGCTGAAACGTGAAGAAAGAAGCTGCAGAAGACTGGCACTGAGCGTGCAGCTTTCCAGCGGAGAGAAAAAGCTACTTGAACACTCTGCAAGCCTTTCCACTCCCAAAAACATGCACATGGAAGGAGCTGCTGCAAAACCGATGCTGTGCTCGCTGCTGCTCCTCCTGAAGCTCTGGCTGCTAAATCTGAGGCTTTCCTTCCAATTTCAAGCTGCAAAGCACTTGCTGAATTCCAGGGAAAGTCCGGGAGGCATTTGCTGTGCTGGCACACTTTCTCCTTCCTAGACAGAGTGGAAAAGCTTTTCCCTGCCGTGTAGGCGACAAGAGACGCATTAGACGGCGATCCGGAGCTGTCCGAAGGTAAGCGCCTGTTGCCGGCCTCTTTCGGCACAAGCCCCCGCTCCGGAGCGCACCGCGGCCGGCAGGATGCTCTCTGCCGGCGAAGGTGCCGCTTCTCCGGCAAGGAAGCCTCTGCCGCTTCTCCAGCACACGGAGAGCGTGCTAGCTGCTGAAACGTGAAGAAAGAAGCTGCAGAACACTGGCACTGAGCGTGCAGCTTTCCAGCGGAGAGAAAAAGCTACTTTAACACTCTGCAAGCCTTTCCACTCCCAAAAACATGCACATGGAAGGAGCTGCTGCAAAAGCGATGCTGTGCTCGCTGCTGCTCCTCCTGAAGCTCTGGCTGCTAAATCTGAGGCTTTCCTTCCAATTTCAAGCTGCAAAGCACTTGCTGAATTGCAGGGAAAGTCCGGGAGGCATTTGCTGTGCTGGCACACTTTCTCCTTCCTAGACAGAGTGGAAAAGCTTTTCCCTGCCGTGTAGGCGACAAGAGACGCATTAGACGGCGATCCGGAGCTGTCCGAAGGTAAGCGCCTGTTGCCGGCCTCTTTCGGCACAAGCCCCCGCTCCGGAGCGCACCGCGGCCGGCAGGATGCTCTCTGCCGGCGAAGGTGCCGCTTCTCCGGCAAGGAAGCCTCTGCCGCTTCTCCAGCACACGGAGAGCGTGCTAGCTGCTGAAACGTGAAGAAAGAAGCTGCAGAACACTGGCACTGAGCGTGCAGCTTTCCAGCGGAGAGAAAAAGCTACTTTAACACTCTGCAAGCCTTTCCACTCCCAAAAACATGCACATGGAAGGAGCTGCTGCAAAAGCGATGCTGTGCTCGCTGCTGCTCCTCCTGAAGCTCTGGCTGCTAAATCTGAGGCTTTCCTTCCAATTTCAAGCTGCAAAGCACTTGCTGAATTGCAGGGAAAGTCCGGGAGGCATTTGCTGTGCTGGCACACTTTCTCCTTCCTAGACAGAGTGGAAAAGCTTTTCCCTGCCGTGTAGGCGACAAGAGACGCATTAGACGGCGATCCGGAGCTGTCCGAAGGTAAGCGCCTGTTGCCGGCCTCTTTCGGCACAAGCCCCCGCTCCGGAGCGCACCGCGGCCGGCAGGATGCTCTCTGCCGGCGAAGGTGCCGCTTCTCCGGCAAGGAAGCCTCTGCCGCTTCTCCAGCACACGGAGAGCGTGCTAGCTGCTGAAACGTGAAGAAAGAAGCTGCAGAAGACTGGCACTGAGCGTGCAGCTTTCCAGCGGAGAGAAAAAGCTACTTTAACACTCTGCAAGCCTTTCCACTCCCAAAAACATGCACATGGAAGGAGCTGCTGCAAAAGCGATGCTGTGCTCGCTGCTGCTCCTCCTGAAGCTCTGGCTGCTAAATCTGAGGCTTTCCTTCCAATTTCAAGCTGCAAAGCACTTGCTGAATTCCAGGGAAAGCCCGGGAGGCATTTGCTGTGCTGGCACACTTTCTCCTTCCTAGACAGAGTGGAAAAGCTTTTCCCTGCCGTGTAGGCGACAAGAGACGCATTAGACGGCGATCCGGAGCTGTCCGAAGGTAAGCGCCTGTTGCCGGCCTCTTTCGGCACAAGCCCCCGCTCCGGAGCGCACCGCGGCCGGCAGGATGCTCTCTGCCGGCGAAGGTGCCGCTTCTCCGGCAAGGAAGCCTCTGCCGCTTCTCCAGCACACGGAGAGCGTGCTAGCTGCTGAAACGTGAAGAAAGAAGCTGCAGAACACTGGCACTGAGCGTGCAGCTTTCCAGCGGAGAGAAAAAGCTACTTTAACACTCTGCAAGCCTTTCCACTCCCAAAAACATGCACATGGAAGGAGCTGCTGCAAAAGCGATGCTGTGCTCGCTGCTGCTCCTCCTGAAGCTCTGGCTGCTAAATCTGAGGCTTTCCTTCCAATTTCAAGCTGCAAAGCACTTGCTGAATTCCAGGGAAAGTCCGGGAGGCATTTGCTGTGCTGGCACACTTTCTCCTTCCTAGACAGAGTGGAAAAGCTTTTCCCTGCCGTGTAGGCGACAAGAGACGCATTAGACGGCGATCCGGAGCTGTCCGAAGGTAAGCGGCTGTTGCCGGCCTCTTTCGGCACAAGCCCCCGCTCCGGAGCGCACCGCGGCCGGCAGGATGCTCTCTGCCGGCGAAGGTGCCGCTTCTCCGGCAAGGAAGCCTCTGCCGCTTCTCCAGCACACGGAGAGCGTGCTAGCTGCTGAAACGTGAAGAAAGAAGCTGCAGAACACTGGCACTGAGCGTGCAGCTTTCCAGCGGAGAGAAAAAGCTACTTTAACACTCTGCAAGCCTTTCCACTCCCAAAAACATGCACATGGAAGGAGCTGCTGCAAAAGCGATGCTGTGCTCGCTGCTGCTCCTCCTGAAGCTCTGGCTGCTAAATCTGAGGCTTTCCTTCCAATTTCAAGCTGCAAAGCACTTGCTGAATTCCAGGGAAAGTCCGGGAGGCATTTGCTGTGCTGGCACACTTTCTCCTTCCTAGACAGAGTGGAAAAGCTTTTCCCTGCCGTGTAGGCGACAAGAGACGCATTAGACGGCGATCCGGAGCTGTCCGAAGGTAAGCGCCTGTTGCCGGCCTCTTTCGGCACAAGCCCCCGCTCCGGAGCGCACCGCGGCCGGCAGGATGCTCTCTGCCGGCGAAGGTGCCGCTTCTCCGGCAAGGAAGCCTCTGCCGCTTCTCCAGCACACGGAGAGCGTGCTAGCTGCTGAAACGTGAAGAAAGAAGCTGCAGAACACTGGCACTGAGCGTGCAGCTTTCCAGCGGAGAGAAAAAGCTACTTGAACACTCTGCAAGCCTTTCCACTCCCAAAAACATGCACATGGAAGGAGCTGCTGCAAAACCGATGCTGTGCTCGCTGCTGCTCCTCCTGAAGCTCTGGCTGCTAAATCTGAGGCTTTCCTTCCAATTTCAAGCTGCAAAGCACTTGCTGAATTCCAGGGAAAGTCCGGGAGGCATTTGCTGTGCTGGCACACTTTCTCCTTCCTAGACAGAGTGGAAAAGCTTTTCCCTGCCGTGTAGGCGACAAGAGACGCATTAGACGGCGATCCGGAGCTGTCCGAAGGTAAGCGCCTGTTGCCGGCCTCTTTCGGCACAAGCCCCCGCTCCGGAGCGCACCGCGGCCGGCAGGATGCTCTCTGCCGGCGAAGGTGCCGCTTCTCCGGCAAGGAAGCCTCTGCCGCTTCTCCAGCACACGGAGAGCGTGCTAGCTGCTGAAACGTGAAGAAAGAAGCTGCAGAACACTGGCACTGAGCGTGCAGCTTTCCAGCGGAGAGAAAAAGGTACTTTAACACTCTGCAAGCCTTTCCACTCCCAAAAACATGCACATGGAAGGAGCTGCTGCAAAAGCGATGCTGTGCTCGCTGCTGCTCCTCCTGAAGCTCTGGCTGCTAAATCTGAGGCTTTCCTTCCAATTTCAAGCTGCAAAGCACTTGCTGAACTCCAGGGAAAGTCCGGGAGGCATTTGCTGTGCTGGCACACTTTCTCCTTCCTAGACAGAGTGGAAAAGCTTTTCCCTGCCGTGTAGGCGACAAGAGACGCATTAGACGGCGATCCGGAGCTGTCCGAAGGTAAGCGCCTGTTGCCGGCCTCTTTCGGCACAAGCCCCCGCTCCGGAGCGCACCGCGGCCGGCAGGATGCTCTCTGCCGGCGAAGGTGCCGCTTCTCCGGCAAGGAAGCCTCTGCCGCTTCTCCAGCACACGGAGAGCGTGCTAGCTGCTGAAACGTGAAGAAAGAAGCTGCAGAACACTGGCACTGAGCGTGCAGCTTTCCAGCGGAGAGAAAAAGCTACTTTAACACTCTGCAAGCCTTTCCACTCCCAAAAACATGCACATGGAAGGAGCTGCTGCAAAAGCGATGCTGTGCTCGCTGCTGCTCCTCCTGAAGCTCTGGCTGCTAAATCTGAGGCTTTCCTTCCAATTTCAAGCTGCAAAGCACTTGCTGAATTCCAGGGAAAGTCCGGGAGGCATTTGCTGTGCTGGCACACTTTCTCCTTCCTAGACAGAGTGGAAAAGCTTTTCCCTGCCGTGTAGGCCACAAGAGACGCATTAGACGGCGATCCGGAGCTGTCCGAAGGTAAGCGCCTGTTGCCGGCCTCTTTCGGCACAAGCCCCCGCTCCGGAGCGCACCGCGGCCGGCAGGATGCTCTCTGCCGGCGAAGGTGCCGCTTCTCCGGCAAGGAAGCCTCTGCCGCTTCTCCAGCACACGGAGAGCGTGCTAGCTGCTGAAACGTGAAGAAAGAAGCTGCAGAACACTGGCACTGAGCGTGCAGCTTTCCAGCGGAGAGAAAAAGCTACTTTAACACTCTGCAGGCCTTTCCACTCCCAAAAACATGCACATGGAAGGAGCTGCTGCAAAACCGATGCTGTGCTCGCTGCTGCTCCTCCTGAAGCTCTGGCTGCTAAATCTGAGGCTTTCCTTCCAATTTCAAGCTGCAAAGCACTTGCTGAATTCCAGGGAAAGTCCGGGAGGCATTTGCTGTGCTGGCACACTTTCTCCTTCCTAGACAGAGTGGAAAAGCTTTTCCCTGCCGTGTAGGCGACAAGAGACGCATTAGACGGCGATCCGGAGCTGTCCGAAGGTAAGCGCCTGTTGCCGGCCTCTTTCGGCACAAGCCCCCGCTCCGGAGCGCACCGCGGCCGGCAGGATGCTCTCTGCCGGCGAAGGTGCCGCTTCTCCGGCAAGGAAGCCTCTGCCGCTTCTCCAGCACACGGAGAGCGTGCTAGCTGCTGAAACGTGAAGAAAGAAGCTGCAGAACACTGGCACTGAGCGTGCAGCTTTCCAGCGGAGAGAAAAAGCTACTTTAACACTCTGCAAGCCTTTCCACTCCCAAAAACATGCACATGGAAGGAGCTGCTGCAAAACCGATGCTGTGCTCGCTGCTGCTCCTCCTGAAGCTCTGGCTGCTAAATCTGAGGCTTTCCTTCCAATTTCAAGCTGCAAAGCACTTGCTGAATTGCAGGGAAAGTCCGGGAGGCATTTGCTGTGCTGGCACACTTTCTCCTTCCTAGACAGAGTGGAAAAGCTTTTCCCTGCCGTGTAGGCGACAAGAGACGCATTAGACGGCGATCCGGAGCTGTCCGAAGGTAAGCGCCTGTTGCCGGCCTCTTTCGGCACAAGCCCCCGCTCCGGAGCGCACCGCGGCCGGCAGGATGCTCTCTGCCGGCGAAGGTGCCGCTTCTCCGGCAAGGAAGCCTCTGCCGCTTCTCCAGCACACGGAGAGCGTGCTAGCTGCTGAAACGTGAAGAAAGAAGCTGCAGAACACTGGCACTGAGCGTGCAGCTTTCCAGCGGAGAGAAAAAGCTACTTTAACACTCTGCAAGCCTTTCCACTCCCAAAAACATGCACATGGAAGGAGCTGCTGCAAAAGCGATGCTGTGCTCGCTGCTGCTCCTCCTGAAGCTCTGGCTGCTAAATCTGAGGCTTTCCTTCCAATTTCAAGCTGCAAAGCACTTGCTGAATTCCAGGGAAAGTCCGGGAGGCATTTGCTGTGCTGGCACACTTTCTCCTTCCTAGACAGAGTGGAAAAGCTTTTCCCTGCCGTGTAGGCCACAAGAGACGCATTAGACGGCGATCCGGAGCTGTCCGAAGGTAAGCGCCTGTTGCCGGCCTCTTTCGGCACAAGCCCCCGCTCCGGAGCGCACCGCGGCCGGCAGGATGCTCTCTGCCGGCGAAGGTGCCGCTTCTCCGGCAAGGAAGCCTCTGCCGCTTCTCCAGCACACGGAGAGCGTGCTAGCTGCTGAAACGTGAAGAAAGAAGCTGCAGAACACTGGCACTGAGCGTGCAGCTTTCCAGCGGAGAGAAAAAGCTACTTGAACACTCTGCAAGCCTTTCCACTCCCAAAAACATGCACATGGAAGGAGCTGCTGCAAAAGCGATGCTGTGCTCGCTGCTGCTCCTCCTGAAGCTCTGGCTGCTAAATCTGAGGCTTTCCTTCCAATTTCAAGCTGCAAAGCACTTGCTGAATTCCAGGGAAAGTCCGGGAGGCATTTGCTGTGCTGGCACACTTTCTCCTTCCTAGACAGAGTGGAAAAGCTTTTCCCTGCCGTGTAGGCGACAAGAGACGCATTAGACGGCGATCCGGAGCTGTCCGAAGGTAAGCGCCTGTTGCCGGCCTCTTTCGGCACAAGCCCCCGCTCCGGAGCGCACCGCGGCCGGCAGGATGCTCTCTGCCGGCGAAGGTGCCGCTTCTCCGGCAAGGAAGCCTCTGCCGCTTCTCCAGCACACGGAGAGCGTGCTAGCTGCTGAAACGTGAAGAAAGAAGCTGCAGAACACTGGCACTGAGCGTGCAGCTTTCCAGCGGAGAGAAAAAGCTACTTGAACACTCTGCAAGCCTTTCCACTCCCAAAAACATGCACATGGAAGGAGCTGCTGCAAAAGCGATGCTGTGCTCGCTGCTGCTCCTCCTGAAGCTCTGGCTGCTAAATCTGAGGCTTTCCTTCCAATTTCAAGCTGCAAAGCACTTGCTGAATTCCAGGGAAAGTCCGGGAGGCATTTGCTGTGCTGGCACACTTTCTCCTTCCTAGACAGAGTGGAAAAGCTTTTCCCTGCCGTGTAGGCCACAAGAGACGCATTAGACGGCGATCCGGAGCTGTCCGAAGGTAAGCGCCTGTTGCCGGCCTCTTTCGGCACAAGCCCCCGCTCCGGAGCGCACCGCGGCCGGCAGGATGCTCTCTGCCGGCGAAGGTGCCGCTTCTCCGGCAAGGAAGCCTCTGCCGCTTCTCCAGCACACGGAGAGCGTGCTAGCTGCTGAAACGTGAAGAAAGAAGCTGCAGAACACTGGCACTGAGCGTGCAGCTTTCCAGCGGAGAGAAAAAGCTACTTGAACACTCTGCAAGCCTTTCCACTCCCAAAAACATGCACATGGAAGGAGCTGCTGCAAAACCGATGCTGTGCTCGCTGCTGCTCCTCCTGAAGCTCTGGCTGCTAAATCTGAGGCTTTCCTTCCAATTTCAAGCTGCAAAGCACTTGCTGAATTGCAGGGAAAGTCCGGGAGGCATTTGCTGTGCTGGCACACTTTCTCCTTCCTAGACAGAGTGGAAAAGCTTTTCCCTGCCGTGTAGGCGACAAGAGACGCATTAGACGGCGATCCGGAGCTGTCCGAAGGTAAGCGCCTGTTGCCGGCCTCTTTCGGCACAAGCCCCCGCTCCGGAGCGCACCGCGGCCGGCAGGATGCTCTCTGCCGGCGAAGGTGCCGCTTCTCCGGCAAGGAAGCCTCTGCCGCTTCTCCAGCACACGGAGAGCGTGCTAGCTGCTGAAACGTGAAGAAAGAAGCTGCAGAACACTGGCACTGAGCGTGCAGCTTTCCAGCGGAGAGAAAAAGCTACTTTAACACTCTGCAAGCCTTTCCACTCCCAAAAACATGCACATGGAAGGAGCTGCTGCAAAACCGATGCTGTGCTCGCTGCTGCTCCTCCTGAAGCTCTGGCTGCTAAATCTGAGGCTTTCCTTCCAATTTCAAGCTGCAAAGCACTTGCTGAACTCCAGGGAAAGTCCGGGAGGCATTTGCTGTGCTGGCACACTTTCTCCTTCCTAGACAGAGTGGAAAAGCTTTTCCCTGCCGTGTAGGCGACAAGAGACGCATTAGACGGCGATCCGGAGCTGTCCGAAGGTAAGCGCCTGTTGCCGGCCTCTTTCGGCACAAGCCCCCGCTCCGGAGCGCACCGCGGCCGGCAGGATGCTCTCTGCCGGCGAAGGTGCCGCTTCTCCGGCAAGGAAGCCTCTGCCGCTTCTCCAGCACACGGAGAGCGTGCTAGCTGCTGAAACGTGAAGAAAGAAGCTGCAGAAGACTGGCACTGAGCGTGCAGCTTTCCAGCGGAGAGAAAAAGCTACTTTAACACTCTGCAAGCCTTTCCACTCCCAAAAACATGCACATGGAAGGAGCTGCTGCAAAAGCGATGCTGTGCTCGCTGCTGCTCCTCCTGAAGCTCTGGCTGCTAAATCTGAGGCTTTCCTTCCAATTTCAAGCTGCAAAGCACTTGCTGAATTCCAGGGAAAGTCCGGGAGGCATTTGCTGTGCTGGCACACTTTCTCCTTCCTAGACAGAGTGGAAAAGCTTTTCCCTGCCGTGTAGGCCACAAGAGACGCATTAGACGGCGATCCGGAGCTGTCCGAAGGTAAGCGCCTGTTGCCGGCCTCTTTCGGCACAAGCCCCCGCTCCGGAGCGCACCGCGGCCGGCAGGATGCTCTCTGCCGGCGAAGGTGCCGCTTCTCCGGCAAGGAAGCCTCTGCCGCTTCTCCAGCACACGGAGAGCGTGCTAGCTGCTGAAACGTGAAGAAAGAAGCTGCAGAACACTGGCACTGAGCGTGCAGCTTTCCAGCGGAGAGAAAAAGCTACTTTAACACTCTGCAAGCCTTTCCACTCCCAAAAACATGCACATGGAAGGAGCTGCTGCAAAACCGATGCTGTGCTCGCTGCTGCTCCTCCTGAAGCTCTGGCTGCTAAATCTGAGGCTTTCCTTCCAATTTCAAGCTGCAAAGCACTTGCTGAATTCCAGGGAAAGCCCGGGAGGCATTTGCTGTGCTGGCACACTTTCTCCTTCCTAGACAGAGTGGAAAAGCTTTTCCCTGCCGTGTAGGCGACAAGAGACGCATTAGACGGCGATCCGGAGCTGTCCGAAGGTAAGCGGCTGTTGCCGGCCTCTTTCGGCACAAGCCCCCGCTCCGGAGCGCACCGCGGCCGGCAGGATGCTCTCTGCCGGCGAAGGTGCCGCTTCTCCGGCAAGGAAGCCTCTGCCGCTTCTCCAGCACACGGAGAGCGTGCTAGCTGCTGAAACGTGAAGAAAGAAGCTGCAGAACACTGGCACTGAGCGTGCAGCTTTCCAGCGGAGAGAAAAAGCTACTTTAACACTCTGCAAGCCTTTCCACTCCCAAAAACATGCACATGGAAGGAGCTGCTGCAAAACCGATGCTGTGCTCGCTGCTGCTCCTCCTGAAGCTCTGGCTGCTAAATCTGAGGCTTTCCTTCCAATTTCAACCTGCAAAGCACTTGCTGAATTCCAGGGAAAGTCCGGGAGGCATTTGCTGTGCTGGCACACTTTCTCCTTCCTAGACAGAGTGGAAAAGCTTTTCCCTGCCGTGTAGGCGACAAGAGACGCATTAGACGGCGATCCGGAGCTGTCCGAAGGTAAGCGCCTGTTGCCGGCCTCTTTCGGCACAAGCCCCCGCTCCGGAGCGCACCGCGGCCGGCAGGATGCTCTCTGCCGGCGAAGGTGCCGCTTCTCCGGCAAGGAAGCCTCTGCCGCTTCTCCAGCACACGGAGAGCGTGCTAGCTGCTGAAACGTGAAGAAAGAAGCTGCAGAACACTGGCACTGAGCGTGCAGCTTTCCAGCGGAGAGAAAAAGCTACTTTAACACTCTGCAAGCCTTTCCACTCCCAAAAACATGCACATGGAAGGAGCTGCTGCAAAACCGATGCTGTGCTCGCTGCTGCTCCTCCTGAAGCTCTGGCTGCTAAATCTGAGGCTTTCCTTCCAATTTCAAGCTGCAAAGCACTTGCTGAACTCCAGGGAAAGTCCGGGAGGCATTTGCTGTGCTGGCACACTTTCTCCTTCCTAGACAGAGTGGAAAAGCTTTTCCCTGCCGTGTAGGCGACAAGAGACGCATTAGACGGCGATCCGGAGCTGTCCGAAGGTAAGCGCCTGTTGCCGGCCTCTTTCGGCACAAGCCCCCGCTCCGGAGCGCACCGCGGCCGGCAGGATGCTCTCTGCCGGCGAAGGTGCCGCTTCTCCGGCAAGGAAGCCTCTGCCGCTTCTCCAGCACACGGAGAGCGTGCTAGCTGCTGAAACGTGAAGAAAGAAGCTGCAGAAGACTGGCACTGAGCGTGCAGCTTTCCAGCGGAGAGAAAAAGCTACTTTAACACTCTGCAAGCCTTTCCACTCCCAAAAACATGCACATGGAAGGAGCTGCTGCAAAACCGATGCTGTGCTCGCTGCTGCTCCTCCTGAAGCTCTGGCTGCTAAATCTGAGGCTTTCCTTCCAATTTCAAGCTGCAAAGCACTTGCTGAATTCCAGGGAAAGTCCGGGAGGCATTTGCTGTGCTGGCACACTTTCTCCTTCCTAGACAGAGTGGAAAAGCTTTTCCCTGCCGTGTAGGCCACAAGAGACGCATTAGACGGCGATCCGGAGCTGTCCGAAGGTAAGCGCCTGTTGCCGGCCTCTTTCGGCACAAGCCCCCGCTCCGGAGCGCACCGCGGCCGGCAGGATGCTCTCTGCCGGCGAAGGTGCCGCTTCTCCGGCAAGGAAGCCTCTGCCGCTTCTCCAGCACACGGAGAGCGTGCTAGCTGCTGAAACGTGAAGAAAGAAGCTGCAGAACACTGGCACTGAGCGTGCAGCTTTCCAGCGGAGAGAAAAAGCTACTTTAACACTCTGCAAGCCTTTCCACTCCCAAAAATATGCACATGGAAGGAGCTGCTGCAAAAGCGATGCTGTGCTCGCTGCTGCTCCTCCTGAAGCTCTGGCTGCTAAATCTGAGGCTTTCCTTCCAATTTCAAGCTGCAAAGCACTTGCTGAATTCCAGGGAAAGCCCGGGAGGCATTTGCTGTGCTGGCACACTTTCTCCTTCCTAGACAGAGTGGAAAAGCTTTTCCTTGCCGTGTAGGCGACAAGAGACGCATTAGACGGCGATCCGGAGCTGTCCGAAGGTAAGCGCCTGTTGCCGGCCTCTTTCGGCACAAGCCCCCGCTCCGGAGAGCACCGCGGCCGGCAGGATGCTCTCTGCCGGCGAAGGTGCCGCTTCTCCGGCAAGGAAGCCTCTGCCGCTTCTCCAGCACACGGAGAGCGTGCTAGCTGCTGAAACGTGAAGAAAGAAGCTGCAGAACACTGGCACTGAGCGTGCAGCTTTCCAGCGGAGAGAAAAAGCTACTTGAACACTCTGCAAGCCTTTCCACTCCCAAAAACATGCACATGGAAGGAGCTGCTGCAAAAGCGATGCTGTGCTCGCTGCTGCTCCTCCTGAAGCTCTGGCTGCTAAATCTGAGGCTTTCCTTCCAATTTCAAGCTGCAAAGCACTTGCTGAATTCCAGGGAAAGTCCGGGAGGCATTTGCTGTGCTGGCACACTTTCTCCTTCCTAGACAGAGTGGAAAAGCTTTTCCCTGCCGTGTAGGCGACAAGAGACGCATTAGACGGCGATCCGGAGCTGTCCGAAGGTAAGCGGCTGTTGCCGGCCTCTTTCGGCACAAGCCCCCGCTCCGGAGCGCACCGCGGCCGGCAGGATGCTCTCTGCCGGCGAAGGTGCCGCTTCTCCGGCAAGGAAGCCTCTGCCGCTTCTCCAGCACACGGAGAGCGTGCTAGCTGCTGAAACGTGAAGAAAGAAGCTGCAGAACACTGGCACTGAGCGTGCAGCTTTCCAGCGGAGAGAAAAAGCTACTTTAACACTCTGCAAGCCTTTCCACTCCCAAAAACATGCACATGGAAGGAGCTGCTGCAAAAGCGATGCTGTGCTCGCTGCTGCTCCTCCTGAAGCTCTGGCTGCTAAATCTGAGGCTTTCCTTCCAATTTCAAGCTGCAAAGCACTTGCTGAATTCCAGGGAAAGTCCGGGAGGCATTTGCTGTGCTGGCACACTTTCTCCTTCCTAGACAGAGTGGAAAAGCTTTTCCCTGCCGTGTAGGCGACAAGAGACGCATTAGACGGCGATCCGGAGCTGTCCGAAGGTAAGCGCCTGTTGCCGGCCTCTTTCGGCACAAGCCCCCGCTCCGGAGCGCACCGCGGCCGGCAGGATGCTCTCTGCCGGCGAAGGTGCCGCTTCTCCGGCAAGGAAGCCTCTGCCGCTTCTCCAGCACACGGAGAGCGTGCTAGCTGCTGAAACGTGAAGAAAGAAGCTGCAGAAGACTGGCACTGAGCGTGCAGCTTTCCAGCGGAGAGAAAAAGCTACTTTAACACTCTGCAAGCCTTTCCACTCCCAAAAACATGCACATGGAAGGAGCTGCTGCAAAACCGATGCTGTGCTCGCTGCTGCTCCTCCTGAAGCTCTGGCTGCTAAATCTGAGGCTTTCCTTCCAATTTCAAGCTGCAAAGCACTTGCTGAATTCCAGGGAAAGCCCGGGAGGCATTTGCTGTGCTGGCACACTTTCTCCTTCCTAGACAGAGTGGAAAAGCTTTTCCCTGCCGTGTAGGCGACAAGAGACGCATTAGACGGCGATCCGGAGCTGTCCGAAGGTAAGCGCCTGTTGCCGGCCTCTTTCGGCACAAGCCCCCGCTCCGGAGCGCACCGCGGCCGGCAGGATGCTCTCTGCCGGCGAAGGTGCCGCTTCTCCGGCAAGGAAGCCTCTGCCGCTTCTCCAGCACACGGAGAGCGTGCTAGCTGCTGAAACGTGAAGAAAGAAGCTGCAGAAGACTGGCACTGAGCGTGCAGCTTTCCAGCGGAGAGAAAAAGCTACTTTAACACTCTGCAAGCCTTTCCACTCCCAAAAACATGCACATGGAAGGAGCTGCTGCAAAAGCGATGCTGTGCTCGCTGCTGCTCCTCCTGAAGCTCTGGCTGCTAAATCTGAGGCTTTCCTTCCAATTTCAAGCTGCAAAGCACTTGCTGAATTCCAGGGAAAGCCCGGGAGGCATTTGCTGTGCTGGCACACTTTCTCCTTCCTAGACAGAGTGGAAAAGCTTTTCCCTGCCGTGTAGGCGACAAGAGACGCATTAGACGGCGATCCGGAGCTGTCCGAAGGTAAGCGGCTGTTGCCGGCCTCTTTCGGCACAAGCCCCCGCTCCGGAGCGCACCGCGGCCGGCAGGATGCTCTCTGCCGGCGAAGGTGCCGCTTCTCCGGCAAGGAAGCCTCTGCCGCTTCTCCAGCACACGGAGAGCGTGCTAGCTGCTGAAACGTGAAGAAAGAAGCTGCAGAACACTGGCACTGAGCGTGCAGCTTTCCAGCGGAGAGAAAAAGCTACTTTAACACTCTGCAAGCCTTTCCACTCCCAAAAACATGCACATGGAAGGAGCTGCTGCAAAAGCGATGCTGTGCTCGCTGCTGCTCCTCCTGAAGCTCTGGCTGCTAAATCTGAGGCTTTCCTTCCAATTTCAAGCTGCAAAGCACTTGCTGAATTGCAGGGAAAGTCCGGGAGGCATTTGCTGTGCTGGCACACTTTCTCCTTCCTAGACAGAGTGGAAAAGCTTTTCCCTGCCGTGTAGGCCACAAGAGACGCATTAGACGGCGATCCGGAGCTGTCCGAAGGTAAGCGCCTGTTGCCGGCCTCTTTCGGCACAAGCCCCCGCTCCGGAGCGCACCGCGGCCGGCAGGATGCTCTCTGCCGGCGAAGGTGCCGCTTCTCCGGCAAGGAAGCCTCTGCCGCTTCTCCAGCACACGGAGAGCGTGCTAGCTGCTGAAACGTGAAGAAAGAAGCTGCAGAACACTGGCACTGAGCGTGCAGCTTTCCAGCGGAGAGAAAAAGCTACTTGAACACTCTGCAAGCCTTTCCACTCCCAAAAACATGCACATGGAAGGAGCTGCTGCAAAACCGATGCTGTGCTCGCTGCTGCTCCTCCTGAAGCTCTGGCTGCTAAATCTGAGGCTTTCCTTCCAATTTCAAGCTGCAAAGCACTTGCTGAATTCCAGGGAAAGTCCGGGAGGCATTTGCTGTGCTGGCACACTTTCTCCTTCCTAGACAGAGTGGAAAAGCTTTTCCCTGCCGTGTAGGCCACAAGAGACGCATTAGACGGCGATCCGGAGCTGTCCGAAGGTAAGCGCCTGTTGCCGGCCTCTTTCGGCACAAGCCCCCGCTCCGGAGCGCACCGCGGCCGGCAGGATGCTCTCTGCCGGCGAAGGTGCCGCTTCTCCGGCAAGGAAGCCTCTGCCGCTTCTCCAGCACACGGAGAGCGTGCTAGCTGCTGAAACGTGAAGAAAGAAGCTGCAGAACACTGGCACTGAGCGTGCAGCTTTCCAGCGGAGAGAAAAAGCTACTTGAACACTCTGCAAGCCTTTCCACTCCCAAAAACATGCACATGGAAGGAGCTGCTGCAAAAGCGATGCTGTGCTCGCTGCTGCTCCTCCTGAAGCTCTGGCTGCTAAATCTGAGGCTTTCCTTCCAATTTCAAGCTGCAAAGCACTTGCTGAATTGCAGGGAAAGTCCGGGAGGCATTTGCTGTGCTGGCACACTTTCTCCTTCCTAGACAGAGTGGAAAATCTTTTCCCTGCCGTGTAGGCGACAAGAGACGCATTAGACGGCGATCCGGAGCTGTCCGAAGGTAAGCGCCTGTTGCCGGCCTCTTTCGGCACAAGCCCCCGCTCCGGAGCGCACCGCGGCCGGCAGGATGCTCTCTGCCGGCGAAGGTGCCGCTTCTCCGGCAAGGAAGCCTCTGCCGCTTCTCCAGCACACGGAGAGCGTGCTAGCTGCTGAAACGTGAAGAAAGAAGCTGCAGAAGACTGGCACTGAGCGTGCAGCTTTCCAGCGGAGAGAAAAAGCTACTTTAACACTCTGCAAGCCTTTCCACTCCCAAAAACATGCACATGGAAGGAGCTGCTGCAAAAGCGATGCTGTGCTCGCTGCTGCTCCTCCTGAAGCTCTGGCTGCTAAATCTGAGGCTTTCCTTCCAATTTCAAGCTGCAAAGCACTTGCTGAATTCCAGGGAAAGCCCGGGAGGCATTTGCTGTGCTGGCACACTTTCTCCTTCCTAGACAGAGTGGAAAAGCTTTTCCCTGCCGTGTAGGCGACAAGAGACGCATTAGACGGCGATCCGGAGCTGTCCGAAGGTAAGCGCCTGTTGCCGGCCTCTTTCGGCACAAGCCCCCGCTCCGGAGCGCACCGCGGCCGGCAGGATGCTCTCTGCCGGCGAAGGTGCCGCTTCTCCGGCAAGGAAGCCTCTGCCGCTTCTCCAGCACACGGAGAGCGTGCTAGCTGCTGAAACGTGAAGAAAGAAGCTGCAGAACACTGGCACTGAGCGTGCAGCTTTCCAGCGGAGAGAAAAAGCTACTTTAACACTCTGCAAGCCTTTCCACTCCCAAAAACATGCACATGGAAGGAGCTGCTGCAAAAGCGATGCTGTGCTCGCTGCTGCTCCTCCTGAAGCTCTGGCTGCTAAATCTGAGGCTTTCCTTCCAATTTCAAGCTGCAAAGCACTTGCTGAATTCCAGGGAAAGTCCGGGAGGCATTTGCTGTGCTGGCACACTTTCTCCTTCCTAGACAGAGTGGAAAAGCTTTTCCCTGCCGTGTAGGCGACAAGAGACGCATTAGACGGCGATCCGGAGCTGTCCGAAGGTAAGCGCCTGTTGCCGGCCTCTTTCGGCACAAGCCCCCGCTCCGGAGCGCACCGCGGCCGGCAGGATGCTCTCTGCCGGCGAAGGTGCCGCTTCTCCGGCAAGGAAGCCTCTGCCGCTTCTCCAGCACACGGAGAGCGTGCTAGCTGCTGAAACGTGAAGAAAGAAGCTGCAGAACACTGGCACTGAGCGTGCAGCTTTCCAGCGGAGAGAAAAAGCTACTTTAACACTCTGCAAGCCTTTCCACTCCCAAAAACATGCACATGGAAGGAGCTGCTGCAAAACCGATGCTGTGCTCGCTGCTGCTCCTCCTGAAGCTCTGGCTGCTAAATCTGAGGCTTTCCTTCCAATTTCAAGCTGCAAAGCACTTGCTGAACTCCAGGGAAAGTCCGGGAGGCATTTGCTGTGCTGGCACACTTTCTCCTTCCTAGACAGAGTGGAAAAGCTTTTCCCTGCCGTGTAGGCGACAAGAGACGCATTAGACGGCGATCCGGAGCTGTCCGAAGGTAAGCGCCTGTTGCCGGCCTCTTTCGGCACAAGCCCCCGCTCCGGAGCGCACCGCGGCCGGCAGGATGCTCTCTGCCGGCGAAGGTGCCGCTTCTCCGGCAAGGAAGCCTCTGCCGCTTCTCCAGCACACGGAGAGCGTGCTAGCTGCTGAAACGTGAAGAAAGAAGCTGCAGAACACTGGCACTGAGCGTGCAGCTTTCCAGCGGAGAGAAAAAGCTACTTTAACACTCTGCAAGCCTTTCCACTCCCAAAAACATGCACATGGAAGGAGCTGCTGCAAAACCGATGCTGTGCTCGCTGCTGCTCCTCCTGAAGCTCTGGCTGCTAAATCTGAGGCTTTCCTTCCAATTTCAAGCTGCAAAGCACTTGCTGAATTCCAGGGAAAGTCCGGGAGGCATTTGCTGTGCTGGCACACTTTCTCCTTCCTAGACAGAGTGGAAAAGCTTTTCCCTGCCGTGTAGGCCACAAGAGACGCATTAGACGGCGATCCGGAGCTGTCCGAAGGTAAGCGCCTGTTGCCGGCCTCTTTCGGCACAAGCCCCCGCTCCGGAGCGCACCGCGGCCGGCAGGATGCTCTCTGCCGGCGAAGGTGCCGCTTCTCCGGCAAGGAAGCCTCTGCCGCTTCTCCAGCACACGGAGAGCGTGCTAGCTGCTGAAACGTGAAGAAAGAAGCTGCAGAACACTGGCACTGAGCGTGCAGCTTTCCAGCGGAGAGAAAAAGCTACTTTAACACTCTGCAAGCCTTTCCACTCCCAAAAATATGCACATGGAAGGAGCTGCTGCAAAACCGATGCTGTGCTCGCTGCTGCTCCTCCTGAAGCTCTGGCTGCTAAATCTGAGGCTTTCCTTCCAATTTCAAGCTGCAAAGCACTTGCTGAATTCCAGGGAAAGTCCGGGAGGCATTTGCTGTGCTGGCACACTTTCTCCTTCCTAGACAGAGTGGAAAAGCTTTTCCTTGCCGTGTAGGCGACAAGAGACGCATTAGACGGCGATCCGGAGCTGTCCGAAGGTAAGCGCCTGTTGCCGGCCTCTTTCGGCACAAGCCCCCGCTCCGGAGAGCACCGCGGCCGGCAGGATGCTCTCTGCCGGCGAAGGTGCCGCTTCTCCGGCAAGGAAGCCTCTGCCGCTTCTCCAGCACACGGAGAGCGTGCTAGCTGCTGAAACGTGAAGAAAGAAGCTGCAGAACACTGGCACTGAGCGTGCAGCTTTCGAGCGGAGAGAAAAAGCTACTTGAACACTCTGCAAGCCTTTCCACTCCCAAAAACATGCACATGGAAGGAGCTGCTGCAAAACCGATGCTGTGCTCGCTGCTGCTCCTCCTGAAGCTCTGGCTGCTAAATCTGAGGCTTTCCTTCCAATTTCAAGCTGCAAAGCACTTGCTGAATTCCAGGGAAAGTCCGGGAGGCATTTGCTGTGCTGGCACACTTTCTCCTTCCTAGACAGAGTGGAAAAGCTTTTCCCTGCCGTGTAGGCGACAAGAGACGCATTAGACGGCGATCCGGAGCTGTCCGAAGGTAAGCGCCTGTTGCCGGCCTCTTTCGGCACAAGCCCCCGCTCCGGAGCGCACCGCGGCCGGCAGGATGCTCTCTGCCGGCGAAGGTGCCGCTTCTCCGGCAAGGAAGCCTCTGCCGCTTCTCCAGCACACGGAGAGCGTGCTAGCTGCTGAAACGTGAAGAAAGAAGCTGCAGAACACTGGCACTGAGCGTGCAGCTTTCCAGCGGAGAGAAAAAGCTACTTGAACACTCTGCAAGCCTTTCCACTCCCAAAAACATGCACATGGAAGGAGCTGCTGCAAAAGCGATGCTGTGCTCGCTGCTGCTCCTCCTGAAGCTCTGGCTGCTAAATCTGAGGCTTTCCTTCCAATTTCAAGCTGCAAAGCACTTGCTGAATTCCAGGGAAAGCCCGGGAGGCATTTGCTGTGCTGGCACACTTTCTCCTTCCTAGACAGAGTGGAAAAGCTTTTCCCTGCCGTGTAGGCGACAAGAGACGCATTAGACGGCGATCCGGAGCTGTCCGAAGGTAAGCGCCTGTTGCCGGCCTCTTTCGGCACAAGCCCCCGCTCCGGAGGGCACCGCGGCCGGCAGGATGCTCTCTGCCGGCGAGGGTGCCGCTTCTCCGGCAAGGAAGCCTCTGCCGCTTCTCCAGCACACGGAGAGCGTGCTAGCTGCTGAAACGTGAAGAAAGAAGCTGCAGAACACTGGCACTGAGCGTGCAGCTTTCCAGCGGAGAGAAAAAGCTACTTGAACACTCTGCAAGCCTTTCCACTCCCAAAAACATGCACATGGAAGGAGCTGCTGCAAAAGCGATGCTGTGCTCGCTGCTGCTCCTCCTGAAGCTCTGGCTGCTAAATCTGAGGCTTTCCTTCCAATTTCAAGCTGCAAAGCACTTGCTGAATTCCAGGGAAAGTCCGGGAGGCATTTGCTGTGCTGGCACACTTTCTCCTTCCTAGACAGAGTGGAAAAGCTTTTCCCTGCCGTGTAGGCCACAAGAGACGCATTAGACGGCGATCCGGAGCTGTCCGAAGGTAAGCGCCTGTTGCCGGCCTCTTTCGGCACAAGCCCCCGCTCCGGAGCGCACCGCGGCCGGCAGGATGCTCTCTGCCGGCGAAGGTGCCGCTTCTCCGGCAAGGAAGCCTCTGCCGCTTCTCCAGCACACGGAGAGCGTGCTAGCTGCTGAAACGTGAAGAAAGAAGCTGCAGAACACTGGCACTGAGCGTGCAGCTTTCCAGCGGAGAGAAAAAGCTACTTTAACACTCTGCAAGCCTTTCCACTCCCAAAAACATGCACATGGAAGGAGCTGCTGCAAAAGCGATGCTGTGCTCGCTGCTGCTCCTCCTGAAGCTCTGGCTGCTAAATCTGAGGCTTTCCTTCCAATTTCAAGCTGCAAAGCACTTGCTGAATTCCAGGGAAAGTCCGGGAGGCATTTGCTGTGCTGGCACACTTTCTCCTTCCTAGACAGAGTGGAAAAGCTTTTCCCTGCCGTGTAGGCGACAAGAGACGCATTAGACGGCGATCCGGAGCTGTCCGAAGGTAAGCGCCTGTTGCCGGCCTCTTTCGGCACAAGCCCCCGCTCCGGAGCGCACCGCGGCCGGCAGGATGCTCTCTGCCGGCGAAGGTGCCGCTTCTCCGGCAAGGAAGCCTCTGCCGCTTCTCCAGCACACGGAGAGCGTACTAGCTGCTGAAACGTGAAGAAAGAAGCTGCAGAACACTGGCACTGAGCGTGCAGCTTTCCAGCGGAGAGAAAAAGCTACTTTAACACTCTGCAAGCCTTTCCACTCCCAAAAACATGCACATGGAAGGAGCTGCTGCAAAACCGATGCTGTGCTCGCTGCTGCTCCTCCTGAAGCTCTGGCTGCTAAATCTGAGGCTTTCCTTCCAATTTCAAGCTGCAAAGCACTTGCTGAATTCCAGGGAAAGTCCGGGAGGCATTTGCTGTGCTGGCACACTTTCTCCTTCCTAGACAGAGTGGAAAAGCTTTTCCCTGCCGTGTAGGCGACAAGAGACGCATTAGACGGCGATCCGGAGCTGTCCGAAGGTAAGCGCCTGTTGCCGGCCTCTTTCGGCACAAGCCCCCGCTCCGGAGCGCACCGCGGCCGGCAGGATGCTCTCTGCCGGCGAAGGTGCCGCTTCTCCGGCAAGGAAGCCTCTGCCGCTTCTCCAGCACACGGAGAGCGTGCTAGCTGCTGAAACGTGAAGAAAGAAGCTGCAGAACACTGGCACTGAGCGTGCAGCTTTCCAGCGGAGAGAAAAAGCTACTTTAACACTCTGCAAGCCTTTCCACTCCCAAAAACATGCACATGGAAGGAGCTGCTGCAAAACCGATGCTGTGCTCGCTGCTGCTCCTCCTGAAGCTCTGGCTGCTAAATCTGAGGCTTTCCTTCCAATTTCAAGCTGCAAAGCACTTGCTGAATTCCAGGGAAAGTCCGGGAGGCATTTGCTGTGCTGGCACACTTTCTCCTTCCTAGACAGAGTGGAAAAGCTTTTCCCTGCCGTGTAGGCGACAAGAGACGCATTAGACGGCGATCCGGAGCTGTCCGAAGGTAAGCGCCTGTTGCCGGCCTCTTTCGGCACAAGCCCCCGCTCCGGAGCGCACCGCGGCCGGCAGGATGCTCTCTGCCGGCGAAGGTGCCGCTTCTCCGGCAAGGAAGCCTCTGCCGCTTCTCCAGCACACGGAGAGCGTGCTAGCTGCTGAAACGTGAAGAAAGAAGCTGCAGAACACTGGCACTGAGCGTGCAGCTTTCCAGCGGAGAGAAAAAGCTACTTTAACACTCTGCAAGCCTTTCCACTCCCAAAAACATGCACATGGAAGGAGCTGCTGCAAAACCGATGCTGTGCTCGCTGCTGCTCCTCCTGAAGCTCTGGCTGCTAAATCTGAGGCTTTCCTTCCAATTTCAAGCTGCAAAGCACTTGCTGAATTGCAGGGAAAGTCCGGGAGGCATTTGCTGTGCTGGCACACTTTCTCCTTCCTAGACAGAGTGGAAAAGCTTTTCCCTGCCGTGTAGGCGACAAGAGACGCATTAGACGGCGATCCGGAGCTGTCCGAAGGTAAGCGCCTGTTGCCGGCCTCTTTCGGCACAAGCCCCCGCTCCGGAGCGCACCGCGGCCGGCAGGATGCTCTCTGCCGGCGAAGGTGCCGCTTCTCCGGCAAGGAAGCCTCTGCCGCTTCTCCAGCACACGGAGAGCGTGCTAGCTGCTGAAACGTGAAGAAAGAAGCTGCAGAACACTGGCACTGAGCGTGCAGCTTTCCAGCGGAGAGAAAAAGCTACTTTAACACTCTGCAAGCCTTTCCACTCCCAAAAACATGCACATGGAAGGAGCTGCTGCAAAACCGATGCTGTGCTCGCTGCTGCTCCTCCTGAAGCTCTGGCTGCTAAATCTGAGGCTTTCCTTCCAATTTCAAGCTGCAAAGCACTTGCTGAATTGCAGGGAAAGTCCGGGAGGCATTTGCTGTGCTGGCACACTTTCTCCTTCCTAGACAGAGTGGAAAAGCTTTTCCCTGCCGTGTAGGCGACAAGAGACGCATTAGACGGCGATCCGGAGCTGTCCGAAGGTAAGCGCCTGTTGCCGGCCTCTTTCGGCACAAGCCCCCGCTCCGGAGCGCACCGCGGCCGGCAGGATGCTCTCTGCCGGCGAAGGTGCCGCTTCTCCGGCAAGGAAGCCTCTGCCGCTTCTCCAGCACACGGAGAGCGTGCTAGCTGCTGAAACGTGAAGAAAGAAGCTGCAGAACACTGGCACTGAGCGTGCAGCTTTCCAGCGGAGAGAAAAAGCTACTTTAACACTCTGCAAGCCTTTCCACTCCCAAAAACATGCACATGGAAGGAGCTGCTGCAAAACCGATGCTGTGCTCGCTGCTGCTCCTCCTGAAGCTCTGGCTGCTAAATCTGAGGCTTTCCTTCCAATTTCAAGCTGCAAAGCACTTGCTGAATTGCAGGGAAAGTCCGGGAGGCATTTGCTGTGCTGGCACACTTTCTCCTTCCTAGACAGAGTGGAAAAGCTTTTCCCTTCCGTGTAGGCGACAAGAGACGCATTAGACGGCGATCCGGAGCTGTCCGAAGGTAAGCGCCTGTTGCCGGCCTCTTTCGGCACAAGCCCCCGCTCCGGAGCGCACCGCGGCCGGCAGGATGCTCTCTGCCGGCGAAGGTGCCGCTTCTCCGGCAAGGAAGCCTCTGCCGCTTCTCCAGCACACGGAGAGCGTGCTAGCTGCTGAAACGTGAAGAAAGAAGCTGCAGAACACTGGCACTGAGCGTGCAGCTTTCCAGCGGAGAGAAAAAGCTACTTTAACACTCTGCAAGCCTTTCCACTCCCAAAAACATGCACATGGAAGGAGCTGCTGCAAAAGCGATGCTGTGCTCGCTGCTGCTCCTCCTGAAGCTCTGGCTGCTAAATCTGAGGCTTTCCTTCCAATTTCAAGCTGCAAAGCACTTGCTGAATTCCAGGGAAAGTCCGGGAGGCATTTGCTGTGCTGGCACACTTTCTCCTTCCTAGACAGAGTGGAAAAGCTTTTCCCTGCCGTGTAGGCGACAAGAGACGCATTAGACGGCGATCCGGAGCTGTCCGAAGGTAAGCGCCTGTTGCCGGCCTCTTTCGGCACAAGCCCCCGCTCCGGAGCGCACCGCGGCCGGCAGGATGCTCTCTGCCGGCGAAGGTGCCGCTTCTCCGGCAAGGAAGCCTCTGCCGCTTCTCCAGCACACGGAGAGCGTGCTAGCTGCTGAAACGTGAAGAAAGAAGCTGCAGAACACTGGCACTGAGCGTGCAGCTTTCCAGCGGAGAGAAAAAGCTACTTTAACACTCTGCAAGCCTTTCCACTCCCAAAAACATGCACATGGAAGGAGCTGCTGCAAAACCGATGCTGTGCTCGCTGCTGCTCCTCCTGAAGCTCTGGCTGCTAAATCTGAGGCTTTCCTTCCAATTTCAAGCTGCAAAGCACTTGCTGAATTCCAGGGAATGTCCGGGAGGCATTTGCTGTGCTGGCACACTTTCTCCTTCCTAGACAGAGTGGAAAAGCTTTTCCCTGCCGTGTAGGCGACAAGAGACGCATTAGACGGCGATCCGGAGCTGTCCGAAGGTAAGCGGCTGTTGCCGGCCTCTTTCGGCACAAGCCCCCGCTCCGGAGCGCACCGCGGCCGGCAGGATGCTCTCTGCCGGCGAAGGTGCCGCTTCTCCGGCAAGGAAGCCTCTGCCGCTTCTCCAGCACACGGAGAGCGTGCTAGCTGCTGAAACGTGAAGAAAGAAGCTGCAGAACACTGGCACTGAGCGTGCAGCTTTCCAGCGGAGAGAAAAAGCTACTTTAACACTCTGCAAGCCTTTCCACTCCCAAAAACATGCACATGGAAGGAGCTGCTGCAAAAGCGATGCTGTGCTCGCTGCTGCTCCTCCTGAAGCTCTGGCTGCTAAATCTGAGGCTTTCCTTCCAATTTCAAGCTGCAAAGCACTTGCTGAATTCCAGGGAAAGTCCGGGAGGCATTTGCTGTGCTGGCACACTTTCTCCTTCCTAGACAGAGTGGAAAAGCTTTTCCCTGCCGTGTAGGCGACAAGAGACGCATTAGACGGCGATCCGGAGCTGTCCGAAGGTAAGCGCCTGTTGCCGGCCTCTTTCGGCACAAGCCCCCGCTCCGGAGCGCACCGCGGCCGGCAGGATGCTCTCTGCCGGCGAAGGTGCCGCTTCTCCGGCAAGGAAGCCTCTGCCGCTTCTCCAGCACACGGAGAGCGTGCTAGCTGCTGAAACGTGAAGAAAGAAGCTGCAGAACACTGGCACTGAGCGTGCAGCTTTCCAGCGGAGAGAAAAAGCTACTTTAACACTCTGCAAGCCTTTCCACTCCCAAAAACATGCACATGGAAGGAGCTGCTGCAAAACCGATGCTGTGCTCGCTGCTGCTCCTCCTGAAGCTCTGGCTGCTAAATCTGAGGCTTTCCTTCCAATTTCAAGCTGCAAAGCACTTGCTGAATTCCAGGGAAAGTCCGGGAGGCATTTGCTGTGCTGGCACACTTTCTCCTTCCTAGACAGAGTGGAAAAGCTTTTCCCTGCCGTGTAGGCGACAAGAGACGCATTAGACGGCGATCCGGAGCTGTCCGAAGGTAAGCGCCTGTTGCCGGCCTCTTTCGGCACAAGCCCCCGCTCCGGAGCGCACCGCGGCCGGCAGGATGCTCTCTGCCGGCGAAGGTGCCGCTTCTCCGGCAAGGAAGCCTCTGCCGCTTCTCCAGCACACGGAGAGCGTGCTAGCTGCTGAAACGTGAAGAAAGAAGCTGCAGAACACTGGCACTGAGCGTGCAGCTTTCCAGCGGAGAGAAAAAGCTACTTGAACACTCTGCAAGCCTTTCCACTCCCAAAAACATGCACATGGAAGGAGCTGCTGCAAAAGCGATGCTGTGCTCGCTGCTGCTCCTCCTGAAGCTCTGGCTGCTAAATCTGAGGCTTTCCTTCCAATTTCAAGCTGCAAAGCACTTGCTGAATTCCAGGGAAAGTCCGGGAGGCATTTGCTGTGCTGGCACACTTTCTCCTTCCTAGACAGAGTGGAAAAGCTTTTCCCTGCCGTGTAGGCGACAAGAGACGCATTAGACGGCGATCCGGAGCTGTCCGAAGGTAAGCGCCTGTTGCCGGCCTCTTTCGGCACAAGCCCCCGCTCCGGAGCGCACCGCGGCCGGCAGGATGCTCTCTGCCGGCGAAGGTGCCGCTTCTCCGGCAAGGAAGCCTCTGCCGCTTCTCCAGCACACGGAGAGCGTGCTAGCTGCTGAAACGTGAAGAAAGAAGCTGCAGAACACTGGCACTGAGCGTGCAGCTTTCCAGCGGAGAGAAAAAGCTACTTTAACACTCTGCAAGCCTTTCCACTCCCAAAAACATGCACATGGAAGGAGCTGCTGCAAAACCGATGCTGTGCTCGCTGCTGCTCCTCCTGAAGCTCTGGCTGCTAAATCTGAGGCTTTCCTTCCAATTTCAAGCTGCAAAGCACTTGCTGAATTCCAGGGAAAGTCCGGGAGGCATTTGGTGTGCTGGCACACTTTCTCCTTCCTAGACAGAGTGGAAAAGCTTTTCCCTGCCGTGTAGGCGACAAGAGACGCATCAGACGGCGATCCGGAGCTGTCCGAAGGTAAGCGCCTGTTGCCGGCCTCTTTCGGCACAAGCCCCCGCTCCGGAGCGCACCGCGGCCGGCAGGATGCTCTCTGCCGGCGAAGGTGCCGCTTCTCCGGCAAGGAAGCCTCTGCCGCTTCTCCAGCACACGGAGAGCGTGCTAGCTGCTGAAACGTGAAGAAAGAAGCTGCAGAACACTGGCACTGAGCGTGCAGCTTTCCAGCGGAGAGAAAAAGCTACTTGAACACTCTGCAAGCCTTTCCACTCCCAAAAACATGCACATGGAAGGAGCTGCTGCAAAACCGATGCTGTGCTCGCTGCTGCTCCTCCTGAAGCTCTGGCTGCTAAATCTGAGGCTTTCCTTCCAATTTCAAGCTGCAAAGCACTTGCTGAATTCCAGGGAAAGTCCGGGAGGCATTTGCTGTGCTGGCACACTTTCTCCTTCCTAGACAGAGTGGAAAAGCCTTTCCCTGCCGTGTAGGCGACAAGAGACGCATTAGACGGCGATCCGGAGCTGTCCGAAGGTAAGCGCCTGTTGCCGGCCTCTTTCGGCACAAGCCCCCGCTCCGGAGCGCACCGCGGCCGGCAGGATGCTCTCTGCCGGCGAAGGTGCCGCTTCTCCGGCAAGGAAGCCTCTGCCGCTTCTCCAGCACACGGAGAGCGAGCTAGCTGCTGAAACGTGAAGAAAGAAGCTGCAGAACACTGGCACTGAGCGTGCAGCTTTCCAGCGGAGAGAAAAAGCTACTTGAACACTCTGCAAGCCTTTCCACTCCCAAAAACATGCACATGGAAGGAGCTGCTGCAAAACCGATGCTGTGCTCGCTGCTGCTCCTCCTGAAGCTCTGGCTGCTAAATCTGAGGCTTTCCTTCCAATTTCAAGCTGCAAAGCACTTGCTGAATTCCAGGGAAAGTCCGGGAGGCATTTGCTGTGCTGGCACACTTTCTCCTTCCTAGACAGAGTGGAAAAGCTTTTCCCTGCCGTGTAGGCGACAAGAGACGCATTAGACGGCGATCCGGAGCTGTCCGAAGGTAAGCGCCTGTTGCCGGCCTCTTTCGGCACAAGCCCCCGCTCCGGAGCGCACCGCGGCCGGCAGGATGCTCTCTGCCGGCGAAGGTGCCGCTTCTCCGGCAAGGAAGCCTCTGCCGCTTCTCCAGCACACGGAGAGCGTGCTAGCTGCTGAAACGTGAAGAAAGAAGCTGCAGAACACTGGCACTGAGCGTGCAGCTTTCCAGCGGAGAGAAAAAGCTACTTGAACACTCTGCAAGCCTTTCCACTCCCAAAAACATGCACATGGGAGGAGCTGCTGCAAAAGCGATGCTGTGCTCGCTGCTGCTCCTCCTGAAGCTCTGGCTGCTAAATCTGAGGCTTTCCTTCCAATTTCAAGCTGCAAAGCACTTGCTGAATTCCAGGGAAAGTCCGGGAGGCATTTGCTGTGCTGGCACACTTTCTCCTTCCTAGACAGAGTGGAAAAGCTTTTCCCTGCCGTGTAGGCGACAAGAGACGCATTAGACGGCGATCCGGAGCTGTCCGAAGGTAAGCGCCTGTTGCCGGCCTCTTTCGGCACAAGCCCCCGCTCCGGAGCGCACCGCGGCCGGCAGGATGCTCTCTGCCGGCGAAGGTGCCGCTTCTCCGGCAAGGAAGCCTCTGCCGCTTCTCCAGCACACGGAGAGCGTGCTAGCTGCTGAAACGTGAAGAAAGAAGCTGCAGAACACTGGCACTGAGCGTGCAGCTTTCCAGCGGAGAGAAAAAGCTACTTTAACACTCTGCAAGCCTTTCCACTCCCAAAAACATGCACATGGAAGGAGCTGCTGCAAAAGCGATGCTGTGCTCGCTGCTGCTCCTCCTGAAGCTCTGGCTGCTAAATCTGAGGCTTTCCTTCCAATTTCAAGCTGCAAAGCACTTGCTGAATTCCAGGGAAAGTCCGGGAGGCATTTGCTGTGCTGGCACACTTTCTCCTTCCTAGACAGAGTGGAAAAGCTTTTCCCTGCCGTGTAGGCGACAAGAGACGCATTAGACGGCGATCCGGAGCTGTCCGAAGGTAAGCGCCTGTTGCCGGCCTCTTTCGGCACAAGCCCCCGCTCCGGAGCGCACCGCGGCCGGCAGGATGCTCTCTGCCGGCGAAGGTGCCGCTTCTCCGGCAAGGAAGCCTCTGCCGCTTCTCCAGCACACGGAGAGCGTGCTAGCTGCTGAAACGTGAAGAAAGAAGCTGCAGAACACTGGCACTGAGCGTGCAGCTTTCCAGCGGAGAGAAAAAGCTACTTGAACACTCTGCAAGCCTTTCCACTCCCAAAAACATGCACATGGAAGGAGCTGCTGCAAAACCGATGCTGTGCTCGCTGCTGCTCCTCCTGAAGCTCTGGCTGCTAAATCTGAGGCTTTCCTTCCAATTTCAAGCTGCAAAGCACTTGCTGAATTCCAGGGAAAGTCCGGGAGGCATTTGCTGTGCTGGCACAGGGCAAATGTCCATTTAAAAAGTCTTTTTTTGACGGAAATCAATCACCTCCAACAGCACAACATTTTCAAAAATCCCCTCACTCATCACCTAGGATGTTTTCAATGGTCAGTACATTTCTTAGCAATTGAGTAATGAGTCATCAGCAATATTATTAACTTTCATTATCAAGGTAACACTGAAGAGTCCAACATCATTTGATAAAAATGTCCTACATTTCTGACCCATATATTAAAAGGGATCATAGTTCCTGATATTTCCCAGATTTCTCTTTAGCCTAACTATTTATGTCAGACTATTTTATTTCTTTTATTTCATTTCATTTCATTTTTATTTTATTTTGTTCTTAATGACTTTTCATTCCTTTCTCTTTTCTGTTGCCTCCCCAGCTCCCAGGAAAAGCAGACCTGAAATCTTCCTTCAGGATTAAGCTCTGTCAAGTTCTAAACACAAAACACTTCTTAAAAAACCACTAAGCCATTCAAGAACAAAGTACTATAAAACAAACTAAAAGGCATTCACTAAAGAGGACATATTAAGGAAATTCTCATGGAGGCAGTTTGTGTCAAGTAAATTGAGAGATTTTTCTTGAGTTACTGTTTCTGTTCCTCTGCAGCAAGATTTCCAAGAACCAGCATTTGCCAAGGGGATGTATTCCCTTTTCAAACCCTGTGCCAAGTGCCCTAAATCAGCATCAGTTATAATTCCTTTTAAAACAAACAGCAAGTGGGGCAAGAACAAAGGAGAACCAACACAACACAGTGTTCCCCGCTCAGACCCCTATTCCCTATCATCTTTTATGGACCCTAATGCACTCCCAAAGCTATTAATTGAATGGATACATCCATCTGGAGATGAGAAGAGAGTGCAGTGACAAAGGAGGAGTAAGGCTGTCAGGGCCATAGTGTGAAGTGGGAACAGATGGAAATCACTGTCTGGCTTAGGAAACACCTGCTGCACCATGAGGCAAGGTGCTGGCACTACAGCAACTACTGGACAGATTGGCTGAGAATACTGTTGTAAAATGTTCAGAGAAAATAAGAAGTAACTTGATAAAAATGTAGGAGGGTCTTGTCCACATACCTTCATAACCACTAATTTAAATTTCATTTCAGGAAAACTAATACTGAAAATTACCATCAGAGGTAGTAAAAACCATTGCCAGCAAAAACAAAGCAAAAAAACCCCAAAAACCCCCTGTTGCATCCTTTCGGGCAAGGAGGAGAAAGCAAAGGGAACAGCAATCACCAGAAACCCTTTGGAATATTTCTATTAGCATGCTGCTTGTAACCCTTTCGTTAGTGTGGGACTACACAGGTTGCAGAGAATTCTGGACAGTTGCTCTTCCACATCCATGGAAGGAAAACACAGGAAAAACACTTTTCCCACGAAATGCAGGCTGTGAAGATGTGGCTCAGGCTGTACCTTTCAGCTCATTCCTCCCATGAAGGGGAGTATCTTGCCAGACTGATGTGACATCTAATCACAGAACGTGATTTTCAAGTTATGAGTCTGATACTTTCAACAGGGTGAATATTTTCAAAAGCATGATAATAAAAGTGGGCTGAGGAAGCAGTGTCTCTTCCTTTCATGGGTTTGGTATCATGAAAAAAAATTAAATACATTAAAAATAAGTTTGTTATTGAGAGAGATAATGGCTGATCAACAGCATAAAAATAAGATATTGCGGCAGAAATATTCTCTATGCAGGAAGAAAAAAAGGAGTGGAAAACCCTCAACATAGCATAAAGAATGCAAGGAAAGCATAATTCAGCACCAAGATCTGCACATAAGGAGGAGATTAAAAAAAAAAAAAAAGCCAGACAGACACAGTCAGGATGCGAAGATAACAAAAGCACTGTTGGTGGGAAGAAATCTTAAAAAAATTGTTTTTAAGAAAAGCAAAAATAAACCCTCCCCTCAAAACCCAAATCATGCTGCTTCTGTTGGCACTGCAATAGCAGCATTTCAATTATTCGCAGAGGGAACCAGACTACCAGGATAAGGCTGAACTGCAGCCAGCATTAGAAATTTAGTCTTATCCCATGAGAATACATCAATGTGATGTTATTACACGTTATATGTTCTATATACCCTCATTCTTCATTAAAAAAACCCCATACTTAGGGATGCTACAAGAAGGAAGCACTGATCATTAAGTGAATCTATTTGGCATTTCCAACCAAAATTCTCAGTGCACCATCTGGCAACTTATGAACTGCTTTAAATACCTAGCGGGGTGTTGTCTCCATGAGCCCTCCTGTAACCTAGTTTCTGTGATGGGCAATTTTGCAGCACTCAGTTTTCTGAGGGTATTTGTTCCTATCTGAGGGTAGGAGCAAATCACAATTCTTCAGAAGATTTACTCATCTGACCTTGCAGTTGTGTTTTGTCTTAGCCACTGAAAAGCATCAAACCCAACCACTTAGAGTACCAAAAAAACAGCTGCAGAATTAAAATGCTATCTATTCCATGCTAATTTCTCAGTGGATCATCACTTGCAAACACAGTTTATATGAAATAAAGCTCTTCTCCAAACTGTACTGCAACTTTAAAAGGACATAAATTGTCATTTAAAAAAAAAGGAACTGCAAACATAAGCATGGTCAGATTAAATATTTTATTAGATTTGACAAATTCTTCCCTCACACTCCTATTTCTTACAATTAATGGCAATTCTGATAACAGGTGTTGTGACTTTATTGGAAAAAATGATTTCAATTTCAGTCGAAGCAAGGTGCATTACTAACCTAGCAAAACTAATTAATTTTGCTCCAAGCATTCTTTACAGAGACGCCTGTTTTGAGCAATTTTCGGTTTAATGAACCAGCTTTGAGAAGGGGAAATGCAGCATTAATGAAAGGAAAACTACTTGCTTTTTGGTTTGTTTTGACAAGTTTTTGCATTGACCTTAAGATGGGTTATTTGAAGGTAATTCAGCTCTGGTGTTTGTGCACCTCTTGAGCAGTGAAGGCTGCAGCTAGGAGTGCCTATTTGGTTTCTCTCCTTCCCCCTACAGGAAAGAGAAACCAACCTTTCTCTTCCTTACAGCCCATAAGACTATCTAATAAATAACTGTATTTATCAGCCCTACAGACTAACAGAATCAGGGAACACGAACAGAGCATGTGGGAAAAGATACAGAAAGAAAGGGTAGCAACCATTCCTCTTCAAGTATCCCTCCATCAGTTGAACAGCACCTTCTCTCTCAAAGCCTCCTCCACTGAAGGAAACAATACAGAAATTCTGCTCAAGATGCTACCAAGATCTACCTTTACACTGAAAATCAACCAGCCACTTTTACCCTTGTCCTCTTAAAAGCGTGACAGCTTTGGCCCTAGTCAAACCAGACAAACTCCTACAAATATAAGCCAAGTCTTCCATGAGTCCTGTAAAAAGCATTTGAAACTTTAACAGAACTAGATCAACTGACTCATGGTCTGGACTGTGATCTCCCATTTGAGTATGAGGATTTTGATACTCCTCATAGGCATTGCTGGGTACTGAATGATATCTTATAATACTGAAAAATAAAGGACTTTGAGATAACCTCTTTGGCATATCTCAGTGGTACCAGGAGAACTTACAATAGTAGGTTACATACAGGCTCAATGTTCTATGTAGAAATCCGGAGGGTTATGTCTAGTAATGCAAGGGACATAATTTTTATTCTTAATGTTTCAGACATCAGGAGATCTGCAGGATCAAAGCTTTAACATCAAACTCTGTGCTCAAGAGAAATCTTCATCTCAAAGAGAAATCCTCAGTTTATAGAGGTTAAAGCAGTTGTTGCAAGGAAATAGAGGTTTCTAATATACTAAAGTAAAAATTCACAGACTTTCACTTTCTACAGAGCACTTTCAAAAAGACATTATTACTGATGCTCAAGAAAAGTACTTGCAATTTGATGAAAATGAAAGTACACAAACCCTTTACATCTTTCAATATCTTTGCAGTGGTAGAGTCAGTACTAGTGGGTTTAGTGTTCAGCGGTGTTGCTGGCTAAATCTGCACAACAGGCTTATGTAATGAAGAGTTAGCTCCACAGCCCAGACAAATCACCTCCCCTCTAACTTTCCCTCACAGGACAGAGACAGAATTGCCACCTCAGCAAGCACACTGCAGGGATATAGAGGTAGCAGGCATGAAATAGTGATGTCCTGGTACATACAGAGACTCAGCCTTGACCCCTGACTCCACAGCAACTCCTTGGTTATTCTCCCTTTTTCAGCAGAAGTACAAGTATATCAAAGAGTGAGGAAAAAAACCAGGGGAAACCCATTTCCCCCCAAACTATGAAATACTGCCAGCCCAGTCATAGCCCCCTCTCCTAATTCTGCTTAGTATTTATTATGTTCTCTATTTCAAGGGGATGAAATTAATGGTTTATGTTCTCTGTTTTCAAAGGAAATTAATGAATGTCCCACATTCCTTAGCAGACACCTGTCTTTTCAAACTAAGACAGGAGGAAACCTCTTATCTCACAAAATAGATCTTCCAGATGCTCAAGAGCTCACATCCTATCTCTGCATACCCTACCCCCACCGTGCAGGGTGGTATATCTCAGTGGTACAGAAATAACCAGTAGAAGAGCCGATTTAGTTTCTGCTTGTTGCTCCAAACTAACACGGATCTACAAGCACTGCTGTTCAGCTTTTGCAGAAGAGGTAATAGGATACAGCCCCAGCCCATAGCTGGCATGGGGAGGCAGCAGAGAGTGAGGGCAAGGGGGCAAGTAAATTATTTGATTTGCTCATGTCTGAGCTGTGCTGCTGATTTTCTGCATGGGTGGTCTTACAGGTATGGCTACTAATCTCCCTCAGAGTAAGTGCTTGGATCTGTACCCATGTAAATACTTTGTCTGATTTCACTTGGAAATCCTGATGGGAGTGATGTGGAAAGGCCATTCACTAAGTGGCTTTTTTCCAAGTCCTGTTTCATTCCTCTGCATTTAGCAAACAAGCATAAGGCCACTTTCATCCATGCTTGTCCTGAGGATCCTTCAGCTCTCACTTCATGGCTGAATGAGCAGTTTAACATACTGGTCCCTCACTAAGGTTTGTGAAACTGTTTGCTCTTCCCCTGATTAATCTGGTTTCTTCTAGAAGAAGTTCCCCATGATTATTGTTTAGCTTGCAGCAGCTATGCCAGTTCAGTGCTTTTGAAATTATGGATTCTGTTTATAGGTTACCAAAATTCCACTAGGAATACATTCAATACTCTAGTTTTTGTAAAATCCTTCTCTATTTATAAGTAACTCATAAGTGCTTATAACTTGTAAGTAACTTATAAGTACTTATAACTCAGGGCAGTTCAGGATCTCCCTTCAAAATACAACAAATGCCTATTTCTGCAGAAATAAATTACTGTCTAATGATTTCAACATCCAAAATGCTACACTTAAATGAGTGGCTATATGTATTGTAAATTCAGATACTTTTCTATTTATAGTGCGTTTATTTATGCCTGAGATGCATTTAAATATAAATTGCCGTACTTAATGCCAAGTTTTATAACATGTCATTCACAATCCATTAAGTATTTTATTACATATATTGTAGAAGAAATAAATTTATAGTCCCCATTTATAGTATAAATAAGGAATGATGAAAAGCACAATAAAAATGTCTTACTTTTTGGGTTTTGTGGAGGTTTACTGCTAGAGCATAGTTACCAGTCATGTTTTAATGTTTTACTATAATAAAAGACATGATCTGAGTGCAGTAATATATGTAAAATTAAAAGAAGCCCTACTAAAATGACAGAAGCTTTCCTATTCAGACACAAACAATTACAGACTTAGCATATTCTCAGTTGCTTTCTAGGCTGTAGGAGCATGTGGAAATAAATTTTTCTTTGTTAATTTTAAAGCATTTGCCAGGTGCTTCTTCATAGAAGGTTTCCAGAACATACTTCACTTTGTTGATAATGGGGGAAAAACACACACACAAAAACTTTATTCCTTGCATCCATTTTCCTAGGTCATCCATGACCAACTATGTTTCTTTTCCCTTGCTTTCTGACTATAAGTCAGGAATCAGCAAGGAAATAAAAACTTTCCTCTTCATGTTTGGTTTGAGGGTTTTTTGGTTTTTTTCCCAGTTACCTCTCAAAATTTCATTTCCTATTACTGGCTAGAAAAAAAAATAGTATTTTGGGGAAAAATTTCTTATGTCATGCTGTCCTTAGAAATGCTGTCTTCACAGTTCCTCAGTGTCTTTCCAAACAAGTACAGAAGAGAAGACAATCTTCTTAGCACATATATGGGGGAATTCTCATTGTTTTAAAAGAAAAAAGAAAATTTGGAAAGCACCAAAGCCAATAAACACTTTGAAAAAATATTGCCATATGTTTTGACGATCTCTCCACTAGAACCAAAAATCTGGGCAAGACAGAGCGTTGAGAATGTGAAAGGATATTTTTTGATCAGTTGATCAGTTCAGGTCTTGATCTGACCCCTAGTCTGTCTTGCCCTTTCCAGATGCTTTCACATTGCTAAGTCCTCAGTCAGTCTGTGTTCAGCTGCTGTTATTTCAAACCACACAAGCCTGAGTGAAATTCAATCAAGCACACCTGAGCAGATCTCCATAGCAGTCTCTGACATTAAGTTACTGTCTCAGCTGGTTGTTATGGGAAGTGGGAACCAAACCTTGACTCATGGCATTACCGGCATCAGTCTTTCCATTTTCTGTCCCTGGAATATTTGAGTGTCTCTCACTAGGGCAGAAGGTTTGAAGGCAGGATGACCCCAAAGACAAATGATCCCATAATAACAGAGGGAAAAGAGAGGGAGAAGTGACTTTCACAGAGCAAACACTGCCTCTGTGATAAAAGCACGAAGATAATGCTGATCTCTGGAGCACTATTTTTTAACTAATGCACATAAATCTAAAACTGCTTTCTTGGAGACTTAAAAGGAAAGTAGGCAATCCTGGAAGATGGTGAGGCATAAGTCCCTGGATTTCTAATGTTATGGTTTTAAGAAAATTTAAAGGTATTTAAGCAATTTTCCTAATAGAAAACAGTTTGAAAGCATACCTTTAAGCTAAAACAGACCTTTGTGACACAAAACCATCAGAAGTTAAAACACTCCTGAATTCCATAATCTTTTTTGTTGTTTGGTTTTGTTTTCTTTTTCAAAGCATGAATCTTCCTTTCATTAAGTAAAGGGTAAACAAAGGCACAGAGAAACTAAGCAAGTATACCAATCTTACAGTGAAGTAAATAAAACCACAGAAACAGCAAAGTCCCAGTTCTTAGCCATACACACTCACCAAGAATTGAACCCTGAGTCGTGCTCCAACTTATCTACCAGTTTTATTTTTACTGGGATGTACTACTAATAGTATTGCCTTTTTAATTTTGTAGATAGAATGAGAAGTTGGAGAACTTCATCAAGACCATTTTCTTTTGCAACTTGTCAGGTACATCTTATCTTTATGTAGTAACAGAAAATATTTATTTTAAGGAAAGAGAAAAATTACAGCTTATAAAGAGATTGTTACATGGAAATAAATCAGTGCCTTCATACTGGTATCACTATGATAGCTATTTCAGCTTACCCCATTAATGCTACTTTCTTTATCAATTTCTTAACAAATTCAATTTGTTATAATGTTTCTTTAATATTTCCACTGGGTTGGTACTTGAAATTCCTTTGTCCAGTCTGTTTCCTCTCTGTTACAAGATGCCCTTGATCTGTTCCAACTTACTTCCTCTCATCCTTAACTCTTGAAATACATTGCTATCTTAGGCTATCCAATCCCATGCTCACAGTGACCACTCTAAAGAGAGGGCTTAATCACAAAGGTTTTTCTGGGTTGCATCAAACAAGTAGGCTGCTTCCTAAATAACTTAGCAGCAATTACCACAGAAGAAGAAGACAAAGAAGATGAAGATGAAGAAGAAGGTAAAAACCAACATCCAAAAAAGCAAAAAAACCCAATAGCTTGGTTCAGTGGCTACATCTCAACTTCCTGTGTGCATTCTTCCAAACCTGGATGTTACAAAGCACTAGAATGAGAGCTGTGGAAGCGAACTGCTTTCCTCTCCAGGTCCATGCAAGGTGCATCATGCTCTGGCAGCGATTTATTTTTTTCCCCTTCATTCTCCTCTGGCAGCAGGTATGGTCTCTGCAGCAGAGATCACACAACTCACATCATCCCAAGCAGCTGCAGCTTTGTTTGTGCCTGAGGGCAATGCCTGTAATCACAAAGGCTTAATTAAACATCACCCCTCTGCACTTCAGTAAATTCATAAGATACGATACTACCTACATGCCTCTGGTTAACAGCAGTTGGAAAAGGTAATAACAAAAAGCCCACATTAATCTCTTTGCCCTTGCTCCCTTAGTGGTACTGTACCTTTAAATTTAGCTGAGTCAACCCTCTTTCCTCAAGGAAAAAAGGCTGAAAAGTCTGAACTTATTCCAGAAGACCCCCACAGGAGTCAGTGGTGAAGACTTCTTGAGGCAATGTTTTTATCATCCTTTTGCAGCTAGAAAATGCCAAAAGATAAGCTATTGAAATTCGCAGTGCAACTCCTGCTTTGTGAAGTCAGTTTCTTTCCTACCCTAAACAAATCATGTCAGGCACAGAAAAGCAAAAGGATCCAAAGGACCAAGCCCTCCAGTGACAATCCTACTTGAGTAAAAGCTCAAGGAAGAACCAGGTAGGAATGATTTCTCACAAGGTGGGCATTAAACCTGCACGGCAACAACAGCCCTGAGATCATTCAAGTATCAGGGGGTGCAGTTAAGTATCTTTCTCCCACAGCTATTGCCTTGGTCCTGCTCAATGCTTTCTCTGGTTTAAAGGAGAGAAACAAACAGGGTTGTCAGGAATTACATTAGTAATTTCTTGGGGCCGGGGGAGTGAGCCTGATTCAGAGAAAAGACACAAAAACTCAGTGGAGGGAAATGACAGACCTGACAGACCTCTCTTGCCACATTCTCATACAAAATCTTCATTCCACTAGAATTATTATGAAGGCACAGAATAAAATTTAAGTCAGTCAAAAAGTTATTGTTATTTTTTCACCACTGGTGTTAGGACAAAAGACAAGTCTTGGATAAATGGTAAATATATTTATTGCGCTGGGGTTTCCATATTTTCCATTTGTAAAAGGAGAAAGCATTCATTCATTGCCTTGGGTCTATTAGGACATAGAAGAAACTGTTCATTCAATTCCAGAAACTCAAAATCTTCTTTTATTCTAACTAAGAATTATGCTTCAAAATGTTACTCCTCTAGAATGCTCTAGGAGCACAAACTGTAATGGGGATCACAGAGAACACTGATATCCTGTACAAAACAACAGCCTCTTAACCAATCCCACTCATCTAGAGATGTAACAAGGGATAACAAGAAGAAAGGGAAAAGCTGAAGTAATAGCTGCTCTATGGCCATTTTCTGCCTTGATGAGCCAGGGAAAACCAAGAGTAAATAACAGCAGAAGGCAGTCTCACCACCACTGCAGATGCAACATATCCAGGGTTTTGCTTGTAACCCTGCAGGATTTTGTATGTGACCAGTCTCATTACTGTGACTATGAAGCACGGACAGACAACTCTTCAACTAATGAAAGTTGGAAAGAGTGTGTTTATTACAGTGCTGGACACATGAGAGTAACCTCCCAAAGACGTGTCAAAAAGTCACAAACTCCTGCTCTCTTTTTATCCAAAAAGGTTTAACACATTCAGATGGTTTCCAGGATGGTTTATACGGCATCTATTACATAAACATTAGCTCTCACCTCGTATTATAATTAGCTGAATGTGCATTACAGCTGCGCAATTGTCCTCTTTAATTTGGTTCCTCTGAAGAGGAAGTAAGACACCTTCCTCATGGTAAACTCTTCAACCATGGTAAGTTGGCAGGGCTTCTTGGCCTGTTGGTCACAGTCCAAACCTCCTTTAATTCTTAGAAATCTGTGTTATTTATGGTTCCTGCATTCTTACAATACTTTGTATATTACCTGTCATTCCCAACCTTGTTTCAGTCATTCCCACTTGGTATCAATTAGTTTCCTTGTTAAGCTCTAATCACAGTATATGATCTTTGCTAACTACATTTCTAACTTAACCCCTTAATTCATTTAAGCTCTTAATTAAAATATATATAGTATTCACCATCTTAGTTGCATTCCTAGCTCAACCCCTTGACTCAGTCAGAAATGCAGACCTAGGCACTAGTCCTATTCCACAGGATAGAAATTCGCAGAACTGGTGTTAAGAGGGCTGGGCACGCGAGGCAACACCTGTTTTAACAACAACAATCTCACATCCATTACTTAAATTCTCCAAACTCCACCACAGGAAGTAGGAATAAGGGCTTCAGGGCTTTTTTAGAGCACATCCAACAGGAGCTGTATAAGGACAGGTGTCCTGTGGTCCCTTTGGGAGTTGGCAGGAAGGAATCCCAAATCAACAGCTGGTGGTTCTGCTAACTAGAAGAGACTTTCCCATTTTAACCCCTCTCCTGCATCATTTAGTTCTATTTCTTCCAATTAAACTTTTTAATTTTGGAGCAGTGTTAATGAGATCCTTTCCTGAACACCTGCAGTTATCTCAGGGATCTTTAAATGTTCCCCTTGTGAGCCATTACCCTCAGAGCTGCACATGAATGAGATCCCCTGCACTTATAGAACCCTTCTTGCTCTCTTGAATGCAATTGGCCCAATTTCTGACTTCAAAAATCAAACAAAAATGACCCAAATGAACACTTAAGCCCAAACACTGCAGAATCTCCTGTCACTAATACACTAGGCAAGCTCCCCCATTCTCCTCATGGGTCACAAAATCAGGGGGTATAAGTCATGTGGGCAGTCCCAAAGCTGGGAGCCATTTGTTGGTCACACCACTATTCATAATACTCAACATTCCTGGGCCTCCTTTCATTTATACACTTTAAAATACATAAGCACTTAAATCCTAGCCTCTTGATTCCCTGGTGGTATTAAGAGAACTCCTTCGGAACAGACAACAAACTGGTTGGCCAAAAGCCCAGGTCCCCAAGAAAACCACATCAATAAATATGAAAAGTTGGAGGAAGGAGGAAAAAATAAAAGAAGAAAAGAAAAGAAAAGAAAAGAAAAGAAAAGAAAAGAAAAGAAAAGAAAAGAAAAGAAAAGAAAAGAAAAGAAAAGAAAAGAAAAGAAAAGAAAAGAAAAGAAAAGAAAAGAAAAGAAAAGAAAAGAAAAGAGAAAAAAGAAAACGTTGACTTTTCTTTTGCTGGAGTCTTCCAAATGTTAGCTTTTAAACAAGGCTACTGAGAAACACCTAAAGGTCTCTCCTCTACCTCTCTCCAAAAGAGATTTCAGCTTTGCCCTTGCAGCAAGTATTTTTGATTCTGGTCATTCTGCCTTTATTGAAAAAAGTACACTCTACTATCAAAAAATTACTACTTGAAGTATATTACTTGTGTCACCAGAGACATGGTTCAGAGCTCTCTCGTATCTCCAGGTTTCACTGCTTTCTGGATGCATAAACAAACACAATACCAAAACAAACAAAAAACCAACAAAACAGAAACCAAACCAAAACAAACAAACAAAATAAACAAACCACAAAACCCGAAAGAAACAAACAAAAACAAAACCAAAACACCAAACCAAACAAAAACAAAAACCAAACTAAACAAACCAAAACAAAAAACAAAAAAACCAAAAAACCAAAACAAACAAACCAAAAATCAAAAACAGAAACCAAAACGAACAAACAAAAACCAAAACAAACAAAACCCAAAACAAACAAGACCCAAAAAACAAAAACAAAAAACCAAAAAAACACAAAAACCAAAACAAATAAACAAGAAACCAAAAACCAAACTAAACAAACCAAAACAAACCCAAAAAACCAAACCAAACTAAAAACAAAACAAAAAACAGAAAAACAAAAAACCAAAACAAACCAAAACTCAAAAATAGAAACCAAACCAAACAAATCAAAACCAAAACAAACAAACAAGACCCAAAAACCAAAAACCAAAACAAACAAAACCAAAACCTAAACAAAAACCGAAACAAGCAAAACCTAACAAACAAAAACCAAACCAAACAAACAAGCACAAAAATAAAACCAAACCAAAACAGAAACAAACAAAACAAAAACCAAAACAAACAAACACAAAACAAAAACCAAAACAATCAAACAAACCAAACAAATAAAAACAAAAACAAAACAAACATGCAAACAAAAAATAAAACAAACACGAAAAACAAAAAACCAAAGCAAACAAACAAATCAAACAAACCAAAACAAACAGAACAAAAACAAAACCAAAACCGAAACACGCAAACAAAAACAAAAACCCAAAACAAACAAAAACCAAAAACCAAAACAAATCCAGAAACTCAAAACAAACAAACAAACACGAAAACAAACACAAAACCAAACAAACCAAAACAAAAACCCAAACCAAAACAAAACCAAACCAAACAAACAAAACAAACAAACAAACAAAAACAAAAACCCAAACTCCCCATATTTGATGTTTGGTCAGAGATAGGCTCAGGAAGAAAAAACCCAGAACTGTAAAAGAATGAATATGCTATTAAAGAGCATCTGACACTTCAGGGAAATAGTGTATTTAAAGAGTCTCTATTTCTGCTGTAAGAACATGCTGTGAAATGTGTTCCTAAGCTCAAGTAACATTTTCACAGACAAATGAAAAACCTGCAGCTCTGTCCAGCTTATCAAGTCTCATTCAGTTGCCCATGAATCCATGTTTTTTGAAGACCACTCTGGATACTGCTTGGAGGGGAAAAAAAGGAAATTATGAAAGCCCTCAGATTTCTGTGGTAAAGAGGTATTCTAAATTTTTTGGATAAAATATGGCAGTTAATTATAATGCTATCAGATTGACCTGGATATCTGTAGTATTCCAGATAAACTGCACAGAGCTCAGCAACGAGCTTGTGTTAATTCTTGATACAGAGTTTAGAAGAGAGGTTTACTGAAATAACTCACCCAAATATATGTATTTCTGAATAGCAAAAATGATAGGAAAAAAGGAACATCTTTCAGATGACACTCTTCTCGAAGTTATTTGGCATTACCAACTGCAGAGCATCTGGTTTAGTTTAAAATGCCTTTAGATAGAAACTCCTTTATTCGCCTACATTTTTTTTCAGTTTTGGAGGTACCCCTCAATGTGGGTTTGCAGAGAGTTATCGGTGTAGCTGTAGCTGTGTCCTGAGCTCCGGCCATGGGGACACTTCTGCCAGTGATGACCTTGATGGGCACAAAGCACCTGCTGTAAAAACACCTGGTGGCCTGCTAACTCCATCCTGCTGGTCCTGGAGAGCAGGAATCCTCAGGTGCTCTCTGGAAAGCACAGGAAAAGGTTCCAGTTGAGCCTCTTTAAGGGAATTTTATCACTCACAACGAGGAGGAGCGATGTTTGTGTGGATTTCCAGCTAGCTCCATGTGTAGAGTATGTCTATCAAAGCACAGGCAAGAGAAGTCTCCTTTTGGTGGTGAGCATTAGAAAACCCTCATGTGATTAGCCTGCTTTTGGGTTTTGCAGTGGTTTTTGTTTAAACAAAACTATATGATAAGGAATACTATTATGCTGCTCAAGATGTAGCTTCCTATTTGTAGTTGGCTTTTCCAGAGAGGGCAATGATAGACCATCCAAAAAGCTTTCTAAAATGTAAAGGAAAAACAAGTAATCAAGATACTTAAAAGGCCAAGGCCGCCTATTCCCTCCAAAGAAAGGTGAAGTAGCCTTTATTTCCCCTGATAAACTGCACCTGAAAAAATGGCAGGAACCAAGGGAACATCCTTGAAGCTGTGTCAGGGAAGTTGAGGCTGCATAGCAGGAGAATGTTTTTCCCCCAGAGGATGGCCAGGCACTGAACAGGCTCCACAGGGCCGTGCTCACAGAGCTCAAGGAGTGTTCAGACAACGCTCTCAGGCACAGGGTGGGATTTTTGGAGTCTCCTATGCAAGCCCAGGGGTTGGACTCGAGGATCTTGATGTGTCTCTTCCCATTCAGTGTATTCCATCATTCTATGGAATGCATATCATATCTCCATCTTTAGTAAATTGCCTTGAAATATGCTTTACTAATTTGGCAATACTGTGATTTTATATTTTCAGTAACTCTTTTCCCCATCAAATTCTTTTGATATGTTTGTTATTACATGGAGTATGTCACTGCTTCAGAAATCTCTTTGTGGAGGTTGTAGGAAGTTGAAACCACTAGAGACTGTGATCAAGTAAGGTCATAGCAGCAGTTACAGTGCTGATCAAATGCACTTTTTACATCCTTATTCACTTCTCAAGTGTGGTATCAGAAGCTGCTTCAAAAGAGCAGGAGGATGGAACTTCTCTTAGACACTTTTGCAGTGCATATCTACCAGATATAAAAAAATCTTTCTAAAGCAACGTTAGAAATAAAAAATGCTAGGCTTTGCTATAGCTTTTTATTATTGTCTCCAGTAAAAATTTTCAAGAGATACTTTCACTGGCTTCTCTTAGCATCTCATTTCTGCCTAAGAAGGTGATGTATAAGAAAGAAGTATAACTTTTGGACAATTACAGTTCTGAAGTCAGCACATTCTGTTCAGTTTCACTGAGTGAGAAGGACCTTAAATAAGCTCTCGCTCCCCTTTTGATCATGATGTTAGAATGAGCCCAAAATCTAGCCAGCTCTCCTCTAGTTTGAGCTACGTGTGAACATGAGGACCCACTGTAGAAATTCCCCTTGTGGGCAGTGCTCACATCTTTGCTCCCAGAAAATGGAGACTGATACTATTTGTATATCACTGTTTAGGCAACTGTTCAGGCTGCTGTTGTAGATACCATACAGGTGTTCAGAACAAAAATTAGGCTTCAACTCCACAGGCTGTAAAAGTTCTCTGCAAGTTACAGAACGTAGCTTGAAAGAGAATGAAGTTCAGGATGTCCAGTGGATTAAGCAAATTCTAAGACAAACTGCTGCTAGGTGATCCCTGTAGTTTATTACCGTGTATTCTACAGACAGAGGTACTAACTGGCTGTGGGGAACAGATACTGCACAGAGTCTGATTTATTCTGGTTCCACCATTGTTCTATAGCAGCAGTACAAGAGTCACAGGAGGGTGGAAGACTCACAGAAAGCTGAAACTATTTTAGATCAATGAAGCAGCGTTATTTTCCTTTTTCACAAGTGCCATGCTAGATGAAATACCTTTATTTTTAGGTTTTAATGTTGGATTTGTAACTTACAGGGACTCCAGTGAACCATACCACGTGCTTTTGCTTACACTGAGGAATGGCAAAGCTTCTGTAGGAGCCTTGAATCCAGAAATGTTTGGCCATTGCCGTCAGCATCCCAGGCCCTTTGCTTTTTCTAGAGGTAGGAAATGGTGCAACATGCTCTCTTCAGCAGACTCATAAAGAATAAAGGAAGAGTGTTTATGGTGCAATTCAGTACTCCTTGAATTGCTGAACATGTTGACAGGGAGAAGCTTGTCAGTGAACCAGTGGTGAATATCCAGCACAAACAGATGGCTGATCTGGATTCAGCTCTGTGCTGTAAAGCACACAACAGTTCTCTCTCTTTTCTCCTGATGATGTCAGATGAGTGATGGGGCTGTGCACAGCAGCCTCTGAGTGCCTGCATCTTCACCAAAACTGCCTGGCCTTTTGCTGTAGGTGCAGAGATTATTTCTTCCCCTCCTTTGCCAGACCACACAAGACAGACTTGCCTCCTGCAATCTTGTTGTGCTGGGATTCAGCTTGCGAGGGCTCTTCTGAGGAGTGAAGGAAGGAGACAGAATATTAGCATACAGCTATTTCCACTTTTACTGCTGAGGATAGACTCAGCCTTCCTGACTGCCCTGCAGGAGAACAGAGGTGTTTGATCAGGGACTTTGCACTGCTGTGCAGGGCTCAGCCTCAGGTGAGTGTTCAGGAGGAAGTGCTGGGTGCAGCAGCATGTTGTGAATGCAAACCTCTGTGTGCTGCTGAGATCTGCACACGTGCACACACCCCCCTTTCACTAAAGAGTGCAGGAGACATTTGAGCTTTCCTTCTTTCCCTCCCTTCCTTCCCCTTCTGAGACCAGCCCAGTGGCAAAACTAAATTCAGGTTTTAGGAGCTGGCTCAGCTGTACCATGCAGTATTGATGCAGTGGAGTGGGCAAAGTCTGTGTGTGCATTCAGTTGACAGCCCACAGCAAGAGGTTCACCCTACAGGCTGTAGGGCTCTCATGGGAAAAGGAGAGGCACAGTCGAGGTTCTGCCAGGCTGTTCTCTCAGATGTGGTCTTAGTGCCTTGCCAAGACACCCTCGCAGCTCTTTCTACTAGGTACCTCTTTTTTCAAAACAGTTTTCAAATGTTTCCATTCCAAAAGGCCCACAAACAAACCGAAAACCCCAAATCCCAGCCTTCTTGAAAATGTTTGCCAAGTTTACCAAAGAAGGAAGATGGTTTCAGCTGAACGTTCCTTTATTTGTTGTAAATAAATCAAATGTTGACTACATGAACATCTCTCACTTCTCTTGTTTACAGCCTACACTGACAGTTAAGCTCTTAGAAACTTTCAAGTAAACCTCATCTGCAGAAATCTTTCCTTTTGACAGGCTCTGAAAATGTCCAGGTTTTTTTGTTTGGTGGTTATGTCGGTGGGCTTTTTTTGCATAATGTATTGGGTACCTTCCTGAAGGAGTTTACATACCTGTTAAAATAAGTGCACTCAGAGATGCCAACAGAAAAAGATGCATAAGTATATAGTTTATTTATGCAGGTTGCAGTCTAATAAAAACCCAGTCTCTTTATGTTGCCATGTTTGTGAATATTTATCATCATAAGCAAGTGGCAGAGAGAGGCTTGACTGAGGAAGTTATTGTCACCGATAGAAAACAACGTCCTGAGAGAAAACAGGTTCTTGTAAAGTCCCAGGTAAAAGCTGTTGTCAGTTTCCTCTGTGTCTCTCAAGTGGCCCTGAGCAAAACCAGCCCCATAAATTAAGGTGCTCGAGGACAGTATGTAAGAGAACAGACATTCTGCCAGCTCCCCTTGGGTGCCCAGTAAGGATCCCCTCATTTTCTCTGATAGCAGCTGGGTGAGCTAATTGTGAGGCTGAGGAAGCATCAGCAGGCTGCAAGAAATCATCAGTCACCTCCGCATCCACCTGCTAATTCTGAGTGCATTTAAGCAAAGCTGTTGCTCTCAGCCGTGCGGTGCAGAACACAGACAAGTTCAAGGCTCTGCATGTAAACAGCAGATGTGTGTCAGTAACTAAAAACACAGCCCTCTCTTCCAGCACCAAACCAAGACAGAAGAGCAGCAAGAGCAGCTGGAAACAGGCTTTGCTTCCATGATTTTCCCAGGCACGCGCAGCTTGACGCGCCAAGTTGATCCAGCTCTTTGAAACCACTCATTGTGTGCTGGAGTGAGTCTAAGGGGTGTGAAGCCTTCACTTCAAATATAGAACAGCAATTGATGCTGGATCAAGCATAATAGGAAGGTTGGATGAGCCACTGAGAGAAACTGTGGTACAAAGGAAACTCTTTAGGGAAAATAAAAATGTAGATGATCACGTTTGAATCACTGTGCAAATTTATATTGAATCGGTATTTTGACTGAGGAAGTGTCTTCCAGGTTTTTCACCTGATTTAGGAGCTCTAAAGATGGTTTAGTTTTATAGTTTATAGTTTTCAGGCATTGCTTGGGTAAAGCATTTTTAAAAAGTGCTGCTACGTCAAGTCTTCAAAATCAGCCTTGCCTATTGTGTGCTTCATAAACCTTTATCATTACTCTCTGAGCTCCATAAACAGTGGGATGAGTCTGTACAGAGAGAGCAGGAACAGGTCGGTCATTTGTGGTCACACTGAGCAGGGCTTGACTCTGCATGGACTTCCCTGGAAATCTCAATCCACCCAAGAGGGCGAGGCAAAGATTTCTGCCAAACTTGAGCCAGAGAGAGGAAATCTGCTCATTATTTTTGGTCAGGCAGTGGAGGGATATCTGTACTGTCATGCTGTTGATGTTCAGGCTGTCTCTGTGCTGGTTTGGGCTGCTGTAGAGTTAGTGTTCTTCTTCTTCTTTGGATTTGTGCTGGAAGCAGTGTTGGTAGCACAGGGACGCCTTGGGCATTGCTGAGCAGAGCTCACACAGAGCCAAGGCCTCCTCTGGCCTCACTGACCCCACCAGGGAGGGGCTGGGAGGGGACAGAGCCAGGACAACTGAGCCCAAGGGAGCCAAGGGAGATCCCAGCCCAGGTGGGGCCACGCTCAGCACACACAGCTGGGGGCAGGAGAAGGAAGTGGGGACATGGAGACACCTGCCCGTCCATGGGCAGTACAGGTTGAATTCCTTGTTCAGTTTTCCTGCAGGTGCAGCTGTTGCTTTACCTATTAAAATGTCTGTATCTCAGCCCTGAGTTTTCTCACTGCTACTCATAAAATTCTCTCCCCATCCCACCAGGGGCAAATGAGTTGGTGGCAGTGTGGGGCTGAGCCATGACAGTCTCTGAAGGGCAGCCTCAGGATATCTCACCAGAGTGTTTCAGGCTGAGGGGAAAAAAAAAATAGGTTATTTGGCACCTGCAAACAATACTTTTTTCTTTGTTGTGAGTTATCAATACCTGACTGAAGTACGACAATTCCTGCAATTGCTTAGGGAAGGAAAAGGGGAAATGAAATGTATAGTGAGGAGGAATGAGGATTGAGGATTATAGTTCTGGTTTCCTCCTGAGCACATGGTGCAGAAGGAAAGGAGAATTTGCCAGATGACACACTGGGAGCAGCTGCGCTCACCGACACTCTGAGAAAGAATGTTGCTGCTTCCACAGATTCGTGCTCTCAGACACTTCCATAGCCCGTCAGAGATATGTCATTTTTGGTGCATGTTTATATTGTCAGACAAGCATCCAGGAGTAGCTGTCCATTCTCAAAGCAATTTTCAAGGCTTGATGCATCCTGTGGAATCTGTCTGGCCCATCAGTCAGACTGGACAAGGAAATAGTGTTATGGAAAACAAACACTCCAGTTCCTGTTTGCCTCAGTCCAGCTGGTGAAACTCCATGTGTGTAGGAACACTGGGTCCACATAGAGTGTACTTGGGACAATGTGCTGCTGAAATCTAGAACAGCAGGGTACAAAGTGTGTGCTCTGCTCATTTCACTGATGGGAACAGAATTTTGCCACTGACTGGACTCTGCACGTGCCCTCTCCTTATTAGAGCTCTTACTGTTTTCCATGCTGGAAGCCTGAGTTGCAGTGTGCCTCTGCAAACCTCCTGTGGCAGCCCCTGCTTGTCACAGCCCTCAGGAATTCCTGCAGCTGGCAGTCCTCCCTAGAAATCCAGTGGCATTTGTACTGTCTTGCAGCACTGCTGCCTAAGTCAGCAGGTACTAGCTGAAGCCAGCCTTGAAACTTGGTGGAATTTTGGAATTGGAATTTTCAAAGCCAAGAGATTCCCTCAGTACTGAGATATGGGCTGCTTCTCTTATTAAATGCAAATACTAGAAATGTAGTATTCAAGTAATAAAATTTTTTTTCAACGCTCTTATGAGAATGTTACCAACATTTCTAGTTTATTACATATAACAGAACAAATGCTAGCTGTATCCTGCACTTACCACTTAGAATGCAAGTATCATGAAAGAGGTTTTAAAGTATTACATGTTTTGGTAGCATTTGTGGAAATCAAATGTAATTATTGGAATAATATTATTTTTATATCGAACAAATTTTTTATAGTTGAATAGTATTAATATCAAACTATTTCTCTAATTATCCAGTATTTCCTCTGCACTCATGCAGCTCTGGTGTCACAGAGAGTGAAATAAAGTGAATGTTAAAGTTCACATACACATGCACAATGAAAAGTACACGTTAGATGTGATGCTGCAGAAGGTACTGTTTAATTTTAGCCCCTTAATTGGTCTCTTGGGCTGGAACTGGGCTCCCATGTGTTTGTGTCAGTGCTGTGGGGTCTCAGCTCGCTGCTAGGTGTGCCTCTGATGGGGCAGGGCCCTGGCTCTTGCAGGATGCCAGGTTTTCTCTCCGCTATGTGCTGGACTTCCATGGGAGCACTCAAGGTGTACGCTGGCTGCCTGGGGATGCTGGTGTTGGGAATTGGAATTTTGGGAGCAGCCAGCCACTGCAGAGCTCAGGGCTGAGCCCTGTCTGTAACCCAGGTCCTTTGTATAATGGAACTTGCATTTACTTTCACTCACATCAGCCTTGCAGGACCAAAAGGGGCCTACAAAAAATCCCTGGAGAGAAATTTTTACAAGGACATGTAGTGATAGGACAAGGAGTAATGGCTTCAAACTGAAAGAGGGTAGGTTTAGTTTAGATAACAGAAAGAAATTCTTCCCTGAGGCCCTGGAGTAGGTTGCCCAGAGAAGCTGGGGCTGCCCCATCCCTGAAATTTTCAGGGCCAGGCTGGATGGGGCTTGGAGCAGCCTGGGATAATGGAAGGTGTCCCTACCCATGGCAGGGGTTTTGACACTAAATGAGCTTCAAGGTCTTTTTGAAGCAAAGCCAAACCATTTGAGCATTCTGTGATTTTTGGGCCTCCAGTATAAGTAACTTGCCCAGTCTTCCTGAAATCCCCTATTCTGTGCAGCCAGCATGACCTGCATCATCTGCTTGTTTTTGCTGCCTCTGCCTGCAGCGTCCTGAGTACAACAGCAATTTGCAATTTACTTTCTTTTCTGCCTCTGCCATGTCCTTCATTGTAAAGCACAGGCCCTCAGCGTAGCAGCATCTGTGTGGGTCTCCAGCACAGAAACAGAATTAAGGATTTTTTCTTCCTTTGAAGAGCAGGGCGGTTCTTTATAGAAGGATCAGCATGATCAGCTCACTGGTTTTCATGCACTTGTTTGCTTGTATGAAGGTTTTTTCTGTCAATGGGAGGAATGTTTAGCATCTGATTTTCTCAACTGAAAAGATTTCCCATCTGTATAATTAGCCTTATTTATACAATTAGAGCTTAACTACTAATTGCTTGGGGGCTTTTTTAGTTTGCTTCCTTCTATGTAGAATATTCATCAGACAGCTGATATTGGAAAATACGAGATTGAACAGTGTTGCTGCTTTTCATATTCCTACAAGGAATGTGTTTGTCACTGAAGCAATGACTTTTGAATGTTATCTAAACACTGTTTAATGTTAACTTTTTTTTTCCTGAGTGATATCATGATGAATTCTGGAGGGAAAAAAAACTGCCTTAGTGAAATTTCATCACATAAATAATCCAGTTGTGCCAAGAAACTCTATAATGACCTCAAGGCTTAGCAGCTGCCAAATACACCGCTTAGCATTAACCACTCTTCTTGTGATATCAAAGTAATACACAATGAACACTGCCAAATCTGCTTTCTCTAACACTTAATGTATCTTTTTTAAACCTAATTTAGTGTCTGCAAATGGCATTTGCTTTTATAATAGTAGTGTGTGCTGCTGCTCTACAGTGTCCATCTCTGTCTCTCTAGCATGGTAGGGGCTGTGGCGCATCCTGTACATCTTATAAATTAATAATTCAGTTATCCAGTAAAAATAAAGTAGTGTGAACATGCTGGTGAGTGAGAGCTATCACACGCACTTACAAAAAAAGACAGTCCAAACTTCAATGTCATCTAATAATAATAATTTACCAGGCTCAAAATGTAAAGCATTTAGTCATAAACTGGATCATCTTTATAGAAATTTGAAAGATTTTAGAGATTGTATAAGCATAGCAGTGGAATTATGATTTCTTCTTAATTTCTAAGCCATCCTCTCAAACAGAAAACAAGGTATGCACAGTGGAACCTGCTCAGCTCGTGGTGGTTGGCTTTCTTCTCTCAGGGAAACCATCTCTGCAAGGCTTCCCTCTGTGCTGGCCTTCATCCCTTGCAGTGCTTTGGTACACATCCTGAAAGGCCCGGCACTCGAGGGATGTCTTGGTTTGGAAAGACAGGTGCCTGCTAAAGGAGACAGGAGCCTCCCCTAAAATGGAGAATGCAAACCCTCCCCACCCCTCCGAATTGCTATGAATTTTAAATAAGAGGCTCTCAGGCAAAAAATATGGGAGCAGGAAATAACAGTTCTTTAATAGGGAAGGGAAAAAATAAAAGGATAAAATACAACAATGCAATACACTAGAACAGCACTGACAGAGTCAGAACTCAACCTGACACCCTGTGGGTCAGGGTGTTGGCAGCAGTCCAGTTGGAAAAGGGGCTGCAGTCCTCCTGGAGTGTCAGGCGTGGTTCTGTTGGAGCAGGGCAGTCCTGTAGGAAAAGGGTGAATTCTTCCTCCACAGATCCGTGGAAGCAGAAGCAGCTGCTGTTCCTCTGGGGAGTCCAGTGGAGAAGAGCGGTGCTGGTGTGTCAGAATCTCCAGGTTATATCTGGGTAGGAATGCTTGGCTCCTCCCTCTGGGCGGAGCATCTCACAATGGGATGTCACAGTTCTTATCAGTCATGGGGTGACATTCAATAGCCCCTTATCAGCAGATGTTCCCTGCTGAGGGACCTTGATTACGATCACTCAGGAAGAGAGATAAGGAGAATTGCCCACTTGATACCAGACAACTGCCATGCAGATGGCAATAGAATACATCTGGCCTTGCAAACTGGAACAAGGGAAAAGCAGGCAAACTGCAGAGGCTGCTGAAGGCAGAATGCAGCAGGGTGGGGCTGTGGCTTCTTCTCTGCTGTGCTCCGTGCCTTGTGCTCGCTGGGCAGGGCGGCGGAAGGGAACACTCCTGCTCCCAGAGCATGGCATCTTCCTTTGAGTCTGCCTCAGCTTCATCGGGACCTGATGCTCAGCTGGGTGACCTGACGCTCAGCTTAAAGGCTTTTAATCTGTTGCCCTGGTTTTTTAAGTTTTTCTAAGACTCCCGATGTTTACATTCTTGTAACAAATTTTCTCACATTGTTTTGCATTGTTTTATGGAGGAGGAGAAATTTAATGGACTGTTGGTTTGTCCAGTGTCATTGGAGAGGTGGCACCATCACCCTCCAATCCACTGTCACTTTTGGAAATCTATAAACGTTGGAGTCAGAAATTAAAAGTTCTCTTTTTACTTTGGGAGAGCTGCGTGTGCGCATTATTTCGTGTCCTATAGCGACAGAAATCAGTGTAGCTGATTCCGGGCTCATTAAGCAGGAATAGACAAATAACTGCTCTGTTTTCTTCTATTTGTAAAATGGAAATTACAGTGTTAAGAACTTTGGATGAAAAAGTTCTGCTCTGGGTTGTTATTTGTGATGTTTTAACCCAGCAGTGAAGGCAGGATTAATGGTCAGGCATTTTAAAAATACTTGCAGGATTTTCCTAACTGCAGTAACTAAAAATCAGCCATTGATACAGGTGTTATTACTGTTACTACAGGATCCATAAATTGTACTGCTTCTGTGGTGTCCTTTGGTTTGCATGGCTATACAGCCCTTCCCTTAGCCCTCAGATAAAAGCACACCTATTATACATGTGCCCCTCTTTTTGTCTGGGAGTTGATCTGTTAATATCCTGACTTGTTTACTGCTTAGGTGGCGATTGCTACTGTCCATTACCTGTTTGTAAACACTTCTAGATTTGGGTTTTCCACTACTTTTTATAGCCTCATGAGGCAAAAAGTATTTCTTCATGTTCAATGCTTTCATTTGCATTGCCATCCCAATTGTCATTATTTCTAGCTAATTCTGTAGAAAAATTCTTAAGCCTCAGTTAATTCATTCAGTAGGATATGGTTGGCAACAGACAAAAATCCTGGCATTTCAGGGGATCTCATAAAAACTGTCAGAACTGCCATTAACTCATAACTCCCTCTGGAGTGGCTCCGATGTCTTTTAGAGCCTCTGAGATCAGCCTTTCTATTTTGCCAGGCTGAAACTTTTCTTTCACAGCATATGGCTCCCAAACAGTGCATTTAGCTGTAGCTGTGTACTTTCCTTTGTTCATGCCCAGAGTGTTAACAGTATAGGATTGAATTAAACTTCACTAAGACTGCAGCAGTTAGGATCTTCAAATACTTTTCTCCAAAGCACTTCTAAACTACACAACCTCATAAGAGAATTGGGAAAAAACCAAAAGAGAACTAATGCGTAAGAATTCCCATAAAGAACTTGATTGCTGTCACCGAGTGAACCAGCCACAGATATCACACTGATCAGCAAAGTTTAGAGCTTTTTTTTCCCCCTCCAAACTCTTTGAAAGCATGGGTGCCTGAAATGGGTGCTCCAGGTTTGGACAAGCTCGGGACAGTTAAAAGTCCTACATTACATTCAGAGCTCAGATTCAAGTGACATCATGAATAGCTTAAATTAATTACCTGCTTCAGTCAGACTGGATTGTCTCACAAAACGCTTTAAATCAAATGAAGCACAACACTTCAGTGAGAAATATTCCAAGTGTCTGTCCTTACCACTCTGTCCCTCTTGGAAGGTGCAAGGGGTGCTGTGGATAGCACGTTGCAAGGCTTGTTTCCCCAGGATAAAGCAGCCTTCAGGGGATTACAGCAGCCAGGCTCCTGAACTGCTGATATGCAGCCTAGAGATGTGTTATTTCAGGTGCCTGCTGCAAGAATATATTGGACAAAATGCCTTGTGAGGTTGTGTAGTTTAGTGTAAGCTGCATGTGAGTGAAACCTCTGGCCAGCTGTGATTTGTGCTGACTTTTACCAGGCTGTAGAAATTCTACAGCAGGGCAAGCTCCACTTCAAACCCCTGCTCCCAAATGGGATGTCACAGAAATAAGGGTTGTTTGAAAACTAAAGAAGTGCTGAAGTGTGGTGAGGAGCCCAAAGGACGCCGAGGTAGAGCTTTTAAAGAGTGCTGTGTGTGGCACACACCCAGGGCCTCAGAGCTGGAATTGGGGCACCCTCTGCTCCAGGGGCCAGCTGCTGCACTCAAATAACTGCAATCCTTTCTTTCATTTCCTTTCCAGGGTGGCATCCGCTGTCTTCACACTTCTTCATCATTTTTAGGCAAAACTGGAGAATTCTTAGGTTCTTTCTGGCAGCTGTAGACTGCAGTACCTCCTCCCCTCCCTGTCCCTGGATAATTCCCATGACTGTTTCAGGTGCACTGCTTGGGGTGCTAAAATAGCTCATGAAACACAGAAACTGTCTGCTCCCATCCCCACTCTGTTCAGGATGCCTTGAATTCTTGGTGGCTAACAGGCTGCCAGCTTCCTGGCAGGGAGGAGTATTGATTTCCATACCCAGTAAGTACCTTGTAGGCAATTTTCCTTTTTAATTATTGTTCAATGAGCACAGCTGGACACAAATAAATTGACGTAATAGTTAAGGCCTCTTAACAGCTCCACTCCCATCTCCTGAGGCCTTTCTTAGCCTCTAGGATTTTTATAAAGATTTTATTTCCCCTAAAAATAATTACAAGATAATCTAATTACTTTGTTACAGTTCTTCACATAATTAACCTTGCTATTTTCAAACTTGAAGAAATGAGATGGAACATACCTATATTAATGCCGGAATGATAGAACACTATATTAATCTGAAGAGCTAATATTTCTTAAAGTGACTTCTGGGTTTTCTTTTTTTTTTTTTTTTTTTTTTTTTTTTTTTTTTTTTTTTTTTTTTCTGCTATGTTCACTAAGCATCTTCCCAGCCGCTGCCAAACAAAAACAATATTTATCTGATTTTTACTATACATCAGTAAAAACATAAGCAGTATGAATAGCAGGAAGGACCAGACACAGGGGTTTATTTTAAATGGGAATGGGCTTCATGGAATCTGCTAGGAATGTGTTTCATGGAATCTGCTAGTGTGAAACAAATGTTGATGGGCCTGAAATGTGGAGTGGAAAAAAAAAAACATGCAGCAAACTGAGTGTCTTGTCATAGTTTGTAGGCTAGGTACTTCCTTATCTATTTCCTTTTCCGACATAGGAATTCTTGAATTCTGTTTTTCTGTTGTCATTTCATACAGATAGAGAACTACATCAAAATCTCCTTGGAACAGATGTAATTTTATTCATTGTTCATCAGTATCTTCTGAGTAGTCTTGGAAAGCCACTTCCTGATAACAGTGGCTGAGAATTTCAGTTCTTCTGCAACTATGTGTTTGGTGAGTGGGTTGGAGACCCATCCTTGCATGAGCAGAGCTTCAGGCAAGCAAATTCCATAAGGTGTGTGAAATGTTGGCTGGGACACATCTGCTTTAAATTCTCAGCATATTTTCTAAAATTTAGTAACGCTTTGAGGATCAAGGAGGATGATAAAAATAAATTATCTGAATACCTAGGATACCTCTACAAATAGCAGTAGAGAGATCCCACTCTACTGGCTCTCAGAATGTCAGAAAACAATATTTTTTATTTTGTTTTCACATAGAGTGTTTCAAGGAAAAGTCAGAGGGGAATATAGCTCTCTTTTTATGCAGGATAAAAATTATTTTTAAAAGAGAACTGGACTTAGTCAATTTTGCTATCCCATATTCAGTATTTAAAGTCTCTTAACATTTTTCACATAAACTAGGTGTTTCAGGGGTTTTCTCCTATTATATTCATAATAGAAAATATATTACTGTTATAGATGAGTAGTGTAATAGCTGGCTCTCAATTAAGAGAGATTTTTTATATATATATATATATATATATATAAAATAGATATTATATAGATATATATAATAATATGGATATATATATTAAGAGATATTATATAGATGTATAGTAATGTTATTATAAAATGTCATTCCATACTCCTCTTTCCCTGCCCCCCTTGCAACAGCTTTAATTGTCAAGACATTTAAAGGAGGCTGGGTTGGTACCAGGAGGAGCAGCAAAACAGCACCTGACCTCCAATCAAGATGTGAAAAGTAATGTCCACCAATATCCATTGGTGGACATTACTTTTCACATCTTGATTGGAGAAAGAGAAAGAGCTGACTGACAAAACTTGGCAGAGAAAGAGCTGACTGACAAAACTTTCAGAGGGGCTGAGGGTATAAAAGGCAGAGCATCCACTTTGGAGATGAGCCATGTGGCTGGCAGCCACAGGGGGGGCTCCCAGCCCAGGAATTTTTCCTTATTTAGTCCTTTTGTTGTGTTTTTTGTTAAGGTTTAATAAATCTTGAAGATTTTAAGAAGTGAGCGATTGTTTCTCACATTACCTTTTGTGAGGAGCTCACCATATTGTTGAGGATAATTTTTTCACAAAATTTCGGTGGAAGGTAACAGAGCTCTGCCCCAGTTCTGCTTGTCTCCAGTGAGTCCCCCATGAGCTGAGTGTCAGCAGTTCCTGCTTTTCCAGCAGTGCCACTTGGAAGCACCATTCTCCTTTCAGGGCCCCCTATATTTCAGGCAATTTCCATGACAATTTCTCAGAATAGGCAGCTTAGGCTTTTCAGCTGAAGGGGTTCAAATGGATGTTTCTGTCTGGAACAGTCTGGAAGCTGCTGCTCCATTCCAGCAGCTCTCAGGCAGCTCAAATCTGCACATCCACAAAGCACAGCTTGGGAAATGCAAGTAACTAACTAAAGAAACAAAGTGCCGTGGAGAAGGATATGCAGAGTCCATGACAGTTGAGTTGAAAGGGAGTTTTCCCTGCTTTGAGTTCTCTAAAAGCTGCTGTGAATATTAGCTGTGGAAGAACTGAAAGCTAGTTTAGGCCTAAATTGAGAGCATCTCTGTGTGGATGGAAGGCTCTCTTGGTTTTATTGGATTTTAGTAAAAGCGCATAAGATAAAACGACATCTGAAGTGAAATATAAACCCACTCTTTCCTTACTATTTCAGGTTCTTCATCCAAAACACTTTACAGGAATACCTGAAAAGTCTTTATGATGGAAAAAAATAAATTTCCAAAGGTTCTTTTGCCACTAGCTACCAGGTATTTAAATCTTTGCCTTTTGCCAGGAAAGCTCTGTTGATAAATGATATAGATGGTGCCTTGGCAGGTGGGAGAGCCATCTGTATGGGTGCATGCATTTCCTGCTGAGAGCAGTGTGTGCTGGGTATGGACACTGCAGAGGTCACTCTGCCCGGCACCCCAAGGAATTTGAGGACTTTCTTGCTCTATACCAGCTGGTTTTTTAGAGGGTTTTTGCCTAAGGATTTGTCAGATGCCTTTGAGTATACAAATATAGCCTGGATTTCTGTTGTCAGCATACCTATTGATAGCTGTAGAAAATACTTTGATAGATAATGAGGCAAAATTTCCTTCACAAAATCTGTTTCTGGCAATGCCAATTTGGATATAAAGGGATTCATTCTGTTCTTTATAACAGTTTTCACCAATTTACTTGGCTTTCTGGTCCACGATTGCCCAGAACTCCCTTGGGATCGAAGCAAATTTAAGCCAGAAGTTAAACAGCACCATTGGTAGTTAAATCTTCAGTTTCTTCTGCTGTAAGCAGTTATCATTTGGTGCTGGTGACTTGTTACTGCTCATTTGCTCATCAGAGAATTCTTTTTGAGTGTCTTCTGGCATTAAGCTTGATTTGAGATAGACTCTGTTGTGTCTTGCTGTAGAGAGAGGAGATTCCAGAGTAGGAGTCTTTCCAATCTCCTCTACCAGAAATGCAAACAGGATTTTTTTTTTTTTTCCCATCTATGGCTTTATGGTCACTAAGTTCTTCTTCTATATCTTCATCATTTTATGACCCTACAGATTCTTATCAGAATTCTTTAGTCTGTGGTTTTTGGGACTTTCGAAAGCTGTTCCTCAAATGGGTTTTGTTTTTTTTTTTTTTGGTAGGTGTCCTGGTTTAGGGCAAATTTTGGAGGAAACCTCCAAACTGGGGTTCCTCTAGAAAGCAGATTCAAGCAGCCCCTCCTGGAACTGGTTTGGGAAAAGATTTCCTTGGAGGAAAGTGGAAAAACCTGTTTATTTAACAGGCAAAGCATTCACCAGCACAAAAAATGAACAATATTAAACGATAAAACCTCTTGCTGCTCCGAAGAGATGCCACACTCAGAAAGTCCCTTTGTGGGCTGTAGCTGGGCTCCCTCACTTTCTGATCAGTCTCTCATCAGTCCCTCCAGTGCTGGCAATGCCACAGCCAGGCCCAGCCTGAGAGCTGCCAGTGTTCTTCTGGGTGCTCAGTCCAGGGCAGGTTCAGCCAGCTCCAAGGAAAAGAAAACCCAAAGTCCAGGGAACTTCCCTGCCTCAGCTAGCTAAAACTAACCAAAAGCAAAGGAAAGCTCTGTCCTGCTATCTGTCCATGCTGCAGACAGCACTGTCCAGGAGAAGGATGCGGGGAGCAAGTGCAGTTTCTGAAAACAAAATGTGTGCACCTTGTCTCCCCCCACCTTTGCTCTCAGAACCAGTCTTAAAAGGTGTAAAACTTATTTCTGGGCCAAACAGATGAATGGGGATACAATTCAGCATCAGAAAGTGACCCCAGGACATTATGTCATTTATACAGTATCTGCCTGAGCTTATGGCCCCTTCTGGTTTATTCATCTGGACATGGAACCACTTTGCTGTTCAGCAACACTGGTTTCTTCAGGCCTCTCCTAAGTTTCTAGGAGGCGAGATTTATTTGTAAACAAAGCTGTCTCTGAACACCCTTCTTCCCGCCTTTAAGAATTTTACTTGTTTCAAAACAATAAAAGGAAAACCTGGTCCGGGCACTGCTTCCAGTGAAGCCAAGAGTTGCTTCCTCCTCTCTGAGTTTCCTGGCTGTCCATAAAATCCTCATTCCAGGCAACCTGTCCCAGTATGTTTGCCACTCTGCACTGGGCATAAGTGAAGCTCTCCCATCACCATCTTGTTGCACAGTTGAAATATGTCAGTAACAGTATTTTTCTTCTCCTTGCCCAGAATATCAGTTTCATGGGATCACAGCTTATTAAACTGACCAGAGGGCTTGGCCAGTTACTTTTAAACCACTCTTTAACATATGATTCCACTTACTGCTTGGTACAGCTTACTGCACCTTTGATATATTCTTTGATTTTCATCTTCCGGGGGCTCTGATTGTTTTCTTTTCCACTAGGCATCCTGTATGTTTATTATTCCCATATTTCATGTTCATATTCCATATGTCAGTTCAAAGTGTGTAGGGCAGCAAGGCAGGCAAGCAGGTTCCCCATCTTACTGCTAACATGGATGCAGAAAAACATGTAAAAGTTCTTTTTAATCTCTGTAGAGCTATTTTTTTAATGCAGAACTGTTGGTTTTCTTTGCTGTTTCCTATTTGATTATTTCTAGCTTCCATCCTATCTTTTATATAAATCCTTTTGACTTCCCCAGAGAGCTTTTCTGCACCCATCAGCATTCTCCTTCTCTGTTTCAGCAACTTTGCACAAAGCTGGCCCTGTTCCTAGGAGGTGAATTATCCAGCACTGTAGGGTGAAATTGTCACTAAGGTTCCTGAACCGAGAGTGTAGTTACCTCTCCTGGGGAGAATTTCTCAGGAACACCATTTCCAGCTGGGGTCAGGCCCTTCCTTCCACCCAAGAGGGACTGCTGGCCTGGAAGTGGTGGCATTGTGCTGACAGCATCAGCCCCCAGGGAGCTGCTGTTGCTGCATCTGTTGAGCAGTGCAGGGTGTTCTTCATTCACACTTTGGAGTTTTTCATTTCCCAGTCGGATGGGCAACCTTTCTCAGTTCATCCTGTCAGTGCTGAACTCCTTCCTGGAGTTCAGATTGACCAAAGCAGCAAACTTTCCCCCCCTATTTCTAGCAGTTGATTTGCAGGCTGAAAGCATGTATCTGCTTGATTCCCTTTCCACAAAACAATGCTAATTTTTACGGCAACAGCGGGGCTGAAGAACCCCAGGCAGACCTCTTCACACACACTGATGGGTTTGGTGTGCTCTTGACTTTCACAGTGCCTTTGGTTATCTGCCTGTTGCACAGAAGGGCACCTCAGCAAGTGGCTCTCCTATGTTTTCTCTTATATTGTGGTGTTAAACAGCTTTTTTGGGAAACCCTTCAGATTGCATCAGCTGTGTGGCGCTGGGTATGGCTTCCTGATGTGACAGAACAGCGCTGGGGTGTGCTGAGTAGAGCTTACTGCCTGTATCGAGGGTCACTCTGCTGGAAGGAAACCACAGAAGAGGGGTTAGCTCCAGAGTCCCAAAGTCGTTGTCTGCAACAGGAGGTTTGCACTACCAGATGGAAAGCACCAATTTTCTATTTTCGGAAGAAGTAACTTTGGTCTCGATGAGAAATAATAAAATCCTGCAGAACATGGTTCATTAAAATTGAGTTCAGTCTGGGATTACTGGTGAGGTTTGCCACCTGTGTGCCCTCCTGCTTGCCTGAGTGGATTGTGGGTGGTACAGGTACCTCAGGAAACAGCTTACAGGGACACGTATTTTAATACACAGGGTTGAACATCTGCCTCTTGTAATCAGTCACTGTCCCATTCAAAAATCATTTCTGGCACTCAGTCAACCAAAAATACCCGAGCACAGCCTGGTGGTTGGGTCAGTAGGAGTTTGTGAGTTGAAAGAAACCAGTTGGATTCACATAAAATACAGTTCAGTGGTGAAGTCTCGCTGTTGTTGCTGCTACAGCCCTTTTAATGTTCCTCACTCTGATTTGGCATTAATGAGTTCTTACAAACGTGGTCTCTGTGTTTATACATCTTGTTTCTACCCATCTGTCTTAGACCACGCTGGAGTTTTGTGTTTCCTTTTTTTGCTAAGCGTGAAGCAGCTGGCCAGGGCAGGTACAGTCACATACAGCTGTATACATGTTTCTAAATTCATGTTTCTAAATTAATATCTGCTCGATGAACGTCTGGGAGGAATCCCTCTGTTCCCCTCATGTGTTTCAAGTCTTACAGTTTGTTTGGATGTACAAATCAGTCTGATTTCCCACTTCTGCTCTGCTGAATTTAAATTTTTTTATGCTTTCTTTAGGCATTTCAGAAAATTGTCTGCTCTCATAAACATTAACATTTGAAACTAAGTTATGAATGTAAAATTATTCAGAAATCATGAAAAGTATCAACCATTGGGTACCAAACTGGCTGCAATGAGACCCCATAACATGCCCTGTGAGTATTTCTTGGATTTTAGCTTTGGTTTTGACTGCTTTAATTGCACACTTGGAACTGGAAATACTTGATCTGTTTGAAATGAGTGTTAAAAATAGTTGCAGTTTTCAACATTGTAAAAATAGCTTTAAAATTTGAGCGGTTGCTTTTTTCTTTGTCTGGTAGTCACAAATCTTCCAACCTTTGAGAGTCAGATTTCAGGTGTTATTTTTGCAAGCTAATGCTGCTGTGCATTGTAATTAAGCAGACTTTGAAGAGACATTTACAAATAATGTTTAAAAAGCCACCATAAAAAGCACTCAACAAACTTAAAATAGCTTTGTCTTCTCCCTGTTTGTTTTTTTCTCTTGTTGCTGCTGTTCACAGCCCTACAGGCAGCATTCCTCCGAGATGAGGAGACAGGCAGGGTTCATGCTTTATTTACCTTAATAGATTTTTGAAGCTAAGTCCTGTGCAGCTGTTTGAAAATTTATGGAATTCATTTCTAAAGCAAACCACTTGGATAACAGACATGGCTGTGATTCCAGTTGTGCCAGTGCCAGGAAAGCTTTTGGTTTTGTACTGTGAGCACTCTTTAATAACAGGTCTTGTATTTAGCCTTTTGGCTTCTGAAAGCAAATTACTCCCTTCTTGATATGCAGCTGATGGTGCTGCAGCCTCATGATTTAGCTTTCAGTTTGTGGCTGTCCCTGGCTGTTCATGTCTTTGCTGGCTCAGCCAGGCCTGGCAGAGGCACAGCACAGCTGAGGAGATGCTCTGATTGCAGCCCAGGGTCACCAACTGCACCTCTGCTGCCGTGCCCAGCACGAGCACGCTGTCGGTGTGACTGCCTCTCGTACACAGATGGCCTTTTAAAATGTGCTTAAACTCCTGATAGATTTCCAAATATTTCCAATTGACAGCCTCCTTACAAATTCCCATTTCAGGAGATGGGAGCCAACATCTCCATGATCATGTTTGGTCGTTCACACAACCATAACATTTGAATATGACGAGGAAAATTGGCTGTGCTAAAGCACAAGCTTTAATTGAAGTAAATGCCAAAAAAGATGTTTTTGTAATGAATGCATGGGTATTTAAGTAGTTTCCCATCACTTTAATATCAAAAATGTGCTGGGATCTGCCAAGTGACTTGGTAATCTTGGCTAATATCAGGGAAGTTGCACACAGTCAATGGCTTTAAGCAGCACTGTTACTCTGCACACTTCTCAGGATCTGGGCATTTTAGCAGCAATTGCTTGCTGCCTTTTACAACCTTGGCAGCAAGTGTCAAAGTGACTGCAGTTTTTGTCTAGGGACAGCAGTGTCCTGTAATTCCGAGGGACACTTGAGGAGACCACTCATGGTAGCTGAATGAGGACCTTACAACATTTTTCTGGGCTCTGACTTGGCTTCAGTGAAAGCTTAGCTTGGTTAAATTGGCCAGCCTGTGGGGGCTGCCATGCAGAGTGGAATACAGCATTTACACAACTAAAGCTGAAGGGACCTCATTCCATGGGAATTTCGCTGGATTGTTGGCAGTACCTTGGATAGACATTGTGCCCCGGCACAGCAGTGTCTGAGGCACAAAGCAAAGCAGGGCTGTCAGAGCCACTTCCATCTGCACACTGTGGCTCTGAGTGGCTCAAAATGACACTGGGGATTTTTTTACAGAGCAGAGGTACTGAGAAGCCCTTCACAGTCCTGCAATACCGTCCATGCCTCATGGCAAGTCATGTGCAGCTCCCCCCATCAGTGTTTCCTTTTCCATTATACTGTAGGCATGACAAAGCAGGGAAATGTTGCCAGAATTACACTCCAGCTCTTTCATCTGTGTCTAGAAACTGGCTCACACTGGCCATGGGAGCGTTTTAGATAGTATTTCCATCTTGTCTTGCTGTCTACTCATGATTCGTTTGAATACTGCCAGGTCTTATATATTTTGCTCCTGTAGGTTTTTTACTTTCTCTTGAGATTGTGCCTATTTCATCTCCCTTGCTTTTTAAGTGGAAAAACCTTCATTTTTCCAGAGAGCTTGAGGAAATTTCTTTCTCATATTTTTCTGTATTACTTTGTAATTTTCCTTCTTTGTGAAAGAAGGTTCTGCCTCAAGAGCTCCCAGAAGCCATGGCTGCCATTTCATTTCTGTGTTTTCTTTCCTGTTGTGGGAGGTTTTAAAGGTTTGGGGTTTTTTTAATTCGTTGTTAAGGGAGGGACAAAAATGACAGAAAACTGATCTTACTTGAGGGAGAGAGTGTTTTGCTCTGAGCATTCAAGGAAGTAAATTATTTTCTGTTCAAGAACCTCATCAGGTCTTAATTGACATTATAGGTAGCTACATGTCACACTAAGGAAGCCTAGTCATGTTCCTCTTTGAAAAAAAAAGGTGCAACCCCTGACATTATTAAGGTGCACTGCAGATTACTTTTCAGTGAAAAGAGCTGTATTTTCTCCAAAGCTGTATTTTCTCTAAAGGTGATATGATACATCTACCTTGTGTAGATGTATCATTTTACCATGTTGTAATTGATGAAAATTAGGCCTAGTACTTCTTTGTTCCTTAAAGTATGTCCACAGTCAGTCTTTTCAACCTGCAGCTTATACATAAGTCTAACGTGAGATTATCTAAGAGAAAATCTGGTGCCTAAATGCCCAAAATGTTGGAAAAGGCCTTAAATGTTGGGAAATGCCCAAAATGCATTTGGATTTCCACAAAGTTCAAATGAGGTCTCTTCGCCGAGTGCCTTTACAAGAACAGAAAAAGTCAAAGGATACGAAGAAAACATGACTTGAAGTCTGATAAAAGATACAAAACAACAAAAAAGAAGGACTAAATAGGTAATTTTCACTGAGGATGGAGATCGCTGGCATGTCCCAGGGAGATCTCATCACCTACTCACAGTCTCAGGCACGTGTATCAGGAATGAGGTGTTTGCTCAAGTCATGGCATTGTTTTTGGTAATAAAAGTTAAAGTGGCTGTGAAGAGGTACAGTGGGATCTCGAAATAACAGGTGATTAAGGGATCAAATGATAAATGAAGTGTTGGAAATGGAAATTACTGTACGTTGTAGAAGCCACTCCTGATCTGTACATGTAACATGAAGTGGTAGTTGTTACTTCCAGGTAGTTTTGGATAATTGTGCGACTGCATCACTCCAGTGCTCAGAGTCCACATCTCAGATGCAGTTCTGGCACCTCTCCTCTCTCAGAAAGATAGATGAGGAGCCCAACGAGGCTTATTGCATTTTTGAAGCTGTTCCATACAAGGAATGACAAAGAAGGCAAGTCTTCATCTTAGAGGAGAGAAAACTGTAGTGGTATGAAATAGAGAGCCTGTAAAATAATAAGTAGGAAATAGTGAGAAGGGGAGGATTAGTACATGTTTTTCGTAGTGGGGATAATACTGGGAACTGGGTTCTAAAACAGAAGTAGTCTTTTTTCCCCAGGCCTATTATTAAATTCTGTTGCTCAAAAATGTTGTGGATACCAAAAATATAGCTGGATTAAATACATTCTTATAAAGGCAAGTTCATGAAAAGAAATCCTGTAAGAGGCTGCAAAATATGAAGATACCACATCTGGCTCAGGTTGCTTGAAGGGTTTGCTAAAGGAAGGATGAAATAGTCTTGCAGTGGTTGATATTCTTCTCCTAAACCATCACAGTCAGGAACTGTGCTAAGGTGAAGGATCTTTGGGCTGACCGATTCAGCAGAGTTATGTTGTCGATGATACACAACAGCAGTGGCTGGAAAAAACCAAATGCTGCTCCTGTACACAGATTAAAATCAGAATTATATTTGTGCTGTAGCCTTTTGCATAACTGGAGCAGCAGTGCTGTTCTGAGCTGCCTGACTCATTTGAGCCGTCTCTTTCTCTTGTGTAGGTGTCGGATTGTAGCACTGCCTTTCTCTAAAGCCCAGTGGCCTGTGAGCTCAGCCACCATTCAGGCTCCCCTGGAGACCCTCTGTACAGAGCAATGGACTCCCTCCTGTCTTAATCTGGTGAGCTGTAGAAAGCTGCATGACCTGCAGCTGGCAGCCTGCACAATGGGGCTAAACAGCTCCTCTGCCTCGGCAGGAGCTGTGCTGCTCTAGCAGAGACCTTTCTGCCTGGAATGGAAATTAAAAAATTATTCTTCTCCGTGGAGCACCTTTCAGTTTTGTGGCAATACTGCAATGGGCTTGTTGCCATTGCCTGTTTTCTTTCCTTGGCCAAGCAGTCCAGCAGGTCGTGGTGCTCTGACGCTCAGGGCAGAGCTGCTGATTTCCCTGGGAGCAGTGAGGTGCGCAAAGGGATGTGTTTCCATGGCCCCTGCTGGTGAGCAGATGGGCTGCTGCTCCTCACACTAATTGGACTTCTTCAGTCAGCTGTGGCTGCATTCCCAAGTATTCATCTGTCAGCTTTAAGGCTGCAGCTCACAAAGAGATAGTTTACTGTGACCAGGTGCTGTAGGCAAGTGTGGCTATTGAGGTGTTCAGTGGATTTTCTGTTTGCACAGATCTTCCTGTCTGGACATCCAATAGCCTCAAAGAGTCCAGCTGGAGTCCAGAACTCCAGCTCATCCTGGTTCTCTTGCAGGTGTCCTACACAGATGGAGATGTCATGGAAGTGCTTTTGAAGCACCCTCCCTGTCTAAATACCATCATTTCTGTCTTCTCAATGCTGTGCTACTGCAGCTGGGCTCTCGCCAGCACAGCCAGCCAGAGGAGTCTTGGAAAAGCCAGGAGAGAGAATACTCTGTAATGAGGAGAGAACAAAGACCTAAGGTTGAAGCAAATGTTTCCTGTTTGTCTGGAAGTCTGCTATGTGCCCCTCCCACCCAAAGAGGAAACAAAGATTCCTATTTTGTAGCAGAACTTCTAAAGGACAAATGATTAATCTGTTGGCCATGTATTACTCCTTGTCCCACCGAACTATTCGATCTTGTTCGGTCTTGGAAGGACTGTGAAGAATGCTGTTACACTGTGTACAAAAATACCTTCACTCAAAAGAAAAAGAGCTTAATTGTTCGGCAAGGGGCCTAGTTCAGGAATTTTTCCAAATCTATTTTTAGCACAAAAAACTACCACCCAATCTGTTGGAACTTTTTGTTTGGGGTCAAGTATTTCTTCTTCAAGAGTTTGCAGGGGACAAAGCCTCTGACATGGAATGAAAGGGTAATATCAGAGTTGGATGTGGATGATCTTTCCCTGTGTTTCTTAAGGACAGAGAGCTAGCTGGCATGAGAGCATCACCAAAAAAAAAGCTGAGGCCTGAAATCTATCATCTTAATTAGCCAGAAAGATGTCCTCAATCCTTGTCTCCCCCATCCCAGCTGTCCTAGGCACTGTATATTTACTCTCTGCTGCTGTGGCTTTTGCACAGACACTGAAATGTGTGACGCAGGTGTGTGTTAATGGAGGTACAGGAGAGAGGCAATTTTCCTGCTCATGCAGAAGGGCCAATACAGTGCAGAGCTGCACTAGCAGCCTGTCCTGCTCTGGGATATAACTGCACGGAGAGGGCATCACACAACTGCAAAATGGAGACATGGAGATGCTGGGACTTGAGCTGCTGCCACCTTCACCCTGCGCCCTTCGCCCCTCACAGTTCTGAGGGTGCTGCATGTATATGCACACCTTCATCTTCTTGACTTGTGGAGGGAGTCTCTTTGGCAACCTGTTCACTCTTTACAGGTCAGGAAAAATGCTCTAGGAGTTGTTTTGCTATGCACGTTAAGTTGCAGTTCTACTGAATTCCAATAGAGAAATGCAATCATCAGCCTGTGTTTAAAATTCTGGTTCTACCTTGCATTAAGCATGGCTGTTATCCTTTCTTCCTGCTCCCACACACAGCAGGAGCTTTTCACAGTCCATTTCCCTGCAGCATCCTGGAGAACGCTGACCTCCTGACCTCGTTTCCACTGTGCTCCTCTGTAATACCCTGCTCATTTCACTGGTAGATGGAAGGAGCAGCAAGCTACACACACAGCACACATCCTTTAGGGAAGAATTGTGCCGTATCTGTGCACTGTCCTGGCAACTTCAGCTGAGAACTGCACAATGACAGAACCATTTTAGCAATGGTTACTTCATACAGTCCCAAAAGGTGTTGCAGCCAGAAGAATCTGCTGAGGAATCCGAACAGGACAGCCCATGATGGGAATGACTCGGGACAGGCTCCTGCCTGGTGTCAGGTGCAGAGAAAGGTGTGCAAGCACAGCACTGTCAGCATTGCTGGAACAACTGCAGCAGGTCACTTGACAAGAAAAGCCTTTTTGTCACTTATCAGTCATTAATTCCTCTAATAGAAATGTGAGCTCACTCCTAATTACGAATAGATGAATGAAGTGTTTCACTGGAGTGGGCTCGTGGACTTGCATCTTGCAGGAATACAATGACCCTGTCATGAAAATTTCTTTTTCTGGAGTGAGAAGAAAGTGGATACTCTGGGGAATGGTCAGATTTTGGTTCACACATGAGGATAGTGATGAACACAATAATAGACACTGCCTTGTGGTTACAACAGGATCTGATTTTTCTGTGCTTGATGCTCGAAATGTGTTTAGAAAGATCTTTATCTTTCCCCAGTCTTGGGAAAAAGTAAATTAGTAAGTTTGCTACTCCTCTCTGCTTTTTTCCTTTTCCCCTCATTTCTATTTTGTAATCTTCACTGCTGTATGATTTGGTTTCCTGCCCAGACAGAAAAATTAGAGTTTCCGTCTATCCAGGAGATCTTTACTCTTTCAGAAGACAGGATTCTAAACCAGGGCGTTAGAACAACATTCATCACTGTTGTTTGCTCTATACACCCAGTCTAGATAGAATCAAAACTCTGTTGTTCCTCACCTGTCACCTAGGACCAGAGTAAAGTACAGCTCCTCCCCGCCAGTGCTCACAGTCTGATTGAAACTTTCTACAGACCAATGCTGTAAAATGCTGCTGCCACTGTGCATACACTTATCTGCAAAAGCTCCTGATTTAGGTTTTCCCCAGTGTACATGAGCTGGGAACTGCTGCCTGGATTTGTGGAAAACCTTGGGGAAATGCCATTCTGACTGAGCACTCTGTCCTGGTTAACTCCTGCAGTACTTAAAGCACAGCTATTGCAAGGTTATCTTTGGGTCTGGTTTATAGGAGAGGCCTATCCCTTTGGAACAGCTGCTGTATATGGATTATTTTGTTTCAAGGAAGCCAGGTGAGATGAATGGATAGAGCCAGATGAATCACTTAGTTGAATTTTTAGTGTTGAATTTCTTCTTTACCTGAAAACGAACAAACTGTTCTTAATTATTGTTTCTTTATTAAGCACAGTGGCTCAGTGATGATGTACAGTGTTTCAAAACAGCTGTTGTGAAGGCTCTGATGTAAAACAGCACAAGAAGGGAGGATGGCAAACAAAGCTTCCAATAGCATGAAAATTATTGGAAAGATAAGGGGAAAGAAGTTGAGAAGGGTGCTGGGAAACACTGCTTTGCAGTATCATTGTTACCAACAATTTCTTTTCAGAGGAAAAACGTTGAGGAGCTAGAGGGATTGAACATCTGAAGACTTAAAGAAAAGTACTATCAGAAGAAAAAGAGCTGTGCAGTTCAGTTAATAGGGAAAAGTCAATTTCATTGGCATGGAATGAAAACTTGACAGTGGGTTACGCTGCGGGTTGATTTGCATCCTGTGTGCCTTACTGGGATTTCAGTGGGTGTAAATTGGACCAAATACTATGTCCTGATAGTACTGAGACAAGTTAGTCTTGTTTGAGATTTGAAGGCTTTTGTTGTCCTTGAGGAGAACAGCAACTGAAAAGGGGCTGCTGGCTTTGAGCAGGACTAGAGGTGATTTGAAGGTGCAGAGGGATGTTGAGTCAATAGGACAGAAATTGTGCAGCCCAAAAAGCTCCTTGTTGAGGACCTGTTGCAGTGGCTGGATGAAAGCAAACGAGGCATTCCTCAAGTCAGGAGTTCCTAGAGCCAGAAACAGCACAGATGGTTGCACTTTGCTGATGGGTACTTGGAGGGGTCAAGTACCTACTGCTAAACTAAAGACTTTTATTCTTTTTATGCAGGTGTGTGCTGAAGGCAGGCACAAGGGCTAACATGTTCACACCAAATCATCACCTGCTGTAGATGTAATTGAGATCAGCAGAATGTCACTGCTTCCACTGGAAATCATCAGCCTTTTCTCTGCATATTTTTGTCAAATAGTATGTAGTTAGACAACAGACTTGGCAAGATAAGTCAGGAAAACACACCAGGATATTAATGCCCTTGTAGGAATGATATGTATTTTGTCTCTCAGAGAGATTTAGGAGGAAAATGAAGCAAATGAAAAAATGAAGTTATTACTGTATTATTAAAAAACAGCAGGCTCCAAAAAACCTGGAGCTGGATTCCCACCAAAAATCAGAGATATTGTGGAGCTTGATCTGAAGCTCTGAAAATTATTATGCAAATGTTAGTGTGAATCTTGAGGCCAGTATTGGGTGACAGTTTAGTAAACAGGTGAAAAATAAAAATGAAAGTGCTGTGAGCATCTCAGTGAGGCAAAATAATAATATACATTTATCTAGCACTTAACATTTCCAACTTGTATGTCCATTCAATCATGCAGAAAGTTGCACTGATCTCAGATGCATGGAAAGAAAGGCTGTGCCATATTTCCAGAGCCTCTGTAGCTATTGAACAAGTTGGTGTTAGACTGGAGGGTTTGGACGAAGGAATCATAGGTAATTCTAAAAAAAGCAAGGGAATGCGTCCTTTCTATCTAGGTTTAATGAAAGTAACACATACTTAGATGTAAGCTGAGCAGCCCTTGGAAAACAGAGTAGTTGGTGTTTGAGATTGCAGTGGAGCTGACTGGAATGTTTTAAGAGAATGAACTGGCAAACAACAGATAATGTCTTTCGGAAGAAAATTACCTGTGCTATTGAAAATCCCTTTAAAGACATTTAAGGAGCTCCACAGGTGAAGAGCATCCAACCTCCTTAGATACCCAGTGTGTGTTTGGGTACCAGCCCCTTCCTGCCAGGGCCCCCTGTGCCAGCCCAGGGACAGGGCAAGACTTGGCCCCTCCTCAGCAGTCCTGAAGAGCAGTGGAAGCTGCTCAGAAAGGCCACTGGGCACAGCCTGTATCGTTCCTCATGAACTCAACTACAGACTTGGCTGGGGGGAGGAAAAGAAGAATCTGAACAAAATGTTGCTAATCTGTCCAAGTAGGGATGTGACTGATCTCCCTGGGGCTAATTCTGTGTATGAAGTTAAATATATGCCTAGAGGGTTTCCTGAATGCATCCAGAAAGTTCATCCACTCTCAAGCTGGAGAAATAAATGAGTGCAAAGTCACAGGAATTGACATCTCTTGGGTCTGAGTGATTTTCTGACATTGCTGGTTGACTTCACTGTGGGAGTAGGGCCCAAGTTCTCAGCAAAGGGACCGTGTTCAGGGGGCTGCACTCTGCCGGGAATTTGTACATTTGCAGTCTCAGACAAATTTATTTTTGTAGTTGCCATATGTGAGGGCTTTTCATAATCGCCATCTGTGGAACGAAAGGCAGTCCAGGCTAAAATGTGCGCAGTTGCAAATATTGGAAAATATGGCTATTATAAAAAGTTGTAAGAACTTTATGCAAATGTTCCATCTACAGTGGAAGGGCCAGATTCTAATATCACGCATGGTGCACAGTAACAGATTTTTCCTAGGTATGCCGGGATGGCCACACTGTGCCTGAGATTAGAATGTGTTTCAAAAATGGATTATTGGGATATGAAAGAGCCAATGATGAGGAAAATCAGATTTTACTGAGCTTTTTCTTTTTTTCTTCACTCTTACTATGTGAGAATTGGCTTTCAGCATAGTTTCTGGTCTTTGTAATTCATTAGGAAAATTGGCAATAAACTAATGGCAAAATGTGAAAACTAGTTTTCCTCCTTAAGAAATTCACATCATCAAATTAGGACAGAGAAATGATCTCTTTACACCCAGTTGCTCAGAGCAACTGGCAAATTTTGACTACACGAAGCATTACCTGAAGCAAACCACAGTGTCTGCATTCCCAGGGGACTCCCCTGAGGTGCTGTCCGCAGGCACTGGTGGCATTGAAGTTCTGGTGGTGTGCAGGTTAATTCACTCTGCAAATCCTACTATCAGTTTATCTTCATTTGTTTAAATCCTTGCATTTGATATTTTATTCCCCCCCCCCCCCCCCCCCATATCCAGATACTGTCTTCTTTCTTGTCTCTTTGGGGAGGAGGTAAGTGAGATTTGGATGCAAGCCATAATTATTCTGGGAAAATCACCCTTCAGCTTTTATTTATATGCAAAATCTTGCCCTGCAGCAGCTTGACGGCTACACGAGGCTAGGAAGGCAATACCAGCCTACCTCCAGGGTTTCTCTCCTTCCTAAATGATATCTTGCTGGTCCTTGTCTCATCCTCAATTCTCGGTGACCCAGGTTTAGGGAGAGAAGTTGGCATGGCTATTCTGTTCTCATCTCCAGAGAAACCCAGCACTGGCCAGGTAAGAAGCTCCCCTTGGACAGGGAATATTGGATTTTCTAAGACAAAGGGAGCAGTGAAGCCAGCTCCTGGCTAGAGCTGAAGCAGCCCTGGCAGCACTCCACAGCTAGAAAGCCCCTTGAGACTTTTGAGTTCTTCAGTACTGAGTAGCAGCTGCAGCAGCAGCTTTCCATGGGTTTGGATTAAGGGAACTTTCTTGGAATGTTCTGAGTGCAGAGGGTGTCTGATGTTTGGAAGTGCAGAGTGTTCCTAATGATTCCCATGGAAATCACAGTATCAGTTGGTTCTGAAAATGAGGTCCCTGGTCTAAACAGCTGGGTTTGCAGGCAGGGACCAAACCCTCTGAGGTGTTTTGTGGGATCATTATTATACAGCAGTTTTGCTGTATCCAAGCTGAACAATTTTTTTCTTCAGTACACAGGATTCTTGAAAAGCAAGGGCTACCCGTGCAGACCAATTGCAATGGCAGATCCAGGGATTTAGCAAAGGCTAAAACCAAAACTGGTCTCTGCACATGCTTTCTAATCTAAACAAAATCTGAAAGTTTATCAGTTGTCCCTGAGAGCAACACCTCTGAGTTAGTGATGCTTCTCAGGCCACCTGAGAGATGATATAAATCTTTATAACTTGCAAGTGAAGCAATCAAATTTTAATGGAAAAATGTTTCTGTCTTTGGGAAAATGTGATAAATATGCCACTGTGAAGGGGCAGAGAACTTTTGCAGGAAATATTCATTAAGACTGACTATGAATATTCAGTATACACCTGAAAGCCCACATAGTTATTATATTTTAAATAAATACTTGCTTTTCAAATGTTGTTTTAACTAGTCATCTATCTTCAGATATTGTCAAAACATCACTCATCATACATCTGTCTAAATGCTATCCAGATGCTGCTGAACTAGTTTCTTTTTTAGCTATATATATTAAAGTATTCCTTTTCACAGAAAGTTTTGAGTGTAAAAATTATATATTTGTCTGAGGTTGGAAAACTGCATGGTACTGTTGCTGATGCAGGATTGGAATGAGGGATACTTTTTGTATGATATTATGAACAGCAAGTGGACTTTGGTGGTGGACATGAGGATCCCCATATAGTCTTAGCTTTTTAAATGAATTCTCTCATTCTTATGTTCTCTGCTGCCTCATCATAAAAAAAAAAATAAGAACAGGGGATTGGAAAATACTGTGTGGTTCATCATGATCCCCTCCTTCAGCAGGACAACATCATGCAGTTGCTTTTATGAACTTAATCTACACAACTGTAAATAAAAGTGAATTTCATGTTCCACCATCTCTCTTGAAAATGTGCCCCAGGAATGTAATGGGGCTAAAAACATCTCTGCTGGAGTAGCCCTAATATATGCATGATCCCTTCACACACACCTGTCCTTGGAGGAGTTGCTCTCTGCAGTGCTTTTCCCTCCCTCACGCTCACTCTAGAGCATTTATGGGCAGAAATATTTTCTTCTCTTAAGTCCTAGTCTTGCAAAACTGGTGGCAGACAGTAGCTAGAGATGAGCTCAGTGGGTCAGAGCAGGGTGGTGAAAATGCCCCAGTTGCAGGTTCAATCCCTCTGTGGGCCATCCACGTAAGAGTTGGACTTGATGATCCCTGTGAGTCCCTTCCAGCTCAGAGCACTCTGTGGGTTCTGGGGTGGGATGCCCTGCTGTCAGTGCCTTTCTCTTCCCCAGCTGTCTTCCACTGCACATTACTGCTTAAATGCAGTTACCTTACATGTGAGGATCAAAACTCTGCATATTCTTAATCATAGAATCATGGAATGGTTTGGGCTGGAAGGGACCTTAAAGACCTTGAGATCTTTGTCTACTGATGTTTGAACTGATGCCATGTCCCCTGATGACTGACCTTATTTCTGCGGGCAAGTCACATAACTGTCTCTGGATCAAACTCGCCTTTGCTGTAAATCCATGAAGCCTTGTGTGTTTCATTGCACCTGTGTCAGCTGTGGAATTTATCCAGATTCTTTCTCTGCAATATGTCAAGCTGGTGAATAGACTCAGAATTACCTCTCCAGTGTTATATACCTCTCCAAGGTATTTTGGACTTGAGAAATTAAAACCAGGCTGATAAAAATTATTCTTGGACTCCCAGACTACTGCTTTTAAGAATAATGCCAATACAATATTGAGGAAGTATATATCAATCTGTCCCTAAAATGAAAAAAATCTTGTTACCAGTAAGCACAAAGTGTGTTCCACCATTATTTAAGAGAAACACAAGATTGGCTACATTTATACTTGTTCCCTTCCGCAGCTCTGTCAGGGATATAATTTAAAAAGCTTTCCTTGTATAGATGTTCCGTTGTGGGGTTTTGTTCTCTTTCTCTAAGCATGCATAGATTTTAGACTACTTCCCTTAAAAGAAAAAGTTACTCAAAGTGAAATATTCCTTTAGATCCAGTCACATCTATTCTAGTAAGAAAATTTGTACTTAATAGCTGTTGTTATTGTCAGTTTTTTCAATACAATGAAAACCTTTTTTACTTTCTTCAGTACTTTTGTTGCTTGAAAATGATATTGTTCTAAATTATTGTTCTGTCAGCTGGGGGAAGGGTTGTCAGTAAAAGAGAGGCATTATACTGGTGTTGCACATGCAAGGTCATCTGTACCTCTCTGTGTTTGAACCAATGCTGTTGTGGTTGGTAAGAGGGGGAGGTACAAGGCTCTTTGAGGCAAGGGAAATTTATTGCATTGCTTTTCCAAAAATTACTGCCTATGGAAGTGGAGCTTGGGGTATGGTGGAACCAGAAGCTTGCTTTATTCTTTGATGATAGTAAAAAGTTCTTTAAAAAGCCACATCCAAGCATGAAAAAATGCCCTGTGATGAGTGTAGTACTTCAGGTCTTGGTTGCTGTAACTGGTAGTGGGAGCACAGTGATAGGACTCCTCTAAAACATCCCCCCGGGACAGACACATAAATCCCGTGGCATGGGAAAGTGGAAAACTGGAGAAAGTTTCAGACTGCATTTATTTTAATTTTTTCTTCCGTGGAGTTCATATGAGCAAGTGGAAGGAGTGAGTGCCCCGGCATCCCCTTCCAGATATTCCATATTTCCATATCCAAATATTCCATATTTCTGACTCCCAAAGGCCTCCCTGGAATGTGAGGGAGCAATGCAGCAGGAGTTGCTAAAAGCCCTGGTTAGAGCTGTAATTAATGGATAGGGACATGTGAGGAACCCTGTCCTCGCAGGGATTTCAGATACAGCATTTCAGCGACAGTTCCTGTCAGCGTTAGGGCCCCCATTACCCCCCTTGAATATCGCCTAGAACCACAGCAATTTTTTAGCAGTAAAGTGCTTTTTCTGCAGCTGCGTGGGGCTGCAAGGGAATTGGCTGCTCAGATTCACCTCTGCCTGCTGCAGCTGCTTCTGCTGGTGCAGGAAATGAGGGATTGCCTAGCAGAGCTGTGAGCTGGAGAAGGGCTTTTGAAAGCAGCCTTCCAGGGAGGATAAGATTTGTAAAGGAAGCAGAGCCTGTGTGGAAGATCAGGGATAGAAATTCTGGGTGGTTTGACATTATTTAGGGAAGGCAGCTGGTTCTCAACAGCTCCCAGGCCCTTGAAGAAAGTTTGAAGGGAAGGAAGGCGCTTCAGGATCTGGTAGCAGGAGGGCTGCGTGCCTTGAGATGTGAGCAATACCTTGCAAGAGGCGCAGCTCCTGGAAAAATGCAATACCTGGATTTGAGTGTAATTCTCAGAGGAGGAGCAAATTGTAATTTTTAATTGGATGGTAGACAGTTCACTGGAAAATTAAGGTAGGAAGTAAATAACAGCCTGAAGGAATAAAAAAAAAAAAAAAAAAAAGAGAGACTGTATTCTGCATAAATCTTGGCTTAAGGGAGTTCACTGTAGGAAGAGAACACTGAAATGGTGTTTAGTGTTAGCAAAATGTATCATCAATACTTTCATGTCTTGTTTTTCCTCTTCTCAACATCCCTGGGATCAGTGCTTTGCTGGCCATGTAACAGAATAATCTTTACAAGCTGGGGATGGGGGAGTTTTGTTTTCTTACCATAAATGGAGGTTTTTGATGAAAAATAAGTGTTTTATGGAGGCATCCTGCTGCCACTGAACATAGGTAGCCTTGATGAACATTTGAAAATACCAGAGAACTGGTAAGTTAAATATTGCACTGCTAGGGCCTTCTCACTGTTACAGTTTAAACTAAAAACTTAAGACCAAAGCTAGAAGTTCCACAGCCTAATGCTGCTAAAATTTATGTTCTTCACTCTGAACTGAAGCTCTGCTGCTTCAGTAACTAAAAAGAGGTCTTTCTTAGACTAAAAATACTGTGTTGAACATCAGGAAGTCAAGTTATATCAGCTTAATATTAAATTAATGGTCATTCATATACATCATTACCTCATACCATAACCTGTGCAGCTGTTCATGACATCTGCATCCAATCTATAGTTCATGACATGTCTTGACAGATACTTTACCAGAACCCCCGCCATGACTAATCTTGTAGTCATCAATTCTGCCTTTTTTACATTTGCTTGTTAATAAATGTAAATCTTCCTCAATATATGTATTCCAGCAGTGTGCCTGTATGTTCTAACAGTTACCCACATTTAATGCTCCTTTGGGATCTTTGGGCATGTAAGGAGCAATGAAAATGCACTTGGCACTTGTACATGTCATGGTAAAGTTTAATCTTTTATGATGGAAAGAGGCTGAGCCTATAAAATAAAAATAGTGCAGAAATTGTTCCTTGTTCTGGAAAACTGTCCAGATTCTATAGGCTGGAAATAATATTTACTGCTCTAGAGAGGACTGTCTTCAGCCAGATCACTGTGGGACTGAGGTTCTTCCAAAACAAGAAGATGACCACAGTCCTAGAATCAGCAGCAACCCTCCTTGGCTTCCCGTGTGATGTAGATTTTCCCAACTCACATGTGCACACATTACTGTAAAATTAAAATGTCATCCTTCTGGTAGAATATTGAGTGCAGTTCCCCAGTAATGGAATTAACTCTTGGCTAAGAACTAGAGAGAAACCGATCAATGAAGATGTGCAAAATTTTCCAAAAAGCATTAGACATGGTTTGAGTCTGCACAGTTGGTTCCACACTGGAAACAGTCTCTTGGATTGCTTAAATGAAGATTAGATCTATTCAGGTATGACATGTGAATATAACTGCTTTTTCTTAGGGTGCCAAATCCAGCAGGTTGAAAATTATACTACTTTGGCTGGAGATTGATGACTCTAAAAGGTAGACTTAGGGCTTGCTTGGAATTCTTGCTTACTGATGGTGAATCATGGCTGAAAACAGCCTCCTGTTTTTATCTCTCCAAGAGCCCTAGGAAAAAAAGAAAGCAGCATTCATGTGAAGAAATTGTTTTCCCCCACATCATGTATTAACTTCAGCAGGTAGAAATGAGTTCAGAGTTCATGAGTATCTAAAGCTCCCCACTTTTCAACACTTTTTGTTTCTCTTTGCTTTTGACTCCGTTTAGAGTAGAAGAGTGGAATGGAAATGTCATTTTAAGGGATTATACTTCCTTGTTGTCCCTGATCTGTCTTAATTGTGTAGGAATTCAGACAGATTTTCTTTGTGTTCTTTGAATGAGATCAGCAGTAATATAACTGATAAAAAAATGGCATTGGCTCTGGCTCTGGAATAAGGACAATTCTTATGAGAAAAAATAGTAATTTATTCAAGGGTGAGCTAGTACCAGCTGCAGTGATGCATTTTTCTACACAGATGAACTGTGAAGGTTTGTTAAGCAAAGAATATTGAGTGTGCAGAAAACTGTAAAAGTTACCAAATCCAGCATGGATGAGCGGGAGCTGAAAGGGACTTGGAAAAGCGATGCCATCATAAAAGTGAGAGCTTTTCAAAACAAATGTTTGTCACCAGTTTAAAATTCTTACTGCATTTCTTAATCTCCAAGTATTTTTTTGTATCCTCTTCCCTAGTGTGCTGTTGGTGCAAGGTTGGCACCTTTCAGGCTGTCACGAGCTGTCCTTGTGAAGGGGTTTTGTGATGGTTCGTGGGGGATCTCAGGGTGCAAAAAACCGACACGGTACAGGGGGTTTGCAGTGGTAATCAACACAAATGCACTTTTATTGAAATAACCACAACAGAAATGCATTGGGGAAGGATTGGGGGAAAAGGGGAAAATAAGGAAAAGAGGGAGGAAGAAGAAAAGGGTATATAGCTACCAAATGTGGAACTGCAAAGTCCTTTGGTGCCCAGCCGATGGAGTTCACCAGGTCACGTCTGGGGACATCTCAGGGATGCAGTTCATCTGGACCATAATTATGCTCTTCTTTGATGGGGGAAGGGGGATGAATTTTGAAACCAAGTCAAAGGTAGTGTATTGTATCTTTGGGGGAGAGAATGGTGTTTGGAAAAGGGTACACACAGTCCATGTTCTCAGCGGTGGGTGAGAGCCATTGTCTTCTTGGTCCACTGCTCACACCTGCAGCATCTGTCTGCTTTGGTCGGCTCGCCTCCCCCCGCACACCTCCCTGGGTTGGGGGTCCCAGTCCCAGTCCTTGGAAATTGTGTGAGGGATTTCACATAGGGATTTCATGTCTGGCTTTTTCTCTGGCAAAGAGGCTTCTTACATCTCAGTTTGTCTGTCACAGTGGTTGCAAATGAGCGAGAGGGGTCTCCTGTGGGGGACCACCCCCAAAACACAGGAGAAGTCCAGCCAGGCCGAGGGGTGGGGAAAAATCCCAGAGCTATTGTTGCAAAATTGTCAGAATGTCCTTTTTCTTCTCATTAGTGTAGCATAAAGTAAACACACCTGTGAAAACAATAGCTTAGCAATTCTCTCAGGTCTCGGGGCCTTCAGTGTGTAACTCTTCTCCTAGAGAGCCAGAGATTTTAGACAGGGGGATCTTTTCTTCAGTGATCCCCCAGTGACGACCCCGAGGCAGATGAGGGAAATTTCAGAAAGACTCTCACACAGGTGTAGCATCAGCCTGAGCCTGCCAGAGGGAGCTGGACACCTTTATAGTGTTGAGATGGGGGCATTGCCCTGGGAGCTGCCAACAACAACTGCTGGGAATGAGGACAGTGGATATGGAGAGCCCCAAATAAAGACCTCTTGTAGCCTTCAGGGGGTGTGAATTGCCAGCATAGGCCATTGCTCTCCAGGCCTGTTTTGTACATTGATTACAAAGAGTTGTTTTAAATCTCTTCTGGTAGCCATGGTAAATCACCGCTTTAATTACTGTCTAGGCAGCTGGCTTGTTGAATTCTGTTGAATGGCATTAGCTTATTCACTTAATTCTGAATTGCAAAAAGGCCACATTTAAATTTACCATCTCTCAGGTTCAGTTGATCTGAGAAATAAAATATCTGAGAGGATGTAAGAAAATCTGGCTGATGTTTTACTGGAAGGGTGTCAGAGAGACAGTAATGAAATAATTTAGGTTATGTATGGACATGCATAGTCAACCCCTTTTCCCCTCCTTTTCACAGGGAGGCAAAAAAAGAAGGAGCAGAGCAGTGCTCCTACTCTGTAATATTCATGAATTATGAGGATCGCTTTATTTTTCTTTCTTTGTGGGTTCACAGGCTCACCTCATGCACAGTTCTTTGTCTGGGCTCTTAAGCCAGTTTCATGGTCACATTCCATCTGGGACAGTAATTAACTAATAGTGATTATATCCCTGGGGCCTCTGGTATCATCCTCTGCTTTTATGGGAAGGTCTCTGCCATCATCTCATGACTGTCAGTAACTTTGGGAACAGTTTAGGATATCTTATGAGTGACTTGGGGATACTTCATCAGAGCTTGATGTTAAAATGTAGAGCATGACTGGAGACCAGTCACACAGCCCTTTCCTGCACAGCTATGGGCAGGTACTAATCCTACCATCTAGAGGCTATTTTGCTTGTAACTCTGGCTCTCCTCTGAAGTAAGGCCTTCTCTTGCCTCCAAAGCAGCCAGAACAATAAATCTGGAACTAATGGTTTAAACCTTGGATCAAATCGTGCAGAAGTCCCTTGCAATTGGTCTTGGTAATTCTCTTTCCTGGAGAGGATCTACCCCATGCCCACAAGGTGTGCATGGATTTCCATTGTTGCCGCAGGTTGTGGGAAGGTTTGCTCTTCTGCACAGTAAATGGATGGTCTGAAACTTCCTCACAAGAGCTGTTTCACTCATTTCCTCTTCTCTGTTATTTTCATTCCAAAAAATTTATTAAATTCATGCTCATATTCAAAACCTTGGATACAACAAAACGAAAAAATTGAGCAACTCACGAAACCTGCAGTTGAATGCCATGTTTATGCAAAATAACAGAATTTTAGGGGAGTTGGCACTAACAGCCTACAGTGCATTAGATAGTGTCCCAATAAAGGGAATCTTTCCTGAATTCAGGAAAATTCAGGAAAGCACCTCCCGGACTTTCCCTGGAATTCAGCAAGTGCTTTGCAGCTTGAAATTGGAAGGAAAGCCTCAGATTTAGCAGCCAGAGCTTCAGGAGGAGCAGCAGCGAGCACAGCATCGGTTTTGCAGCAGCTCCTTCCATGTGCATGTTTTTGGGAGTGGAAAGGCTTGCAGAGTGTTCAAGTAGCTTTTTCTCTCCGCTGGAAAGCTGCACGCTCAGTGCCAGTCTTCTGCAGCTTCTTTCTTCACGTTTCAGCAGCTAGCACGCTCTCCGTGTGCTGGAGAAGCGGCAGAGGCTTCCTTGCCGGAGAAGCGGCACCTTCGCCGGCAGAGAGCATCCTGCCGGCCGCGGTGCGCTCCGGAGCGGGGGCTTGTGCCGAAAGAGGCCGGCAACAGGCGCTTACCTTCGGACAGCTCCGGATCGCCGTCTAATGCGTCTCTTGTCGCCTACACGGCAGGGAAAAGCTTTTCCACTCTGTCTAGGAAGGAGAAAGTGTGCCAGCACAGCAAATGCCTCCCGGACTTTCCCTGCAATTCAGCAAGTGCTTTGCAGCTTGAAATTGGAAGGAAAGCCTCAGATTTAGCAGCCAGAGCTTCAGGAGGAGCAGCAGCGAGCACAGCATCGCTTTTGCAGCAGCTCCTTCCATGTGCATGTTTTTGGGAGTGGAAAGGCTTGCAGAGTGTTAAAGTAGCTTTTTCTCTCCGCTGGAAAGCTGCACGCTCAGTGCCAGTGTTCTGCAGCTTCTTTCTTCACGTTTCAGCAGCTAGCACGCTCTCCGTGTGCTGGAGAAGCGGCAGAGGCTTCCTTGCCGGAGAAGCGGCACCTTCGCCGGCAGAGAGCATCCTGCCGGCCGCGGTGCGCTCCGGAGCGGGGGCTTGTGCCGAAAGAGGCCGGCAACAGGCGCTTACCTTCGGACAGCTCCGGATCGCCGTCTAATGCGTCTCTTGTCGCCTACACGGCAGGGAAAAGCTTTTCCACTCTGTCTAGGAAGGAGAAAGTGTGCCAGCACAGCAAATGCCTCCCGGACTTTCCCTGGAATTCAGCAAGTGCTTTGCAGCTTGAAATTGGAAGGAAAGCCTCAGATTTAGCAGCCAGAGCTTCAGGAGGAGCAGCAGCGAGCACAGCATCGCTTTTGCAGCAGCTCCTTCCATGTGCATGTTTTTGGGAGTGGAAAGGCTTGCAGAGTGTTAAAGTAGCTTTTTCTCTCCGCTGGAAAGCTGCACGCTCAGTGCCAGTGTTCTGCAGCTTCTTTCTTCACGTTTCAGCAGCTAGCACGCTCTCCGTGTGCTGGAGAAGCGGCAGAGGCTTCCTTGCCGGAGAAGCGGCACCTTCGCCGGCAGAGAGCATCCTGCCGGCCGCGGTGCGCTCCGGAGCGGGGGCTTGTGCCGAAAGAGGCCGGCAACAGGCGCTTACCTTCGGACAGCTCCGGATCGCCGTCTAATGCGTCTCTTGTCGCCTACACGGCAGGGAAAAGCTTTTCCACTCTGTCTAGGAAGGAGAAAGTGTGCCAGCACAGCAAATGCCTCCCGGACATTCCCTGGAATTCAGCAAGTGCTTTGCAGCTTGAAATTGGAAGGAAAGCCTCAGATTTAGCAGCCAGAGCTTCAGGAGGAGCAGCAGCGAGCACAGCATCGGTTTTGCAGCAGCTCCTTCCATGTGCATGTTTTTGGGAGTGGAAAGGCTTGCAGAGTGTTCAAGTAGCTTTTTCTCTCCGCTGGAAAGCTGCACGCTCAGTGCCAGTCTTCTGCAGCTTCTTTCTTCACGTTTCAGCAGCTAGCACGCTCTCCGTGTGCTGGAGAAGCGGCAGAGGCTTCCTTGCCGGAGAAGCGGCACCTTCGCCGGCAGAGAGCATCCTGCCGGCCGCGGTGCGCTCCGGAGCGGGGGCTTGTGCCGAAAGAGGCCGGCAACAGGCGCTTACCTTCGGACAGCTCCGGATCGCCGTCTAATGCGTCTCTTGTCGCCTACACGGCAGGGAAAAGCTTTTCCACTCTGTCTAGGAAGGAGAAAGTGTGCCAGCACAGCAAATGCCTCCCGGACTTTCCCTGGAATTCAGCAAGTGCTTTGCAGCTTGAAATTGGAAGGAAAGCCTCAGATTTAGCAGCCAGAGCTTCAGGAGGAGCAGCAGCGAGCACAGCATCGCTTTTGCAGCAGCTCCTTCCATGTGCATGTTTTTGGGAGTGGAAAGGCTTGCAGAGTGTTAAAGTAGCTTTTTCTCTCCGCTGGAAAGCTGCACGCTCAGTGCCAGTGTTCTGCAGCTTCTTTCTTCACGTTTCAGCAGCTAGCACGCTCTCCGTGTGCTGGAGAAGCGGCAGAGGCTTCCTTGCCGGAGAAGCGGCACCTTCGCCGGCAGAGAGCATCCTGCCGGCCGCGGTGCGCTCCGGAGCGGGGGCTTGTGCCGAAAGAGGCCGGCAACAGGCGCTTACCTTCGGACAGCTCCGGATCGCCGTCTAATGCGTCTCTTGTGGCCTACACGGCAGGGAAAAGCTTTTCCACTCTGTCTAGGAAGGAGAAAGTGTGCCAGCACAGCAAATGCCTCCCGGACTTTCCCTGGAATTCAGCAAGTGATTTGCAGCTTGAAATTGGAAGGAAAGCCTCAGATTTAGCAGCCAGAGCTTCAGGAGGAGCAGCAGCGAGCACAGCATCGGTTTTGCAGCAGCTCCTTCCATGTGCATGTTTTTGGGAGTGGAAAGGCTTGCAGAGTGTTAAAGTAGCTTTTTCTCTCCGCTGGAAAGCTGCACGCTCAGTGCCAGTGTTCTGCAGCTTCTTTCTTCACGTTTCAGCAGCTAGCTCGCTCTCCGTGTGCTGGAGAAGCGGCAGAGGCTTCCTTGCCGGAGAAGCGGCACCTTCGCCGGCAGAGAGCATCCTGCCGGCCGCGGTGCGCTCCGGAGCGGGGGCTTGTGCCGAAAGAGGCCGGCAACAGGCGCTTACCTTCGGACAGCTCCGGATCGCCGTCTAATGCGTCTCTTGTCGCCTACACGGCAGGGAAAGGCTTTTCCACTCTGTCTAGGAAGGAGAAAGTGTGCCAGCACAGCAAATGCCTCCCGGACTTTCCCTGGAATTCAGCAAGTGCTTTGCAGCTTGAAATTGGAAGGAAAGCCTCAGATTTAGCAGCCAGAGCTTCAGGAGGAGCAGCAGCGAGCACAGCATCGCTTTTGCAGCAGCTCCTTCCATGTGCATGTTTTTGGGAGTGGAAAGGCTTGCAGAGTGTTAAAGTAGCTTTTTCTCTCCGCTGGAAAGCTGCACGCTCAGTGCCAGTGTTCTGCAGCTTCTTTCTTCACGTTTCAGCAGCTAGCACGCTCTCCGTGTGCTGGAGAAGCGGCAGAGGCTTCCTTGCCGGAGAAGCGGCACCTTCGCCGGCAGAGAGCATCCTGCCGGCCGCGGTGCGCTCCGGAGCGGGGGCTTGTGCCGAAAGAGGCCGGCAACAGGCGCTTACCTTCGGACAGCTCCGGATCGCCGTCTAATGCGTCTCTTGTCGCCTACACGGCAGGGAAAAGCTTTTCCACTCTGTCTAGGAAGGAGAAAGTGTGCCAGCACAGCAAATGCCTCCCGGACATTCCCTGGAATTCAGCAAGTGCTTTGCAGCTTGAAATTGGAAGGAAAGCCTCAGATTTAGCAGCCAGAGCTTCAGGAGGAGCAGCAGCGAGCACAGCATCGCTTTTGCAGCAGCTCCTTCCATGTGCATGTTTTTGGGAGTGGAAAGGCTTGCAGAGTGTTCAAGTAGCTTTTTCTCTCCGCTGGAAAGCTGCACGCTCAGTGCCAGTGTTCTGCAGCTTCTTTCTTCACGTTTCAGCAGCTAGCACGCTCTCCGTGTGCTGGAGAAGCGGCAGAGGCTTCCTTGCCGGAGAAGCGGCACCTTCGCCGGCAGAGAGCATCCTGCCGGCCGCGGTGCGCTCCGGAGCGGGGGCTTGTGCCGAAAGAGGCCGGCAACAGGCGCTTACCTTCGGACAGCTCCGGATCGCCGTCTAATGCGTCTCTTGTCGCCTACACGGCAGGGAAAAGCTTTTCCACTCTGTCTAGGAAGGAGAAAGTGTGCCAGCACAGCAAATGCCTCCCGGACTTTCCCTGGAATTCAGCAAGTGCTTTGCAGCTTGAAATTGGAAGGAAAGCCTCAGATTTAGCAGCCAGAGCTTCAGGAGGAGCAGCAGCGAGCACAGCATCGGTTTTGCAGCAGCTCCTTCCATGTGCATGTTTTTGGGAGTGGAAAGGCTTGCAGAGTGTTCAAGTAGCTTTTTCTCTCCGCTGGAAAGCTGCACGCTCAGTGCCAGTGTTCTGCAGCTTCTTTCTTCACGTTTCAGCAGCTAGCACGCTCTCCGTGTGCTGGAGAAGCGGCAGAGGCTTCCTTGCCGGAGAAGCGGCACCTTCGCCGGCAGAGAGCATCCTGCCGGCCGCGGTGCGCTCCGGAGCGGGGGCTTGTGCCGAAAGAGGCCGGCAACAGGCGCTTACCTTCGGACAGCTCCGGATCGCCGTCTAATGCGTCTCTTGTGGCCTACACGGCAGGGAAAAGCTTTTCCACTCTGTCTAGGAAGGAGAAAGTGTGCCAGCACAGCAAATGCCTCCCGGACTTTCCCTGGAATTCAGCAAGTGCTTTGCAGCTTGAAATTGGAAGGAAAGCCTCAGATTTAGCAGCCAGAGCTTCAGGAGGAGCAGCAGCGAGCACAGCATCGGTTTTGCAGCAGCTCCTTCCATGTGCATGTTTTTGGGAGTGGAAAGGCTTGCAGAGTGTTAAAGTAGCTTTTTCTCTCCGCTGGAAAGCTGCACGCTCAGTGCCAGTCTTCTGAAGCTTCTTTCTTCACGTTTCAGCAGCTAGCACGCTCTCCGTGTGCTGGAGAAGCGGCAGAGGCTTCCTTGCCGGAGAAGCGGCACCTTCGCCGGCAGAGAGCATCCTGCCGGCCGCGGTGCGCTCCGGAGCGGGGGCTTGTGCCGAAAGAGGCCGGCAACAGGCGCTTACCTTCGGACAGCTCCGGATCGCCGTCTAATGCGTCTCTTGTGGCCTACACGGCAGGGAAAAGCTTTTCCACTCTGTCTAGGAAGGAGAAAGTGTGCCAGCACAGCAAATGCCTCCCGGACTTTCCCTGGAATTCAGCAAGTGCTTTGCAGCTTGAAATTGGAAGGAAAGCCTCAGATTTAGCAGCCAGAGCTTCAGGAGGAGCAGCAGCGAGCACAGCATCGCTTTTGCAGCAGCTCCTTCCATGTGCATGTTTTTGGGAGTGGAAAGGCTTGCAGAGTGTTAAAGTACCTTTTTCTCTCCGCTGGAAAGCTGCACGCTCAGTGCCAGTCTTCTGAAGCTTCTTTCTTCACGTTTCAGCAGCTAGCACGCTCTCCGTGTGCTGGAGAAGCGGCAGAGGCTTCCTTGCCGGAGAAGCGGCACCTTCGCCGGCAGAGAGCATCCTGCCGGCCGCGGTGCGCTCCGGAGCGGGGGCTTGTGCCGAAAGAGGCCGGCAACAGGCGCTTACCTTCGGACAGCTCCGGATCGCCGTCTAATGCGTCTCTTGTCGCCTACACGGCAGGGAAAAGCTTTTCCACTCTGTCTAGGAAGGAGAAAGTGTGCCAGCACAGCAAATGCCTCCCGGACTTTCCCTGGAATTCAGCAAGTGCTTTGCAGCTTGAAATTGGAAGGAAAGCCTCAGATTTAGCAGCCAGAGCTTCAGGAGGAGCAGCAGCGAGCACAGCATCGCTTTTGCAGCAGCTCCTTCCATGTGCATGTTTTTGGGAGTGGAAAGGCTTGCAGAGTGTTAAAGTAGCTTTTTCTCTCCGCTGGAAAGCTGCACGCTCAGTGCCAGTGTTCTGCAGCTTCTTTCTTCACGTTTCAGCAGCTAGCACGCTCTCCGTGTGCTGGAGAAGCGGCAGAGGCTTCCTTGCCGGAGAAGCGGCACCTTCGCCGGCAGAGAGCATCCTGCCGGCCGCGGTGCGCTCCGGAGCGGGGGCTTGTGCCGAAAGAGGCCGGCAACAGGCGCTTACCTTCGGACAGCTCCGGATCGCCGTCTAATGCGTCTCTTGTCGCCTACACGGCAGGGAAAAGCTTTTCCACTCTGTCTAGGAAGGAGAAAGTGTGCCAGCACAGCAAATGCCTCCCGGACTTTCCCTGGAATTCAGCAAGTGCTTTGCAGCTTGAAATTGGAAGGAAAGCCTCAGATTTAGCAGCCAGAGCTTCAGGAGGAGCAGCAGCGAGCACAGCATCGCTTTTGCAGCAGCTCCTTCCATGTGCATGTTTTTGGGAGTGGAAAGGCTTGCAGAGTGTTAAAGTAGCTTTTTCTCTCCGCTGGAAAGCTGCACGCTCAGTGCCAGTGTTCTGCAGCTTCTTTCTTCACGTTTCAGCAGCTAGCACGCTCTCCGTGTGCTGGAGAAGCGGCAGAGGCTTCCTTGCCGGAGAAGCGGCACCTTCGCCGGCAGAGAGCATCCTGCCGGCCGCGGTGCGCTCCGGAGCGGGGGCTTGTGCCGAAAGAGGCCGGCAACAGGCGCTTACCTTCGGACAGCTCCGGATCGCCGTCTAATGCGTCTCTTGTCGCCTACACGGCAGGGAAAAGCTTTTCCACTCTGTCTAGGAAGGAGAAAGTGTGCCAGCACAGCAAATGCCTCCCGGACTTTCCCTGGAATTCAGCAAGTGCTTTGCAGCTTGAAATTGGAAGGAAAGCCTCAGATTTAGCAGCCAGAGCTTCAGGAGGAGCAGCAGCGAGCACAGCATCGGTTTTGCAGCAGCTCCTTCCATGTGCATGTTTTTGGGAGTGGAAAGGCTTGCAGAGTGTTAAAGTAGCTTTTTCTCTCCGCTGGAAAGCTGCACGCTCAGTGCCAGTCTTCTGCAGCTTCTTTCTTCACGTTTCAGCAGCTAGCACGCTCTCCGTGTGCTGGAGAAGCGGCAGAGGCTTCCTTGCCGGAGAAGCGGCACCTTCGCCGGCAGAGAGCATCCTGCCGGCCGCGGTGCGCTCCGGAGCGGGGGCTTGTGCCGAAAGAGGCCGGCAACAGGCGCTTACCTTCGGACAGCTCCGGATCGCCGTCTAATGCGTCTCTTGTGGCCTACACGGCAGGGAAAAGCTTTTCCACTCTGTCTAGGAAGGAGATAGTGTGCCAGCACAGCAAATGCCTCCCGGACTTTCCCTGGAATTCAGCAAGTGCTTTGCAGCTTGAAATTGGAAGGAAAGCCTCAGATTTAGCAGCCAGAGCTTCAGGAGGAGCAGCAGCGAGCACAGCATCGGTTTTGCAGCAGCTCCTTCCATGTGCATGTTTTTGGGAGTGGAAAGGCTTGCAGAGTGTTCAAGTAGCTTTTTCTCTCCGCTGGAAAGCTGCACGCTCAGTGCCAGTGTTCTGCAGCTTCTTTCTTCACGTTTCAGCAGCTAGCACGCTCTCCGTGTGCTGGAGAAGCGGCAGAGGCTTCCTTGCCGGAGAAGCGGCACCTTCGCCGGCAGAGAGCATCCTGCCGGCCGCGGTGCGCTCCGGAGCGGGGGCTTGTGCCGAAAGAGGCCGGCAACAGGCGCTTACCTTCGGACAGCTCCGGATCGCCGTCTAATGCGTCTCTTGTCGCCTACACGGCAGGGAAAAGCTTTTCCACTCTGTCTAGGAAGGAGAAAGTGTGCCAGCACAGCAAATGCCTCCCGGACTTTCCCTGGAATTCAGCAAGTGCTTTGCAGCTTGAAATTGGAAGGAAAGCCTCAGATTTAGCAGCCAGAGCTTCAGGAGGAGCAGCAGCGAGCACAGCATCGCTTTTGCAGCAGCTCCTTCCATGTGCATGTTTTTGGGAGTGGAAAGGCTTGCAGAGTGTTCAAGTAGCTTTTTCTCTCCGCTGGAAAGCTGCACGCTCAGTGCCAGTCTTCTGCAGCTTCTTTCTTCACGTTTCAGCAGCTAGCACGCTCTCCGTGTGCTGGAGAAGCGGCAGAGGCTTCCTTGCCGGAGAAGCGGCACCTTCGCCGGCAGAGAGCATCCTGCCGGCCGCGGTGCGCTCCGGAGCGGGGGCTTGTGCCGAAAGAGGCCGGCAACAGGCGCTTACCTTCGGACAGCTCCGGATCGCCGTCTAATGCGTCTCTTGTCGCCTACACGGCAGGGAAAAGCTTTTCCACTCTGTCTAGGAAGGAGAAAGTGTGCCAGCACAGCAAATGCCTCCCGGACTTTCCCTGCAATTCAGCAAGTGCTTTGCAGCTTGAAATTGGAAGGAAAGCCTCAGATTTAGCAGCCAGAGCTTCAGGAGGAGCAGCAGCGAGCACAGCATCGGTTTTGCAGCAGCTCCTTCCATGTGCATGTTTTTGGGAGTGGAAAGGCTTGCAGAGTGTTAAAGTAGCTTTTTCTCTCCGCTGGAAAGCTGCACGCTCAGTGCCAGTCTTCTGCAGCTTCTTTCTTCACGTTTCAGCAGCTAGCACGCTCTCCGTGTGCTGGAGAAGCGGCAGAGGCTTCCTTGCCGGAGAAGCGGCACCTTCGCCGGCAGAGAGCATCCTGCCGGCCGCGGTGCGCTCCGGAGCGGGGGCTTGTGCCGAAAGAGGCCGGCAACAGGCGCTTACCTTCGGACAGCTCCGGATCGCCGTCTAATGCGTCTCTTGTCGCCTACACGGCAGGGAAAAGCTTTTCCACTCTGTCTAGGAAGGAGAAAGTGTGCCAGCACAGCAAATGCCTCCCGGACTTTCCCTGGAATTCAGCAAGTGCTTTGCAGCTTGAAATTGGAAGGAAAGCCTCAGATTTAGCAGCCAGAGCTTCAGGAGGAGCAGCAGCGAGCACAGCATCGCTTTTGCAGCAGCTCCTTCCATGTGCATGTTTTTGGGAGTGGAAAGGCTTGCAGAGTGTTCAAGTAGCTTTTTCTCTCCGCTGGAAAGCTGCACGCTCAGTGCCAGTGTTCTGCAGCTTCTTTCTTCACGTTTCAGCAGCTAGCACGCTCTCCGTGTGCTGGAGAAGCGGCAGAGGCTTCCTTGCCGGAGAAGCGGCACCTTCGCCGGCAGAGAGCATCCTGCCGGCCGCGGTGCGCTCCGGAGCGGGGGCTTGTGCCGAAAGAGGCCGGCAACAGGCGCTTACCTTCGGACAGCTCCGGATCGCCGTCTAATGCGTCTCTTGTCGCCTACACGGCAGGGAAAAGCTTTTCCACTCTGTCTAGGAAGGAGAAAGTGTGCCAGCACAGCAAATGCCTCCCGGACTTTCCCTGGAATTCAGCAAGTGCTTTGCAGCTTGAAATTGGAAGGAAAGCCTCAGATTTAGCAGCCAGAGCTTCAGGAGGAGCAGCAGCGAGCACAGCATCGGTTTTGCAGCAGCTCCTTCCATGTGCATGTTTTTGGGAGTGGAAAGGCTTGCAGAGTGTTCAAGTAGCTTTTTCTCTCCGCTGGAAAGCTGCACGCTCAGTGCCAGTGTTCTGCAGCTTCTTTCTTCACGTTTCAGCAGCTAGCACGCTCTCCGTGTGCTGGAGAAGCGGCAGAGGCTTCCTTGCCGGAGAAGCGGCACCTTCGCCGGCAGAGAGCATCCTGCCGGCCGCGGTGCGCTCCGGAGCGGGGGCTTGTGCCGAAAGAGGCCGGCAACAGGCGCTTACCTTCGGACAGCTCCGGATCGCCGTCTAATGCGTCTCTTGTGGCCTACACGGCAGGGAAAAGCTTTTCCACTCTGTCTAGGAAGGAGAAAGTGTGCCAGCACAGCAAATGCCTCCCGGACTTTCCCTGGAATTCAGCAAGTGCTTTGCAGCTTGAAATTGGAAGGAAAGCCTCAGATTTAGCAGCCAGAGCTTCAGGAGGAGCAGCAGCGAGCACAGCATCGGTTTTGCAGCAGCTCCTTCCATGTGCATGTTTTTGGGAGTGGAAAGGCTTGCAGAGTGTTAAAGTACCTTTTTCTCTCCGCTGGAAAGCTGCACGCTCAGTGCCAGTGTTCTGCAGCTTCTTTCTTCACGTTTCAGCAGCTAGCACGCTCTCCGTGTGCTGGAGAAGCGGCAGAGGCTTCCTTGCCGGAGAAGCGGCACCTTCGCCGGCAGAGAGCATCCTGCCGGCCGCGGTGCGCTCCGGAGCGGGGGCTTGTGCCGAAAGAGGCCGGCAACAGGCGCTTACCTTCGGACAGCTCCGGATCGCCGTCTAATGCGTCTCTTGTCGCCTACACGGCAGGGAAAAGCTTTTCCACTCTGTCTAGGAAGGAGAAAGTGTGCCAGCACAGCAAATGCCTCCCGGACTTTCCCTGGAATTCAGCAAGTGCTTTGCAGCTTGAAATTGGAAGGAAAGCCTCAGATTTAGCAGCCAGAGCTTCAGGAGGAGCAGCAGCGAGCACAGCATCGGTTTTGCAGCAGCTCCTTCCATGTGCATGTTTTTGGGAGTGGAAAGGCTTGCAGAGTGTTCAAGTAGCTTTTTCTCTCCGCTGGAAAGCTGCACGCTCAGTGCCAGTGTTCTGCAGCTTCTTTCTTCACGTTTCAGCAGCTAGCACGCTCTCCGTGTGCTGGAGAAGCGGCAGAGGCTTCCTTGCCGGAGAAGCGGCACCTTCGCCGGCAGAGAGCATCCTGCCGGCCGCGGTGCGCTCCGGAGCGGGGGCTTGTGCCGAAAGAGGCCGGCAACAGGCGCTTACCTTCGGACAGCTCCGGATCGCCGTCTAATGCGTCTCTTGTCGCCTACACGGCAGGGAAAAGCTTTTCCACTCTGTCTAGGAAGGAGAAAGTGTGCCAGCACAGCAAATGCCTCCCGGACTTTCCCTGGAATTCAGCAAGTGCTTTGCAGCTTGAAATTGGAAGGAAAGCCTCAGATTTAGCAGCCAGAGCTTCAGGAGGAGCAGCAGCGAGCACAGCATCGGTTTTGCAGCAGCTCCTTCCATGTGCATGTTTTTGGGAGTGGAAAGGCTTGCAGAGTGTTCAAGTAGCTTTTTCTCTCCGCTGGAAAGCTGCACGCTCAGTGCCAGTGTTCTGCAGCTTCTTTCTTCACGTTTCAGCAGCTAGCACGCTCTCCGTGTGCTGGAGAAGCGGCAGAGGCTTCCTTGCCGGAGAAGCGGCACCTTCGCCGGCAGAGAGCATCCTGCCGGCCGCGGTGCGCTCCGGAGCGGGGGCTTGTGCCGAAAGAGGCCGGCAACAGGCGCTTACCTTCGGACAGCTCCGGATCGCCGTCTAATGCGTCTCTTGTCGCCTACACGGCAGGGAAAAGCTTTTCCACTCTGTCTAGGAAGGAGAAAGTGTGCCAGCACAGCAAATGCCTCCCGGACTTTCCCTGGAATTCAGCAAGTGCTTTGCAGCTTGAAATTGGAAGGAAAGCCTCAGATTTAGCAGCCAGAGCTTCAGGAGGAGCAGCAGCGAGCACAGCATCGCTTTTGCAGCAGCTCCTTCCATGTGCATGTTTTTGGGAGTGGAAAGGCTTGCAGAGTGTTCAAGTAGCTTTTTCTCTCCGCTGGAAAGCTGCACGCTCAGTGCCAGTCTTCTGCAGCTTCTTTCTTCACGTTTCAGCAGCTAGCACGCTCTCCGTGTGCTGGAGAAGCGGCAGAGGCTTCCTTGCCGGAGAAGCGGCACCTTCGCCGGCAGAGAGCATCCTGCCGGCCGCGGTGCGCTCCGGAGCGGGGGCTTGTGCCGAAAGAGGCCGGCAACAGGCGCTTACCTTCGGACAGCTCCGGATCGCCGTCTAATGCGTCTCTTGTGGCCTACACGGCAGGGAAAAGCTTTTCCACTCTGTCTAGGAAGGAGAAAGTGTGCCAGCACAGCAAATGCCTCCCGGACTTTCCCTGGAATTCAGCAAGTGCTTTGCAGCTTGAAATTGGAAGGAAAGCCTCAGATTTAGCAGCCAGAGCTTCAGGAGGAGCAGCAGCGAGCACAGCATCGGTTTTGCAGCAGCTCCTTCCATGTGCATGTTTTTGGGAGTGGAAAGGCTTGCAGAGTGTTCAAGTAGCTTTTTCTCTCCGCTGGAAAGCTGCACGCTCAGTGCCAGTGTTCTGCAGCTTCTTTCTTCACGTTTCAGCAGCTAGCACGCTCTCCGTGTGCTGGAGAAGCGGCAGAGGCTTCCTTGCCGGAGAAGCGGCACCTTCGCCGGCAGAGAGCATCCTGCCGGCCGCGGTGCGCTCCGGAGCGGGGGCTTGTGCCGAAAGAGGCCGGCAACAGGCGCTTACCTTCGGACAGCTCCGGATCGCCGTCTAATGCGTCTCTTGTCGCCTACACGGCAGGGAAAAGCTTTTCCACTCTGTCTAGGAAGGAGAAAGTGTGCCAGCACAGCAAATGCCTCCCGGACTTTCCCTGGAATTCAGCAAGTGCTTTGCAGCTTGAAATTGGAAGGAAAGCCTCAGATTTAGCAGCCAGAGCTTCAGGAGGAGCAGCAGCGAGCACAGCATCGGTTTTGCAGCAGCTCCTTCCATGTGCATGTTTTTGGGAGTGGAAAGGCTTGCAGAGTGTTAAAGTAGCTTTTTCTCTCCGCTGGAAAGCTGCACGCTCAGTGCCAGTGTTCTGCAGCTTCTTTCTTCACGTTTCAGCAGCTAGCACGCTCTCCGTGTGCTGGAGAAGCGGCAGAGGCTTCCTTGCCGGAGAAGCGGCACCTTCGCCGGCAGAGAGCATCCTGCCGGCCGCGGTGCGCTCCGGAGCGGGGGCTTGTGCCGAAAGAGGCCGGCAACAGGCGCTTACCTTCGGACAGCTCCGGATCGCCGTCTAATGCGTCTCTTGTCGCCTACACGGCAGGGAAAAGCTTTTCCACTCTGTCTAGGAAGGAGAAAGTGTGCCAGCACAGCAAATGCCTCCCGGACTTTCCCTGGAATTCAGCAAGTGCTTTGCAGCTTGAAATTGGAAGGAAAGCCTCAGATTTAGCAGCCAGAGCTTCAGGAGGAGCAGCAGCGAGCACAGCATCGCTTTTGCAGCAGCTCCTTCCATGTGCATGTTTTTGGGAGTGGAAAGGCTTGCAGAGTGTTAAAGTAGCTTTTTCTCTCCGCTGGAAAGCTGCACGCTCAGTGCCAGTGTTCTGCAGCTTCTTTCTTCACGTTTCAGCAGCTAGCACGCTCTCCGTGTGCTGGAGAAGCGGCAGAGGCTTCCTTGCCGGAGAAGCGGCACCTTCGCCGGCAGAGAGCATCCTGCCGGCCGCGGTGCGCTCCGGAGCGGGGGCTTGTGCCGAAAGAGGCCGGCAACAGGCGCTTACCTTCGGACAGCTCCGGATCGCCGTCTAATGCGTCTCTTGTCGCCTACACGGAAGGGAAAAGCTTTTCCACTCTGTCTAGGAAGGAGAAAGTGTGCCAGCACAGCAAATGCCTCCCGGACTTTCCCTGGAATTCAGCAAGTGCTTTGCAGCTTGAAATTGGAAGGAAAGCCTCAGATTTAGCAGCCAGAGCTTCAGGAGGAGCAGCAGCGAGCACAGCATCGGTTTTGCAGCAGCTCCTTCCATGTGCATGTTTTTGGGAGTGGAAAGGCTTGCAGAGTGTTCAAGTAGCTTTTTCTCTCCGCTGGAAAGCTGCACGCTCAGTGCCAGTGTTCTGCAGCTTCTTTCTTCACGTTTCAGCAGCTAGCACGCTCTCCGTGTGCTGGAGAAGCGGCAGAGGCTTCCTTGCCGGAGAAGCGGCACCTTCGCCGGCAGAGAGCATCCTGCCGGCCGCGGTGCGCTCCGGAGCGGGGGCTTGTGCCGAAAGAGGCCGGCAACAGGCGCTTACCTTCGGACAGCTCCGGATCGCCGTCTAATGCGTCTCTTGTCGCCTACACGGCAGGGAAAAGCTTTTCCACTCTGTCTAGGAAGGAGAAAGTGTGCCAGCACAGCAAATGCCTCCCGGACTTTCCCTGGAATTCAGCAAGTGCTTTGCAGCTTGAAATTGGAAGGAAAGCCTCAGATTTAGCAGCCAGAGCTTCAGGAGGAGCAGCAGCGAGCACAGCATCGCTTTTGCAGCAGCTCCTTCCATGTGCATGTTTTTGGGAGTGGAAAGGCTTGCAGAGTGTTAAAGTAGCTTTTTCTCTCCGCTGGAAAGCTGCACGCTCAGTGCCAGTGTTCTGCAGCTTCTTTCTTCACGTTTCAGCAGCTAGCACGCTCTCCGTGTGCTGGAGAAGCGGCAGAGGCTTCCTTGCCGGAGAAGCGGCACCTTCGCCGGCAGAGAGCATCCTGCCGGCCGCGGTGCGCTCCGGAGCGGGGGCTTGTGCCGAAAGAGGCCGGCAACAGGCGCTTACCTTCGGACAGCTCCGGATCGCCGTCTAATGCGTCTCTTGTCGCCTACACGGCAGGGAAAAGCTTTTCCACTCTGTCTAGGAAGGAGAAAGTGTGCCAGCACAGCAAATGCCTCCCGGACTTTCCCTGGAATTCAGCAAGTGCTTTGCAGCTTGAAATTGGAAGGAAAGCCTCAGATTTAGCAGCCAGAGCTTCAGGAGGAGCAGCAGCGAGCACAGCATCGGTTTTGCAGCAGCTCCTTCCATGTGCATGTTTTTGGGAGTGGAAAGGCTTGCAGAGTGTTAAAGTAGCTTTTTCTCTCCGCTGGAAAGCTGCACGCTCAGTGCCAGTGTTCTGCAGCTTCTTTCTTCACGTTTCAGCAGCTAGCACGCTCTCCGTGTGCTGGAGAAGCGGCAGAGGCTTCCTTGCCGGAGAAGCGGCACCTTCGCCGGCAGAGAGCATCCTGCCGGCCGCGGTGCGCTCCGGAGCGGGGGCTTGTGCCGAAAGAGGCCGGCAACAGGCGCTTACCTTCGGACAGCTCCGGATCGCCGTCTAATGCGTCTCTTGTCGCCTACACGGCAGGGAAAAGCTTTTCCACTCTGTCTAGGAAGGAGAAAGTGTGCCAGCACAGCAAATGCCTCCCGGACTTTCCCTGCAATTCAGCAAGTGCTTTGCAGCTTGAAATTGGAAGGAAAGCCTCAGATTTAGCAGCCAGAGCTTCAGGAGGAGCAGCAGCGAGCACAGCATCGGTTTTGCAGCAGCTCCTTCCATGTGCATGTTTTTGGGAGTGGAAAGGCTTGCAGAGTGTTAAAGTAGCTTTTTCTCTCCGCTGGAAAGCTGCACGCTCAGTGCCAGTGTTCTGCAGCGTCTTTCTTCACGTTTCAGCAGCTAGCACGCTCTCCGTGTGCTGGAGAAGCGGCAGAGGCTTCCTTGCCGGAGAAGCGGCACCTTCGCCGGCAGAGAGCATCCTGCCGGCCGCGGTGCGCTCCGGAGCGGGGGCTTGTGCCGAAAGAGGCCGGCAACAGGCGCTTACCTTCGGACAGCTCCGGATCGCCGTCTAATGCGTCTCTTGTGGCCTACACGGCAGGGAAAAGCTTTTCCACTCTGTCTAGGAAGGAGAAAGTGTGCCAGCACAGCAAATGCCTCCCGGACTTTCCCTGGAATTCAGCAAGTGCTTTGCAGCTTGAAATTGGAAGGAAAGCCTCAGATTTAGCAGCCAGAGCTTCAGGAGGAGCAGCAGCGAGCACAGCATCGGTTTTGCAGCAGCTCCTTCCATGTGCATGTTTTTGGGAGTGGAAAGGCTTGCAGAGTGTTAAAGTAGCTTTTTCTCTCCGCTGGAAAGCTGCACGCTCAGTGCCAGTGTTCTGCAGCTTCTTTCTTCACGTTTCAGCAGCTAGCACGCTCTCCGTGTGCTGGAGAAGCGGCAGAGGCTTCCTTGCCGGAGAAGCGGCACCTTCGCCGGCAGAGAGCATCCTGCCGGCCGCGGTGCGCTCCGGAGCGGGGGCTTGTGCCGAAAGAGGCCGGCAACAGGCGCTTACCTTCGGACAGCTCCGGATCGCCGTCTAATGCGTCTCTTGTCGCCTACACGGCAGGGAAAAGCTTTTCCACTCTGTCTAGGAAGGAGAAAGTGTGCCAGCACAGCAAATGCCTCCCGGACTTTCCCTGGAATTCAGCAAGTGCTTTGCAGCTTGAAATTGGAAGGAAAGCCTCAGATTTAGCAGCCAGAGCTTCAGGAGGAGCAGCAGCGAGCACAGCATCGCTTTTGCAGCAGCTCCTTCCATGTGCATGTTTTTGGGAGTGGAAAGGCTTGCAGAGTGTTAAAGTAGCTTTTTCTCTCCGCTGGAAAGCTGCACGCTCAGTGCCAGTGTTCTGCAGCTTCTTTCTTCACGTTTCAGCAGCTAGCACGCTCTCCGTGTGCTGGAGAAGCGGCAGAGGCTTCCTTGCCGGAGAAGCGGCACCTTCGCCGGCAGAGAGCATCCTGCCGGCCGCGGTGCGCTCCGGAGCGGGGGCTTGTGCCGAAAGAGGCCGGCAACAGCCGCTTACCTTCGGACAGCTCCGGATCGCCGTCTAATGCGTCTCTTGTCGCCTACACGGCAGGGAAAAGCTTTTCCACTCTGTCTAGGAAGGAGAAAGTGTGCCAGCACAGCAAATGCCTCCCGGACTTTCCCTGGAATTCAGCAAGTGCTTTGCAGCTTGAAATTGGAAGGAAAGCCTCAGATTTAGCAGCCAGAGCTTCAGGAGGAGCAGCAGCGAGCACAGCATCGGTTTTGCAGCAGCTCCTTCCATGTGCATGTTTTTGGGAGTTGAAAGGCTTGCAGAGTGTTAAAGTAGCTTTTTCTCTCCGCTGGAAAGCTGCACGCTCAGTGCCAGTGTTCTGCAGCTTCTTTCTTCACGTTTCAGCAGCTAGCACGCTCTCCGTGTGCTGGAGAAGCGGCAGAGGCTTCCTTGCCGGAGAAGCGGCACCTTCGCCGGCAGAGAGCATCCTGCCGGCCGCGGTGCGCTCCGGAGCGGGGGCTTGTGCCGAAAGAGGCCGGCAACAGGCGCTTACCTTCGGACAGCTCCGGATCGCCGTCTAATGCGTCTCTTGTGGCCTACACGGCAGGGAAAAGCTTTTCCACTCTGTCTAGGAAGGAGAAAGTGTGCCAGCACAGCAAATGCCTCCCGGACTTTCCCTGGAATTCAGCAAGTGCTTTGCAGCTTGAAATTGGAAGGAAAGCCTCAGATTTAGCAGCCAGAGCTTCAGGAGGAGCAGCAGCGAGCACAGCATCGCTTTTGCAGCAGCTCCTTCCATGTGCATGTTTTTGGGAGTGGAAAGGCTTGCAGAGTGTTAAAGTAGCTTTTTCTCTCCGCTGGAAAGCTGCACGCTCAGTGCCAGTGTTCTGCAGCTTCTTTCTTCACGTTTCAGCAGCTAGCACGCTCTCCGTGTGCTGGAGAAGCGGCAGAGGCTTCCTTGCCGGAGAAGCGGCACCTTCGCCGGCAGAGAGCATCCTGCCGGCCGCGGTGCGCTCCGGAGCGGGGGCTTGTGCCGAAAGAGGCCGGCAACAGGCGCTTACCTTCGGACAGCTCCGGATCGCCGTCTAATGCGTCTCTTGTCGCCTACACGGCAGGGAAAAGCTTTTCCACTCTGTCTAGGAAGGAGAAAGTGTGCCAGCACAGCAAATGCCTCCCGGACTTTCCCTGCAATTCAGCAAGTGCTTTGCAGCTTGAAATTGGAAGGAAAGCCTCAGATTTAGCAGCCAGAGCTTCAGGAGGAGCAGCAGCGAGCACAGCATCGCTTTTGCAGCAGCTCCTTCCATGTGCATGTTTTTGGGAGTGGAAAGGCTTGCAGAGTGTTAAAGTAGCTTTTTCTCTCCGCTGGAAAGCTGCACGCTCAGTGCCAGTGTTCTGCAGCTTCTTTCTTCACGTTTCAGCAGCTAGCACGCTCTCCGTGTGCTGGAGAAGCGGCAGAGGCTTCCTTGCCGGAGAAGCGGCACCTTCGCCGGCAGAGAGCATCCTGCCGGCCGCGGTGCGCTCCGGAGCGGGGGCTTGTGCCGAAAGAGGCCGGCAACAGGCGCTTACCTTCGGACAGCTCCGGATCGCCGTCTAATGCGTCTCTTGTCGCCTACACGGCAGGGAAAAGCTTTTCCACTCTGTCTAGGAAGGAGAAAGTGTGCCAGCACAGCAAATGCCTCCCGGACTTTCCCTGGAATTCAGCAAGTGCTTTGCAGCTTGAAATTGGAAGGAAAGCCTCAGATTTAGCAGCCAGAGCTTCAGGAGGAGCAGCAGCGAGCACAGCATCGCTTTTGCAGCAGCTCCTTCCATGTGCATGTTTTTGGGAGTGGAAAGGCTTGCAGAGTGTTAAAGTAGCTTTTTCTCTCCGCTGGAAAGCTGCACGCTCAGTGCCAGTGTTCTGCAGCTTCTTTCTTCACGTTTCAGCAGCTAGCACGCTCTCCGTGTGCTGGAGAAGCGGCAGAGGCTTCCTTGCCGGAGAAGCGGCACCTTCGCCGGCAGAGAGCATCCTGCCGGCCGCGGTGCGCTCCGGAGCGGGGGCTTGTGCCGAAAGAGGCCGGCAACAGGCGCTTACCTTCGGACAGCTCCGGATCGCCGTCTAATGCGTCTCTTGTGGCCTACACGGCAGGGAAAAGCTTTTCCACTCTGTCTAGGAAGGAGAAAGTGTGCCAGCACAGCAAATGCCTCCCGGACTTTCCCTGGAATTCAGCAAGTGCTTTGCAGCTTGAAATTGGAAGGAAAGCCTCAGATTTAGCAGCCAGAGCTTCAGGAGGAGCAGCAGCGAGCACAGCATCGGTTTTGCAGCAGCTCCTTCCATGTGCATGTTTTTGGGAGTGGAAAGGCTTGCAGAGTGTTAAAGTAGCTTTTTCTCTCCGCTGGAAAGCTGCACGCTCAGTGCCAGTGTTCTGCAGCTTCTTTCTTCACGTTTCAGCAGCTAGCACGCTCTCCGTGTGCTGGAGAAGCGGCAGAGGCTTCCTTGCCGGAGAAGCGGCACCTTCGCCGGCAGAGAGCATCCTGCCGGCCGCGGTGCGCTCCGGAGCGGGGGCTTGTGCCGAAAGAGGCCGGCAACAGGCGCTTACCTTCGGACAGCTCCGGATCGCCGTCTAATGCGTCTCTTGTCGCCTACACGGCAGGGAAAAGCTTTTCCACTCTGTCTAGGAAGGAGAAAGTGTGCCAGCACAGCAAATGCCTCCCGGACTTTCCCTGGAATTCAGCAAGTGCTTTGCAGCTTGAAATTGGAAGGAAAGCCTCAGATTTAGCAGCCAGAGCTTCAGGAGGAGCAGCAGCGAGCACAGCATCGGTTTTGCAGCAGCTCCTTCCATGTGCATGTTTTTGGGAGTGGAAAGGCTTGCAGAGTGTTAAAGTAGCTTTTTCTCTCCGCTGGAAAGCTGCACGCTCAGTGCCAGTGTTCTGCAGCTTCTTTCTTCACGTTTCAGCAGCTAGCACGCTCTCCGTGTGCTGGAGAAGCGGCAGAGGCTTCCTTGCCGGAGAAGCGGCACCTTCGCCGGCAGAGAGCATCCTGCCGGCCGCGGTGCGCTCCGGAGCGGGGGCTTGTGCCGAAAGAGGCCGGCAACAGGCGCTTACCTTCGGACAGCTCCGGATCGCCGTCTAATGCGTCTCTTGTCGCCTACACGGCAGGGAAAAGCTTTTCCACTCTGTCTAGGAAGGAGAAAGTGTGCCAGCACAGCAAATGCCTCCCGGACTTTCCCTGGAATTCAGCAAGTGCTTTGCAGCTTGAAATTGGAAGGAAAGCCTCAGATTTAGCAGCCAGAGCTTCAGGAGGAGCAGCAGCGAGCACAGCATCGGTTTTGCAGCAGCTCCTTCCATGTGCATGTTTTTGGGAGTGGAAAGGCTTGCAGAGTGTTCAAGTAGCTTTTTCTCTCCGCTGGAAAGCTGCACGCTCAGTGCCAGTGTTCTGCAGCTTCTTTCTTCACGTTTCAGCAGCTAGCACGCTCTCCGTGTGCTGGAGAAGCGGCAGAGGCTTCCTTGCCGGAGAAGCGGCACCTTCGCCGGCAGAGAGCATCCTGCCGGCCGCGGTGCGCTCCGGAGCGGGGGCTTGTGCCGAAAGAGGCCGGCAACAGGCGCTTACCTTCGGACAGCTCCGGATCGCCGTCTAATGCGTCTCTTGTCGCCTACACGGCAGGGAAAAGCTTTTCCACTCTGTCTAGGAAGGAGAAAGTGTGCCAGCACAGCAAATGCCTCCCGGACTTTCCCTGGAATTCAGCAAGTGCTTTGCAGCTTGAAATTGGAAGGAAAGCCTCAGATTTAGCAGCCAGAGCTTCAGGAGGAGCAGCAGCGAGCACAGCATCGGTTTTGCAGCAGCTCCTTCCATGTGCATGTTTTTGGGAGTGGAAAGGCTTGCAGAGTGTTAAAGTAGCTTTTTCTCTCCGCTGGAAAGCTGCACGCTCAGTGCCAGTGTTCTGCAGCTTCTTTCTTCACGTTTCAGCAGCTAGCACGCTCTCCGTGTGCTGGAGAAGCGGCAGAGGCTTCCTTGCCGGAGAAGCGGCACCTTCGCCGGCAGAGAGCATCCTGCCGGCCGCGGTGCGCTCCGGAGCGGGGGCTTGTGCCGAAAGAGGCCGGCAACAGGCGCTTACCTTCGGACAGCTCCGGATCGCCGTCTAATGCGTCTCTTGTGGCCTACACGGCAGGGAAAAGCTTTTCCACTCTGTCTAGGAAGGAGAAAGTGTGCCAGCACAGCAAATGCCTCCCGGACTTTCCCTGGAATTCAGCAAGTGCTTTGCAGCTTGAAATTGGAAGGAAAGCCTCAGATTTAGCAGCCAGAGCTTCAGGAGGAGCAGCAGCGAGCACAGCATCGCTTTTGCAGCAGCTCCTTCCATGTGCATGTTTTTGGGAGTGGAAAGGCTTGCAGAGTGTTAAAGTAGCTTTTTCTCTCCGCTGGAAAGCTGCACGCTCAGTGCCAGTGTTCTGCAGCGTCTTTCTTCACGTTTCAGCAGCTAGCACGCTCTCCGTGTGCTGGAGAAGCGGCAGAGGCTTCCTTGCCGGAGAAGCGGCACCTTCGCCGGCAGAGAGCATCCTGCCGGCCGCGGTGCGCTCCGGAGCGGGGGCTTGTGCCGAAAGAGGCCGGCAACAGGCGCTTACCTTCGGACAGCTCCGGATCGCCGTCTAATGCGTCTCTTGTCGCCTACACGGCAGGGAAAAGCTTTTCCACTCTGTCTAGGAAGGAGAAAGTGTGCCAGCACAGCAAATGCCTCCCGGACTTTCCCTGCAATTCAGCAAGTGCTTTGCAGCTTGAAATTGGAAGGAAAGCCTCAGATTTAGCAGCCAGAGCTTCAGGAGGAGCAGCAGCGAGCACAGCATCGGTTTTGCAGCAGCTCCTTCCATGTGCATGTTTTTGGAAGTGGAAAGGCTTGCAGAGTGTTAAAGTAGCTTTTTCTCTCCGCTGGAAAGCTGCACGCTCAGTGCCAGTGTTCTGCAGCTTCTTTCTTCACGTTTCAGCAGCTAGCACGCTCTCCGTGTGCTGGAGAAGCGGCAGAGGCTTCCTTGCCGGAGAAGCGGCACCTTCGCCGGCAGAGAGCATCCTGCCGGCCGCGGTGCGCTCCGGAGCGGGGGCTTGTGCCGAAAGAGGCCGGCAACAGGCGCTTACCTTCGGACAGCTCCGGATCGCCGTCTAATGCGTCTCTTGTCGCCTACACGGCAGGGAAAAGCTTTTCCACTCTGTCTAGGAAGGAGAAAGTGTGCCAGCACAGCAAATGCCTCCCGGACTTTCCCTGGAATTCAGCAAGTGCTTTGCAGCTTGAAATTGGAAGGAAAGCCTCAGATTTAGCAGCCAGAGCTTCAGGAGGAGCAGCAGCGAGCACAGCATCGGTTTTGCAGCAGCTCCTTCCATGTGCATGTTTTTGGGAGTGGAAAGGCTTGCAGAGTGTTAAAGTAGCTTTTTCTCTCCGCTGGAAAGCTGCACGCTCAGTGCCAGTGTTCTGCAGCTTCTTTCTTCACGTTTCAGCAGCTAGCACGCTCTCCGTGTGCTGGAGAAGCGGCAGAGGCTTCCTTGCCGGAGAAGCGGCACCTTCGCCGGCAGAGAGCATCCTGCCGGCCGCGGTGCGCTCCGGAGCGGGGGCTTGTGCCGAAAGAGGCCGGCAACAGGCGCTTACCTTCGGACAGCTCCGGATCGCCGTCTAATGCGTCTCTTGTCGCCTACACGGCAGGGAAAAGCTTTTCCACTCTGTCTAGGAAGGAGAAAGTGTGCCAGCACAGCAAATGCCTCCCGGACTTTCCCTGGAATTCAGCAAGTGCTTTGCAGCTTGAAATTGGAAGGAAAGCCTCAGATTTAGCAGCCAGAGCTTCAGGAGGAGCAGCAGCGAGCACAGCATCGGTTTTGCAGCAGCTCCTTCCATGTGCATGTTTTTGGGAGTGGAAAGGCTTGCAGAGTGTTCAAGTAGCTTTTTCTCTCCGCTGGAAAGCTGCACGCTCAGTGCCAGTGTTCTGCAGCTTCTTTCTTCACGTTTCAGCAGCTAGCACGCTCTCCGTGTGCTGGAGAAGCGGCAGAGGCTTCCTTGCCGGAGAAGCGGCACCTTCGCCGGCAGAGAGCATCCTGCCGGCCGCGGTGCGCTCCGGAGCGGGGGCTTGTGCCGAAAGAGGCCGGCAACAGGCGCTTACCTTCGGACAGCTCCGGATCGCCGTCTAATGCGTCTCTTGTCGCCTACACGGCAGGGAAAAGCTTTTCCACTCTGTCTAGGAAGGAGAAAGTGTGCCAGCACAGCAAATGCCTCCCGGACTTTCCCTGGAATTCAGCAAGTGCTTTGCAGCTTGAAATTGGAAGGAAAGCCTCAGATTTAGCAGCCAGAGCTTCAGGAGGAGCAGCAGCGAGCACAGCATCGCTTTTGCAGCAGCTCCTTCCATGTGCATGTTTTTGGGAGTGGAAAGGCTTGCAGAGTGTTAAAGTAGCTTTTTCTCTCCGCTGGAAAGCTGCACGCTCAGTGCCAGTGTTCTGCAGCTTCTTTCTTCACGTTTCAGCAGCTAGCACGCTCTCCGTGTGCTGGAGAAGCGGCAGAGGCTTCCTTGCCGGAGAAGCGGCACCTTCGCCGGCAGAGAGCATCCTGCCGGCCGCGGTGCGCTCCGGAGCGGGGGCTTGTGCCGAAAGAGGCCGGCAACAGGCGCTTACCTTCGGACAGCTCCGGATCGCCGTCTAATGCGTCTCTTGTGGCCTACACGGCAGGGAAAAGCTTTTCCACTCTGTCTAGGAAGGAGAAAGTGTGCCAGCACAGCAAATGCCTCCCGGACTTTCCCTGGAATTCAGCAAGTGCTTTGCAGCTTGAAATTGGAAGGAAAGCCTCAGATTTAGCAGCCAGAGCTTCAGGAGGAGCAGCAGCGAGCACAGCATCGCTTTTGCAGCAGCTCCTTCCATGTGCATGTTTTTGGGAGTGGAAAGGCTTGCAGAGTGTTAAAGTAGCTTTTTCTCTCCGCTGGAAAGCTGCATGCTCAGTGCCAGTGTTCTGCAGCGTCTTTCTTCACGTTTCAGCAGCTAGCACGCTCTCCGTGTGCTGGAGAAGCGGCAGAGGCTTCCTTGCCGGAGAAGCGGCACCTTCGCCGGCAGAGAGCATCCTGCCGGCCGCGGTGCGCTCCGGAGCGGGGGCTTGTGCCGAAAGAGGCCGGCAACAGGCGCTTACCTTCGGACAGCTCCGGATCGCCGTCTAATGCGTCTCTTGTCGCCTACACGGCAGGGAAAAGCTTTTCCACTCTGTCTAGGAAGGAGAAAGTGTGCCAGCACAGCAAATGCCTCCCGGACTTTCCCTGCAATTCAGCAAGTGCTTTGCAGCTTGAAATTGGAAGGAAAGCCTCAGATTTAGCAGCCAGAGCTTCAGGAGGAGCAGCAGCGAGCACAGCATCGGTTTTGCAGCAGCTCCTTCCATGTGCATGTTTTTGGAAGTGGAAAGGCTTGCAGAGTGTTAAAGTAGCTTTTTCTCTCCGCTGGAAAGCTGCACGCTCAGTGCCAGTGTTCTGCAGCTTCTTTCTTCACGTTTCAGCAGCTAGCACGCTCTCCGTGTGCTGGAGAAGCGGCAGAGGCTTCCTTGCCGGAGAAGCGGCACCTTCGCCGGCAGAGAGCATCCTGCCGGCCGCGGTGCGCTCCGGAGCGGGGGCTTGTGCCGAAAGAGGCCGGCAACAGGCGCTTACCTTCGGACAGCTCCGGATCGCCGTCTAATGCGTCTCTTGTGGCCTACACGGCAGGGAAAAGCTTTTCCACTCTGTCTAGGAAGGAGAAAGTGTGCCAGCACAGCAAATGCCTCCCGGACTTTCCCTGGAATTCAGCAAGTGCTTTGCAGCTTGAAATTGGAAGGAAAGCCTCAGATTTAGCAGCCAGAGCTTCAGGAGGAGCAGCAGCGAGCACAGCATCGCTTTTGCAGCAGCTCCTTCCATGTGCATGTTTTTGGGAGTGGAAAGGCTTGCAGAGTGTTAAAGTAGCTTTTTCTCTCCGCTGGAAAGCTGCACGCTCAGTGCCAGTGTTCTGCAGCTTCTTTCTTCACGTTTCAGCAGCTAGCACGCTCTCGTGTGCTGGAGAAGCGGCAGAGGCTTCCTTGCCGGAGAAGCGGCACCTTCGCCGGCAGAGAGCATCCTGCCGGCCGCGGTGCACTCCGGAGCGGGGGCTTGTGCCGAAAGAGGCCGGCAACAGGCGCTTACCTTCGGACAGCTCCGGATCGCCGTCTAATGCGTCTCTTGTCGCCTACACGGCAGGGAAAAGCTTTTCCACTCTGTCTAGGAAGGAGAAAGTGTGCCAGCACAGCAAATGCCTCCCGGACTTTCCCTGGAATTCAGCAAGTGCTTTGCAGCTTGAAATTGGAAGGAAAGCCTCAGATTTAGCAGCCAGAGCTTCAGGAGGAGCAGCAGCGAGCACAGCATCGGTTTTGCAGCAGCTCCTTCCATGTGCATGTTTTTGGGAGTGGAAAGGCTTGCAGAGTGTTCAAGTAGCTTTTTCTCTCCGCTGGAAAGCTGCACGCTCAGTGCCAGTCTTCTGAAGCTTCTTTCTTCACGTTTCAGCAGCTAGCACGCTCTCCGTGTGCTGGAGAAGCGGCAGAGGCTTCCTTGCCGGAGAAGCGGCACCTTCGCCGGCAGAGAGCATCCTGCCGGCCGCGGTGCGCTCCGGAGCGGGGGCTTGTGCCGAAAGAGGCCGGCAACAGGCGCTTACCTTCGGACAGCTCCGGATCGCCGTCTAATGCGTCTCTTGTCGCCTACACGGCAGGGAAAAGCTTTTCCACTCTGTCTAGGAAGGAGAAAGTGTGCCAGCACAGCAAATGCCTCCCGGACTTTCCCTGGAATTCAGCAAGTGCTTTGCAGCTTGAAATTGGAAGGAAAGCCTCAGATTTAGCAGCCAGAGCTTCAGGAGGAGCAGCAGCGAGCACAGCATCGCTTTTGCAGCAGCTCCTTCCATGTGCATGTTTTTGGGAGTGGAAAGGCTTGCAGAGTGTTAAAGTAGCTTTTTCTCTCCGCTGGAAAGCTGCACGCTCAGTGCCAGTGTTCTGCAGCTTCTTTCTTCACGTTTCAGCAGCTAGCACGCTCTCCGTGTGCTGGAGAAGCGGCAGAGGCTTCCTTGCCGGAGAAGCGGCACCTTCGCCGGCAGAGAGCATCCTGCCGGCCGCGGTGCGCTCCGGAGCGGGGGCTTGTGCCGAAAGAGGCCGGCAACAGGCGCTTACCTTCGGACAGCTCCGGATCGCCGTCTAATGCGTCTCTTGTGGCCTACACGGCAGGGAAAAGCTTTTCCACTCTGTCTAGGAAGGAGAAAGTGTGCCAGCACAGCAAATGCCTCCCGGACTTTCCCTGGAATTCAGCAAGTGCTTTGCAGCTTGAAATTGGAAGGAAAGCCTCAGATTTAGCAGCCAGAGCTTCAGGAGGAGCAGCAGCGAGCACAGCATCGGTTTTGCAGCAGCTCCTTCCATGTGCATGTTTTTGGGAGTTGAAAGGCTTGCAGAGTGTTAAAGTAGCTTTTTCTCTCCGCTGGAAAGCTGCACGCTCAGTGCCAGTGTTCTGCAGCTTCTTTCTTCACGTTTCAGCAGCTAGCACGCTCTCCGTGTGCTGGAGAAGCGGCAGAGGCTTCCTTGCCGGAGAAGCGGCACCTTCGCCGGCAGAGAGCATCCTGCCGGCCGCGGTGCGCTCCGGAGCGGGGGCTTGTGCCGAAAGAGGCCGGCAACAGGCGCTTACCTTCGGACAGCTCCGGATCGCCGTCTAATGCGTCTCTTGTCGCCTACACGGCAGGGAAAAGCTTTTCCACTCTGTCTAGGAAGGAGAAAGTGTGCCAGCACAGCAAATGCCTCCCGGACTTTCCCTGGAATTCAGCAAGTGCTTTGCAGCTTGAAATTGGAAGGAAAGCCTCAGATTTAGCAGCCAGAGCTTCAGGAGGAGCAGCAGCGAGCACAGCATCGGTTTTGCAGCAGCTCCTTCCATGTGCATGTTTTTGGGAGTGGAAAGGCTTGCAGAGTGTTAAAGTAGCTTTTTCTCTCCGCTGGAAAGCTGCACGCTCAGTGCCAGTGTTCTGCAGCTTCTTTCTTCACGTTTCAGCAGCTAGCACGCTCTCCGTGTGCTGGAGAAGCGGCAGAGGCTTCCTTGCCGGAGAAGCGGCACCTTCGCCGGCAGAGAGCATCCTGCCGGCCGCGGTGCGCTCCGGAGCGGGGGCTTGTGCCGAAAGAGGCCGGCAACAGGCGCTTACCTTCGGACAGCTCCGGATCGCCGTCTAATGCGTCTCTTGTCGCCTACACGGCAGGGAAAAGCTTTTCCACTCTGTCTAGGAAGGAGAAAGTGTGCCAGCACAGCAAATGCCTCCCGGACTTTCCCTGGAATTCAGCAAGTGCTTTGCAGCTTGAAATTGGAAGGAAAGCCTCAGATTTAGCAGCCAGAGCTTCAGGAGGAGCAGCAGCGAGCACAGCATCGCTTTTGCAGCAGCTCCTTCCATGTGCATGTTTTTGGGAGTGGAAAGGCTTGCAGAGTGTTAAAGTAGCTTTTTCTCTCCGCTGGAAAGCTGCACGCTCAGTGCCAGTGTTCTGCAGCTTCTTTCTTCACGTTTCAGCAGCTAGCACGCTCTCCGTGTGCTGGAGAAGCGGCAGAGGCTTCCTTGCCGGAGAAGCGGCACCTTCGCCGGCAGAGAGCATCCTGCCGGCCGCGGTGCGCTCCGGAGCGGGGGCTTGTGCCGAAAGAGGCCGGCAACAGGCGCTTACCTTCGGACAGCTCCGGATCGCCGTCTAATGCGTCTCTTGTCGCCTACACGGCAGGGAAAAGCTTTTCCACTCTGTCTAGGAAGGAGAAAGTGTGCCAGCACAGCAAATGCCTCCCGGACTTTCCCTGGAATTCAGCAAGTGCTTTGCAGCTTGAAATTGGAAGGAAAGCCTCAGATTTAGCAGCCAGAGCTTCAGGAGGAGCAGCAGCGAGCACAGCATCGCTTTTGCAGCAGCTCCTTCCATGTGCATGTTTTTGGGAGTGGAAAGGCTTGCAGAGTGTTAAAGTAGCTTTTTCTCTCCGCTGGAAAGCTGCACGCTCAGTGCGAGTGTTCTGCAGCTTCTTTCTTCACGTTTCAGCAGCTAGCACGCTCTCCGTGTGCTGGAGAAGCGGCAGAGGCTTCCTTGCCGGAGAAGCGGCACCTTCGCCGGCAGAGAGCATCCTGCCGGCCGCGGTGCGCTCCGGAGCGGGGGCTTGTGCCGAAAGAGGCCGGCAACAGGCGCTTACCTTCGGACAGCTCCGGATCGCCGTCTAATGCGTCTCTTGTCGCCTACACGGCAGGGAAAAGCTTTTCCACTCTGTCTAGGAAGGAGAAAGTGTGCCAGCACAGCAAATGCCTCCCGGACTTTCCCTGGAATTCAGCAAGTGCTTTGCAGCTTGAAATTGGAAGGAAAGCCTCAGATTTAGCAGCCAGAGCTTCAGGAGGAGCAGCAGCGAGCACAGCATCGGTTTTGCAGCAGCTCCTTCCATGTGCATGTTTTTGGGAGTGGAAAGGCTTGCAGAGTGTTAAAGTAGCTTTTTCTCTCCGCTGGAAAGCTGCACGCTCAGTGCCAGTGTTCTGCAGCTTCTTTCTTCACGTTTCAGCAGCTAGCACGCTCTCCGTGTGCTGGAGAAGCGGCAGAGGCTTCCTTGCCGGAGAAGCGGCACCTTCGCCGGCAGAGAGCATCCTGCCGGCCGCGGTGCGCTCCGGAGCGGGGGCTTGTGCCGAAAGAGGCCGGCAACAGGCGCTTACCTTCGGACAGCTCCGGATCGCCGTCTAATGCGTCTCTTGTCGCCTACACGGCAGGGAAAAGCTTTTCCACTCTGTCTAGGAAGGAGAAAGTGTGCCAGCACAGCAAATGCCTCCCGGACTTTCCCTGGAATTCAGCAAGTGCTTTGCAGCTTGAAATTGGAAGGAAAGCCTCAGATTTAGCAGCCAGAGCTTCAGGAGGAGCAGCAGCGAGCACAGCATCGCTTTTGCAGCAGCTCCTTCCATGTGCATGTTTTTGGGAGTGGAAAGGCTTGCAGAGTGTTAAAGTAGCTTTTTCTCTCCGCTGGAAAGCTGCACGCTCAGTGCCAGTGTTCTGCAGCTTCTTTCTTCACGTTTCAGCAGCTAGCACGCTCTCCGTGTGCTGGAGAAGCGGCAGAGGCTTCCTTGCCGGAGAAGCGGCACCTTCGCCGGCAGAGAGCATCCTGCCGGCCGCGGTGCGCTCCGGAGCGGGGGCTTGTGCCGAAAGAGGCCGGCAACAGGCGCTTACCTTCGGACAGCTCCGGATCGCCGTCTAATGCGTCTCTTGTGGCCTACACGGCAGGGAAAAGCTTTTCCACTCTGTCTAGGAAGGAGAAAGTGTGCCAGCACAGCAAATGCCTCCCGGACTTTCCCTGGAATTCAGCAAGTGCTTTGCAGCTTGAAATTGGAAGGAAAGCCTCAGATTTAGCAGCCAGAGCTTCAGGAGGAGCAGCAGCGAGCACAGCATCGGTTTTGCAGCAGCTCCTTCCATGTGCATGTTTTTGGGAGTGGAAAGGCTTGCAGAGTGTTCAAGTAGCTTTTTCTCTCCGCTGGAAAGCTGCACGCTCAGTGCCAGTGTTCTGCAGCTTCTTTCTTCACGTTTCAGCAGCTAGCACGCTCTCCGTGTGCTGGAGAAGCGGCAGAGGCTTCCTTGCCGGAGAAGCGGCACCTTCGCCGGCAGAGAGCATCCTGCCGGCCGCGGTGCGCTCCGGAGCGGGGGCTTGTGCCGAAAGAGGCCGGCAACAGGCGCTTACCTTCGGACAGCTCCGGATCGCCGTCTAATGCGTCTCTTGTGGCCTACACGGCAGGGAAAAGCTTTTCCACTCTGTCTAGGAAGGAGAAAGTGTGCCAGCACAGCAAATGCCTCCCGGACTTTCCCTGGAATTCAGCAAGTGCTTTGCAGCTTGAAATTGGAAGGAAAGCCTCAGATTTAGCAGCCAGAGCTTCAGGAGGAGCAGCAGCGAGCACAGCATCGCTTTTGCAGCAGCTCCTTCCATGTGCATGTTTTTGGGAGTGGAAAGGCTTGCAGAGTGTTAAAGTAGCTTTTTCTCTCCGCTGGAAAGCTGCACGCTCAGTGCCAGTGTTCTGCAGCTTCTTTCTTCACGTTTCAGCAGCTAGCACGCTCTCGTGTGCTGGAGAAGCGGCAGAGGCTTCCTTGCCGGAGAAGCGGCACCTTCGCCGGCAGAGAGCATCCTGCCGGCCGCGGTGCACTCCGGAGCGGGGGCTTGTGCCGAAAGAGGCCGGCAACAGGCGCTTACCTTCGGACAGCTCCGGATCGCCGTCTAATGCGTCTCTTGTCGCCTACACGGCAGGGAAAAGCTTTTCCACTCTGTCTAGGAAGGAGAAAGTGTGCCAGCACAGCAAATGCCTCCCGGACTTTCCCTGGAATTCAGCAAGTGCTTTGCAGCTTGAAATTGGAAGGAAAGCCTCAGATTTAGCAGCCAGAGCTTCAGGAGGAGCAGCAGCGAGCACAGCATCGGTTTTGCAGCAGCTCCTTCCATGTGCATGTTTTTGGGAGTGGAAAGGCTTGCAGAGTGTTCAAGTAGCTTTTTCTCTCCGCTGGAAAGCTGCACGCTCAGTGCCAGTCTTCTGAAGCTTCTTTCTTCACGTTTCAGCAGCTAGCACGCTCTCCGTGTGCTGGAGAAGCGGCAGAGGCTTCCTTGCCGGAGAAGCGGCACCTTCGCCGGCAGAGAGCATCCTGCCGGCCGCGGTGCGCTCCGGAGCGGGGGCTTGTGCCGAAAGAGGCCGGCAACAGGCGCTTACCTTCGGACAGCTCCGGATCGCCGTCTAATGCGTCTCTTGTCGCCTACACGGCAGGGAAAAGCTTTTCCACTCTGTCTAGGAAGGAGAAAGTGTGCCAGCACAGCAAATGCCTCCCGGACTTTCCCTGGAATTCAGCAAGTGCTTTGCAGCTTGAAATTGGAAGGAAAGCCTCAGATTTAGCAGCCAGAGCTTCAGGAGGAGCAGCAGCGAGCACAGCATCGCTTTTGCAGCAGCTCCTTCCATGTGCATGTTTTTGGGAGTGGAAAGGCTTGCAGAGTGTTAAAGTAGCTTTTTCTCTCCGCTGGAAAGCTGCACGCTCAGTGCCAGTGTTCTGCAGCTTCTTTCTTCACGTTTCAGCAGCTAGCACGCTCTCCGTGTGCTGGAGAAGCGGCAGAGGCTTCCTTGCCGGAGAAGCGGCACCTTCGCCGGCAGAGAGCATCCTGCCGGCCGCGGTGCGCTCCGGAGCGGGGGCTTGTGCCGAAAGAGGCCGGCAACAGGCGCTTACCTTCGGACAGCTCCGGATCGCCGTCTAATGCGTCTCTTGTGGCCTACACGGCAGGGAAAAGCTTTTCCACTCTGTCTAGGAAGGAGAAAGTGTGCCAGCACAGCAAATGCCTCCCGGACTTTCCCTGGAATTCAGCAAGTGCTTTGCAGCTTGAAATTGGAAGGAAAGCCTCAGATTTAGCAGCCAGAGCTTCAGGAGGAGCAGCAGCGAGCACAGCATCGGTTTTGCAGCAGCTCCTTCCATGTGCATGTTTTTGGGAGTTGAAAGGCTTGCAGAGTGTTAAAGTAGCTTTTTCTCTCCGCTGGAAAGCTGCACGCTCAGTGCCAGTGTTCTGCAGCTTCTTTCTTCACGTTTCAGCAGCTAGCACGCTCTCCGTGTGCTGGAGAAGCGGCAGAGGCTTCCTTGCCGGAGAAGCGGCACCTTCGCCGGCAGAGAGCATCCTGCCGGCCGCGGTGCGCTCCGGAGCGGGGGCTTGTGCCGAAAGAGGCCGGCAACAGGCGCTTACCTTCGGACAGCTCCGGATCGCCGTCTAATGCGTCTCTTGTCGCCTACACGGCAGGGAAAAGCTTTTCCACTCTGTCTAGGAAGGAGAAAGTGTGCCAGCACAGCAAATGCCTCCCGGACTTTCCCTGGAATTCAGCAAGTGCTTTGCAGCTTGAAATTGGAAGGAAAGCCTCAGATTTAGCAGCCAGAGCTTCAGGAGGAGCAGCAGCGAGCACAGCATCGGTTTTGCAGCAGCTCCTTCCATGTGCATGTTTTTGGGAGTGGAAAGGCTTGCAGAGTGTTAAAGTAGCTTTTTCTCTCCGCTGGAAAGCTGCACGCTCAGTGCCAGTGTTCTGCAGCTTCTTTCTTCACGTTTCAGCAGCTAGCACGCTCTCCGTGTGCTGGAGAAGCGGCAGAGGCTTCCTTGCCGGAGAAGCGGCACCTTCGCCGGCAGAGAGCATCCTGCCGGCCGCGGTGCGCTCCGGAGCGGGGGCTTGTGCCGAAAGAGGCCGGCAACAGCCGCTTACCTTCGGACAGCTCCGGATCGCCGTCTAATGCGTCTCTTGTCGCCTACACGGCAGGGAAAAGCTTTTCCACTCTGTCTAGGAAGGAGAAAGTGTGCCAGCACAGCAAATGCCTCCCGGACTTTCCCTGGAATTCAGCAAGTGCTTTGCAGCTTGAAATTGGAAGGAAAGCCTCAGATTTAGCAGCCAGAGCTTCAGGAGGAGCAGCAGCGAGCACAGCATCGCTTTTGCAGCAGCTCCTTCCATGTGCATGTTTTTGGGAGTGGAAAGGCTTGCAGAGTGTTAAAGTAGCTTTTTCTCTCCGCTGGAAAGCTGCACGCTCAGTGCCAGTGTTCTGCAGCTTCTTTCTTCACGTTTCAGCAGCTAGCACGCTCTCCGTGTGCTGGAGAAGCGGCAGAGGCTTCCTTGCCGGAGAAGCGGCACCTTCGCCGGCAGAGAGCATCCTGCCGGCCGCGGTGCGCTCCGGAGCGGGGGCTTGTGCCGAAAGAGGCCGGCAACAGGCGCTTACCTTCGGACAGCTCCGGATCGCCGTCTAATGCGTCTCTTGTCGCCTACACGGCAGGGAAAAGCTTTTCCACTCTGTCTAGGAAGGAGAAAGTGTGCCAGCACAGCAAATGCCTCCCGGACTTTCCCTGGAATTCAGCAAGTGCTTTGCAGCTTGAAATTGGAAGGAAAGCCTCAGATTTAGCAGCCAGAGCTTCAGGAGGAGCAGCAGCGAGCACAGCATCGCTTTTGCAGCAGCTCCTTCCATGTGCATGTTTTTGGGAGTGGAAAGGCTTGCAGAGTGTTAAAGTAGCTTTTTCTCTCCGCTGGAAAGCTGCACGCTCAGTGCGAGTGTTCTGCAGCTTCTTTCTTCACGTTTCAGCAGCTAGCACGCTCTCCGTGTGCTGGAGAAGCGGCAGAGGCTTCCTTGCCGGAGAAGCGGCACCTTCGCCGGCAGAGAGCATCCTGCCGGCCGCGGTGCGCTCCGGAGCGGGGGCTTGTGCCGAAAGAGGCCGGCAACAGGCGCTTACCTTCGGACAGCTCCGGATCGCCGTCTAATGCGTCTCTTGTCGCCTACACGGCAGGGAAAAGCTTTTCCACTCTGTCTAGGAAGGAGAAAGTGTGCCAGCACAGCAAATGCCTCCCGGACTTTCCCTGGAATTCAGCAAGTGCTTTGCAGCTTGAAATTGGAAGGAAAGCCTCAGATTTAGCAGCCAGAGCTTCAGGAGGAGCAGCAGCGAGCACAGCATCGGTTTTGCAGCAGCTCCTTCCATGTGCATGTTTTTGGGAGTGGAAAGGCTTGCAGAGTGTTAAAGTAGCTTTTTCTCTCCGCTGGAAAGCTGCACGCTCAGTGCCAGTGTTCTGCAGCTTCTTTCTTCACGTTTCAGCAGCTAGCACGCTCTCCGTGTGCTGGAGAAGCGGCAGAGGCTTCCTTGCCGGAGAAGCGGCACCTTCGCCGGCAGAGAGCATCCTGCCGGCCGCGGTGCGCTCCGGAGCGGGGGCTTGTGCCGAAAGAGGCCGGCAACAGGCGCTTACCTTCGGACAGCTCCGGATCGCCGTCTAATGCGTCTCTTGTCGCCTACACGGCAGGGAAAAGCTTTTCCACTCTGTCTAGGAAGGAGAAAGTGTGCCAGCACAGCAAATGCCTCCCGGACTTTCCCTGGAATTCAGCAAGTGCTTTGCAGCTTGAAATTGGAAGGAAAGCCTCAGATTTAGCAGCCAGAGCTTCAGGAGGAGCAGCAGCGAGCACAGCATCGCTTTTGCAGCAGCTCCTTCCATGTGCATGTTTTTGGGAGTGGAAAGGCTTGCAGAGTGTTAAAGTAGCTTTTTCTCTCCGCTGGAAAGCTGCACGCTCAGTGCCAGTGTTCTGCAGCTTCTTTCTTCACGTTTCAGCAGCTAGCACGCTCTCCGTGTGCTGGAGAAGCGGCAGAGGCTTCCTTGCCGGAGAAGCGGCACCTTCGCCGGCAGAGAGCATCCTGCCGGCCGCGGTGCGCTCCGGAGCGGGGGCTTGTGCCGAAAGAGGCCGGCAACAGGCGCTTACCTTCGGACAGCTCCGGATCGCCGTCTAATGCGTCTCTTGTGGCCTACACGGCAGGGAAAAGCTTTTCCACTCTGTCTAGGAAGGAGAAAGTGTGCCAGCACAGCAAATGCCTCCCGGACTTTCCCTGGAATTCAGCAAGTGCTTTGCAGCTTGAAATTGGAAGGAAAGCCTCAGATTTAGCAGCCAGAGCTTCAGGAGGAGCAGCAGCGAGCACAGCATCGGTTTTGCAGCAGCTCCTTCCATGTGCATGTTTTTGGGAGTGGAAAGGCTTGCAGAGTGTTCAAGTAGCTTTTTCTCTCCGCTGGAAAGCTGCACGCTCAGTGCCAGTGTTCTGCAGCTTCTTTCTTCACGTTTCAGCAGCTAGCACGCTCTCCGTGTGCTGGAGAAGCGGCAGAGGCTTCCTTGCCGGAGAAGCGGCACCTTCGCCGGCAGAGAGCATCCTGCCGGCCGCGGTGCGCTCCGGAGCGGGGGCTTGTGCCGAAAGAGGCCGGCAACAGCCGCTTACCTTCGGACAGCTCCGGATCGCCGTCTAATGCGTCTCTTGTCGCCTACACGGCAGGGAAAAGCTTTTCCACTCTGTCTAGGAAGGAGAAAGTGTGCCAGCACAGCAAATGCCTCCCGGACTTTCCCTGCAATTCAGCAAGTGCTTTGCAGCTTGAAATTGGAAGGAAAGCCTCAGATTTAGCAGCCAGAGCTTCAGGAGGAGCAGCAGCGAGCACAGCATCGGTTTTGCAGCAGCTCCTTCCATGTGCATGTTTTTGGGAGTGGAAAGGCTTGCAGAGTGTTAAAGTAGCTTTTTCTCTCCGCTGGAAAGCTGCACGCTCAGTGCCAGTGTTCTGCAGCGTCTTTCTTCACGTTTCAGCAGCTAGCACGCTCTCCGTGTGCTGGAGAAGCGGCAGAGGCTTCCTTGCCGGAGAAGCGGCACCTTCGCCGGCAGAGAGCATCCTGCCGGCCGCGGTGCGCTCCGGAGCGGGGGCTTGTGCCGAAAGAGGCCGGCAACAGGCGCTTACCTTCGGACAGCTCCGGATCGCCGTCTAATGCGTCTCTTGTCGCCTACACGGCAGGGAAAAGCTTTTCCACTCTGTCTAGGAAGGAGAAAGTGTGCCAGCACAGCAAATGCCTCCCGGACTTTCCCTGCAATTCAGCAAGTGCTTTGCAGCTTGAAATTGGAAGGAAAGCCTCAGATTTAGCAGCCAGAGCTTCAGGAGGAGCAGCAGCGAGCACAGCATCGGTTTTGCAGCAGCTCCTTCCATGTGCATGTTTTTGGGAGTGGAAAGGCTTGCAGAGTGTTCAAGTAGCTTTTTCTCTCCGCTGGAAAGCTGCACGCTCAGTGCCAGTCTTCTGCAGCTTCTTTCTTCACGTTTCAGCAGCTAGCACGCTCTCCGTGTGCTGGAGAAGCGGCAGAGGCTTCCTTGCCGGAGAAGCGGCACCTTCGCCGGCAGAGAGCATCCTGCCGGCCGCGGTGCGCTCCGGAGCGGGGGCTTGTGCCGAAAGAGGCCGGCAACAGGCGCTTACCTTCGGACAGCTCCGGATCGCCGTCTAATGCGTCTCTTGTGGCCTACACGGCAGGGAAAAGCTTTTCCACTCTGTCTAGGAAGGAGAAAGTGTGCCAGCACAGCAAATGCCTCCCGGACTTTCCCTGGAATTCAGCAAGTGCTTTGCAGCTTGAAATTGGAAGGAAAGCCTCAGATTTAGCAGCCAGAGCTTCAGGAGGAGCAGCAGCGAGCACAGCATCGCTTTTGCAGCAGCTCCTTCCATGTGCATGTTTTTGGGAGTGGAAAGGCTTGCAGAGTGTTAAAGTAGCTTTTTCTCTCCGCTGGAAAGCTGCACGCTCAGTGCCAGTGTTCTGCAGCTTCTTTCTTCACGTTTCAGCAGCTAGCACGCTCTCGTGTGCTGGAGAAGCGGCAGAGGCTTCCTTGCCGGAGAAGCGGCACCTTCGCCGGCAGAGAGCATCCTGCCGGCCGCGGTGCACTCCGGAGCGGGGGCTTGTGCCGAAAGAGGCCGGCAACAGGCGCTTACCTTCGGACAGCTCCGGATCGCCGTCTAATGCGTCTCTTGTCGCCTACACGGCAGGGAAAAGCTTTTCCACTCTGTCTAGGAAGGAGAAAGTGTGCCAGCACAGCAAATGCCTCCCGGACTTTCCCTGGAATTCAGCAAGTGCTTTGCAGCTTGAAATTGGAAGGAAAGCCTCAGATTTAGCAGCCAGAGCTTCAGGAGGAGCAGCAGCGAGCACAGCATCGGTTTTGCAGCAGCTCCTTCCATGTGCATGTTTTTGGGAGTGGAAAGGCTTGCAGAGTGTTAAAGTAGCTTTTTCTCTCCGCTGGAAAGCTGCACGCTCAGTGCCAGTCTTCTGAAGCTTCTTTCTTCACGTTTCAGCAGCTAGCACGCTCTCCGTGTGCTGGAGAAGCGGCAGAGGCTTCCTTGCCGGAGAAGCGGCACCTTCGCCGGCAGAGAGCATCCTGCCGGCCGCGGTGCGCTCCGGAGCGGGGGCTTGTGCCGAAAGAGGCCGGCAACAGGCGCTTACCTTCGGACAGCTCCGGATCGCCGTCTAATGCGTCTCTTGTCGCCTACACGGCAGGGAAAAGCTTTTCCACTCTGTCTAGGAAGGAGAAAGTGTGCCAGCACAGCAAATGCCTCCCGGACTTTCCCTGGAATTCAGCAAGTGCTTTGCAGCTTGAAATTGGAAGGAAAGCCTCAGATTTAGCAGCCAGAGCTTCAGGAGGAGCAGCAGCGAGCACAGCATCGCTTTTGCAGCAGCTCCTTCCATGTGCATGTTTTTGGGAGTGGAAAGGCTTGCAGAGTGTTCAAGTAGCTTTTTCTCTCCGCTGGAAAGCTGCACGCTCAGTGCCAGTGTTCTGCAGCTTCTTTCTTCACGTTTCAGCAGCTAGCACGCTCTCCGTGTGCTGGAGAAGCGGCAGAGGCTTCCTTGCCGGAGAAGCGGCACCTTCGCCGGCAGAGAGCATCCTGCCGGCCGCGGTGCGCTCCGGAGCGGGGGCTTGTGCCGAAAGAGGCCGGCAACAGGCGCTTACCTTCGGACAGCTCCGGATCGCCGTCTAATGCGTCTCTTGTCGCCTACACGGCAGGGAAAAGCTTTTCCACTCTGTCTAGGAAGGAGAAAGTGTGCCAGCACAGCAAATGCCTCCCGGACTTTCCCTGGAATTCAGCAAGTGCTTTGCAGCTTGAAATTGGAAGGAAAGCCTCAGATTTAGCAGCCAGAGCTTCAGGAGGAGCAGCAGCGAGCACAGCATCGGTTTTGCAGCAGCTCCTTCCATGTGCATGTTTTTGGGAGTTGAAAGGCTTGCAGAGTGTTAAAGTAGCTTTTTCTCTCCGCTGGAAAGCTGCACGCTCAGTGCCAGTGTTCTGCAGCTTCTTTCTTCACGTTTCAGCAGCTAGCACGCTCTCCGTGTGCTGGAGAAGCGGCAGAGGCTTCCTTGCCGGAGAAGCGGCACCTTCGCCGGCAGAGAGCATCCTGCCGGCCGCGGTGCGCTCCGGAGCGGGGGCTTGTGCCGAAAGAGGCCGGCAACAGGCGCTTACCTTCGGACAGCTCCGGATCGCCGTCTAATGCGTCTCTTGTCGCCTACACGGCAGGGAAAAGCTTTTCCACTCTGTCTAGGAAGGAGAAAGTGTGCCAGCACAGCAAATGCCTCCCGGACTTTCCCTGCAATTCAGCAAGTGCTTTGCAGCTTGAAATTGGAAGGAAAGCCTCAGATTTAGCAGCCAGAGCTTCAGGAGGAGCAGCAGCGAGCACAGCATCGGTTTTGCAGCAGCTCCTTCCATGTGCATGTTTTTGGGAGTGGAAAGGCTTGCAGAGTGTTAAAGTAGCTTTTTCTCTCCGCTGGAAAGCTGCACGCTCAGTGCCAGTCTTCTGCAGCTTCTTTCTTCACGTTTCAGCAGCTAGCACGCTCTCCGTGTGCTGGAGAAGCGGCAGAGGCTTCCTTGCCGGAGAAGCGGCACCTTCGCCGGCAGAGAGCATCCTGCCGGCCGCGGTGCGCTCCGGAGCGGGGGCTTGTGCCGAAAGAGGCCGGCAACAGGCGCTTACCTTCGGACAGCTCCGGATCGCCGTCTAATGCGTCTCTTGTGGCCTACACGGCAGGGAAAAGCTTTTCCACTCTGTCTAGGAAGGAGAAAGTGTGCCAGCACAGCAAATGCCTCCCGGACTTTCCCTGGAATTCAGCAAGTGCTTTGCAGCTTGAAATTGGAAGGAAAGCCTCAGATTTAGCAGCCAGAGCTTCAGGAGGAGCAGCAGCGAGCACAGCATCGCTTTTGCAGCAGCTCCTTCCATGTGCATGTTTTTGGGAGTGGAAAGGCTTGCAGAGTGTTAAAGTAGCTTTTTCTCTCCGCTGGAAAGCTGCACGCTCAGTGCCAGTGTTCTGCAGCTTCTTTCTTCACGTTTCAGCAGCTAGCACGCTCTCCGTGTGCTGGAGAAGCGGCAGAGGCTTCCTTGCCGGAGAAGCGGCACCTTCGCCGGCAGAGAGCATCCTGCCGGCCGCGGTGCGCTCCGGAGCGGGGGCTTGTGCCGAAAGAGGCCGGCAACAGCCGCTTACCTTCGGACAGCTCCGGATCGCCGTCTAATGCGTCTCTTGTCGCCTACACGGCAGGGAAAAGCTTTTCCACTCTGTCTAGGAAGGAGAAAGTGTGCCAGCACAGCAAATGCCTCCCGGACTTTCCCTGGAATTCAGCAAGTGCTTTGCAGCTTGAAATTGGAAGGAAAGCCTCAGATTTAGCAGCCAGAGCTTCAGGAGGAGCAGCAGCGAGCACAGCATCGGTTTTGCAGCAGCTCCTTCCATGTGCATGTTTTTGGGAGTGGAAAGGCTTGCAGAGTGTTAAAGTAGCTTTTTCTCTCCGCTGGAAAGCTGCACGCTCAGTGCCAGTGTTCTGCAGCTTCTTTCTTCACGTTTCAGCAGCTAGCACGCTCTCCGTGTGCTGGAGAAGCGGCTGAGGCTTCCTTGCCGGAGAAGCGGCACCTTCGCCGGCAGAGAGCATCCTGCCGGCCGCGGTGCGCTCCGGAGCGGGGGCTTGTGCCGAAAGAGGCCGGCAACAGGCGCTTACCTTCGGACAGCTCCGGATCGCCGTCTAATGCGTCTCTTGTCGCCTACACGGCAGGGAAAAGCTTTTCCACTCTGTCTAGGAAGGAGAAAGTGTGCCAGCACAGCAAATGCCTCCCGGACTTTCCCTGGAATTCAGCAAGTGCTTTGCAGCTTGAAATTGGAAGGAAAGCCTCAGATTTAGCAGCCAGAGCTTCAGGAGGAGCAGCAGCGAGCACAGCATCGGTTTTGCAGCAGCTCCTTCCATGTGCATGTTTTTGGGAGTGGAAAGGCTTGCAGAGTGTTAAAGTAGCTTTTTCTCTCCGCTGGAAAGCTGCACGCTCAGTGCCAGTCTTCTGCAGCTTCTTTCTTCACGTTTCAGCAGCTAGCACGCTCTCCGTGTGCTTGAGAGGCGGCAGAGGCTACTTTGGCTGCTAAATCTGAGGTCTTCCTTCCAATTTCAAGCTGCAAATCACTTGCTGAATACCAGGGAATGTCCGGGAGGCATTTGCTGTGCTGGCACACTTTCTCCTTCCTAGACAGAGTGGAAAAGCTTTTCCCTGCCGTGTAGGCGACAAGAGACGCATTAGACGGCGATCCGGAGCTGTCCGAAGGTAAGCGCCTGTTGCCGGCCTCTTTCGGCACAAGCCCCCGCTCCGGAGCGCACCGCGGCCGGCAGGATGCTCTCTGCCGGCGAAGGTGCCGCTTCTCCGGCAAGGAAGCCTCTGCCGCTTCTCCAGCACACGGAGAGCGTGCTAGCTGCTGAAACGTGAAGAAAGAAGCTGCAGAACACTGGCACTGAGCGTGCAGCTTTCCAGCGGAGAGAAAAAGCTACTTGAACACTCTGCAAGCCTTTCCACTCCCAAAAACATGCACATGGAAGGAGCTGCTGCAAAACCGATGCTGTGCTCGCTGCTGCTCCTCCTGAAGCTCTGGCTGCTAAATCTGAGGCTTTCCTTCCAATTTCAAGCTGCAAAGCACTTGCTGAATTCCAGGGAAAGTCCGGGAGGCATTTGCTGTGCTGGCACACTTTCTCCTTCCTAGACAGAGTGGAAAAGCTTTTCCCTGCCGTGTAGGCGACAAGAGACGCATTAGACGGCGATCCGGAGCTGTCCGAAGGTAAGCGCCTGTTGCCGGCCTCTTTCGGCACAAGCCCCCGCTCCGGAGCGCACCGCGGCCGGCAGGATGCTCTCTGCCGGCGAAGGTGCCGCTTCTCCGGCAAGGAAGCCTCTGCCGCTTCTCCAGCACACGGAGAGCGTGCTAGCTGCTGAAACGTGAAGAAAGAAGCTGCAGAACACTGGCACTGAGCGTGCAGCTTTCCAGCGGAGAGAAAAAGCTACTTTAACACTCTGCAAGCCTTTCAACTCCCAAAAACATGCACATGGAAGGAGCTGCTGCAAAACCGATGCTGTGCTCGCTGCTGCTCCTCCTGAAGCTCTGGCTGCTAAATCTGAGGCTTTCCTTCCAATTTCAAGCTGCAAAGCACTTGCTGAATTCCAGGGAAAGTCCGGGAGGCATTTGCTGTGCTGGCACACTTTCTCCTTCCTAGACAGAGTGGAAAAGCTTTTCCCTGCCGTGTAGGCGACAAGAGACGCATTAGACGGCGATCCGGAGCTGTCCGAAGGTAAGCGGCTGTTGCCGGCCTCTTTCGGCACAAGCCCCCGCTCCGGAGCGCACCGCGGCCGGCAGGATGCTCTCTGCCGGCGAAGGTGCCGCTTCTCCGGCAAGGAAGCCTCTGCCGCTTCTCCAGCACACGGAGAGCGTGCTAGCTGCTGAAACGTGAAGAAAGAAGCTGCAGAACACTGGCACTGAGCGTGCAGCTTTCCAGCGGAGAGAAAAAGCTACTTTAACACTCTGCAAGCCTTTCCACTCCCAAAAACATGCACATGGAAGGAGCTGCTGCAAAACCGATGCTGTGCTCGCTGCTGCTCCTCCTGAAGCTCTGGCTGCTAAATCTGAGGCTTTCCTTCCAATTTCAAGCTGCAAAGCACTTGCTGAATTGCAGGGAAAGTCCGGGAGGCATTTGCTGTGCTGGCACACTTTCTCCTTCCTAGACAGAGTGGAAAAGCTTTTCCCTGCCGTGTAGGCGACAAGAGACGCATTAGACGGCGATCCGGAGCTGTCCGAAGGTAAGCGCCTGTTGCCGGCCTCTTTCGGCACAAGCCCCCGCTCCGGAGCGCACCGCGGCCGGCAGGATGCTCTCTGCCGGCGAAGGTGCCGCTTCTCCGGCAAGGAAGCCTCTGCCGCTTCTCCAGCACACGGAGAGCGTGCTAGCTGCTGAAACGTGAAGAAAGAAGCTGCAGAACACTGGCACTGAGCGTGCAGCTTTCCAGCGGAGAGAAAAAGCTACTTGAACACTCTGCAAGCCTTTCCACTCCCAAAAACATGCACATGGAAGGAGCTGCTGCAAAACCGATGCTGTGCTCGCTGCTGCTCCTCCTGAAGCTCTGGCTGCTAAATCTGAGGCTTTCCTTCAAATTTCAAGCTGCAAAGCACTTGCTGAATTCCAGGGAAAGTCCGGGAGGCATTTGCTGTGCTGGCACACTTTCTCCTTCCTAGACAGAGTGGAAAAGCTTTTCCCTGCCGTGTAGGCGACAAGAGACGCATTAGACGGCGATCCGGAGCTGTCCGAAGGTAAGCGCCTGTTGCCGGCCTCTTTCGGCACAAGCCCCCGCTCCGGAGCGCACCGCGGCCGGCAGGATGCTCTCTGCCGGCGAAGGTGCCGCTTCTCCGGCAAGGAAGCCTCTGCCGCTTCTCCAGCACACGGAGAGCGTGCTAGCTGCTGAAACGTGAAGAAAGAAGCTGCAGAACACTGGCACTGAGCGTGCAGCTTTCCAGCGGAGAGAAAAAGCTACTTTAACACTCTGCAAGCCTTTCAACTCCCAAAAACATGCACATGGAAGGAGCTGCTGCAAAACCGATGCTGTGCTCGCTGCTGCTCCTCCTGAAGCTCTGGCTGCTAAATCTGAGGCTTTCCTTCCAATTTCAAGCTGCAAAGCACTTGCTGAATTCCAGGGAAAGTCCGGGAGGCATTTGCTGTGCTGGCACACTTTCTCCTTCCTAGACAGAGTGGAAAAGCTTTTCCCTGCCGTGTAGGCGACAAGAGACGCATTAGACGGCGATCCGGAGCTGTCCGAAGGTAAGCGCCTGTTGCCGGCCTCTTTCGGCACAAGCCCCCGCTCCGGAGCGCACCGCGGCCGGCAGGATGCTCTCTGCCGGCGAAGGTGCCGCTTCTCCGGCAAGGAAGCCTCTGCCGCTTCTCCAGCACACGGAGAGCGTGCTAGCTGCTGAAACGTGAAGAAAGAAGCTGCAGAACACTGGCACTGAGCGTGCAGCTTTCCAGCGGAGAGAAAAAGCTACTTTAACACTCTGCAAGCCTTTCCACTCCCAAAAACATGCACATGGAAGGAGCTGCTGCAAAACCGATGCTGTGCTCGCTGCTGCTCCTCCTGAAGCTCTGGCTGCTAAATCTGAGGCTTTCCTTCCAATTTCAAGCTGCAAAGCACTTGCTGAATTCCAGGGAAAGTCCGGGAGGCATTTGCTGTGCTGGCACACTTTCTCCTTCCTAGACAGAGTGGAAAAGCTTTTCCCTGTCGTGTAGGCGACAAGAGACGCATTAGACGGCGATCCGGAGCTGTCCGAAGGTAAGCGCCTGTTGCCGGCCTCTTTCGGCACAAGCCCCCGCTCCGGAGCGCACCGCGGCCGGCAGGATGCTCTCTGCCGGCGAAGGTGCCGCTTCTCCGGCAAGGAAGCCTCTGCCGCTTCTCCAGCACACGGAGAGCGTGCTAGCTGCTGAAACGTGAAGAAAGAAGCTGCAGAACACTGGCACTGAGCGTGCAGCTTTCCAGCGGAGAGAAAAAGCTACTTGAACACTCTGCAAGCCTTTCCACTCCCAAAAACATGCACATGGAAGGAGCTGCTGCAAAACCGATGCTGTGCTCGCTGCTGCTCCTCCTGAAGCTCTGGCTGCTAAATCTGAGGCTTTCCTTCCAATTTCAAGCTGCAAAGCACTTGCTGAATTGCAGGGAAAGTCCGGGAGGCATTTGCTGTGCTGGCACACTTTCTCCTTCCTAGACAGAGTGGAAAAGCTTTTCCCTGCCGTGTAGGCCACAAGAGACGCATTAGACGGCGATCCGGAGCTGTCCGAAGGTAAGCGGCTGTTGCCGGCCTCTTTCGGCACAAGCCCCCGCTCCGGAGCGCACCGCGGCCGGCAGGATGCTCTCTGCCGGCGAAGGTGCCGCTTCTCCGGCAAGGAAGCCTCTGCCGCTTCTCCAGCACACGGAGAGCGTGCTAGCTGCTGAAACGTGAAGAAAGAAGCTGCAGAACACTGGCACTGAGCGTGCAGCTTTCGAGCGGAGAGAAAAAGCTACTTGAACACTCTGCAAGCCTTTCCACTCCCAAAAACATGCACATGGAAGGAGCTGCTGCAAAAGCGATGCTGTGCTCGCTGCTGCTCCTCCTGAAGCTCTGGCTGCTAAATCTGAGGCTTTCCTTCCAATTTCAAGCTGCAAAGCACTTGCTGAATTGCAGGGAAAGTCCGGGAGGCATTTGCTGTGCTGGCACACTTTCTCCTTCCTAGACAGAGTGGAAAAGCTTTTCCCTGCCGTGTAGGCGACAAGAGACGCATTAGACGGCGATCCGGAGCTGTCCGAAGGTAAGCGCCTGTTGCCGGCCTCTTTCGGCACAAGCCCCCGCTCCGGAGCGCACCGCGGCCGGCAGGATGCTCTCTGCCGGCGAAGGTGCCGCTTCTCCGGCAAGGAAGCCTCTGCCGCTTCTCCAGCACACGGAGAGCGTGCTAGCTGCTGAAACGTGAAGAAAGAAGCTTCAGAAGACTGGCACTGAGCGTGCAGCTTTCCAGCGGAGAGAAAAAGCTACTTTAACACTCTGCAAGCCTTTCCACTCCCAAAAACATGCACATGGAAGGAGCTGCTGCAAAACCGATGCTGTGCTCGCTGCTGCTCCTCCTGAAGCTCTGGCTGCTAAATCTGAGGCTTTCCTTCCAATTTCAAGCTGCAAAGCACTTGCTGAATTGCAGGGAAAGTCCGGGAGGCATTTGCTGTGCTGGCACACTTTCTCCTTCCTAGACAGAGTGGAAAAGCTTTTCCCTGCCGTGTAGGCGACAAGAGACGCATTAGACGGCGATCCGGAGCTGTCCGAAGGTAAGCGCCTGTTGCCGGCCTCTTTCGGCACAAGCCCCCGCTCCGGAGCGCACCGCGGCCGGCAGGATGCTCTCTGCCGGCGAAGGTGCCGCTTCTCCGGCAAGGAAGCCTCTGCCGCTTCTCCAGCACACGGAGAGCGTGCTAGCTGCTGAAACGTGAAGAAAGAAGCTGCAGAACACTGGCACTGAGCGTGCAGCTTTCCAGCGGAGAGAAAAAGCTACTTTAACACTCTGCAAGCCTTTCAACTCCCAAAAACATGCACATGGAAGGAGCTGCTGCAAAACCGATGCTGTGCTCGCTGCTGCTCCTCCTGAAGCTCTGGCTGCTAAATCTGAGGCTTTCCTTCAAATTTCAAGCTGCAAAGCACTTGCTGAATTGCAGGGAAAGTCCGGGAGGCATTTGCTGTGCTGGCACACTTTCTCCTTCCTAGACAGAGTGGAAAAGCTTTTCCCTGCCGTGTAGGCGACAAGAGACGCATTAGACGGCGATCCGGAGCTGTCCGAAGGTAAGCGCCTGTTGCCGGCCTCTTTCGGCACAAGCCCCCGCTCCGGAGCGCACCGCGGCCGGCAGGATGCTCTCTGCCGGCGAAGGTGCCGCTTCTCCGGCAAGGAAGCCTCTGCCGCTTCTCCAGCACACGGAGAGCGTGCTAGCTGCTGAAACGTGAAGAAAGAAGCTGCAGAACACTGGCACTGAGCGTGCAGCTTTCCAGCGGAGAGAAAAAGCTACTTTAACACTCTGCAAGCCTTTCCACTCCCAAAAACATGCACATGGAAGGAGCTGCTGCAAAACCGATGCTGTGCTCGCTGCTGCTCCTCCTGAAGCTCTGGCTGCTAAATCTGAGGCTTTCCTTCCAATTTCAAGCTGCAAAGCACTTGCTGAATTCCAGGGAAAGTCCGGGAGGCATTTGCTGTGCTGGCACACTTTCTCCTTCCTAGACAGAGTGGAAAAGCTTTTCCCTGCCGTGTAGGCGACAAGAGACGCATTAGACGGCGATCCGGAGCTGTCCGAAGGTAAGCGCCTGTTGCCGGCCTCTTTCGGCACAAGCCCCCGCTCCGGAGCGCACCGCGGCCGGCAGGATGCTCTCTGCCGGCGAAGGTGCCGCTTCTCCGGCAAGGAAGCCTCTGCCGCTTCTCCAGCACACGGAGAGCGTGCTAGCTGCTGAAACGTGAAGAAAGAAGCTGCAGAACACTGGCACTGAGCGTGCAGCTTTCCAGCGGAGAGAAAAAGCTACTTGAACACTCTGCAAGCCTTTCCACTCCCAAAAACATGCACATGGAAGGAGCTGCTGCAAAACCGATGCTGTGCTCGCTGCTGCTCCTCCTGAAGCTCTGGCTGCTAAATCTGAGGCTTTCCTTCCAATTTCAAGCTGCAAAGCACTTGCTGAATTCCAGGGAAAGTCCGGGAGGCATTTGCTGTGCTGGCACACTTTCTCCTTCCTAGACAGAGTGGAAAAGCTTTTCCCTGCCGTGTAGGCGACAAGAGACGCATTAGACGGCGATCCGGAGCTGTCCGAAGGTAAGCGCCTGTTGCCGGCCTCTTTCGGCACAAGCCCCCGCTCCGGAGCGCACCGCGGCCGGCAGGATGCTCTCTGCCGGCGAAGGTGCCGCTTCTCCGGCAAGGAAGCCTCTGCCGCTTCTCCAGCACACGGAGAGCGTGCTAGCTGCTGAAACGTGAAGAAAGAAGCTGCAGAACACTGGCACTGAGCGTGCAGCTTTCCAGCGGAGAGAAAAAGCTACTTTAACACTCTGCAAGCCTTTCCACTCCCAAAAACATGCACATGGAAGGAGCTGCTGCAAAACCGATGCTGTGCTCGCTGCTGCTCCTCCTGAAGCTCTGGCTGCTAAATCTGAGGCTTTCCTTCCAATTTCAAGCTGCAAAGCACTTGCTGAATTCCAGGGAAAGTCCGGGAGGCATTTGCTGTGCTGGCACACTTTCTCCTTCCTAGACAGAGTGGAAAAGCTTTTCCCTGCCGTGTAGGCGACAAGAGACGCATTAGACGGCGATCCGGAGCTGTCCGAAGGTAAGCGCCTGTTGCCGGCCTCTTCCGGCACAAGCCCCCGCTCCGGAGCGCACCGCGGCCGGCAGGATGCTCTCTGCCGGCGAAGGTGCCGCTTCTCCGGCAAGGAAGCCTCTGCCGCTTCTCCAGCACACGGAGAGCGTGCTAGCTGCTGAAACGTGAAGAAAGAAGCTGCAGAACACTGGCACTGAGCGTGCAGCTTTCCAGCGGAGAGAAAAAGCTACTTTAACACTCTGCAAGCCTTTCCACTCCCAAAAACATGCACATGGAAGGAGCTGCTGCAAAACCGATGCTGTGCTCGCTGCTGCTCCTCCTGAAGCTCTGGCTGCTAAATCTGAGGCTTTCCTTCCAATTTCAAGCTGCAAAGCACTTGCTGAATTGCAGGGAAAGTCCGGGAGGCATTTGCTGTGCTGGCACACTTTCTCCTTCCTAGAAAGTGTGGAAAAGCTTTTCCCTGCCGTGTAGGCGACAAGAGACGCATTAGACGGCGATCCGGAGCTGTCCGAAGGTAAGCGCCTGTTGCCGGCCTCTTTCGGCACAAGCCCCCGCTCCGGAGCGCACCGCGGCCGGCAGGATGCTCTCTGCCGGCGAAGGTGCCGCTTCTCCGGCAAGGAAGCCTCTGCCGCTTCTCCAGCACACGGAGAGCGTGCTAGCTGCTGAAACGTGAAGAAAGAAGCTGCAGAACACTGGCACTGAGCGTGCAGCTTTCCAGCGGAGAGAAAAAGCTACTTTAACACTCTGCAAGCCTTTCAACTCCCAAAAACATGCACATGGAAGGAGCTGCTGCAAAAGCAATGCTGTGCTCGCTGCTGCTCCTCCTGAAGCTCTGGCTGCTAAATCTGAGGCTTTCCTTCCAATTTCAAGCTGCAAAGCACTTGCTGAATTCCAGGGAAAGTCCGGGAGGCATTTGCTGTGCTGGCACACTTTCTCCTTCCTAGACAGAGTGGAAAAGCTTTTCCCTGCCGTGTAGGCGACAAGAGACGCATTAGACGGCGATCCGGAGCTGTCCGAAGGTAAGCGCCTGTTGCCGGCCTCTTTCGGCACAAGCCCCCGCTCCGGAGCGCACCGCGGCCGGCAGGATGCTCTCTGCCGGCGAAGGTGCCGCTTCTCCGGCAAGGAAGCCTCTGCCGCTTCTCCAACACACGGAGAGCGTGCTAGCTGCTGAAACGTGAAGAAAGAAGCTGCAGAACACTGGCACTGAGCGTGCAGCTTTCCAGCGGAGAGAAAAAGCTACTTTAACACTCTGCAAGCCTTTCCACTCCCAAAAACATGCACATGGAAGGAGCTGCTGCAAAACCGATGCTGTGCTCGCTGCTGCTCCTCCTGAAGCTCTGGCTGCTAAATCTGAGGCTTTCCTTCCAATTTCAAGCTGCAAAGCACTTGCTGAATTCCAGGGAAAGTCCGGGAGGCATTTGCTGTGCTGGCACACTTTCTCCTTCCTAGACAGAGTGGAAAAGCTTTTCCCTGCCGTGTAGGCGACAAGAGACGCATTAGACGGCGATCCGGAGCTGTCCGAAGGTAAGCGCCTGTTGCCGGCCTCTTTCGGCACAAGCCCCCGCTCCGGAGCGCACCGCGGCCGGCAGGATGCTCTCTGCCGGCGAAGGTGCCGCTTCTCCGGCAAGGAAGCCTCTGCCGCTTCTCCAGCACACGGAGAGCGTGCTAGCTGCTGAAACGTGAAGAAAGAAGCTGCAGAAGACTGGCACTGAGCGTGCAGCTTTCCAGCGGAGAGAAAAAGCTACTTTAACACTCTGCAAGCCTTTCAACTCCCAAAAACATGCACATGGAAGGAGCTGCTGCAAAACCGATGCTGTGCTCGCTGCTGCTCCTCCTGAAGCTCTGGCTGCTAAATCTGAGGCTTTCCTTCCAATTTCAAGCTGCAAAGCACTTGCTGAATTGCAGGGAAAGTCCGGGAGGCATTTGCTGTGCTGGCACACTTTCTCCTTCCTAGACAGAGTGGAAAAGCTTTTCCCTGCCGTGTAGGCGACAAGAGACGCATTAGACGGCGATCCGGAGCTGTCCGAAGGTAAGCGGCTGTTGCCGGCCTCTTTCGGCACAAGCCCCCGCTCCGGAGCGCACCGCGGCCGGCAGGATGCTCTCTGCCGGCGAAGGTGCCGCTTCTCCGGCAAGGAAGCCTCTGCCGCTTCTCCAGCACACGGAGAGCGTGCTAGCTGCTGAAACGTGAAGAAAGAAGCTGCAGAACACTGGCACTGAGCGTGCAGCTTTCCAGCGGAGAGAAAAAGCTACTTGAACACTCTGCAAGCCTTTCCACTCCCAAAAACATGCACATGGAAGGAGCTGCTGCAAAACCGATGCTGTGCTCGCTGCTGCTCCTCCTGAAGCTCTGGCTGCTAAATCTGAGGCTTTCCTTCCAATTTCAAGCTGCAAAGCACTTGCTGAATTCCAGGGAAAGTCCGGGAGGCATTTGCTGTGCTGGCACACTTTCTCCTTCCTAGACAGAGTGGAAAAGCTTTTCCCTGCCGTGTAGGCGACAAGAGACGCATTAGACGGCGATCCGGAGCTGTCCGAAGGTAAGCGCCTGTTGCCGGCCTCTTTCGGCACAAGCCCCCGCTCCGGAGCGCACCGCGGCCGGCAGGATGCTCTCTGCCGGCGAAGGTGCCGCTTCTCCGGCAAGGAAGCCTCTGCCGCTTCTCCAGCACACGGAGAGCGTGCTAGCTGCTGAAACGTGAAGAAAGAAGCTGCAGAACACTGGCACTGAGCGTGCAGCTTTCCAGCGGAGAGAAAAAGCTACTTTAACACTCTGCAAGCCTTTCCACTCCCAAAAACATGCACATGGAAGGAGCTGCTGCAAAACCGATGCTGTGCTCGCTGCTGCTCCTCCTGAAGCTCTGGCTGCTAAATCTGAGGCTTTCCTTCCAATTTCAAGCTGCAAAGCACTTGCTGAATTCCAGGGAAAGTCCGGGAGGCATTTGCTGTGCTGGCACACTTTCTCCTTCCTAGACAGAGTGGAAAAGCTTTTCCCTGCCGTGTAGGCGACAAGAGACGCATTAGACGGCGATCCGGAGCTGTCCGAAGGTAAGCGCCTGTTGCCGGCCTCTTTCGGCACAAGCCCCCGCTCCGGAGCGCACCGCGGCCGGCAGGATGCTCTCTGCCGGCGAAGGTGCCGCTTCTCCGGCAAGGAAGCCTCTGCCGCTTCTCCAGCACACGGAGAGCGTGCTAGCTGCTGAAACGTGAAGAAAGAAGCTGCAGAACACTGGCACTGAGCGTGCAGCTTTCCAGCGGAGAGAAAAAGCTACTTTAACACTCTGCAAGCCTTTCCACTCCCAAAAACATGCACATGGAAGGAGCTGCTGCAAAACCGATGCTGTGCTCGCTGCTGCTCCTCCTGAAGCTCTGGCTGCTAAATCTGAGGCTTTCCTTCCAATTTCAAGCTGCAAAGCACTTGCTGAATTCCAGGGAAAGTCCGGGAGGCATTTGCTGTGCTGGCACACTTTCTCCTTCCTAGACAGAGTGGAAAAGCTTTTCCCTGCCGTGTAGGCGACAAGAGACGCATTAGACGGCGATCCGGAGCTGTCCGAAGGTAAGCGCCTGTTGCCGGCCTCTTCCGGCACAAGCCCCCGCTCCGGAGCGCACCGCGGCCGGCAGGATGCTCTCTGCCGGCGAAGGTGCCGCTTCTCCGGCAAGGAAGCCTCTGCCGCTTCTCCAGCACACGGAGAGCGTGCTAGCTGCTGAAACGTGAAGAAAGAAGCTGCAGAAGACTGGCACTGAGCGTGCAGCTTTCCAGCGGAGAGAAAAAGCTACTTTAACACTCTGCAAGCCTTTCAACTCCCAAAAACATGCACATGGAAGGAGCTGCTGCAAAAGCGATGCTGTGCTCGCTGCTGCTCCTCCTGAAGCTCTGGCTGCTAAATCTGAGGCTTTCCTTCCAATTTCAAGCTGCAAAGCACTTGCTGAATTGCAGGGAAAGTCCGGGAGGCATTTGCTGTGCTGGCACACTTTCTCCTTCCTAGACAGAGTGGAAAAGCTTTTCCCTGCCGTGTAGGCGACAAGAGACGCATTAGACGGCGATCCGGAGCTGTCCGAAGGTAAGCGGCTGTTGCCGGCCTCTTTCGGCACAAGCCCCCGCTCCGGAGCGCACCGCGGCCGGCAGGATGCTCTCTGCCGGCGAAGGTGCCGCTTCTCCGGCAAGGAAGCCTCTGCCGCTTCTCCAGCACACGGAGAGCGTGCTAGCTGCTGAAACGTGAAGAAAGAAGCTGCAGAACACTGGCACTGAGCGTGCAGCTTTCCAGCGGAGAGAAAAAGCTACTTTAACACTCTGCAAGCCTTTCCACTCCCAAAAACATGCACATGGAAGGAGCTGCTGCAAAACCGATGCTGTGCTCGCTGCTGCTCCTCCTGAAGCTCTGGCTGCTAAATCTGAGGCTTTCCTTCCAATTTCAAGCTGCAAAGCACTTGCTGAATTGCAGGGAAAGTCCGGGAGGCATTTGCTGTGCTGGCACACTTTCTCCTTCCTAGAAAGTGTGGAAAAGCTTTTCCCTGCCGTGTAGGCGACAAGAGACGCATTAGACGGCGATCCGGAGCTGTCCGAAGGTAAGCGCCTGTTGCCGGCCTCTTTCGGCACAAGCCCCCGCTCCGGAGCGCACCGCGGCCGGCAGGATGCTCTCTGCCGGCGAAGGTGCCGCTTCTCCGGCAAGGAAGCCTCTGCCGCTTCTCCAGCACACGGAGAGCGTGCTAGCTGCTGAAACGTGAAGAAAGAAGCTGCAGAACACTGGCACTGAGCGTGCAGCTTTCCAGCGGAGAGAAAAAGCTACTTTAACACTCTGCAAGCCTTTCAACTCCCAAAAACATGCACATGGAAGGAGCTGCTGCAAAAGCAATGCTGTGCTCGCTGCTGCTCCTCCTGAAGCTCTGGCTGCTAAATCTGAGGCTTTCCTTCCAATTTCAAGCTGCAAAGCACTTGCTGAATTCCAGGGAAAGCCCGGGAGGCATTTGCTGTGCTGGCACACTTTCTCCTTCCTAGACAGAGTGGAAAAGCTTTTCCCTGCCGTGTAGGCGACAAGAGACGCATTAGACGGCGATCCGGAGCTGTCCGAAGGTAAGCGCCTGTTGCCGGCCTCTTTCGGCACAAGCCCCCGCTCCGGAGCGCACCGCGGCCGGCAGGATGCTCTCTGCCGGCGAAGGTGCCGCTTCTCCGGCAAGGAAGCCTCTGCCGCTTCTCCAGCACACGGAGAGCGTGCTAGCTGCTGAAACGTGAAGAAAGAAGCTGCAGAACACTGGCACTGAGCGTGCAGCTTTCCAGCGGAGAGAAAAAGCTACTTGAACACTCTGCAAGCCTTTCCACTCCCAAAAACATGCACATGGAAGGAGCTGCTGCAAAACCGATGCTGTGCTCGCTGCTGCTCCTCCTGAAGCTCTGGCTGCTAAATCTGAGGCTTTCCTTCCAATTTCAAGCTGCAAAGCACTTGCTGAATTCCAGGGAAAGTCCGGGAGGCATTTGCTGTGCTGGCACACTTTCTCCTTCCTAGACAGAGTGGAAAAGCTTTTCCCTGCCGTGTAGGCGACAAGAGACGCATTAGACGGCGATCCGGAGCTGTCCGAAGGTAAGCGCCTGTTGCCGGCCTCTTTCGGCACAAGCCCCCGCTCCGGAGCGCACCGCGGCCGGCAGGATGCTCTCTGCCGGCGAAGGTGCCGCTTCTCCGGCAAGGAAGCCTCTGCCGCTTCTCCAGCACACGGAGAGCGTGCTAGCTGCTGAAACGTGAAGAAAGAAGCTGCAGAAGACTGGCACTGAGCGTGCAGCTTTCCAGCGGAGAGAAAAAGCTACTTTAACACTCTGCAAGCCTTTCAACTCCCAAAAACATGCACATGGAAGGAGCTGCTGCAAAACCGATGCTGTGCTCGCTGCTGCTCCTCCTGAAGCTCTGGCTGCTAAATCTGAGGCTTTCCTTCAAATTTCAAGCTGCAAAGCACTTGCTGAATTGCAGGGAAAGTCCGGGAGGCATTTGCTGTGCTGGCACACTTTCTCCTTCCTAGACAGAGTGGAAAAGCTTTTCCCTGCCGTGTAGGCGACAAGAGACGCATTAGACGGCGATCCGGAGCTGTCCGAAGGTAAGCGCCTGTTGCCGGCCTCTTTCGGCACAAGCCCCCGCTCCGGAGCGCACCGCGGCCGGCAGGATGCTCTCTGCCGGCGAAGGTGCCGCTTCTCCGGCAAGGAAGCCTCTGCCGCTTCTCCAGCACACGGAGAGCGTGCTAGCTGCTGAAACGTGAAGAAAGAAGCTGCAGAACACTGGCACTGAGCGTGCAGCTTTCCAGCGGAGAGAAAAAGCTACTTTAACACTCTGCAAGCCTTTCCACTCCCAAAAACATGCACATGGAAGGAGCTGCTGCAAAACCGATGCTGTGCTCGCTGCTGCTCCTCCTGAAGCTCTGGCTGCTAAATCTGAGGCTTTCCTTCCAATTTCAAGCTGCAAAGCACTTGCTGAATTCCAGGGAAAGTCCGGGAGGCATTTGCTGTGCTGGCACACTTTCTCCTTCCTAGACAGAGTGGAAAAGCTTTTCCCTGCCGTGTAGGCGACAAGAGACGCATTAGACGGCGATCCGGAGCTGTCCGAAGGTAAGCGCCTGTTGCCGGCCTCTTTCGGCACAAGCCCCCGCTCCGGAGCGCACCGCGGCCGGCAGGATGCTCTCTGCCGGCGAAGGTGCCGCTTCTCCGGCAAGGAAGCCTCTGCCGCTTCTCCAGCACACGGAGAGCGTGCTAGCTGCTGAAACGTGAAGAAAGAAGCTGCAGAACACTGGCACTGAGCGTGCAGCTTTCCAGCGGAGAGAAAAAGCTACTTTAACACTCTGCAAGCCTTTCCACTCCCAAAAACATGCACATGGAAGGAGCTGCTGCAAAAGCGATGCTGTGCTCGCTGCTGCTCCTCCTGAAGCTCTGGCTGCTAAATCTGAGGCTTTCCTTCCAATTTCAAGCTGCAAAGCACTTGCTGAATTGCAGGGAAAGTCCGGGAGGCATTTGCTGTGCTGGCACACTTTCTCCTTCCTAGACAGAGTGGAAAAGCTTTTCCCTGCCGTGTAGGCGACAAGAGACGCATTAGACGGCGATCCGGAGCTGTCCGAAGGTAAGCGCCTGTTGCCGGCCTCTTTCGGCACAAGCCCCCGCTCCGGAGCGCACCGCGGCCGGCAGGATGCTCTCTGCCGGCGAAGGTGCCGCTTCTCCGGCAAGGAAGCCTCTGCCGCTTCTCCAGCACACGGAGAGCGTGCTAGCTGCTGAAACGTGAAGAAAGAAGCTGCAGAACACTGGCACTGAGCGTGCAGCTTTCCAGCGGAGAGAAAAAGCTACTTGAACACTCTGCAAGCCTTTCCACTCCCAAAAACATGCACATGGAAGGAGCTGCTGCAAAACCGATGCTGTGCTCGCTGCTGCTCCTCCTGAAGCTCTGGCTGCTAAATCTGAGGCTTTCCTTCCAATTTCAAGCTGCAAAGCACTTGCTGAATTCCAGGGAAAGTCCGGGAGGCATTTGCTGTGCTGGCACACTTTCTCCTTCCTAGACAGAGTGGAAAAGCTTTTCCCTGCCGTGTAGGCGACAAGAGACGCATTAGACGGCGATCCGGAGCTGTCCGAAGGTAAGCGCCTGTTGCCGGCCTCTTCCGGCACAAGCCCCCGCTCCGGAGCGCACCGCGGCCGGCAGGATGCTCTCTGCCGGCGAAGGTGCCGCTTCTCCGGCAAGGAAGCCTCTGCCGCTTCTCCAGCACACGGAGAGCGTGCTAGCTGCTGAAACGTGAAGAAAGAAGCTGCAGAAGACTGGCACTGAGCGTGCAGCTTTCCAGCGGAGAGAAAAAGCTACTTTAACACTCTGCAAGCCTTTCAACTCCCAAAAACATGCACATGGAAGGAGCTGCTGCAAAAGCGATGCTGTGCTCGCTGCTGCTCCTCCTGAAGCTCTGGCTGCTAAATCTGAGGCTTTCCTTCCAATTTCAAGCTGCAAAGCACTTGCTGAATTGCAGGGAAAGTCCGGGAGGCATTTGCTGTGCTGGCACACTTTCTCCTTCCTAGACAGAGTGGAAAAGCTTTTCCCTGCCGTGTAGGCGACAAGAGACGCATTAGACGGCGATCCGGAGCTGTCCGAAGGTAAGCGGCTGTTGCCGGCCTCTTTCGGCACAAGCCCCCGCTCCGGAGCGCACCGCGGCCGGCAGGATGCTCTCTGCCGGCGAAGGTGCCGCTTCTCCGGCAAGGAAGCCTCTGCCGCTTCTCCAGCACACGGAGAGCGTGCTAGCTGCTGAAACGTGAAGAAAGAAGCTGCAGAACACTGGCACTGAGCGTGCAGCTTTCCAGCGGAGAGAAAAAGCTACTTTAACACTCTGCAAGCCTTTCCACTCCCAAAAACATGCACATGGAAGGAGCTGCTGCAAAACCGATGCTGTGCTCGCTGCTGCTCCTCCTGAAGCTCTGGCTGCTAAATCTGAGGCTTTCCTTCCAATTTCAAGCTGCAAAGCACTTGCTGAATTGCAGGGAAAGTCCGGGAGGCATTTGCTGTGCTGGCACACTTTCTCCTTCCTAGACAGAGTGGAAAAGCTTTTCCCTGCCGTGTAGGCGACAAGAGACGCATTAGACGGCGATCCGGAGCTGTCCGAAGGTAAGCGCCTGTTGCCGGCCTCTTTCGGCACAAGCCCCCGCTCCGGAGCGCACCGCGGCCGGCAGGATGCTCTCTGCCGGCGAAGGTGCCGCTTCTCCGGCAAGGAAGCCTCTGCCGCTTCTCCAGCACACGGAGAGCGTGCTAGCTGCTGAAACGTGAAGAAAGAAGCTGCAGAACACTGGCACTGAGCGTGCAGCTTTCCAGCGGAGAGAAAAAGCTACTTTAACACTCTGCAAGCCTTTCCACTCCCAAAAACATGCACATGGAAGGAGCTGCTGCAAAAGCGATGCTGTGCTCGCTGCTGCTCCTCCTGAAGCTCTGGCTGCTAAATCTGAGGCTTTCCTTCCAATTTCAAGCTGCAAAGCACTTGCTGAATTCCAGGGAAAGTCCGGGAGGCATTTGCTGTGCTGGCACACTTTCTCCTTCCTAGACAGAGTGGAAAAGCTTTTCCCTGCCGTGTAGGCGACAAGAGACGCATTAGACGGCGATCCGGAGCTGTCCGAAGGTAAGCGCCTGTTGCCGGCCTCTTTCGGCACAAGCCCCCGCTCCGGAGCGCACCGCGGCCGGCAGGATGCTCTCTGCCGGCGAAGGTGCCGCTTCTCCGGCAAGGAAGCCTCTGCCGCTTCTCCAGCACACGGAGAGCGTGCTAGCTGCTGAAACGTGAAGAAAGAAGCTGCAGAACACTGGCACTGAGCGTGCAGCTTTCCAGCGGAGAGAAAAAGCTACTTGAACACTCTGCAAGCCTTTCCACTCCCAAAAACATGCACATGGAAGGAGCTGCTGCAAAACCGATGCTGTGCTCGCTGCTGCTCCTCCTGAAGCTCTGGCTGCTAAATCTGAGGCTTTCCTTCCAATTTCAAGCTGCAAAGCACTTGCTGAATTCCAGGGAAAGTCCGGGAGGCATTTGCTGTGCTGGCACACTTTCTCCTTCCTAGACAGAGTGGAAAAGCTTTTCCCTGCCGTGTAGGCGACAAGAGACGCATTAGACGGCGATCCGGAGCTGTCCGAAGGTAAGCGCCTGTTGCCGGCCTCTTTCGGCACAAGCCCCCGCTCCGGAGCGCACCGCGGCCGGCAGGATGCTCTCTGCCGGCGAAGGTGCCGCTTCTCCGGCAAGGAAGCCTCTGCCGCTTCTCCAGCACACGGAGAGCGTGCTAGCTGCTGAAACGTGAAGAAAGAAGCTGCAGAAGACTGGCACTGAGCGTGCAGCTTTCCAGCGGAGAGAAAAAGCTACTTTAACACTCTGCAAGCCTTTCAACTCCCAAAAACATGCACATGGAAGGAGCTGCTGCAAAACCGATGCTGTGCTCGCTGCTGCTCCTCCTGAAGCTCTGGCTGCTAAATCTGAGGCTTTCCTTCAAATTTCAAGCTGCAAAGCACTTGCTGAATTGCAGGGAAAGTCCGGGAGGCATTTGCTGTGCTGGCACACTTTCTCCTTCCTAGACAGAGTGGAAAAGCTTTTCCCTGCCGTGTAGGCGACAAGAGACGCATTAGACGGCGATCCGGAGCTGTCCGAAGGTAAGCGGCTGTTGCCGGCCTCTTTCGGCACAAGCCCCCGCTCCGGAGCGCACCGCGGCCGGCAGGATGCTCTCTGCCGGCGAAGGTGCCGCTTCTCCGGCAAGGAAGCCTCTGCCGCTTCTCCAGCACACGGAGAGCGTGCTAGCTGCTGAAACGTGAAGAAAGAAGCTGCAGAACACTGGCACTGAGCGTGCAGCTTTCCAGCGGAGAGAAAAAGCTACTTTAACACTCTGCAAGCCTTTCCACTCCCAAAAACATGCACATGGAAGGAGCTGCTGCAAAACCGATGCTGTGCTCGCTGCTGCTCCTCCTGAAGCTCTGGCTGCTAAATCTGAGGCTTTCCTTCCAATTTCAAGCTGCAAAGCACTTGCTGAATTCCAGGGAAAGTCCGGGAGGCATTTGCTGTGCTGGCACACTTTCTCCTTCCTAGACAGAGTGGAAAAGCTTTTCCCTGCCGTGTAGGCGACAAGAGACGCATTAGACGGCGATCCGGAGCTGTCCGAAGGTAAGCGCCTGTTGCCGGCCTCTTTCGGCACAAGCCCCCGCTCCGGAGCGCACCGCGGCCGGCAGGATGCTCTCTGCCGGCGAAGGTGCCGCTTCTCCGGCAAGGAAGCCTCTGCCGCTTCTCCAGCACACGGAGAGCGTGCTAGCTGCTGAAACGTGAAGAAAGAAGCTGCAGAACACTGGCACTGAGCGTGCAGCTTTCCAGCGGAGAGAAAAAGCTACTTTAACACTCTGCAAGCCTTTCCACTCCCAAAAACATGCACATGGAAGGAGCTGCTGCAAAAGCGATGCTGTGCTCGCTGCTGCTCCTCCTGAAGCTCTGGCTGCTAAATCTGAGGCTTTCCTTCCAATTTCAAGCTGCAAAGCACTTGCTGAATTCCAGGGAAAGTCCGGGAGGCATTTGCTGTGCTGGCACACTTTCTCCTTCCTAGACAGAGTGGAAAAGCTTTTCCCTGCCGTGTAGGCGACAAGAGACGCATTAGACGGCGATCCGGAGCTGTCCGAAGGTAAGCGCCTGTTGCCGGCCTCTTCCGGCACAAGCCCCCGCTCCGGAGCGCACCGCGGCCGGCAGGATGCTCTCTGCCGGCGAAGGTGCCGCTTCTCCGGCAAGGAAGCCTCTGCCGCTTCTCCAGCACACGGAGAGCGTGCTAGCTGCTGAAACGTGAAGAAAGAAGCTGCAGAAGACTGGCACTGAGCGTGCAGCTTTCCAGCGGAGAGAAAAAGCTACTTTAACACTCTGCAAGCCTTTCAACTCCCAAAAACATGCACATGGAAGGAGCTGCTGCAAAAGCGATGCTGTGCTCGCTGCTGCTCCTCCTGAAGCTCTGGCTGCTAAATCTGAGGCTTTCCTTCCAATTTCAAGCTGCAAAGCACTTGCTGAATTGCAGGGAAAGTCCGGGAGGCATTTGCTGTGCTGGCACACTTTCTCCTTCCTAGACAGAGTGGAAAAGCTTTTCCCTGCCGTGTAGGCGACAAGAGACGCATTAGACGGCGATCCGGAGCTGTCCGAAGGTAAGCGGCTGTTGCCGGCCTCTTTCGGCACAAGCCCCCGCTCCGGAGCGCACCGCGGCCGGCAGGATGCTCTCTGCCGGCGAAGGTGCCGCTTCTCCGGCAAGGAAGCCTCTGCCGCTTCTCCAGCACACGGAGAGCGTGCTAGCTGCTGAAACGTGAAGAAAGAAGCTGCAGAACACTGGCACTGAGCGTGCAGCTTTCCAGCGGAGAGAAAAAGCTACTTTAACACTCTGCAAGCCTTTCCACTCCCAAAAACATGCACATGGAAGGAGCTGCTGCAAAACCGATGCTGTGCTCGCTGCTGCTCCTCCTGAAGCTCTGGCTGCTAAATCTGAGGCTTTCCTTCCAATTTCAAGCTGCAAAGCACTTGCTGAATTGCAGGGAAAGTCCGGGAGGCATTTGCTGTGCTGGCACACTTTCTCCTTCCTAGACAGAGTGGAAAAGCTTTTCCCTGCCGTGTAGGCGACAAGAGACGCATTAGACGGCGATCCGGAGCTGTCCGAAGGTAAGCGCCTGTTGCCGGCCTCTTTCGGCACAAGCCCCCGCTCCGGAGCGCACCGCGGCCGGCAGGATGCTCTCTGCCGGCGAAGGTGCCGCTTCTCCGGCAAGGAAGCCTCTGCCGCTTCTCCAGCACACGGAGAGCGTGCTAGCTGCTGAAACGTGAAGAAAGAAGCTGCAGAACACTGGCACTGAGCGTGCAGCTTTCCAGCGGAGAGAAAAAGCTACTTTAACACTCTGCAAGCCTTTCCACTCCCAAAAACATGCACATGGAAGGAGCTGCTGCAAAAGCGATGCTGTGCTCGCTGCTGCTCCTCCTGAAGCTCTGGCTGCTAAATCTGAGGCTTTCCTTCCAATTTCAAGCTGCAAAGCACTTGCTGAATTCCAGGGAAAGTCCGGGAGGCATTTGCTGTGCTGGCACACTTTCTCCTTCCTAGACAGAGTGGAAAAGCTTTTCCCTGCCGTGTAGGCGACAAGAGACGCATTAGACGGCGATCCGGAGCTGTCCGAAGGTAAGCGCCTGTTGCCGGCCTCTTTCGGCACAAGCCCCCGCTCCGGAGCGCACCGCGGCCGGCAGGATGCTCTCTGCCGGCGAAGGTGCCGCTTCTCCGGCAAGGAAGCCTCTGCCGCTTCTCCAGCACACGGAGAGCGTGCTAGCTGCTGAAACGTGAAGAAAGAAGCTGCAGAACACTGGCACTGAGCGTGCAGCTTTCCAGCGGAGAGAAAAAGCTACTTGAACACTCTGCAAGCCTTTCCACTCCCAAAAACATGCACATGGAAGGAGCTGCTGCAAAACCGATGCTGTGCTCGCTGCTGCTCCTCCTGAAGCTCTGGCTGCTAAATCTGAGGCTTTCCTTCCAATTTCAAGCTGCAAAGCACTTGCTGAATTCCAGGGAAAGTCCGGGAGGTGCTTTCCTGAATTTTCCTGAATTCAGGAAAGATTCCCTTTATTGGGACACTATCTAATGCACTGTAGGCTGTTAGTGCCAACTCCCCTAAAATTCTGTTATTTTGCATAAACATGGCATTCAACTGCAGGTTTCGTGAGTTGCTCAATTTTTTCGTTTTGTTGTATCCAAGGTTTTGAATATGAGCATGAATTTAATAAATTTTTTGGAATGAAAATAACAGAGAAGAGGAAATGAGTGAAACAGCTCTTGTGAGGAAGTTTCAGACCATCCATTTACTGTGCAGAAGAGCAAACCTTCCCACAACCTGCGGCAACAATGGAAATCCATGCACACCTTGTGGGCATGGGGTAGATCCTCTCCAGGAAAGAGAATTACCAAGACCAATTGCAAGGGACTTCTGCACGATTTGATCCAAGGTTTAAACCATTAGTTCCAGATTTATTGTTCTGGCTGCTTTGGAGGCAAGAGAAGGCCTTACTTCAGAGGAGAGCCAGAGTTACAAGCAAAATAGCCTCTAGATGGTAGGATTAGTACCTGCCCATAGCTGTGCAGGAAAGGGCTGTGTGACTGGTCTCCAGTCATGCTCTACATTTTAACATCAAGCTCTGATGAAGTATCCCCAAGTCACTCATAAGATATCCTAAACTGTTCCCAAAGTTACTGACAGTCATGAGATGATGGCAGAGACCTTCCCATAAAAGCAGAGGATGATACCAGAGGCCCCAGGGATATAATCACTATTAGTTAATTACTGTCCCAGATGGAATGTGACCATGAAACTGGCTTAAGAGCCCAGACAAAGAACTGTGCATGAGGTGAGCCTGTGAACCCACAAAGAAAGAAAAATAAAGCGATCCTCATAATTCATGAATATTACAGAGTAGGAGCACTGCTCTGCTCCTTCTTTTTTTGCCTCCCTGTGAAAAGGAGGGGAAAAGGGGTTGACTATGCATGTCCATACATAACCTAAATTATTTCATTACTGTCTCTCTGACACCCTTCCAGTAAAACATCAGCCAGATTTTCTTACATCCTCTCAGATATTTTATTTCTCAGATCAACTGAACCTGAGAGATGGTAAATTTAAATGTGGCCTTTTTGCAATTCAGAATTAAGTGAATAAGCTAATGCCATTCAACAGAATTCAACAAGCCAGCTGCCTAGACAGTAATTAAAGCGGTGATTTACCATGGCTACCAGAAGAGATTTAAAACAACTCTTTGTAATCAATGTACAAAACAGGCCTGGAGAGCAATGGCCTATGCTGGCAATTCACACCCCCTGAAGGCTACAAGAGGTCTTTATTTGGGGCTCTCCATATCCACTGTCCTCATTCCCAGCAGTTGTTGTTGGCAGCTCCCAGGGCAATGCCCCCATCTCAACACTATAAAGGTGTCCAGCTCCCTCTGGCAGGCTCAGGCTGATGCTACACCTGTGTGAGAGTCTTTCTGAAATTTCCCTCATCTGCCTCGGGGTCGTCACTGGGGGATAACTGAAGAAAAGATCCCCCTGTCTAAAATCTCTGGCTCTCTAGGAGAAGAGTTACACACTGAAGGCCCCGAGACCTGAGAGAATTGCTAAGCTATTGTTTTCACAGGTGTGTTTACTTTATGCTACACTAATGAGAAGAAAAAGGACATTCTGACAATTTTGCAACAATAGCTCTGGGATTTTTCCCCACCCCTCGGCCTGGCTGGACTTCTCCTGTGTTTTGGGGGTGGTCCCCCACAGGAGACCCCTCTCGCTCATTTGCAACCACTGTGACAGACAAACTGAGATGTAAGAAGCCTCTTTGCCAGAGAAAAAGCCAGACATGAAATCCCTATGTGAAATCCCTCACACAATTTCCAAGGACTGGGACTGGGACCCCCAACCCAGGGAGGTGTGCGGGGGGAGGCGAGCCGACCAAAGCAGACAGATGCTGCAGGTATGAGCAGTGGACCAAGAAGACAATGGCTCTCACCCACCGCTGAGAACATGGACTGTGTGTACCCTTTTCCAAACACCATTCTCTCCCCCAAAGATACAATACACTACCTTTGACTTGGTTTCAAAATTCATCCCCCTTCCCCCATCAAAGAAGAGCATAATTATGGTCCAGATGAACTGCATCCCTGAGATGTCCCCAGACGTGACCTGGTGAACTCCATCGGCTGGGCACCAAAGGACTTTGCAGTTCCACATTTGGTAGCTATATCCCCTTTTCTTCTTCCTCCCTCTTTTCCTTATTTTCCCCTTTTCCCCCAATCCTTCCCCAATGCATTTCTGTTGTGGTTATTTCAATAAAAGTGCATTTGTGTTGATTACCACTGCAAACCCCCTGTACCGTGTCGGTTTTTTGCACCCTGAGATCCCCCACGAACCATCACAAAACCCCTTCACAAGGACAGCTCGTGACAGCCTGAAAGGTGCCAACCTTGCACCAACAGCACACTAGGGAAGAGGATACAAAAAAATACTTGGAGATTAAGAAATGCAGTAAGAATTTTAAACTGGTGACAAACATTTGTTTTGAAAAGCTCTCACTTTTATGATGGCATCGCTTTTCCAAGTCCCTTTCAGCTCCCGCTCATCCATGCTGGATTTGGTAACTTTTACAGTTTTCTGCACACTCAATATTCTTTGCTTAACAAACCTTCACAGTTCATCTGTGTAGAAAAATGCATCACTGCAGCTGGTACTAGCTCACCCTTGAATAAATTACTATTTTTTCTCATAAGAATTGTCCTTATTCCAGAGCCAGAGCCAATGCCATTTTTTTATCAGTTATATTACTGCTGATCTCATTCAAAGAACACAAAGAAAATCTGTCTGAATTCCTACACAATTAAGACAGATCAGGGACAACAAGGAAGTATAATCCCTTAAAATGACATTTCCATTCCACTCTTCTACTCTAAACGGAGTCAAAAGCAAAGAGAAACAAAAAGTGTTGAAAAGTGGGGAGCGTTAGATACTCATGAACTCTGAACTCATTTCTACCTGCTGAAGTTAATACATGATGTGGGGGAAAACAATTTCTTCACATGAATGCTGCTTTCTTTTTTTCCTAGGGCTCTTGGAGAGATAAAAACAGGAGGCTGTTTTCAGCCATGATTCACCATCAGTAAGCAAGAATTCCAAGCAAGCCCTAAGTCTACCTTTTAGAGTCATCAATCTCCAGCCAAAGTAGTATAATTTTCAACCTGCTGGATTTGGCACCCTAAGAAAAAGCAGTTATATTCACATGTCATACCTGAATAGATCTAATCTTCATTTAAGCAATCCAAGAGACTGTTTCCAGTGTGGAACCAACTGTGCAGACTCAAACCATGTCTAATGCTTTTTGGAAAATTTTGCACATCTTCATTGATCGGTTTCTCTCTAGTTCTTAGCCAAGAGTTAATTCCATTACTGGGGAACTGCACTCAATATTCTACCAGAAGGATGACATTTTAATTTTACAGTAATGTGTGCACATGTGAGTTGGGAAAATCTACATCACACGGGAAGCCAAGGAGGGTTGCTGCTGATTCTAGGACTGTGGTCATCTTCTTGTTTTGGAAGAACCTCAGTCCCACAGTGATCTGGCTGAAGACAGTCCTCTCTAGAGCAGTAAATATTATTTCCAGCCTATAGAATCTGGACAGTTTTCCAGAACAAGGAACAATTTCTGCACTATTTTTATTTTATAGGCTCAGCCTCTTTCCATCATAAAAGATTAAACTTTACCATGACATGTACAAGTGCCAAGTGCATTTTCATTGCTCCTTACATGCCCAAAGATCCCAAAGGAGCATTAAATGTGGGTAACTGTTAGAACATACAGGCACACTGCTGGAATACATATATTGAGGAAGATTTACATTTATTAACAAGCAAATGTAAAAAAGGCAGAATTGATGACTACAAGATTAGTCATGGCGGGGGTTCTGGTAAAGTATCTGTCAAGACATGTCATGAACTATAGATTGGATGCAGATGTCATGAACAGCTGCACAGGTTATGGTATGAGGTAATGATGTATATGAATGACCATTAATTTAATATTAAGCTGATATAACTTGACTTCCTGATGTTCAACACAGTATTTTTAGTCTAAGAAAGACCTCTTTTTAGTTACTGAAGCAGCAGAGCTTCAGTTCAGAGTGAAGAACATAAATTTTAGCAGCATTAGGCTGTGGAACTTCTAGCTTTGGTCTTAAGTTTTTAGTTTAAACTGTAACAGTGAGAAGGCCCTAGCAGTGCAATATTTAACTTACCAGTTCTCTGGTATTTTCAAATGTTCATCAAGGCTACCTATGTTCAGTGGCAGCAGGATGCCTCCATAAAACACTTATTTTTCATCAAAAACCTCCATTTATGGTAAGAAAACAAAACTCCCCCATCCCCAGCTTGTAAAGATTATTCTGTTACATGGCCAGCAAAGCACTGATCCCAGGGATGTTGAGAAGAGGAAAAACAAGACATGAAAGTATTGATGATACATTTTGCTAACACTAAACACCATTTCAGTGTTCTCTTCCTACAGTGAACTCCCTTAAGCCAAGATTTATGCAGAATACAGTCTCTCTTTTTTTTTTTTTTTTTTTATTCCTTCAGGCTGTTATTTACTTCCTACCTTAATTTTCCAGTGAACTGTCTACCATCCAATTAAAAATTACAATTTGCTCCTCCTCTGAGAATTACACTCAAATCCAGGTATTGCATTTTTCCAGGAGCTGCGCCTCTTGCAAGGTATTGCTCACATCTCAAGGCACGCAGCCCTCCTGCTACCAGATCCTGAAGCGCCTTCCTTCCCTTCAAACTTTCTTCAAGGGCCTGGGAGCTGTTGAGAACCAGCTGCCTTCCCTAAATAATGTCAAACCACCCAGAATTTCTATCCCTGATCTTCCACACAGGCTCTGCTTCCTTTACAAATCTTATCCTCCCTGGAAGGCTGCTTTCAAAAGCCCTTCTCCAGCTCACAGCTCTGCTAGGCAATCCCTCATTTCCTGCACCAGCAGAAGCAGCTGCAGCAGGCAGAGGTGAATCTGAGCAGCCAATTCCCTTGCAGCCCCACGCAGCTGCAGAAAAAGCACTTTACTGCTAAAAAATTGCTGTGGTTCTAGGCGATATTCAAGGGGGGTAATGGGGGCCCTAACGCTGACAGGAACTGTCGCTGAAATGCTGTATCTGAAATCCCTGCGAGGACAGGGTTCCTCACATGTCCCTATCCATTAATTACAGCTCTAACCAGGGCTTTTAGCAACTCCTGCTGCATTGCTCCCTCACATTCCAGGGAGGCCTTTGGGAGTCAGAAATATGGAATATTTGGATATGGAAATATGGAATATCTGGAAGGGGATGCCGGGGCACTCACTCCTTCCACTTGCTCATATGAACTCCACGGAAGAAAAAATTAAAATAAATGCAGTCTGAAACTTTCTCCAGTTTTCCACTTTCCCATGCCACGGGATTTATGTGTCTGTCCCGGGGGGATGTTTTAGAGGAGTCCTATCACTGTGCTCCCACTACCAGTTACAGCAACCAAGACCTGAAGTACTACACTCATCACAGGGCATTTTTTCATGCTTGGATGTGGCTTTTTAAAGAACTTTTTACTATCATCAAAGAATAAAGCAAGCTTCTGGTTCCACCATACCCCAAGCTCCACTTCCATAGGCAGTAATTTTTGGAAAAGCAATGCAATAAATTTCCCTTGCCTCAAAGAGCCTTGTACCTCCCCCTCTTACCAACCACAACAGCATTGGTTCAAACACAGAGAGGTACAGATGACCTTGCATGTGCAACACCAGTATAATGCCTCTCTTTTACTGACAACCCTTCCCCCAGCTGACAGAACAATAATTTAGAACAATATCATTTTCAAGCAACAAAAGTACTGAAGAAAGTAAAAAAGGTTTTCATTGTATTGAAAAAACTGACAATAACAACAGCTATTAAGTACAAATTTTCTTACTAGAATAGATGTGACTGGATCTAAAGGAATATTTCACTTTGAGTAACTTTTTCTTTTAAGGGAAGTAGTCTAAAATCTATGCATGCTTAGAGAAAGAGAACAAAACCCCACAACGGAACATCTATACAAGGAAAGCTTTTTAAATTATATCCCTGACAGAGCTGCGGAAGGGAACAAGTATAAATGTAGCCAATCTTGTGTTTCTCTTAAATAATGGTGGAACACACTTTGTGCTTACTGGTAACAAGATTTTTTTCATTTTAGGGACAGATTGATATATACTTCCTCAATATTGTATTGGCATTATTCTTAAAAGCAGTAGTCTGGGAGTCCAAGAATAATTTTTATCAGCCTGGTTTTAATTTCTCAAGTCCAAAATACCTTGGAGAGGTATATAACACTGGAGAGGTAATTCTGAGTCTATTCACCAGCTTGACATATTGCAGAGAAAGAATCTGGATAAATTCCACAGCTGACACAGGTGCAATGAAACACACAAGGCTTCATGGATTTACAGCAAAGGCGAGTTTGATCCAGAGACAGTTATGTGACTTGCCCGCAGAAATAAGGTCAGTCATCAGGGGACATGGCATCAGTTCAAACATCAGTAGACAAAGATCTCAAGGTCTTTAAGGTCCCTTCCAGCCCAAACCATTCCATGATTCTATGATTAAGAATATGCAGAGTTTTGATCCTCACATGTAAGGTAACTGCATTTAAGCAGTAATGTGCAGTGGAAGACAGCTGGGGAAGAGAAAGGCACTGACAGCAGGGCATCCCACCCCAGAACCCACAGAGTGCTCTGAGCTGGAAGGGACTCACAGGGATCATCAAGTCCAACTCTTACGTGGATGGCCCACAGAGGGATTGAACCTGCAACTGGGGCATTTTCACCACCCTGCTCTGACCCACTGAGCTCATCTCTAGCTACTGTCTGCCACCAGTTTTGCAAGACTAGGACTTAAGAGAAGAAAATATTTCTGCCCATAAATGCTCTAGAGTGAGCGTGAGGGAGGGAAAAGCACTGCAGAGAGCAACTCCTCCAAGGACAGGTGTGTGTGAAGGGATCATGCATATATTAGGGCTACTCCAGCAGAGATGTTTTTAGCCCCATTACATTCCTGGGGCACATTTTCAAGAGAGATGGTGGAACATGAAATTCACTTTTATTTACAGTTGTGTAGATTAAGTTCATAAAAGCAACTGCATGATGTTGTCCTGCTGAAGGAGGGGATCATGATGAACCACACAGTATTTTCCAATCCCCTGTTCTTATTTTTTTTTTTATGATGAGGCAGCAGAGAACATAAGAATGAGAGAATTCATTTAAAAAGCTAAGACTATATGGGGATCCTCATGTCCACCACCAAAGTCCACTTGCTGTTCATAATATCATACAAAAAGTATCCCTCATTCCAATCCTGCATCAGCAACAGTACCATGCAGTTTTCCAACCTCAGACAAATATATAATTTTTACACTCAAAACTTTCTGTGAAAAGGAATACTTTAATATATATAGCTAAAAAAGAAACTAGTTCAGCAGCATCTGGATAGCATTTAGACAGATGTATGATGAGTGATGTTTTGACAATATCTGAAGATAGATGACTAGTTAAAACAACATTTGAAAAGCAAGTATTTATTTAAAATATAATAACTATGTGGGCTTTCAGGTGTATACTGAATATTCATAGTCAGTCTTAATGAATATTTCCTGCAAAAGTTCTCTGCCCCTTCACAGTGGCATATTTATCACATTTTCCCAAAGACAGAAACATTTTTCCATTAAAATTTGATTGCTTCACTTGCAAGTTATAAAGATTTATATCATCTCTCAGGTGGCCTGAGAAGCATCACTAACTCAGAGGTGTTGCTCTCAGGGACAACTGATAAACTTTCAGATTTTGTTTAGATTAGAAAGCATGTGCAGAGACCAGTTTTGGTTTTAGCCTTTGCTAAATCCCTGGATCTGCCATTGCAATTGGTCTGCACGGGTAGCCCTTGCTTTTCAAGAATCCTGTGTACTGAAGAAAAAAATTGTTCAGCTTGGATACAGCAAAACTGCTGTATAATAATGATCCCACAAAACACCTCAGAGGGTTTGGTCCCTGCCTGCAAACCCAGCTGTTTAGACCAGGGACCTCATTTTCAGAACCAACTGATACTGTGATTTCCATGGGAATCATTAGGAACACTCTGCACTTCCAAACATCAGACACCCTCTGCACTCAGAACATTCCAAGAAAGTTCCCTTAATCCAAACCCATGGAAAGCTGCTGCTGCAGCTGCTACTCAGTACTGAAGAACTCAAAAGTCTCAAGGGGCTTTCTAGCTGTGGAGTGCTGCCAGGGCTGCTTCAGCTCTAGCCAGGAGCTGGCTTCACTGCTCCCTTTGTCTTAGAAAATCCAATATTCCCTGTCCAAGGGGAGCTTCTTACCTGGCCAGTGCTGGGTTTCTCTGGAGATGAGAACAGAATAGCCATGCCAACTTCTCTCCCTAAACCTGGGTCACCGAGAATTGAGGATGAGACAAGGACCAGCAAGATATCATTTAGGAAGGAGAGAAACCCTGGAGGTAGGCTGGTATTGCCTTCCTAGCCTCGTGTAGCCGTCAAGCTGCTGCAGGGCAAGATTTTGCATATAAATAAAAGCTGAAGGGTGATTTTCCCAGAATAATTATGGCTTGCATCCAAATCTCACTTACCTCCTCCCCAAAGAGACAAGAAAGAAGACAGTATCTGGATATGGGGGGGGGGGGGGGGGGAATAAAATATCAAATGCAAGGATTTAAACAAATGAAGATAAACTGATAGTAGGATTTGCAGAGTGAATTAACCTGCACACCACCAGAACTTCAATGCCACCAGTGCCTGCGGACAGCACCTCAGGGGAGTCCCCTGGGAATGCAGACACTGTGGTTTGCTTCAGGTAATGCTTCGTGTAGTCAAAATTTGCCAGTTGCTCTGAGCAACTGGGTGTAAAGAGATCATTTCTCTGTCCTAATTTGATGATGTGAATTTCTTAAGGAGGAAAACTAGTTTTCACATTTTGCCATTAGTTTATTGCCAATTTTCCTAATGAATTACAAAGACCAGAAACTATGCTGAAAGCCAATTCTCACATAGTAAGAGTGAAGAAAAAAAGAAAAAGCTCAGTAAAATCTGATTTTCCTCATCATTGGCTCTTTCATATCCCAATAATCCATTTTTGAAACACATTCTAATCTCAGGCACAGTGTGGCCATCCCGGCATACCTAGGAAAAATCTGTTACTGTGCACCATGCGTGATATTAGAATCTGGCCCTTCCACTGTAGATGGAACATTTGCATAAAGTTCTTACAACTTTTTATAATAGCCATATTTTCCAATATTTGCAACTGCGCACATTTTAGCCTGGACTGCCTTTCGTTCCACAGATGGCGATTATGAAAAGCCCTCACATATGGCAACTACAAAAATAAATTTGTCTGAGACTGCAAATGTACAAATTCCCGGCAGAGTGCAGCCCCCTGAACACGGTCCCTTTGCTGAGAACTTGGGCCCTACTCCCACAGTGAAGTCAACCAGCAATGTCAGAAAATCACTCAGACCCAAGAGATGTCAATTCCTGTGACTTTGCACTCATTTATTTCTCCAGCTTGAGAGTGGATGAACTTTCTGGATGCATTCAGGAAACCCTCTAGGCATATATTTAACTTCATACACAGAATTAGCCCCAGGGAGATCAGTCACATCCCTACTTGGACAGATTAGCAACATTTTGTTCAGATTCTTCTTTTCCTCCCCCCAGCCAAGTCTGTAGTTGAGTTCATGAGGAACGATACAGGCTGTGCCCAGTGGCCTTTCTGAGCAGCTTCCACTGCTCTTCAGGACTGCTGAGGAGGGGCCAAGTCTTGCCCTGTCCCTGGGCTGGCACAGGGGGCCCTGGCAGGAAGGGGCTGGTACCCAAACACACACTGGGTATCTAAGGAGGTTGGATGCTCTTCACCTGTGGAGCTCCTTAAATGTCTTTAAAGGGATTTTCAATAGCACAGGTAATTTTCTTCCGAAAGACATTATCTGTTGTTTGCCAGTTCATTCTCTTAAAACATTCCAGTCAGCTCCACTGCAATCTCAAACACCAACTACTCTGTTTTCCAAGGGCTGCTCAGCTTACATCTAAGTATGTGTTACTTTCATTAAACCTAGATAGAAAGGACGCATTCCCTTGCTTTTTTTAGAATTACCTATGATTCCTTCGTCCAAACCCTCCAGTCTAACACCAACTTGTTCAATAGCTACAGAGGCTCTGGAAATATGGCACAGCCTTTCTTTCCATGCATCTGAGATCAGTGCAACTTTCTGCATGATTGAATGGACATACAAGTTGGAAATGTTAAGTGCTAGATAAATGTATATTATTATTTTGCCTCACTGAGATGCTCACAGCACTTTCATTTTTATTTTTCACCTGTTTACTAAACTGTCACCCAATACTGGCCTCAAGATTCACACTAACATTTGCATAATAATTTTCAGAGCTTCAGATCAAGCTCCACAATATCTCTGATTTTTGGTGGGAATCCAGCTCCAGGTTTTTTGGAGCCTGCTGTTTTTTAATAATACAGTAATAACTTCATTTTTTCATTTGCTTCATTTTCCTCCTAAATCTCTCTGAGAGACAAAATACATATCATTCCTACAAGGGCATTAATATCCTGGTGTGTTTTCCTGACTTATCTTGCCAAGTCTGTTGTCTAACTACATACTATTTGACAAAAATATGCAGAGAAAAGGCTGATGATTTCCAGTGGAAGCAGTGACATTCTGCTGATCTCAATTACATCTACAGCAGGTGATGATTTGGTGTGAACATGTTAGCCCTTGTGCCTGCCTTCAGCACACACCTGCATAAAAAGAATAAAAGTCTTTAGTTTAGCAGTAGGTACTTGACCCCTCCAAGTACCCATCAGCAAAGTGCAACCATCTGTGCTGTTTCTGGCTCTAGGAACTCCTGACTTGAGGAATGCCTCGTTTGCTTTCATCCAGCCACTGCAACAGGTCCTCAACAAGGAGCTTTTTGGGCTGCACAATTTCTGTCCTATTGACTCAACATCCCTCTGCACCTTCAAATCACCTCTAGTCCTGCTCAAAGCCAGCAGCCCCTTTTCAGTTGCTGTTCTCCTCAAGGACAACAAAAGCCTTCAAATCTCAAACAAGACTAACTTGTCTCAGTACTATCAGGACATAGTATTTGGTCCAATTTACACCCACTGAAATCCCAGTAAGGCACACAGGATGCAAATCAACCCGCAGCGTAACCCACTGTCAAGTTTTCATTCCATGCCAATGAAATTGACTTTTCCCTATTAACTGAACTGCACAGCTCTTTTTCTTCTGATAGTACTTTTCTTTAAGTCTTCAGATGTTCAATCCCTCTAGCTCCTCAACGTTTTTCCTCTGAAAAGAAATTGTTGGTAACAATGATACTGCAAAGCAGTGTTTCCCAGCACCCTTCTCAACTTCTTTCCCCTTATCTTTCCAATAATTTTCATGCTATTGGAAGCTTTGTTTGCCATCCTCCCTTCTTGTGCTGTTTTACATCAGAGCCTTCACAACAGCTGTTTTGAAACACTGTACATCATCACTGAGCCACTGTGCTTAATAAAGAAACAATAATTAAGAACAGTTTGTTCGTTTTCAGGTAAAGAAGAAATTCAACACTAAAAATTCAACTAAGTGATTCATCTGGCTCTATCCATTCATCTCACCTGGCTTCCTTGAAACAAAATAATCCATATACAGCAGCTGTTCCAAAGGGATAGGCCTCTCCTATAAACCAGACCCAAAGATAACCTTGCAATAGCTGTGCTTTAAGTACTGCAGGAGTTAACCAGGACAGAGTGCTCAGTCAGAATGGCATTTCCCCAAGGTTTTCCACAAATCCAGGCAGCAGTTCCCAGCTCATGTACACTGGGGAAAACCTAAATCAGGAGCTTTTGCAGATAAGTGTATGCACAGTGGCAGCAGCATTTTACAGCATTGGTCTGTAGAAAGTTTCAATCAGACTGTGAGCACTGGCGGGGAGGAGCTGTACTTTACTCTGGTCCTAGGTGACAGGTGAGGAACAACAGAGTTTTGATTCTATCTAGACTGGGTGTATAGAGCAAACAACAGTGATGAATGTTGTTCTAACGCCCTGGTTTAGAATCCTGTCTTCTGAAAGAGTAAAGATCTCCTGGATAGACGGAAACTCTAATTTTTCTGTCTGGGCAGGAAACCAAATCATACAGCAGTGAAGATTACAAAATAGAAATGAGGGGAAAAGGAAAAAAGCAGAGAGGAGTAGCAAACTTACTAATTTACTTTTTCCCAAGACTGGGGAAAGATAAAGATCTTTCTAAACACATTTCGAGCATCAAGCACAGAAAAATCAGATCCTGTTGTAACCACAAGGCAGTGTCTATTATTGTGTTCATCACTATCCTCATGTGTGAACCAAAATCTGACCATTCCCCAGAGTATCCACTTTCTTCTCACTCCAGAAAAAGAAATTTTCATGACAGGGTCATTGTATTCCTGCAAGATGCAAGTCCATGAGCCCACTCCAGTGAAACACTTCATTCATCTATTCGTAATTAGGAGTGAGCTCACATTTCTATTAGAGGAATTAATGACTGATAAGTGACAAAAAGGCTTTTCTTGTCAAGTGACCTGCTGCAGTTGTTCCAGCAATGCTGACAGTGCTGTGCTTGCACACCTTTCTCTGCACCTGACACCAGGCAGGAGCCTGTCCCGAGTCATTCCCATCATGGGCTGTCCTGTTCGGATTCCTCAGCAGATTCTTCTGGCTGCAACACCTTTTGGGACTGTATGAAGTAACCATTGCTAAAATGGTTCTGTCATTGTGCAGTTCTCAGCTGAAGTTGCCAGGACAGTGCACAGATACGGCACAATTCTTCCCTAAAGGATGTGTGCTGTGTGTGTAGCTTGCTGCTCCTTCCATCTACCAGTGAAATGAGCAGGGTATTACAGAGGAGCACAGTGGAAACGAGGTCAGGAGGTCAGCGTTCTCCAGGATGCTGCAGGGAAATGGACTGTGAAAAGCTCCTGCTGTGTGTGGGAGCAGGAAGAAAGGATAACAGCCATGCTTAATGCAAGGTAGAACCAGAATTTTAAACACAGGCTGATGATTGCATTTCTCTATTGGAATTCAGTAGAACTGCAACTTAACGTGCATAGCAAAACAACTCCTAGAGCATTTTTCCTGACCTGTAAAGAGTGAACAGGTTGCCAAAGAGACTCCCTCCACAAGTCAAGAAGATGAAGGTGTGCATATACATGCAGCACCCTCAGAACTGTGAGGGGCGAAGGGCGCAGGGTGAAGGTGGCAGCAGCTCAAGTCCCAGCATCTCCATGTCTCCATTTTGCAGTTGTGTGATGCCCTCTCCGTGCAGTTATATCCCAGAGCAGGACAGGCTGCTAGTGCAGCTCTGCACTGTATTGGCCCTTCTGCATGAGCAGGAAAATTGCCTCTCTCCTGTACCTCCATTAACACACACCTGCGTCACACATTTCAGTGTCTGTGCAAAAGCCACAGCAGCAGAGAGTAAATATACAGTGCCTAGGACAGCTGGGATGGGGGAGACAAGGATTGAGGACATCTTTCTGGCTAATTAAGATGATAGATTTCAGGCCTCAGCTTTTTTTTTGGTGATGCTCTCATGCCAGCTAGCTCTCTGTCCTTAAGAAACACAGGGAAAGATCATCCACATCCAACTCTGATATTACCCTTTCATTCCATGTCAGAGGCTTTGTCCCCTGCAAACTCTTGAAGAAGAAATACTTGACCCCAAACAAAAAGTTCCAACAGATTGGGTGGTAGTTTTTTGTGCTAAAAATAGATTTGGAAAAATTCCTGAACTAGGCCCCTTGCCGAACAATTAAGCTCTTTTTCTTTTGAGTGAAGGTATTTTTGTACACAGTGTAACAGCATTCTTCACAGTCCTTCCAAGACCGAACAAGATCGAATAGTTCGGTGGGACAAGGAGTAATACATGGCCAACAGATTAATCATTTGTCCTTTAGAAGTTCTGCTACAAAATAGGAATCTTTGTTTCCTCTTTGGGTGGGAGGGGCACATAGCAGACTTCCAGACAAACAGGAAACATTTGCTTCAACCTTAGGTCTTTGTTCTCTCCTCATTACAGAGTATTCTCTCTCCTGGCTTTTCCAAGACTCCTCTGGCTGGCTGTGCTGGCGAGAGCCCAGCTGCAGTAGCACAGCATTGAGAAGACAGAAATGATGGTATTTAGACAGGGAGGGTGCTTCAAAAGCACTTCCATGACATCTCCATCTGTGTAGGACACCTGCAAGAGAACCAGGATGAGCTGGAGTTCTGGACTCCAGCTGGACTCTTTGAGGCTATTGGATGTCCAGACAGGAAGATCTGTGCAAACAGAAAATCCACTGAACACCTCAATAGCCACACTTGCCTACAGCACCTGGTCACAGTAAACTATCTCTTTGTGAGCTGCAGCCTTAAAGCTGACAGATGAATACTTGGGAATGCAGCCACAGCTGACTGAAGAAGTCCAATTAGTGTGAGGAGCAGCAGCCCATCTGCTCACCAGCAGGGGCCATGGAAACACATCCCTTTGCGCACCTCACTGCTCCCAGGGAAATCAGCAGCTCTGCCCTGAGCGTCAGAGCACCACGACCTGCTGGACTGCTTGGCCAAGGAAAGAAAACAGGCAATGGCAACAAGCCCATTGCAGTATTGCCACAAAACTGAAAGGTGCTCCACGGAGAAGAATAATTTTTTAATTTCCATTCCAGGCAGAAAGGTCTCTGCTAGAGCAGCACAGCTCCTGCCGAGGCAGAGGAGCTGTTTAGCCCCATTGTGCAGGCTGCCAGCTGCAGGTCATGCAGCTTTCTACAGCTCACCAGATTAAGACAGGAGGGAGTCCATTGCTCTGTACAGAGGGTCTCCAGGGGAGCCTGAATGGTGGCTGAGCTCACAGGCCACTGGGCTTTAGAGAAAGGCAGTGCTACAATCCGACACCTACACAAGAGAAAGAGACGGCTCAAATGAGTCAGGCAGCTCAGAACAGCACTGCTGCTCCAGTTATGCAAAAGGCTACAGCACAAATATAATTCTGATTTTAATCTGTGTACAGGAGCAGCATTTGGTTTTTTCCAGCCACTGCTGTTGTGTATCATCGACAACATAACTCTGCTGAATCGGTCAGCCCAAAGATCCTTCACCTTAGCACAGTTCCTGACTGTGATGGTTTAGGAGAAGAATATCAACCACTGCAAGACTATTTCATCCTTCCTTTAGCAAACCCTTCAAGCAACCTGAGCCAGATGTGGTATCTTCATATTTTGCAGCCTCTTACAGGATTTCTTTTCATGAACTTGCCTTTATAAGAATGTATTTAATCCAGCTATATTTTTGGTATCCACAACATTTTTGAGCAACAGAATTTAATAATAGGCCTGGGGAAAAAAGACTACTTCTGTTTTAGAACCCAGTTCCCAGTATTATCCCCACTACGAAAAACATGTACTAATCCTCCCCTTCTCACTATTTCCTACTTATTATTTTACAGGCTCTCTATTTCATACCACTACAGTTTTCTCTCCTCTAAGATGAAGACTTGCCTTCTTTGTCATTCCTTGTATGGAACAGCTTCAAAAATGCAATAAGCCTCGTTGGGCTCCTCATCTATCTTTCTGAGAGAGGAGAGGTGCCAGAACTGCATCTGAGATGTGGACTCTGAGCACTGGAGTGATGCAGTCGCACAATTATCCAAAACTACCTGGAAGTAACAACTACCACTTCATGTTACATGTACAGATCAGGAGTGGCTTCTACAACGTACAGTAATTTCCATTTCCAACACTTCATTTATCATTTGATCCCTTAATCACCTGTTATTTCGAGATCCCACTGTACCTCTTCACAGCCACTTTAACTTTTATTACCAAAAACAATGCCATGACTTGAGCAAACACCTCATTCCTGATACACGTGCCTGAGACTGTGAGTAGGTGATGAGATCTCCCTGGGACATGCCAGCGATCTCCATCCTCAGTGAAAATTACCTATTTAGTCCTTCTTTTTTGTTGTTTTGTATCTTTTATCAGACTTCAAGTCATGTTTTCTTCGTATCCTTTGACTTTTTCTGTTCTTGTAAAGGCACTCGGCGAAGAGACCTCATTTGAACTTTGTGGAAATCCAAATGCATTTTGGGCATTTCCCAACATTTAAGGCCTTTTCCAACATTTTGGGCATTTAGGCACCAGATTTTCTCTTAGATAATCTCACGTTAGACTTATGTATAAGCTGCAGGTTGAAAAGACTGACTGTGGACATACTTTAAGGAACAAAGAAGTACTAGGCCTAATTTTCATCAATTACAACATGGTAAAATGATACATCTACACAAGGTAGATGTATCATATCACCTTTAGAGAAAATACAGCTTTGGAGAAAATACAGCTCTTTTCACTGAAAAGTAATCTGCAGTGCACCTTAATAATGTCAGGGGTTGCACCTTTTTTTTTCAAAGAGGAACATGACTAGGCTTCCTTAGTGTGACATGTAGCTACCTATAATGTCAATTAAGACCTGATGAGGTTCTTGAACAGAAAATAATTTACTTCCTTGAATGCTCAGAGCAAAACACTCTCTCCCTCAAGTAAGATCAGTTTTCTGTCATTTTTGTCCCTCCCTTAACAACAAATTAAAAAAACCCCAAACCTTTAAAACCTCCCACAACAGGAAAGAAAACACAGAAATGAAATGGCAGCCATGGCTTCTGGGAGCTCTTGAGGCAGAACCTTCTTTCACAAAGAAGGAAAATTACAAAGTAATACAGAAAAATATGAGAAAGAAATTTCCTCAAGCTCTCTGGAAAAATGAAGGTTTTTCCACTTAAAAAGCAAGGGAGATGAAATAGGCACAATCTCAAGAGAAAGTAAAAAACCTACAGGAGCAAAATATATAAGACCTGGCAGTATTCAAACGAATCATGAGTAGACAGCAAGACAAGATGGAAATACTATCTAAAACGCTCCCATGGCCAGTGTGAGCCAGTTTCTAGACACAGATGAAAGAGCTGGAGTGTAATTCTGGCAACATTTCCCTGCTTTGTCATGCCTACAGTATAATGGAAAAGGAAACACTGATGGGGGGAGCTGCACATGACTTGCCATGAGGCATGGACGGTATTGCAGGACTGTGAAGGGCTTCTCAGTACCTCTGCTCTGTAAAAAAATCCCCAGTGTCATTTTGAGCCACTCAGAGCCACAGTGTGCAGATGGAAGTGGCTCTGACAGCCCTGCTTTGCTTTGTGCCTCAGACACTGCTGTGCCGGGGCACAATGTCTATCCAAGGTACTGCCAACAATCCAGCGAAATTCCCATGGAATGAGGTCCCTTCAGCTTTAGTTGTGTAAATGCTGTATTCCACTCTGCATGGCAGCCCCCACAGGCTGGCCAATTTAACCAAGCTAAGCTTTCACTGAAGCCAAGTCAGAGCCCAGAAAAATGTTGTAAGGTCCTCATTCAGCTACCATGAGTGGTCTCCTCAAGTGTCCCTCGGAATTACAGGACACTGCTGTCCCTAGACAAAAACTGCAGTCACTTTGACACTTGCTGCCAAGGTTGTAAAAGGCAGCAAGCAATTGCTGCTAAAATGCCCAGATCCTGAGAAGTGTGCAGAGTAACAGTGCTGCTTAAAGCCATTGACTGTGTGCAACTTCCCTGATATTAGCCAAGATTACCAAGTCACTTGGCAGATCCCAGCACATTTTTGATATTAAAGTGATGGGAAACTACTTAAATACCCATGCATTCATTACAAAAACATCTTTTTTGGCATTTACTTCAATTAAAGCTTGTGCTTTAGCACAGCCAATTTTCCTCGTCATATTCAAATGTTATGGTTGTGTGAACGACCAAACATGATCATGGAGATGTTGGCTCCCATCTCCTGAAATGGGAATTTGTAAGGAGGCTGTCAATTGGAAATATTTGGAAATCTATCAGGAGTTTAAGCACATTTTAAAAGGCCATCTGTGTACGAGAGGCAGTCACACCGACAGCGTGCTCGTGCTGGGCACGGCAGCAGAGGTGCAGTTGGTGACCCTGGGCTGCAATCAGAGCATCTCCTCAGCTGTGCTGTGCCTCTGCCAGGCCTGGCTGAGCCAGCAAAGACATGAACAGCCAGGGACAGCCACAAACTGAAAGCTAAATCATGAGGCTGCAGCACCATCAGCTGCATATCAAGAAGGGAGTAATTTGCTTTCAGAAGCCAAAAGGCTAAATACAAGACCTGTTATTAAAGAGTGCTCACAGTACAAAACCAAAAGCTTTCCTGGCACTGGCACAACTGGAATCACAGCCATGTCTGTTATCCAAGTGGTTTGCTTTAGAAATGAATTCCATAAATTTTCAAACAGCTGCACAGGACTTAGCTTCAAAAATCTATTAAGGTAAATAAAGCATGAACCCTGCCTGTCTCCTCATCTCGGAGGAATGCTGCCTGTAGGGCTGTGAACAGCAGCAACAAGAGAAAAAAACAAACAGGGAGAAGACAAAGCTATTTTAAGTTTGTTGAGTGCTTTTTATGGTGGCTTTTTAAACATTATTTGTAAATGTCTCTTCAAAGTCTGCTTAATTACAATGCACAGCAGCATTAGCTTGCAAAAATAACACCTGAAATCTGACTCTCAAAGGTTGGAAGATTTGTGACTACCAGACAAAGAAAAAAGCAACCGCTCAAATTTTAAAGCTATTTTTACAATGTTGAAAACTGCAACTATTTTTAACACTCATTTCAAACAGATCAAGTATTTCCAGTTCCAAGTGTGCAATTAAAGCAGTCAAAACCAAAGCTAAAATCCAAGAAATACTCACAGGGCATGTTATGGGGTCTCATTGCAGCCGGTTTGGTACCCAATGGTTGATACTTTTCATGATTTCTGAATAATTTTACATTCATAACTTAGTTTCAAATGTTAATGTTTATGAGAGCAGACAATTTTCTGAAATGCCTAAAGAAAGCATAAAAAAATTTAAATTCAGCAGAGCAGAAGTGGGAAATCAGACTGATTTGTACATCCAAACAAACTGTAAGACTTGAAACACATGAGGGGAACAGAGGGATTCCTCCCAGACGTTCATCGAGCAGATATTAATTTAGAAACATGAATTTAGAAACATGTATACAGCTGTATGTGACTGTACCTGCCCTGGCCAGCTGCTTCACGCTTAGCAAAAAAAGGAAACACAAAACTCCAGCGTGGTCTAAGACAGATGGGTAGAAACAAGATGTATAAACACAGAGACCACGTTTGTAAGAACTCATTAATGCCAAATCAGAGTGAGGAACATTAAAAGGGCTGTAGCAGCAACAACAGCGAGACTTCACCACTGAACTGTATTTTATGTGAATCCAACTGGTTTCTTTCAACTCACAAACTCCTACTGACCCAACCACCAGGCTGTGCTCGGGTATTTTTGGTTGACTGAGTGCCAGAAATGATTTTTGAATGGGACAGTGACTGATTACAAGAGGCAGATGTTCAACCCTGTGTATTAAAATACGTGTCCCTGTAAGCTGTTTCCTGAGGTACCTGTACCACCCACAATCCACTCAGGCAAGCAGGAGGGCACACAGGTGGCAAACCTCACCAGTAATCCCAGACTGAACTCAATTTTAATGAACCATGTTCTGCAGGATTTTATTATTTCTCATCGAGACCAAAGTTACTTCTTCCGAAAATAGAAAATTGGTGCTTTCCATCTGGTAGTGCAAACCTCCTGTTGCAGACAACGACTTTGGGACTCTGGAGCTAACCCCTCTTCTGTGGTTTCCTTCCAGCAGAGTGACCCTCGATACAGGCAGTAAGCTCTACTCAGCACACCCCAGCGCTGTTCTGTCACATCAGGAAGCCATACCCAGCGCCACACAGCTGATGCAATCTGAAGGGTTTCCCAAAAAAGCTGTTTAACACCACAATATAAGAGAAAACATAGGAGAGCCACTTGCTGAGGTGCCCTTCTGTGCAACAGGCAGATAACCAAAGGCACTGTGAAAGTCAAGAGCACACCAAACCCATCAGTGTGTGTGAAGAGGTCTGCCTGGGGTTCTTCAGCCCCGCTGTTGCCGTAAAAATTAGCATTGTTTTGTGGAAAGGGAATCAAGCAGATACATGCTTTCAGCCTGCAAATCAACTGCTAGAAATAGGGGGGGAAAGTTTGCTGCTTTGGTCAATCTGAACTCCAGGAAGGAGTTCAGCACTGACAGGATGAACTGAGAAAGGTTGCCCATCCGACTGGGAAATGAAAAACTCCAAAGTGTGAATGAAGAACACCCTGCACTGCTCAACAGATGCAGCAACAGCAGCTCCCTGGGGGCTGATGCTGTCAGCACAATGCCACCACTTCCAGGCCAGCAGTCCCTCTTGGGTGGAAGGAAGGGCCTGACCCCAGCTGGAAATGGTGTTCCTGAGAAATTCTCCCCAGGAGAGGTAACTACACTCTCGGTTCAGGAACCTTAGTGACAATTTCACCCTACAGTGCTGGATAATTCACCTCCTAGGAACAGGGCCAGCTTTGTGCAAAGTTGCTGAAACAGAGAAGGAGAATGCTGATGGGTGCAGAAAAGCTCTCTGGGGAAGTCAAAAGGATTTATATAAAAGATAGGATGGAAGCTAGAAATAATCAAATAGGAAACAGCAAAGAAAACCAACAGTTCTGCATTAAAAAAATAGCTCTACAGAGATTAAAAAGAACTTTTACATGTTTTTCTGCATCCATGTTAGCAGTAAGATGGGGAACCTGCTTGCCTGCCTTGCTGCCCTACACACTTTGAACTGACATATGGAATATGAACATGAAATATGGGAATAATAAACATACAGGATGCCTAGTGGAAAAGAAAACAATCAGAGCCCCCGGAAGATGAAAATCAAAGAATATATCAAAGGTGCAGTAAGCTGTACCAAGCAGTAAGTGGAATCATATGTTAAAGAGTGGTTTAAAAGTAACTGGCCAAGCCCTCTGGTCAGTTTAATAAGCTGTGATCCCATGAAACTGATATTCTGGGCAAGGAGAAGAAAAATACTGTTACTGACATATTTCAACTGTGCAACAAGATGGTGATGGGAGAGCTTCACTTATGCCCAGTGCAGAGTGGCAAACATACTGGGACAGGTTGCCTGGAATGAGGATTTTATGGACAGCCAGGAAACTCAGAGAGGAGGAAGCAACTCTTGGCTTCACTGGAAGCAGTGCCCGGACCAGGTTTTCCTTTTATTGTTTTGAAACAAGTAAAATTCTTAAAGGCGGGAAGAAGGGTGTTCAGAGACAGCTTTGTTTACAAATAAATCTCGCCTCCTAGAAACTTAGGAGAGGCCTGAAGAAACCAGTGTTGCTGAACAGCAAAGTGGTTCCATGTCCAGATGAATAAACCAGAAGGGGCCATAAGCTCAGGCAGATACTGTATAAATGACATAATGTCCTGGGGTCACTTTCTGATGCTGAATTGTATCCCCATTCATCTGTTTGGCCCAGAAATAAGTTTTACACCTTTTAAGACTGGTTCTGAGAGCAAAGGTGGGGGGAGACAAGGTGCACACATTTTGTTTTCAGAAACTGCACTTGCTCCCCGCATCCTTCTCCTGGACAGTGCTGTCTGCAGCATGGACAGATAGCAGGACAGAGCTTTCCTTTGCTTTTGGTTAGTTTTAGCTAGCTGAGGCAGGGAAGTTCCCTGGACTTTGGGTTTTCTTTTCCTTGGAGCTGGCTGAACCTGCCCTGGACTGAGCACCCAGAAGAACACTGGCAGCTCTCAGGCTGGGCCTGGCTGTGGCATTGCCAGCACTGGAGGGACTGATGAGAGACTGATCAGAAAGTGAGGGAGCCCAGCTACAGCCCACAAAGGGACTTTCTGAGTGTGGCATCTCTTCGGAGCAGCAAGAGGTTTTATCGTTTAATATTGTTCATTTTTTGTGCTGGTGAATGCTTTGCCTGTTAAATAAACAGGTTTTTCCACTTTCCTCCAAGGAAATCTTTTCCCAAACCAGTTCCAGGAGGGGCTGCTTGAATCTGCTTTCTAGAGGAACCCCAGTTTGGAGGTTTCCTCCAAAATTTGCCCTAAACCAGGACACCTACCAAAAAAAAAAAAAACAAAACCCATTTGAGGAACAGCTTTCGAAAGTCCCAAAAACCACAGACTAAAGAATTCTGATAAGAATCTGTAGGGTCATAAAATGATGAAGATATAGAAGAAGAACTTAGTGACCATAAAGCCATAGATGGGAAAAAAAAAAAAAATCCTGTTTGCATTTCTGGTAGAGGAGATTGGAAAGACTCCTACTCTGGAATCTCCTCTCTCTACAGCAAGACACAACAGAGTCTATCTCAAATCAAGCTTAATGCCAGAAGACACTCAAAAAGAATTCTCTGATGAGCAAATGAGCAGTAACAAGTCACCAGCACCAAATGATAACTGCTTACAGCAGAAGAAACTGAAGATTTAACTACCAATGGTGCTGTTTAACTTCTGGCTTAAATTTGCTTCGATCCCAAGGGAGTTCTGGGCAATCGTGGACCAGAAAGCCAAGTAAATTGGTGAAAACTGTTATAAAGAACAGAATGAATCCCTTTATATCCAAATTGGCATTGCCAGAAACAGATTTTGTGAAGGAAATTTTGCCTCATTATCTATCAAAGTATTTTCTACAGCTATCAATAGGTATGCTGACAACAGAAATCCAGGCTATATTTGTATACTCAAAGGCATCTGACAAATCCTTAGGCAAAAACCCTCTAAAAAACCAGCTGGTATAGAGCAAGAAAGTCCTCAAATTCCTTGGGGTGCCGGGCAGAGTGACCTCTGCAGTGTCCATACCCAGCACACACTGCTCTCAGCAGGAAATGCATGCACCCATACAGATGGCTCTCCCACCTGCCAAGGCACCATCTATATCATTTATCAACAGAGCTTTCCTGGCAAAAGGCAAAGATTTAAATACCTGGTAGCTAGTGGCAAAAGAACCTTTGGAAATTTATTTTTTTCCATCATAAAGACTTTTCAGGTATTCCTGTAAAGTGTTTTGGATGAAGAACCTGAAATAGTAAGGAAAGAGTGGGTTTATATTTCACTTCAGATGTCGTTTTATCTTATGCGCTTTTACTAAAATCCAATAAAACCAAGAGAGCCTTCCATCCACACAGAGATGCTCTCAATTTAGGCCTAAACTAGCTTTCAGTTCTTCCACAGCTAATATTCACAGCAGCTTTTAGAGAACTCAAAGCAGGGAAAACTCCCTTTCAACTCAACTGTCATGGACTCTGCATATCCTTCTCCACGGCACTTTGTTTCTTTAGTTAGTTACTTGCATTTCCCAAGCTGTGCTTTGTGGATGTGCAGATTTGAGCTGCCTGAGAGCTGCTGGAATGGAGCAGCAGCTTCCAGACTGTTCCAGACAGAAACATCCATTTGAACCCCTTCAGCTGAAAAGCCTAAGCTGCCTATTCTGAGAAATTGTCATGGAAATTGCCTGAAATATAGGGGGCCCTGAAAGGAGAATGGTGCTTCCAAGTGGCACTGCTGGAAAAGCAGGAACTGCTGACACTCAGCTCATGGGGGACTCACTGGAGACAAGCAGAACTGGGGCAGAGCTCTGTTACCTTCCACCGAAATTTTGTGAAAAAATTATCCTCAACAATATGGTGAGCTCCTCACAAAAGGTAATGTGAGAAACAATCGCTCACTTCTTAAAATCTTCAAGATTTATTAAACCTTAACAAAAAACACAACAAAAGGACTAAATAAGGAAAAATTCCTGGGCTGGGAGCCCCCCCTGTGGCTGCCAGCCACATGGCTCATCTCCAAAGTGGATGCTCTGCCTTTTATACCCTCAGCCCCTCTGAAAGTTTTGTCAGTCAGCTCTTTCTCTGCCAAGTTTTGTCAGTCAGCTCTTTCTCTTTCTCCAATCAAGATGTGAAAAGTAATGTCCACCAATGGATATTGGTGGACATTACTTTTCACATCTTGATTGGAGGTCAGGTGCTGTTTTGCTGCTCCTCCTGGTACCAACCCAGCCTCCTTTAAATGTCTTGACAATTAAAGCTGTTGCAAGGGGGGCAGGGAAAGAGGAGTATGGAATGACATTTTATAATAACATTACTATACATCTATATAATATCTCTTAATATATATATCCATATTATTATATATATCTATATAATATCTATTTTATATATATATATATATATATATATATATATATAAAATCTCTCTTAATTGAGAGCCAGCTATTACACTACTCATCTATAACAGTAATATATTTTCTATTATGAATATAATAGGAGAAAACCCCTGAAACACCTAGTTTATGTGAAAAATGTTAAGAGACTTTAAATACTGAATATGGGATAGCAAAATTGACTAAGTCCAGTTCTCTTTTAAAAATAATTTTTATCCTGCATAAAAAGAGAGCTATATTCCCCTCTGACTTTTCCTTGAAACACTCTATGTGAAAACAAAATAAAAAATATTGTTTTCTGACATTCTGAGAGCCAGTAGAGTGGGATCTCTCTACTGCTATTTGTAGAGGTATCCTAGGTATTCAGATAATTTATTTTTATCATCCTCCTTGATCCTCAAAGCGTTACTAAATTTTAGAAAATATGCTGAGAATTTAAAGCAGATGTGTCCCAGCCAACATTTCACACACCTTATGGAATTTGCTTGCCTGAAGCTCTGCTCATGCAAGGATGGGTCTCCAACCCACTCACCAAACACATAGCTGCAGAAGAACTGAAATTCTCAGCCACTGTTATCAGGAAGTGGCTTTCCAAGACTACTCAGAAGATACTGATGAACAATGAATAAAATTACATCTGTTCCAAGGAGATTTTGATGCAGTTCTCTATCTGTATGAAATGACAACAGAAAAACAGAATTCAAGAATTCCTATGTCGGAAAAGGAAATAGATAAGGAAGTACCTAGCCTACAAACTATGACAAGACACTCAGTTTGCTGCATGTTTTTTTTTTTCCACTCCACACTTCAGGCCCATCAACATTTGTTTCACACTAGCAGATTCCATGAAACACATTCCTAGCAGATTCCATGAAGCCCATTCCCATTTAAAATAAACCCCTGTGTCTGGTCCTTCCTGCTATTCATACTGCTTATGTTTTTACGGATGTATAGTAGAAATCAGATAAATATTGTTTTTATTTGGCAGCGGCTGGGAAGATGCTTAGTGAACATAGCAACAACAAAAAAAAAAAAAAAAAAAAAAAAAAAAAAAAAAAATTAAATGAAAACCCAGAAGTCACTTTAAGAAATATTAGCTCTTCAGATTAATATAGTGTTCTATCATTCTGGCATTAATATAGGTATGTTCCATCTCATTTCTTCAAGTTTGAAAATAGCAAGGTTAATTATGTGAAGAACTGTAACAAAGTAATTAGATTATCTTGTAATTATTTTTAGGGGAAATAAAATCTTTATAAAAATCCTAGAGGCTAAGAAAGGCCTCAGGAGATGGGAGTGGAGCTGTTAAGAGGCCTTAACTATTACGTCAATTTATTTGTGTCCAGCTGTGCTCATTGAACAATAATTAAAAAGGAAAATTGCCTACAAGGTACTTACTGGGTATGGAAATCAATACTCCTCCCTGCCAGGAAGCTGGCAGCCTGTTAGCCACCAAGAATTCAAGGCATCCTGAACAGAGTGGGGATGGGAGCAGACAGTTTCTGTGTTTCATGAGCTATTTTAGCACCCCAAGCAGTGCACCTGAAACAGTCATGGGAATTATCCAGGGACAGGGAGGGGAGGAGGTACTGCAGTCTACAGCTGCCAGAAAGAACCTAAGAATTCTCCAGTTTTGCCTAAAAATGATGAAGAAGTGTGAAGACAGCGGATGCCACCCTGGAAAGGAAATGAAAGAAAGGATTGCAGTTATTTGAGTGCAGCAGCTGGCCCCTGGAGCAGAGGGTGCCCCAATTCCAGCTCTGAGGCCCTGGGTGTGTGCCACACACAGCACTCTTTAAAAGCTCTACCTCGGCGTCCTTTGGGCTCCTCACCACACTTCAGCACTTCTTTAGTTTTCAAACAACCCTTATTTCTGTGACATCCCATTTGGGAGCAGGGGTTTGAAGTGGAGCTTGCCCTGCTGTAGAATTTCTACAGCCTGGTAAAAGTCAGCACAAATCACAGCTGGCCAGAGGTTTCACTCACATGCAGCTTACACTAAACTACACAACCTCACAAGGCATTTTGTCCAATATATTCTTGCAGCAGGCACCTGAAATAACACATCTCTAGGCTGCATATCAGCAGTTCAGGAGCCTGGCTGCTGTAATCCCCTGAAGGCTGCTTTATCCTGGGGAAACAAGCCTTGCAACGTGCTATCCACAGCACCCCTTGCACCTTCCAAGAGGGACAGAGTGGTAAGGACAGACACTTGGAATATTTCTCACTGAAGTGTTGTGCTTCATTTGATTTAAAGCGTTTTGTGAGACAATCCAGTCTGACTGAAGCAGGTAATTAATTTAAGCTATTCATGATGTCACTTGAATCTGAGCTCTGAATGTAATGTAGGACTTTTAACTGTCCCGAGCTTGTCCAAACCTGGAGCACCCATTTCAGGCACCCATGCTTTCAAAGAGTTTGGAGGGGGAAAAAAAAGCTCTAAACTTTGCTGATCAGTGTGATATCTGTGGCTGGTTCACTCGGTGACAGCAATCAAGTTCTTTATGGGAATTCTTACGCATTAGTTCTCTTTTGGTTTTTTCCCAATTCTCTTATGAGGTTGTGTAGTTTAGAAGTGCTTTGGAGAAAAGTATTTGAAGATCCTAACTGCTGCAGTCTTAGTGAAGTTTAATTCAATCCTATACTGTTAACACTCTGGGCATGAACAAAGGAAAGTACACAGCTACAGCTAAATGCACTGTTTGGGAGCCATATGCTGTGAAAGAAAAGTTTCAGCCTGGCAAAATAGAAAGGCTGATCTCAGAGGCTCTAAAAGACATCGGAGCCACTCCAGAGGGAGTTATGAGTTAATGGCAGTTCTGACAGTTTTTATGAGATCCCCTGAAATGCCAGGATTTTTGTCTGTTGCCAACCATATCCTACTGAATGAATTAACTGAGGCTTAAGAATTTTTCTACAGAATTAGCTAGAAATAATGACAATTGGGATGGCAATGCAAATGAAAGCATTGAACATGAAGAAATACTTTTTGCCTCATGAGGCTATAAAAAGTAGTGGAAAACCCAAATCTAGAAGTGTTTACAAACAGGTAATGGACAGTAGCAATCGCCACCTAAGCAGTAAACAAGTCAGGATATTAACAGATCAACTCCCAGACAAAAAGAGGGGCACATGTATAATAGGTGTGCTTTTATCTGAGGGCTAAGGGAAGGGCTGTATAGCCATGCAAACCAAAGGACACCACAGAAGCAGTACAATTTATGGATCCTGTAGTAACAGTAATAACACCTGTATCAATGGCTGATTTTTAGTTACTGCAGTTAGGAAAATCCTGCAAGTATTTTTAAAATGCCTGACCATTAATCCTGCCTTCACTGCTGGGTTAAAACATCACAAATAACAACCCAGAGCAGAACTTTTTCATCCAAAGTTCTTAACACTGTAATTTCCATTTTACAAATAGAAGAAAACAGAGCAGTTATTTGTCTATTCCTGCTTAATGAGCCCGGAATCAGCTACACTGATTTCTGTCGCTATAGGACACGAAATAATGCGCACACGCAGCTCTCCCAAAGTAAAAAGAGAACTTTTAATTTCTGACTCCAACGTTTATAGATTTCCAAAAGTGACAGTGGATTGGAGGGTGATGGTGCCACCTCTCCAATGACACTGGACAAACCAACAGTCCATTAAATTTCTCCTCCTCCATAAAACAATGCAAAACAATGTGAGAAAATTTGTTACAAGAATGTAAACATCGGGAGTCTTAGAAAAACTTAAAAAACCAGGGCAACAGATTAAAAGCCTTTAAGCTGAGCGTCAGGTCACCCAGCTGAGCATCAGGTCCCGATGAAGCTGAGGCAGACTCAAAGGAAGATGCCATGCTCTGGGAGCAGGAGTGTTCCCTTCCGCCGCCCTGCCCAGCGAGCACAAGGCACGGAGCACAGCAGAGAAGAAGCCACAGCCCCACCCTGCTGCATTCTGCCTTCAGCAGCCTCTGCAGTTTGCCTGCTTTTCCCTTGTTCCAGTTTGCAAGGCCAGATGTATTCTATTGCCATCTGCATGGCAGTTGTCTGGTATCAAGTGGGCAATTCTCCTTATCTCTCTTCCTGAGTGATCGTAATCAAGGTCCCTCAGCAGGGAACATCTGCTGATAAGGGGCTATTGAATGTCACCCCATGACTGATAAGAACTGTGACATCCCATTGTGAGATGCTCCGCCCAGAGGGAGGAGCCAAGCATTCCTACCCAGATATAACCTGGAGATTCTGACACACCAGCACCGCTCTTCTCCACTGGACTCCCCAGAGGAACAGCAGCTGCTTCTGCTTCCACGGATCTGTGGAGGAAGAATTCACCCTTTTCCTACAGGACTGCCCTGCTCCAACAGAACCACGCCTGACACTCCAGGAGGACTGCAGCCCCTTTTCCAACTGGACTGCTGCCAACACCCTGACCCACAGGGTGTCAGGTTGAGTTCTGACTCTGTCAGTGCTGTTCTAGTGTATTGCATTGTTGTATTTTATCCTTTTATTTTTTCCCTTCCCTATTAAAGAACTGTTATTTCCTGCTCCCATATTTTTTGCCTGAGAGCCTCTTATTTAAAATTCATAGCAATTCGGAGGGGTGGGGAGGGTTTGCATTCTCCATTTTAGGGGAGGCTCCTGTCTCCTTTAGCAGGCACCTGTCTTTCCAAACCAAGACATCCCTCGAGTGCCGGGCCTTTCAGGATGTGTACCAAAGCACTGCAAGGGATGAAGGCCAGCACAGAGGGAAGCCTTGCAGAGATGGTTTCCCTGAGAGAAGAAAGCCAACCACCACGAGCTGAGCAGGTTCCACTGTGCATACCTTGTTTTCTGTTTGAGAGGATGGCTTAGAAATTAAGAAGAAATCATAATTCCACTGCTATGCTTATACAATCTCTAAAATCTTTCAAATTTCTATAAAGATGATCCAGTTTATGACTAAATGCTTTACATTTTGAGCCTGGTAAATTATTATTATTAGATGACATTGAAGTTTGGACTGTCTTTTTTTGTAAGTGCGTGTGATAGCTCTCACTCACCAGCATGTTCACACTACTTTATTTTTACTGGATAACTGAATTATTAATTTATAAGATGTACAGGATGCGCCACAGCCCCTACCATGCTAGAGAGACAGAGATGGACACTGTAGAGCAGCAGCACACACTACTATTATAAAAGCAAATGCCATTTGCAGACACTAAATTAGGTTTAAAAAAGATACATTAAGTGTTAGAGAAAGCAGATTTGGCAGTGTTCATTGTGTATTACTTTGATATCACAAGAAGAGTGGTTAATGCTAAGCGGTGTATTTGGCAGCTGCTAAGCCTTGAGGTCATTATAGAGTTTCTTGGCACAACTGGATTATTTATGTGATGAAATTTCACTAAGGCAGTTTTTTTTCCCTCCAGAATTCATCATGATATCACTCAGGAAAAAAAAAGTTAACATTAAACAGTGTTTAGATAACATTCAAAAGTCATTGCTTCAGTGACAAACACATTCCTTGTAGGAATATGAAAAGCAGCAACACTGTTCAATCTCGTATTTTCCAATATCAGCTGTCTGATGAATATTCTACATAGAAGGAAGCAAACTAAAAAAGCCCCCAAGCAATTAGTAGTTAAGCTCTAATTGTATAAATAAGGCTAATTATACAGATGGGAAATCTTTTCAGTTGAGAAAATCAGATGCTAAACATTCCTCCCATTGACAGAAAAAACCTTCATACAAGCAAACAAGTGCATGAAAACCAGTGAGCTGATCATGCTGATCCTTCTATAAAGAACCGCCCTGCTCTTCAAAGGAAGAAAAAATCCTTAATTCTGTTTCTGTGCTGGAGACCCACACAGATGCTGCTACGCTGAGGGCCTGTGCTTTACAATGAAGGACATGGCAGAGGCAGAAAAGAAAGTAAATTGCAAATTGCTGTTGTACTCAGGACGCTGCAGGCAGAGGCAGCAAAAACAAGCAGATGATGCAGGTCATGCTGGCTGCACAGAATAGGGGATTTCAGGAAGACTGGGCAAGTTACTTATACTGGAGGCCCAAAAATCACAGAATGCTCAAATGGTTTGGCTTTGCTTCAAAAAGACCTTGAAGCTCATTTAGTGTCAAAACCCCTGCCATGGGTAGGGACACCTTCCATTATCCCAGGCTGCTCCAAGCCCCATCCAGCCTGGCCCTGAAAATTTCAGGGATGGGGCAGCCCCAGCTTCTCTGGGCAACCTACTCCAGGGCCTCAGGGAAGAATTTCTTTCTGTTATCTAAACTAAACCTACCCTCTTTCAGTTTGAAGCCATTACTCCTTGTCCTATCACTACATGTCCTTGTAAAAATTTCTCTCCAGGGATTTTTTGTAGGCCCCTTTTGGTCCTGCAAGGCTGATGTGAGTGAAAGTAAATGCAAGTTCCATTATACAAAGGACCTGGGTTACAGACAGGGCTCAGCCCTGAGCTCTGCAGTGGCTGGCTGCTCCCAAAATTCCAATTCCCAACACCAGCATCCCCAGGCAGCCAGCGTACACCTTGAGTGCTCCCATGGAAGTCCAGCACATAGCGGAGAGAAAACCTGGCATCCTGCAAGAGCCAGGGCCCTGCCCCATCAGAGGCACACCTAGCAGCGAGCTGAGACCCCACAGCACTGACACAAACACATGGGAGCCCAGTTCCAGCCCAAGAGACCAATTAAGGGGCTAAAATTAAACAGTACCTTCTGCAGCATCACATCTAACGTGTACTTTTCATTGTGCATGTGTATGTGAACTTTAACATTCACTTTATTTCACTCTCTGTGACACCAGAGCTGCATGAGTGCAGAGGAAATACTGGATAATTAGAGAAATAGTTTGATATTAATACTATTCAACTATAAAAAATTTGTTCGATATAAAAATAATATTATTCCAATAATTACATTTGATTTCCACAAATGCTACCAAAACATGTAATACTTTAAAACCTCTTTCATGATACTTGCATTCTAAGTGGTAAGTGCAGGATACAGCTAGCATTTGTTCTGTTATATGTAATAAACTAGAAATGTTGGTAACATTCTCATAAGAGCGTTGAAAAAAAATTTTATTACTTGAATACTACATTTCTAGTATTTGCATTTAATAAGAGAAGCAGCCCATATCTCAGTACTGAGGGAATCTCTTGGCTTTGAAAATTCCAATTCCAAAATTCCACCAAGTTTCAAGGCTGGCTTCAGCTAGTACCTGCTGACTTTGGCAGCAGTGCTGCAAGACAGTACAAATGCCACTGGATTTCTAGGGAGGACTGCCAGCTGCAGGAATTCCTGAGGGCTGTGACAAGCAGGGGCTGCCACAGGAGGTTTGCAGAGGCACACTGCAACTCAGGCTTCCAGCATGGAAAACAGTAAGAGCTCTAATAAGGAGAGGGCACGTGCAGAGTCCAGTCAGTGGCAAAATTCTGTTCCCATCAGTGAAATGAGCAGAGCACACACTTTGTACCCTGCTGTTCTAGATTTCAGCAGCACATTGTCCCAAGTACACTCTATGTGGACCCAGTGTTCCTACACACATGGAGTTTCACCAGCTGGACTGAGGCAAACAGGAACTGGAGTGTTTGTTTTCCATAACACTATTTCCTTGTCCAGTCTGACTGATGGGCCAGACAGATTCCACAGGATGCATCAAGCCTTGAAAATTGCTTTGAGAATGGACAGCTACTCCTGGATGCTTGTCTGACAATATAAACATGCACCAAAAATGACATATCTCTGACGGGCTATGGAAGTGTCTGAGAGCACGAATCTGTGGAAGCAGCAACATTCTTTCTCAGAGTGTCGGTGAGCGCAGCTGCTCCCAGTGTGTCATCTGGCAAATTCTCCTTTCCTTCTGCACCATGTGCTCAGGAGGAAACCAGAACTATAATCCTCAATCCTCATTCCTCCTCACTATACATTTCATTTCCCCTTTTCCTTCCCTAAGCAATTGCAGGAATTGTCGTACTTCAGTCAGGTATTGATAACTCACAACAAAGAAAAAAGTATTGTTTGCAGGTGCCAAATAACCTATTTTTTTTTTCCCCTCAGCCTGAAACACTCTGGTGAGATATCCTGAGGCTGCCCTTCAGAGACTGTCATGGCTCAGCCCCACACTGCCACCAACTCATTTGCCCCTGGTGGGATGGGGAGAGAATTTTATGAGTAGCAGTGAGAAAACTCAGGGCTGAGATACAGACATTTTAATAGGTAAAGCAACAGCTGCACCTGCAGGAAAACTGAACAAGGAATTCAACCTGTACTGCCCATGGACGGGCAGGTGTCTCCATGTCCCCACTTCCTTCTCCTGCCCCCAGCTGTGTGTGCTGAGCGTGGCCCCACCTGGGCTGGGATCTCCCTTGGCTCCCTTGGGCTCAGTTGTCCTGGCTCTGTCCCCTCCCAGCCCCTCCCTGGTGGGGTCAGTGAGGCCAGAGGAGGCCTTGGCTCTGTGTGAGCTCTGCTCAGCAATGCCCAAGGCGTCCCTGTGCTACCAACACTGCTTCCAGCACAAATCCAAAGAAGAAGAAGAACACTAACTCTACAGCAGCCCAAACCAGCACAGAGACAGCCTGAACATCAACAGCATGACAGTACAGATATCCCTCCACTGCCTGACCAAAAATAATGAGCAGATTTCCTCTCTCTGGCTCAAGTTTGGCAGAAATCTTTGCCTCGCCCTCTTGGGTGGATTGAGATTTCCAGGGAAGTCCATGCAGAGTCAAGCCCTGCTCAGTGTGACCACAAATGACCGACCTGTTCCTGCTCTCTCTGTACAGACTCATCCCACTGTTTATGGAGCTCAGAGAGTAATGATAAAGGTTTATGAAGCACACAATAGGCAAGGCTGATTTTGAAGACTTGACGTAGCAGCACTTTTTAAAAATGCTTTACCCAAGCAATGCCTGAAAACTATAAACTATAAAACTAAACCATCTTTAGAGCTCCTAAATCAGGTGAAAAACCTGGAAGACACTTCCTCAGTCAAAATACCGATTCAATATAAATTTGCACAGTGATTCAAACGTGATCATCTACATTTTTATTTTCCCTAAAGAGTTTCCTTTGTACCACAGTTTCTCTCAGTGGCTCATCCAACCTTCCTATTATGCTTGATCCAGCATCAATTGCTGTTCTATATTTGAAGTGAAGGCTTCACACCCCTTAGACTCACTCCAGCACACAATGAGTGGTTTCAAAGAGCTGGATCAACTTGGCGCGTCAAGCTGCGCGTGCCTGGGAAAATCATGGAAGCAAAGCCTGTTTCCAGCTGCTCTTGCTGCTCTTCTGTCTTGGTTTGGTGCTGGAAGAGAGGGCTGTGTTTTTAGTTACTGACACACATCTGCTGTTTACATGCAGAGCCTTGAACTTGTCTGTGTTCTGCACCGCACGGCTGAGAGCAACAGCTTTGCTTAAATGCACTCAGAATTAGCAGGTGGATGCGGAGGTGACTGATGATTTCTTGCAGCCTGCTGATGCTTCCTCAGCCTCACAATTAGCTCACCCAGCTGCTATCAGAGAAAATGAGGGGATCCTTACTGGGCACCCAAGGGGAGCTGGCAGAATGTCTGTTCTCTTACATACTGTCCTCGAGCACCTTAATTTATGGGGCTGGTTTTGCTCAGGGCCACTTGAGAGACACAGAGGAAACTGACAACAGCTTTTACCTGGGACTTTACAAGAACCTGTTTTCTCTCAGGACGTTGTTTTCTATCGGTGACAATAACTTCCTCAGTCAAGCCTCTCTCTGCCACTTGCTTATGATGATAAATATTCACAAACATGGCAACATAAAGAGACTGGGTTTTTATTAGACTGCAACCTGCATAAATAAACTATATACTTATGCATCTTTTTCTGTTGGCATCTCTGAGTGCACTTATTTTAACAGGTATGTAAACTCCTTCAGGAAGGTACCCAATACATTATGCAAAAAAAGCCCACCGACATAACCACCAAACAAAAAAACCTGGACATTTTCAGAGCCTGTCAAAAGGAAAGATTTCTGCAGATGAGGTTTACTTGAAAGTTTCTAAGAGCTTAACTGTCAGTGTAGGCTGTAAACAAGAGAAGTGAGAGATGTTCATGTAGTCAACATTTGATTTATTTACAACAAATAAAGGAACGTTCAGCTGAAACCATCTTCCTTCTTTGGTAAACTTGGCAAACATTTTCAAGAAGGCTGGGATTTGGGGTTTTCGGTTTGTTTGTGGGCCTTTTGGAATGGAAACATTTGAAAACTGTTTTGAAAAAAGAGGTACCTAGTAGAAAGAGCTGCGAGGGTGTCTTGGCAAGGCACTAAGACCACATCTGAGAGAACAGCCTGGCAGAACCTCGACTGTGCCTCTCCTTTTCCCATGAGAGCCCTACAGCCTGTAGGGTGAACCTCTTGCTGTGGGCTGTCAACTGAATGCACACACAGACTTTGCCCACTCCACTGCATCAATACTGCATGGTACAGCTGAGCCAGCTCCTAAAACCTGAATTTAGTTTTGCCACTGGGCTGGTCTCAGAAGGGGAAGGAAGGGAGGGAAAGAAGGAAAGCTCAAATGTCTCCTGCACTCTTTAGTGAAAGGGGGGTGTGTGCACGTGTGCAGATCTCAGCAGCACACAGAGGTTTGCATTCACAACATGCTGCTGCACCCAGCACTTCCTCCTGAACACTCACCTGAGGCTGAGCCCTGCACAGCAGTGCAAAGTCCCTGATCAAACACCTCTGTTCTCCTGCAGGGCAGTCAGGAAGGCTGAGTCTATCCTCAGCAGTAAAAGTGGAAATAGCTGTATGCTAATATTCTGTCTCCTTCCTTCACTCCTCAGAAGAGCCCTCGCAAGCTGAATCCCAGCACAACAAGATTGCAGGAGGCAAGTCTGTCTTGTGTGGTCTGGCAAAGGAGGGGAAGAAATAATCTCTGCACCTACAGCAAAAGGCCAGGCAGTTTTGGTGAAGATGCAGGCACTCAGAGGCTGCTGTGCACAGCCCCATCACTCATCTGACATCATCAGGAGAAAAGAGAGAGAACTGTTGTGTGCTTTACAGCACAGAGCTGAATCCAGATCAGCCATCTGTTTGTGCTGGATATTCACCACTGGTTCACTGACAAGCTTCTCCCTGTCAACATGTTCAGCAATTCAAGGAGTACTGAATTGCACCATAAACACTCTTCCTTTATTCTTTATGAGTCTGCTGAAGAGAGCATGTTGCACCATTTCCTACCTCTAGAAAAAGCAAAGGGCCTGGGATGCTGACGGCAATGGCCAAACATTTCTGGATTCAAGGCTCCTACAGAAGCTTTGCCATTCCTCAGTGTAAGCAAAAGCACGTGGTATGGTTCACTGGAGTCCCTGTAAGTTACAAATCCAACATTAAAACCTAAAAATAAAGGTATTTCATCTAGCATGGCACTTGTGAAAAAGGAAAATAACGCTGCTTCATTGATCTAAAATAGTTTCAGCTTTCTGTGAGTCTTCCACCCTCCTGTGACTCTTGTACTGCTGCTATAGAACAATGGTGGAACCAGAATAAATCAGACTCTGTGCAGTATCTGTTCCCCACAGCCAGTTAGTACCTCTGTCTGTAGAATACACGGTAATAAACTACAGGGATCACCTAGCAGCAGTTTGTCTTAGAATTTGCTTAATCCACTGGACATCCTGAACTTCATTCTCTTTCAAGCTACGTTCTGTAACTTGCAGAGAACTTTTACAGCCTGTGGAGTTGAAGCCTAATTTTTGTTCTGAACACCTGTATGGTATCTACAACAGCAGCCTGAACAGTTGCCTAAACAGTGATATACAAATAGTATCAGTCTCCATTTTCTGGGAGCAAAGATGTGAGCACTGCCCACAAGGGGAATTTCTACAGTGGGTCCTCATGTTCACACGTAGCTCAAACTAGAGGAGAGCTGGCTAGATTTTGGGCTCATTCTAACATCATGATCAAAAGGGGAGCGAGAGCTTATTTAAGGTCCTTCTCACTCAGTGAAACTGAACAGAATGTGCTGACTTCAGAACTGTAATTGTCCAAAAGTTATACTTCTTTCTTATACATCACCTTCTTAGGCAGAAATGAGATGCTAAAAGAAGCCAGTGAAAGTATCTCTTGAAAATTTTTACTGGAGACAATAATAAAAAGCTATAGCAAAGCCTAGCATTTTTTATTTCTAACGTTGCTTTAGAAAGATTTTTTTATATCTGGTAGATATGCACTGCAAAAGTGTCTAAGAGAAGTTCCATCCTCCTGCTCTTTTGAAGCAGCTTCTGATACCACACTTGAGAAGTGAATAAGGATGTAAAAAGTGCATTTGATCAGCACTGTAACTGCTGCTATGACCTTACTTGATCACAGTCTCTAGTGGTTTCAACTTCCTACAACCTCCACAAAGAGATTTCTGAAGCAGTGACATACTCCATGTAATAACAAACATATCAAAAGAATTTGATGGGGAAAAGAGTTACTGAAAATATAAAATCACAGTATTGCCAAATTAGTAAAGCATATTTCAAGGCAATTTACTAAAGATGGAGATATGATATGCATTCCATAGAATGATGGAATACACTGAATGGGAAGAGACACATCAAGATCCTCGAGTCCAACCCCTGGGCTTGCATAGGAGACTCCAAAAATCCCACCCTGTGCCTGAGAGCGTTGTCTGAACACTCCTTGAGCTCTGTGAGCACGGCCCTGTGGAGCCTGTTCAGTGCCTGGCCATCCTCTGGGGGAAAAACATTCTCCTGCTATGCAGCCTCAACTTCCCTGACACAGCTTCAAGGATGTTCCCTTGGTTCCTGCCATTTTTTCAGGTGCAGTTTATCAGGGGAAATAAAGGCTACTTCACCTTTCTTTGGAGGGAATAGGCGGCCTTGGCCTTTTAAGTATCTTGATTACTTGTTTTTCCTTTACATTTTAGAAAGCTTTTTGGATGGTCTATCATTGCCCTCTCTGGAAAAGCCAACTACAAATAGGAAGCTACATCTTGAGCAGCATAATAGTATTCCTTATCATATAGTTTTGTTTAAACAAAAACCACTGCAAAACCCAAAAGCAGGCTAATCACATGAGGGTTTTCTAATGCTCACCACCAAAAGGAGACTTCTCTTGCCTGTGCTTTGATAGACATACTCTACACATGGAGCTAGCTGGAAATCCACACAAACATCGCTCCTCCTCGTTGTGAGTGATAAAATTCCCTTAAAGAGGCTCAACTGGAACCTTTTCCTGTGCTTTCCAGAGAGCACCTGAGGATTCCTGCTCTCCAGGACCAGCAGGATGGAGTTAGCAGGCCACCAGGTGTTTTTACAGCAGGTGCTTTGTGCCCATCAAGGTCATCACTGGCAGAAGTGTCCCCATGGCCGGAGCTCAGGACACAGCTACAGCTACACCGATAACTCTCTGCAAACCCACATTGAGGGGTACCTCCAAAACTGAAAAAAAATGTAGGCGAATAAAGGAGTTTCTATCTAAAGGCATTTTAAACTAAACCAGATGCTCTGCAGTTGGTAATGCCAAATAACTTCGAGAAGAGTGTCATCTGAAAGATGTTCCTTTTTTCCTATCATTTTTGCTATTCAGAAATACATATATTTGGGTGAGTTATTTCAGTAAACCTCTCTTCTAAACTCTGTATCAAGAATTAACACAAGCTCGTTGCTGAGCTCTGTGCAGTTTATCTGGAATACTACAGATATCCAGGTCAATCTGATAGCATTATAATTAACTGCCATATTTTATCCAAAAAATTTAGAATACCTCTTTACCACAGAAATCTGAGGGCTTTCATAATTTCCTTTTTTTCCCCTCCAAGCAGTATCCAGAGTGGTCTTCAAAAAACATGGATTCATGGGCAACTGAATGAGACTTGATAAGCTGGACAGAGCTGCAGGTTTTTCATTTGTCTGTGAAAATGTTACTTGAGCTTAGGAACACATTTCACAGCATGTTCTTACAGCAGAAATAGAGACTCTTTAAATACACTATTTCCCTGAAGTGTCAGATGCTCTTTAATAGCATATTCATTCTTTTACAGTTCTGGGTTTTTTCTTCCTGAGCCTATCTCTGACCAAACATCAAATATGGGGAGTTTGGGTTTTTGTTTTTGTTTGTTTGTTTGTTTTGTTTGTTTGGTTTGGTTTTGTTTTGGTTTGGGTTTTTGTTTTGGTTTGTTTGGTTTTGTGTTTGTTTTCGTGTTTGTTTGTTTGTTTTGAGTTTCTGGATTTGTTTTGGTTTTTGGTTTTTGTTTGTTTTGGGTTTTTGTTTTTGTTTGCGTGTTTCGGTTTTGGTTTTGTTTTTGTTCTGTTTGTTTTGGTTTGTTTGATTTGTTTGTTTGCTTTGGTTTTTTGTTTTTCGTGTTTGTTTTATTTTTTGTTTGCATGTTTGTTTTGTTTTTGTTTTTATTTGTTTGGTTTGTTTGATTGTTTTGGTTTTTGTTTTGTGTTTGTTTGTTTTGGTTTTTGTTTTGTTTGTTTCTGTTTTGGTTTGGTTTTATTTTTGTGCTTGTTTGTTTGGTTTGGTTTTTGTTTGTTAGGTTTTGCTTGTTTCGGTTTTTGTTTAGGTTTTGGTTTTGTTTGTTTTGGTTTTTGGTTTTTGGGTCTTGTTTGTTTGTTTTGGTTTTGATTTGTTTGGTTTGGTTTCTATTTTTGAGTTTTGGTTTGTTTTGGTTTTTTGTTTTTCTGTTTTTTGTTTTGTTTTTAGTTTGGTTTGGTTTTTTGGGTTTGTTTTGGTTTGTTTAGTTTGGTTTTTGGTTTCTTGTTTATTTGTTTTGGTTTTTGTGTTTTTTTGGTTTTTTGTTTTTGTTTTTTGGGTCTTGTTTGTTTTGGGTTTTGTTTGTTTTGGTTTTTGTTTGTTCGTTTTGGTTTCTGTTTTTGATTTTTGGTTTGTTTGTTTTGGTTTTTTGGTTTTTTTGTTTTTTGTTTTGGTTTGTTTAGTTTGGTTTTTGTTTTTGTTTGGTTTGGTGTTTTGGTTTTGTTTTTGTTTGTTTCTTTCGGGTTTTGTGGTTTGTTTATTTTGTTTGTTTGTTTTGGTTTGGTTTCTGTTTTGTTGGTTTTTTGTTTGTTTTGGTATTGTGTTTGTTTATGCATCCAGAAAGCAGTGAAACCTGGAGATACGAGAGAGCTCTGAACCATGTCTCTGGTGACACAAGTAATATACTTCAAGTAGTAATTTTTTGATAGTAGAGTGTACTTTTTTCAATAAAGGCAGAATGACCAGAATCAAAAATACTTGCTGCAAGGGCAAAGCTGAAATCTCTTTTGGAGAGAGGTAGAGGAGAGACCTTTAGGTGTTTCTCAGTAGCCTTGTTTAAAAGCTAACATTTGGAAGACTCCAGCAAAAGAAAAGTCAACGTTTTCTTTTTTCTCTTTTCTTTTCTTTTCTTTTCTTTTCTTTTCTTTTCTTTTCTTTTCTTTTCTTTTCTTTTCTTTTCTTTTCTTTTCTTTTCTTTTCTTTTCTTTTCTTTTCTTTTCTTTTCTTTTCTTTTCTTTTCTTTTCTTTTCTTTTCTTTTCTTTTCTTTTCTTTTCTTTTCTTTTCTTTTCTTTTCTTCTTTTATTTTTTCCTCCTTCCTCCAACTTTTCATATTTATTGATGTGGTTTTCTTGGGGACCTGGGCTTTTGGCCAACCAGTTTGTTGTCTGTTCCGAAGGAGTTCTCTTAATACCACCAGGGAATCAAGAGGCTAGGATTTAAGTGCTTATGTATTTTAAAGTGTATAAATGAAAGGAGGCCCAGGAATGTTGAGTATTATGAATAGTGGTGTGACCAACAAATGGCTCCCAGCTTTGGGACTGCCCACATGACTTATACCCCCTGATTTTGTGACCCATGAGGAGAATGGGGGAGCTTGCCTAGTGTATTAGTGACAGGAGATTCTGCAGTGTTTGGGCTTAAGTGTTCATTTGGGTCATTTTTGTTTGATTTTTGAAGTCAGAAATTGGGCCAATTGCATTCAAGAGAGCAAGAAGGGTTCTATAAGTGCAGGGGATCTCATTCATGTGCAGCTCTGAGGGTAATGGCTCACAAGGGGAACATTTAAAGATCCCTGAGATAACTGCAGGTGTTCAGGAAAGGATCTCATTAACACTGCTCCAAAATTAAAAAGTTTAATTGGAAGAAATAGAACTAAATGATGCAGGAGAGGGGTTAAAATGGGAAAGTCTCTTCTAGTTAGCAGAACCACCAGCTGTTGATTTGGGATTCCTTCCTGCCAACTCCCAAAGGGACCACAGGACACCTGTCCTTATACAGCTCCTGTTGGATGTGCTCTAAAAAAGCCCTGAAGCCCTTATTCCTACTTCCTGTGGTGGAGTTTGGAGAATTTAAGTAATGGATGTGAGATTGTTGTTGTTAAAACAGGTGTTGCCTCGCGTGCCCAGCCCTCTTAACACCAGTTCTGCGAATTTCTATCCTGTGGAATAGGACTAGTGCCTAGGTCTGCATTTCTGACTGAGTCAAGGGGTTGAGCTAGGAATGCAACTAAGATGGTGAATACTATATATATTTTAATTAAGAGCTTAAATGAATTAAGGGGTTAAGTTAGAAATGTAGTTAGCAAAGATCATATACTGTGATTAGAGCTTAACAAGGAAACTAATTGATACCAAGTGGGAATGACTGAAACAAGGTTGGGAATGACAGGTAATATACAAAGTATTGTAAGAATGCAGGAACCATAAATAACACAGATTTCTAAGAATTAAAGGAGGTTTGGACTGTGACCAACAGGCCAAGAAGCCCTGCCAACTTACCATGGTTGAAGAGTTTACCATGAGGAAGGTGTCTTACTTCCTCTTCAGAGGAACCAAATTAAAGAGGACAATTGCGCAGCTGTAATGCACATTCAGCTAATTATAATACGAGGTGAGAGCTAATGTTTATGTAATAGATGCCGTATAAACCATCCTGGAAACCATCTGAATGTGTTAAACCTTTTTGGATAAAAAGAGAGCAGGAGTTTGTGACTTTTTGACACGTCTTTGGGAGGTTACTCTCATGTGTCCAGCACTGTAATAAACACACTCTTTCCAACTTTCATTAGTTGAAGAGTTGTCTGTCCGTGCTTCATAGTCACAGTAATGAGACTGGTCACATACAAAATCCTGCAGGGTTACAAGCAAAACCCTGGATATGTTGCATCTGCAGTGGTGGTGAGACTGCCTTCTGCTGTTATTTACTCTTGGTTTTCCCTGGCTCATCAAGGCAGAAAATGGCCATAGAGCAGCTATTACTTCAGCTTTTCCCTTTCTTCTTGTTATCCCTTGTTACATCTCTAGATGAGTGGGATTGGTTAAGAGGCTGTTGTTTTGTACAGGATATCAGTGTTCTCTGTGATCCCCATTACAGTTTGTGCTCCTAGAGCATTCTAGAGGAGTAACATTTTGAAGCATAATTCTTAGTTAGAATAAAAGAAGATTTTGAGTTTCTGGAATTGAATGAACAGTTTCTTCTATGTCCTAATAGACCCAAGGCAATGAATGAATGCTTTCTCCTTTTACAAATGGAAAATATGGAAACCCCAGCGCAATAAATATATTTACCATTTATCCAAGACTTGTCTTTTGTCCTAACACCAGTGGTGAAAAAATAACAATAACTTTTTGACTGACTTAAATTTTATTCTGTGCCTTCATAATAATTCTAGTGGAATGAAGATTTTGTATGAGAATGTGGCAAGAGAGGTCTGTCAGGTCTGTCATTTCCCTCCACTGAGTTTTTGTGTCTTTTCTCTGAATCAGGCTCACTCCCCCGGCCCCAAGAAATTACTAATGTAATTCCTGACAACCCTGTTTGTTTCTCTCCTTTAAACCAGAGAAAGCATTGAGCAGGACCAAGGCAATAGCTGTGGGAGAAAGATACTTAACTGCACCCCCTGATACTTGAATGATCTCAGGGCTGTTGTTGCCGTGCAGGTTTAATGCCCACCTTGTGAGAAATCATTCCTACCTGGTTCTTCCTTGAGCTTTTACTCAAGTAGGATTGTCACTGGAGGGCTTGGTCCTTTGGATCCTTTTGCTTTTCTGTGCCTGACATGATTTGTTTAGGGTAGGAAAGAAACTGACTTCACAAAGCAGGAGTTGCACTGCGAATTTCAATAGCTTATCTTTTGGCATTTTCTAGCTGCAAAAGGATGATAAAAACATTGCCTCAAGAAGTCTTCACCACTGACTCCTGTGGGGGTCTTCTGGAATAAGTTCAGACTTTTCAGCCTTTTTTCCTTGAGGAAAGAGGGTTGACTCAGCTAAATTTAAAGGTACAGTACCACTAAGGGAGCAAGGGCAAAGAGATTAATGTGGGCTTTTTGTTATTACCTTTTCCAACTGCTGTTAACCAGAGGCATGTAGGTAGTATCGTATCTTATGAATTTACTGAAGTGCAGAGGGGTGATGTTTAATTAAGCCTTTGTGATTACAGGCATTGCCCTCAGGCACAAACAAAGCTGCAGCTGCTTGGGATGATGTGAGTTGTGTGATCTCTGCTGCAGAGACCATACCTGCTGCCAGAGGAGAATGAAGGGGAAAAAAATAAATCGCTGCCAGAGCATGATGCACCTTGCATGGACCTGGAGAGGAAAGCAGTTCGCTTCCACAGCTCTCATTCTAGTGCTTTGTAACATCCAGGTTTGGAAGAATGCACACAGGAAGTTGAGATGTAGCCACTGAACCAAGCTATTGGGTTTTTTTGCTTTTTTGGATGTTGGTTTTTACCTTCTTCTTCATCTTCATCTTCTTTGTCTTCTTCTTCTGTGGTAATTGCTGCTAAGTTATTTAGGAAGCAGCCTACTTGTTTGATGCAACCCAGAAAAACCTTTGTGATTAAGCCCTCTCTTTAGAGTGGTCACTGTGAGCATGGGATTGGATAGCCTAAGATAGCAATGTATTTCAAGAGTTAAGGATGAGAGGAAGTAAGTTGGAACAGATCAAGGGCATCTTGTAACAGAGAGGAAACAGACTGGACAAAGGAATTTCAAGTACCAACCCAGTGGAAATATTAAAGAAACATTATAACAAATTGAATTTGTTAAGAAATTGATAAAGAAAGTAGCATTAATGGGGTAAGCTGAAATAGCTATCATAGTGATACCAGTATGAAGGCACTGATTTATTTCCATGTAACAATCTCTTTATAAGCTGTAATTTTTCTCTTTCCTTAAAATAAATATTTTCTGTTACTACATAAAGATAAGATGTACCTGACAAGTTGCAAAAGAAAATGGTCTTGATGAAGTTCTCCAACTTCTCATTCTATCTACAAAATTAAAAAGGCAATACTATTAGTAGTACATCCCAGTAAAAATAAAACTGGTAGATAAGTTGGAGCACGACTCAGGGTTCAATTCTTGGTGAGTGTGTATGGCTAAGAACTGGGACTTTGCTCTTTCTGTGGTTTTATTTACTTCACTGTAAGATTGGTATACTTGCTTAGTTTCTCTGTGCCTTTGTTTACCCTTTACTTAATGAAAGGAAGATTCATGCTTTGAAAAAGAAAACAAAACCAAACAACAAAAAAAATTATGGAATTCAGGAGTGTTTTAACTTCTGATGGTTTTGTGTCACAAAGGTCTGTTTTAGCTTAAAGGTATGCTTTCAAACTGTTTTCTATTAGGAAAATTGCTTAAATACCTTTAAATTTTCTTAAAACCATAACATTAGAAATCCAGGGACTTATGCCTCACCATCTTCCAGGATTGCCTACTTTCCTTTTAAGTCTCCAAGAAAGCAGTTTTAGATTTATGTGCATTAGTTAAAAAATAGTGCTCCAGAGATCAGCATTATCTTCGTGCTTTTATCACAGAGGCAGTGTTTGCTCTGTGAAAGTCACTTCTCCCTCTCTTTTCCCTCTGTTATTATGGGATCATTTGTCTTTGGGGTCATCCTGCCTTCAAACCTTCTGCCCTAGTGAGAGACACTCAAATATTCCAGGGACAGAAAATGGAAAGACTGATGCCGGTAATGCCATGAGTCAAGGTTTGGTTCCCACTTCCCATAACAACCAGCTGAGACAGTAACTTAATGTCAGAGACTGCTATGGAGATCTGCTCAGGTGTGCTTGATTGAATTTCACTCAGGCTTGTGTGGTTTGAAATAACAGCAGCTGAACACAGACTGACTGAGGACTTAGCAATGTGAAAGCATCTGGAAAGGGCAAGACAGACTAGGGGTCAGATCAAGACCTGAACTGATCAACTGATCAAAAAATATCCTTTCACATTCTCAACGCTCTGTCTTGCCCAGATTTTTGGTTCTAGTGGAGAGATCGTCAAAACATATGGCAATATTTTTTCAAAGTGTTTATTGGCTTTGGTGCTTTCCAAATTTTCTTTTTTCTTTTAAAACAATGAGAATTCCCCCATATATGTGCTAAGAAGATTGTCTTCTCTTCTGTACTTGTTTGGAAAGACACTGAGGAACTGTGAAGACAGCATTTCTAAGGACAGCATGACATAAGAAATTTTTCCCCAAAATACTATTTTTTTTTCTAGCCAGTAATAGGAAATGAAATTTTGAGAGGTAACTGGGAAAAAAACCAAAAAACCCTCAAACCAAACATGAAGAGGAAAGTTTTTATTTCCTTGCTGATTCCTGACTTATAGTCAGAAAGCAAGGGAAAAGAAACATAGTTGGTCATGGATGACCTAGGAAAATGGATGCAAGGAATAAAGTTTTTGTGTGTGTGTTTTTCCCCCATTATCAACAAAGTGAAGTATGTTCTGGAAACCTTCTATGAAGAAGCACCTGGCAAATGCTTTAAAATTAACAAAGAAAAATTTATTTCCACATGCTCCTACAGCCTAGAAAGCAACTGAGAATATGCTAAGTCTGTAATTGTTTGTGTCTGAATAGGAAAGCTTCTGTCATTTTAGTAGGGCTTCTTTTAATTTTACATATATTACTGCACTCAGATCATGTCTTTTATTATAGTAAAACATTAAAACATGACTGGTAACTATGCTCTAGCAGTAAACCTCCACAAAACCCAAAAAGTAAGACATTTTTATTGTGCTTTTCATCATTCCTTATTTATACTATAAATGGGGACTATAAATTTATTTCTTCTACAATATATGTAATAAAATACTTAATGGATTGTGAATGACATGTTATAAAACTTGGCATTAAGTACGGCAATTTATATTTAAATGCATCTCAGGCATAAATAAACGCACTATAAATAGAAAAGTATCTGAATTTACAATACATATAGCCACTCATTTAAGTGTAGCATTTTGGATGTTGAAATCATTAGACAGTAATTTATTTCTGCAGAAATAGGCATTTGTTGTATTTTGAAGGGAGATCCTGAACTGCCCTGAGTTATAAGTACTTATAAGTTACTTACAAGTTATAAGCACTTATGAGTTACTTATAAATAGAGAAGGATTTTACAAAAACTAGAGTATTGAATGTATTCCTAGTGGAATTTTGGTAACCTATAAACAGAATCCATAATTTCAAAAGCACTGAACTGGCATAGCTGCTGCAAGCTAAACAATAATCATGGGGAACTTCTTCTAGAAGAAACCAGATTAATCAGGGGAAGAGCAAACAGTTTCACAAACCTTAGTGAGGGACCAGTATGTTAAACTGCTCATTCAGCCATGAAGTGAGAGCTGAAGGATCCTCAGGACAAGCATGGATGAAAGTGGCCTTATGCTTGTTTGCTAAATGCAGAGGAATGAAACAGGACTTGGAAAAAAGCCACTTAGTGAATGGCCTTTCCACATCACTCCCATCAGGATTTCCAAGTGAAATCAGACAAAGTATTTACATGGGTACAGATCCAAGCACTTACTCTGAGGGAGATTAGTAGCCGTACCTGTAAGACCACCCATGCAGAAAATCAGCAGCACAGCTCAGACATGAGCAAATCAAATAATTTACTTGCCCCCTTGCCCTCACTCTCTGCTGCCTCCCCATGCCAGCTATGGGCTGGGGCTGTATCCTATTACCTCTTCTGCAAAAGCTGAACAGCAGTGCTTGTAGATCCGTGTTAGTTTGGAGCAACAAGCAGAAACTAAATCGGCTCTTCTACTGGTTATTTCTGTACCACTGAGATATACCACCCTGCACGGTGGGGGTAGGGTATGCAGAGATAGGATGTGAGCTCTTGAGCATCTGGAAGATCTATTTTGTGAGATAAGAGGTTTCCTCCTGTCTTAGTTTGAAAAGACAGGTGTCTGCTAAGGAATGTGGGACATTCATTAATTTCCTTTGAAAACAGAGAACATAAACCATTAATTTCATCCCCTTGAAATAGAGAACATAATAAATACTAAGCAGAATTAGGAGAGGGGGCTATGACTGGGCTGGCAGTATTTCATAGTTTGGGGGGAAATGGGTTTCCCCTGGTTTTTTTCCTCACTCTTTGATATACTTGTACTTCTGCTGAAAAAGGGAGAATAACCAAGGAGTTGCTGTGGAGTCAGGGGTCAAGGCTGAGTCTCTGTATGTACCAGGACATCACTATTTCATGCCTGCTACCTCTATATCCCTGCAGTGTGCTTGCTGAGGTGGCAATTCTGTCTCTGTCCTGTGAGGGAAAGTTAGAGGGGAGGTGATTTGTCTGGGCTGTGGAGCTAACTCTTCATTACATAAGCCTGTTGTGCAGATTTAGCCAGCAACACCGCTGAACACTAAACCCACTAGTACTGACTCTACCACTGCAAAGATATTGAAAGATGTAAAGGGTTTGTGTACTTTCATTTTCATCAAATTGCAAGTACTTTTCTTGAGCATCAGTAATAATGTCTTTTTGAAAGTGCTCTGTAGAAAGTGAAAGTCTGTGAATTTTTACTTTAGTATATTAGAAACCTCTATTTCCTTGCAACAACTGCTTTAACCTCTATAAACTGAGGATTTCTCTTTGAGATGAAGATTTCTCTTGAGCACAGAGTTTGATGTTAAAGCTTTGATCCTGCAGATCTCCTGATGTCTGAAACATTAAGAATAAAAATTATGTCCCTTGCATTACTAGACATAACCCTCCGGATTTCTACATAGAACATTGAGCCTGTATGTAACCTACTATTGTAAGTTCTCCTGGTACCACTGAGATATGCCAAAGAGGTTATCTCAAAGTCCTTTATTTTTCAGTATTATAAGATATCATTCAGTACCCAGCAATGCCTATGAGGAGTATCAAAATCCTCATACTCAAATGGGAGATCACAGTCCAGACCATGAGTCAGTTGATCTAGTTCTGTTAAAGTTTCAAATGCTTTTTACAGGACTCATGGAAGACTTGGCTTATATTTGTAGGAGTTTGTCTGGTTTGACTAGGGCCAAAGCTGTCACGCTTTTAAGAGGACAAGGGTAAAAGTGGCTGGTTGATTTTCAGTGTAAAGGTAGATCTTGGTAGCATCTTGAGCAGAATTTCTGTATTGTTTCCTTCAGTGGAGGAGGCTTTGAGAGAGAAGGTGCTGTTCAACTGATGGAGGGATACTTGAAGAGGAATGGTTGCTACCCTTTCTTTCTGTATCTTTTCCCACATGCTCTGTTCGTGTTCCCTGATTCTGTTAGTCTGTAGGGCTGATAAATACAGTTATTTATTAGATAGTCTTATGGGCTGTAAGGAAGAGAAAGGTTGGTTTCTCTTTCCTGTAGGGGGAAGGAGAGAAACCAAATAGGCACTCCTAGCTGCAGCCTTCACTGCTCAAGAGGTGCACAAACACCAGAGCTGAATTACCTTCAAATAACCCATCTTAAGGTCAATGCAAAAACTTGTCAAAACAAACCAAAAAGCAAGTAGTTTTCCTTTCATTAATGCTGCATTTCCCCTTCTCAAAGCTGGTTCATTAAACCGAAAATTGCTCAAAACAGGCGTCTCTGTAAAGAATGCTTGGAGCAAAATTAATTAGTTTTGCTAGGTTAGTAATGCACCTTGCTTCGACTGAAATTGAAATCATTTTTTCCAATAAAGTCACAACACCTGTTATCAGAATTGCCATTAATTGTAAGAAATAGGAGTGTGAGGGAAGAATTTGTCAAATCTAATAAAATATTTAATCTGACCATGCTTATGTTTGCAGTTCCTTTTTTTTTAAATGACAATTTATGTCCTTTTAAAGTTGCAGTACAGTTTGGAGAAGAGCTTTATTTCATATAAACTGTGTTTGCAAGTGATGATCCACTGAGAAATTAGCATGGAATAGATAGCATTTTAATTCTGCAGCTGTTTTTTTGGTACTCTAAGTGGTTGGGTTTGATGCTTTTCAGTGGCTAAGACAAAACACAACTGCAAGGTCAGATGAGTAAATCTTCTGAAGAATTGTGATTTGCTCCTACCCTCAGATAGGAACAAATACCCTCAGAAAACTGAGTGCTGCAAAATTGCCCATCACAGAAACTAGGTTACAGGAGGGCTCATGGAGACAACACCCCGCTAGGTATTTAAAGCAGTTCATAAGTTGCCAGATGGTGCACTGAGAATTTTGGTTGGAAATGCCAAATAGATTCACTTAATGATCAGTGCTTCCTTCTTGTAGCATCCCTAAGTATGGGGTTTTTTTAATGAAGAATGAGGGTATATAGAACATATAACGTGTAATAACATCACATTGATGTATTCTCATGGGATAAGACTAAATTTCTAATGCTGGCTGCAGTTCAGCCTTATCCTGGTAGTCTGGTTCCCTCTGCGAATAATTGAAATGCTGCTATTGCAGTGCCAACAGAAGCAGCATGATTTGGGTTTTGAGGGGAGGGTTTATTTTTGCTTTTCTTAAAAACAATTTTTTTAAGATTTCTTCCCACCAACAGTGCTTTTGTTATCTTCGCATCCTGACTGTGTCTGTCTGGCTTTTTTTTTTTTTTTAATCTCCTCCTTATGTGCAGATCTTGGTGCTGAATTATGCTTTCCTTGCATTCTTTATGCTATGTTGAGGGTTTTCCACTCCTTTTTTTCTTCCTGCATAGAGAATATTTCTGCCGCAATATCTTATTTTTATGCTGTTGATCAGCCATTATCTCTCTCAATAACAAACTTATTTTTAATGTATTTAATTTTTTTTCATGATACCAAACCCATGAAAGGAAGAGACACTGCTTCCTCAGCCCACTTTTATTATCATGCTTTTGAAAATATTCACCCTGTTGAAAGTATCAGACTCATAACTTGAAAATCACGTTCTGTGATTAGATGTCACATCAGTCTGGCAAGATACTCCCCTTCATGGGAGGAATGAGCTGAAAGGTACAGCCTGAGCCACATCTTCACAGCCTGCATTTCGTGGGAAAAGTGTTTTTCCTGTGTTTTCCTTCCATGGATGTGGAAGAGCAACTGTCCAGAATTCTCTGCAACCTGTGTAGTCCCACACTAACGAAAGGGTTACAAGCAGCATGCTAATAGAAATATTCCAAAGGGTTTCTGGTGATTGCTGTTCCCTTTGCTTTCTCCTCCTTGCCCGAAAGGATGCAACAGGGGGTTTTTGGGGTTTTTTTGCTTTGTTTTTGCTGGCAATGGTTTTTACTACCTCTGATGGTAATTTTCAGTATTAGTTTTCCTGAAATGAAATTTAAATTAGTGGTTATGAAGGTATGTGGACAAGACCCTCCTACATTTTTATCAAGTTACTTCTTATTTTCTCTGAACATTTTACAACAGTATTCTCAGCCAATCTGTCCAGTAGTTGCTGTAGTGCCAGCACCTTGCCTCATGGTGCAGCAGGTGTTTCCTAAGCCAGACAGTGATTTCCATCTGTTCCCACTTCACACTATGGCCCTGACAGCCTTACTCCTCCTTTGTCACTGCACTCTCTTCTCATCTCCAGATGGATGTATCCATTCAATTAATAGCTTTGGGAGTGCATTAGGGTCCATAAAAGATGATAGGGAATAGGGGTCTGAGCGGGGAACACTGTGTTGTGTTGGTTCTCCTTTGTTCTTGCCCCACTTGCTGTTTGTTTTAAAAGGAATTATAACTGATGCTGATTTAGGGCACTTGGCACAGGGTTTGAAAAGGGAATACATCCCCTTGGCAAATGCTGGTTCTTGGAAATCTTGCTGCAGAGGAACAGAAACAGTAACTCAAGAAAAATCTCTCAATTTACTTGACACAAACTGCCTCCATGAGAATTTCCTTAATATGTCCTCTTTAGTGAATGCCTTTTAGTTTGTTTTATAGTACTTTGTTCTTGAATGGCTTAGTGGTTTTTTAAGAAGTGTTTTGTGTTTAGAACTTGACAGAGCTTAATCCTGAAGGAAGATTTCAGGTCTGCTTTTCCTGGGAGCTGGGGAGGCAACAGAAAAGAGAAAGGAATGAAAAGTCATTAAGAACAAAATAAAATAAAAATGAAATGAAATGAAATAAAAGAAATAAAATAGTCTGACATAAATAGTTAGGCTAAAGAGAAATCTGGGAAACATCAGGAACTATGATCCCTTTTAATATATGGGTCAGAAATGTAGGACATTTTTATCAAATGATGTTGGACTCTTCAGTGTTACCTTGATAATGAAAGTTAATAATATTGCTGATGACTCATTACTCAATTGCTAAGAAATTTACTGACCATTGAAAACATCCTAGGTGATGAGTGAGGGGATTTTTGAAAATGTTGTGCTGTTGGAGGTGATTGATTTCCGTCAAAAAAAGACTTTTTAAATGGACATTAGCCCTGTGCCAGCACAGCAAATGCCTCCCGGACTTTCCCTGGAATTCAGCAAGTGCTTTGCAGCTTGAAATTGGAAGGAAAGCCTCAGATTTAGCAGCCAGAGCTTCAGGAGGAGCAGCAGCGAGCACAGCATCGGTTTTGCAGCAGCTCCTTCCATGTGCATGTTTTTGGGAGTGGAAAGGCTTGCAGAGTGTTCAAGTAGCTTTTTCTCTCCGCTGGAAAGCTGCACGCTCAGTGCCAGTGTTCTGCAGCTTCTTTCTTCACGTTTCAGCAGCTACCACGCTCTCCGTGTGCTGGAGAAGCGGCAGAGGCTTCCTTGCCGGAGAAGCGGCACCTTCGCCGGCAGAGAGCATCCTGCCGGCCGCGGTGCGCTCCGGAGCGGGGGCTTGTGCCGAAAGAGGCCGGCAACAGGCGCTTACCTTCGGACAGCTCCGGATCGCCGTCTAATGCGTCTCTTGTCGCCTACACGGCAGGGAAAAGCTTTTCCACTCTGTCTAGGAAGGAGAAAGTGTGCCAGCACAGCAAATGCCTCCCGGACTTTCCCTGGAATTCAGCAAGTGCTTTGCAGCTTGAAATTGGAAGGAAAGCCTCAGATTTAGCAGCCAGAGCTTCAGGAGGAGCAGCAGCGAGCACAGCATCGCTTTTGCAGCAGCTCCTTCCATGTGCATGTTTTTGGGAGTGGAAAGGCTTGCAGAGTGTTAAAGTAGCTTTTTCTCTCCGCTGGAAAGCTGCACGCTCAGTGCCAGTCTTCTGCAGCTTCTTTCTTCACGTTTCAGCAGCTAGCACGCTCTCCGTGTGCTGGAGAAGCGGCAGAGGCTTCCTTGCCGGAGAAGCGGCACCTTCGCCGGCAGAGAGCATCCTGCCGGCCGCGGTGCGCTCCGGAGCGGGGGCTTGTGCCGAAAGAGGCCGGCAACAGGCGCTTACCTTCGGACAGCTCCGGATCGCCGTCTAATGCGTCTCTTGTCGCCTACACGGCAGGGAAAAGCTTTTCCACTCTGTCTAGGAAGGAGAAAGTGTGCCAGCACAGCAAATGCCTCCCGGACTTTCCCTGGAATTCAGCAAGTGCTTTGCAGCTTGAAATTGGAAGGAAAGCCTCAGATTTAGCAGCCAGAGCTTCAGGAGGAGCAGCAGCGAGCACAGCATCGGTTTTGCAGCAGCTCCTTCCATGTGCATGTTTTTGGGAGTGGAAAGGCTTGCAGAGTGTTCAAGTAGCTTTTTCTCTCCGCTGGAAAGCTGCACGCTCAGTGCCAGTGTTCTGCAGCTTCTTTCTTCACGTTTCAGCAGCTAGCTCGCTCTCCGTGTGCTGGAGAAGCGGCAGAGGCTTCCTTGCCGGAGAAGCGGCACCTTCGCCGGCAGAGAGCATCCTGCCGGCCGCGGTGCGCTCCGGAGCGGGGGCTTGTGCCGAAAGAGGCCGGCAACAGGCGCTTACCTTCGGACAGCTCCGGATCGCCGTCTAATGCGTCTCTTGTCGCCTACACGGCAGGGAAAGGCTTTTCCACTCTGTCTAGGAAGGAGAAAGTGTGCCAGCACAGCAAATGCCTCCCGGACTTTCCCTGGAATTCAGCAAGTGCTTTGCAGCTTGAAATTGGAAGGAAAGCCTCAGATTTAGCAGCCAGAGCTTCAGGAGGAGCAGCAGCGAGCACAGCATCGGTTTTGCAGCAGCTCCTTCCATGTGCATGTTTTTGGGAGTGGAAAGGCTTGCAGAGTGTTCAAGTAGCTTTTTCTCTCCGCTGGAAAGCTGCACGCTCAGTGCCAGTGTTCTGCAGCTTCTTTCTTCACGTTTCAGCAGCTAGCACGCTCTCCGTGTGCTGGAGAAGCGGCAGAGGCTTCCTTGCCGGAGAAGCGGCACCTTCGCCGGCAGAGAGCATCCTGCCGGCCGCGGTGCGCTCCGGAGCGGGGGCTTGTGCCGAAAGAGGCCGGCAACAGGCGCTTACCTTCGGACAGCTCCGGATCGCCGTCTAATGCGTCTCTTGTCGCCTACACGGCAGGGAAAAGCTTTTCCACTCTGTCTAGGAAGGAGAAAGTGTGCCAGCACAGCAAATGCCTCCCGGACTTTCCCTGGAATTCAGCAAGTGCTTTGCAGCTTGAAATTGGAAGGAAAGCCTCAGATTTAGCAGCCAGAGCTTCAGGAGGAGCAGCAGCGAGCACAGCATCGCTTTTGCAGCAGCTCCTCCCATGTGCATGTTTTTGGGAGTGGAAAGGCTTGCAGAGTGTTCAAGTAGCTTTTTCTCTCCGCTGGAAAGCTGCACGCTCAGTGCCAGTGTTCTGCAGCTTCTTTCTTCACGTTTCAGCAGCTAGCACGCTCTCCGTGTGCTGGAGAAGCGGCAGAGGCTTCCTTGCCGGAGAAGCGGCACCTTCGCCGGCAGAGAGCATCCTGCCGGCCGCGGTGCGCTCCGGAGCGGGGGCTTGTGCCGAAAGAGGCCGGCAACAGGCGCTTACCTTCGGACAGCTCCGGATCGCCGTCTAATGCGTCTCTTGTCGCCTACACGGCAGGGAAAAGCTTTTCCACTCTGTCTAGGAAGGAGAAAGTGTGCCAGCACAGCAAATGCCTCCCGGACTTTCCCTGGAATTCAGCAAGTGCTTTGCAGCTTGAAATTGGAAGGAAAGCCTCAGATTTAGCAGCCAGAGCTTCAGGAGGAGCAGCAGCGAGCACAGCATCGCTTTTGCAGCAGCTCCTTCCATGTGCATGTTTTTGGGAGTGGAAAGGCTTGCAGAGTGTTCAAGTAGCTTTTTCTCTCCGCTGGAAAGCTGCACGCTCAGTGCCAGTCTTCTGCAGCTTCTTTCTTCACGTTTCAGCAGCTAGCACGCTCTCCGTGTGCTGGAGAAGCGGCAGAGGCTTCCTTGCCGGAGAAGCGGCACCTTCGCCGGCAGAGAGCATCCTGCCGGCCGCGGTGCGCTCCGGAGCGGGGGCTTGTGCCGAAAGAGGCCGGCAACAGGCGCTTACCTTCGGACAGCTCCGGATCGCCGTCTAATGCGTCTCTTGTCGCCTACACGGCAGGGAAAAGCTTTTCCACTCTGTCTAGGAAGGAGAAAGTGTGCCAGCACAGCAAATGCCTCCCGGACTTTCCCTGGAATTCAGCAAGTGCTTTGCAGCTTGAAATTGGAAGGAAAGCCTCAGATTTAGCAGCCAGAGCTTCAGGAGGAGCAGCAGCGAGCACAGCATCGCTTTTGCAGCAGCTCCTTCCATGTGCATGTTTTTGGGAGTGGAAAGGCTTGCAGAGTGTTAAAGTAGCTTTTTCTCTCCGCTGGAAAGCTGCACGCTCAGTGCCAGTGTTCTGCAGCTTCTTTCTTCACGTTTCAGCAGCTAGCACGCTCTCCGTGTGCTGGAGAAGCGGCAGAGGCTTCCTTGCCGGAGAAGCGGCACCTTCGCCGGCAGAGAGCATCCTGCCGGCCGCGGTGCGCTCCGGAGCGGGGGCTTGTGCCGAAAGAGGCCGGCAACAGGCGCTTACCTTCGGACAGCTCCGGATCGCCGTCTAATGCGTCTCTTGTCGCCTACACGGCAGGGAAAAGCTTTTCCACTCTGTCTAGGAAGGAGAAAGTGTGCCAGCACAGCCTCCCGGACTTTCCCTGGAATTCAGCAAGTGCTTTGCAGCTTGAAATTGGAAGGAAAGCCTCAGATTTAGCAGCCAGAGCTTCAGGAGGAGCAGCAGCGAGCACAGCATCGGTTTTGCAGCAGCTCCTTCCATGTGCATGTTTTTGGGAGTGGAAAGGCTTGCAGAGTGTTAAAGTAGCTTTTTCTCTCCGCTGGAAAGCTGCACGCTCAGTGCCAGTGTTCTGCAGCTTCTTTCTTCACGTTTCAGCAGCTAGCACGCTCTCCGTGTGCTGGAGAAGCGGCAGAGGCTTCCTTGCCGGAGAAGCGGCACCTTCGCCGGCAGAGAGCATCCTGCCGGCCGCGGTGCGCTCCGGAGCGGGGGCTTGTGCCGAAAGAGGCCGGCAACAGGCGCTTACCTTCGGACAGCTCCGGATCGCCGTCTAATGCGTCTCTTGTCGCCTACACGGCAGGGAAAAGCTTTTCCACTCTGTCTAGGAAGGAGAAAGTGTGCCAGCACAGCAAATGCCTCCCGGACTTTCCCTGGAATTCAGCAAGTGCTTTGCAGCTTGAAATTGGAAGGAAAGCCTCAGATTTAGCAGCCAGAGCTTCAGGAGGAGCAGCAGCGAGCACAGCATCGGTTTTGCAGCAGCTCCTTCCATGTGCATGTTTTTGGGAGTTGAAAGGCTTGCAGAGTGTTAAAGTAGCTTTTTCTCTCCGCTGGAAAGCTGCACGCTCAGTGCCAGTGTTCTGCAGCTTCTTTCTTCACGTTTCAGCAGCTAGCACGCTCTCCGTGTGCTGGAGAAGCGGCAGAGGCTTCCTTGCCGGAGAAGCGGCACCTTCGCCGGCAGAGAGCATCCTGCCGGCCGCGGTGCGCTCCGGAGCGGGGGCTTGTGCCGAAAGAGGCCGGCAACAGGCGCTTACCTTCGGACAGCTCCGGATCGCCGTCTAATGCGTCTCTTGTCGCCTACACGGCAGGGAAAAGCTTTTCCACTCTGTCTAGGAAGGAGAAAGTGTGCCAGCACAGCAAATGCCTCCCGGACTTTCCCTGGAATTCAGCAAGTGCTTTGCAGCTTGAAATTGGAAGGAAAGCCTCAGATTTAGCAGCCAGAGCTTCAGGAGGAGCAGCAGCGAGCACAGCATCGCTTTTGCAGCAGCTCCTTCCATGTGCATGTTTTTGGGAGTTGAAAGGCTTGCAGAGTGTTAAAGTAGCTTTTTCTCTCCGCTGGAAAGCTGCACGCTCAGTGCCAGTCTTCTGCAGCTTCTTTCTTCACGTTTCAGCAGCTAGCACGCTCTCCGTGTGCTGGAGAAGCGGCAGAGGCTTCCTTGCCGGAGAAGCGGCACCTTCGCCGGCAGAGAGCATCCTGCCGGCCGCGGTGCGCTCCGGAGCGGGGGCTTGTGCCGAAAGAGGCCGGCAACAGGCGCTTACCTTCGGACAGCTCCGGATCGCCGTCTAATGCGTCTCTTGTCGCCTACACGGCAGGGAAAAGCTTTTCCACTCTGTCTAGGAAGGAGAAAGTGTGCCAGCACAGCAAATGCCTCCCGGACTTTCCCTGGAATTCAGCAAGTGCTTTGCAGCTTGAAATTGGAAGGAAAGCCTCAGATTTAGCAGCCAGAGCTTCAGGAGGAGCAGCAGCGAGCACAGCATCGCTTTTGCAGCAGCTCCTTCCATGTGCATGTTTTTGGGAGTTGAAAGGCTTGCAGAGTGTTAAAGTAGCTTTTTCTCTCCGCTGGAAAGCTGCACGCTCAGTGCCAGTGTTCTGCAGCTTCTTTCTTCACGTTTCAGCAGCTAGCACGCTCTCCGTGTGCTGGAGAAGCGGCAGAGGCTTCCTTGCCGGAGAAGCGGCACCTTCGCCGGCAGAGAGCATCCTGCCGGCCGCGGTGCGCTCCGGAGCGGGGGCTTGTGCCGAAAGAGGCCGGCAACAGGCGCTTACCTTCGGACAGCTCCGGATCGCCGTCTAATGCGTCTCTTGTCGCCTACACGGCAGGGAAAAGCTTTTCCACTCTGTCTAGGAAGGAGAAAGTGTGCCAGCACAGCAAATGCCTCCCGGACTTTCCCTGGAATTCAGCAAGTGCTTTGCAGCTTGAAATTGGAAGGAAAGCCTCAGATTTAGCAGCCAGAGCTTCAGGAGGAGCAGCAGCGAGCACAGCATCGCTTTTGCAGCAGCTCCTTCCATGTGCATGTTTTTGGGAGTGGAAAGGCTTGCAGAGTGTTAAAGTAGCTTTTTCTCTCCGCTGGAAAGCTGCACGCTCAGTGCCAGTGTTCTGCAGCTTCTTTCTTCACGTTTCAGCAGCTAGTACGCTCTCCGTGTGCTGGAGAAGCGGCAGAGGCTTCCTTGCCGGAGAAGCGGCACCTTCGCCGGCAGAGAGCATCCTGCCGGCCGCGGTGCGCTCCGGAGCGGGGGCTTGTGCCGAAAGAGGCCGGCAACAGGCGCTTACCTTCGGACAGCTCCGGATCGCCGTCTAATGCGTCTCTTGTCGCCTACACGGCAGGGAAAAGCTTTTCCACTCTGTCTAGGAAGGAGAAAGTGTGCCAGCACAGCAAATGCCTCCCGGACTTTCCCTGGAATTCAGCAAGTGCTTTGCAGCTTGAAATTGGAAGGAAAGCCTCAGATTTAGCAGCCAGAGCTTCAGGAGGAGCAGCAGCGAGCACAGCATCGCTTTTGCAGCAGCTCCTTCCATGTGCATGTTTTTGGGAGTGGAAAGGCTTGCAGAGTGTTCAAGTAGCTTTTTCTCTCCGCTGGAAAGCTGCACGCTCAGTGCCAGTGTTCTGCAGCTTCTTTCTTCACGTTTCAGCAGCTAGCACGCTCTCCGTGTGCTGGAGAAGCGGCAGAGGCTTCCTTGCCGGAGAAGCGGCACCTTCGCCGGCAGAGAGCATCCTGCCGGCCGCGGTGCGCTCCGGAGCGGGGGCTTGTGCCGAAAGAGGCCGGCAACAGGCGCTTACCTTCGGACAGCTCCGGATCGCCGTCTAATGCGTCTCTTGTCGCCTACACGGCAGGGAAAAGCTTTTCCACTCTGTCTAGGAAGGAGAAAGTGTGCCAGCACAGCAAATGCCTCCCGGACTTTCCCTGGAATTCAGCAAGTGCTTTGCAGCTTGAAATTGGAAGGAAAGCCTCAGATTTAGCAGCCAGAGCTTCAGGAGGAGCAGCAGCGAGCACAGCATCGCTTTTGCAGCAGCTCCTTCCATGTGCATGTTTTTGGGAGTGGAAATGCTTGCAGAGTGTTAAAGTAGCTTTTTCTCTCCGCTGGAAAGCTGCACGCTCAGTGCCAGTGTTCTGCAGCTTCTTTCTTCACGTTTCAGCAGCTAGCACGCTCTCCGTGTGCTGGAGAAGCGGCAGAGGCTTCCTTGCCGGAGAAGCGGCACCCTCGCCGGCAGAGAGCATCCTGCCGGCCGCGGTGCCCTCCGGAGCGGGGGCTTGTGCCGAAAGAGGCCGGCAACAGGCGCTTACCTTCGGACAGCTCCGGATCGCCGTCTAATGCGTCTCTTGTCGCCTACACGGCAGGGAAAAGCTTTTCCACTCTGTCTAGGAAGGAGAAAGTGTGCCAGCACAGCAAATGCCTCCCGGACTTTCCCTGGAATTCAGCAAGTGCTTTGCAGCTTGAAATTGGAAGGAAAGCCTCAGATTTAGCAGCCAGAGCTTCAGGAGGAGCAGCAGCGAGCACAGCATCGCTTTTGCAGCAGCTCCTTCCATGTGCATGTTTTTGGGAGTGGAAAGGCTTGCAGAGTGTTCAAGTAGCTTTTTCTCTCCGCTGGAAAGCTGCACGCTCAGTGCCAGTCTTCTGCAGCTTCTTTCTTCACGTTTCAGCAGCTAGCACGCTCTCCGTGTGCTGGAGAAGCGGCAGAGGCTTCCTTGCCGGAGAAGCGGCACCTTCGCCGGCAGAGAGCATCCTGCCGGCCGCGGTGCGCTCCGGAGCGGGGGCTTGTGCCGAAAGAGGCCGGCAACAGGCGCTTACCTTCGGACAGCTCCGGATCGCCGTCTAATGCGTCTCTTGTCGCCTACACGGCAGGGAAAAGCTTTTCCACTCTGTCTAGGAAGGAGAAAGTGTGCCAGCACAGCAAATGCCTCCCGGACTTTCCCTGGAATTCAGCAAGTGCTTTGCAGCTTGAAATTGGAAGGAAAGCCTCAGATTTAGCAGCCAGAGCTTCAGGAGGAGCAGCAGCGAGCACAGCATCGGTTTTGCAGCAGCTCCTTCCATGTGCATGTTTTTGGGAGTGGAAAGGCTTGCAGAGTGTTCAAGTAGCTTTTTCTCTCCGCTGGAAAGCTGCACGCTCAGTGCCAGTGTTCTGCAGCTTCTTTCTTCACGTTTCAGCAGCTAGCACGCTCTCCGTGTGCTGGAGAAGCGGCAGAGGCTTCCTTGCCGGAGAAGCGGCACCTTCGCCGGCAGAGAGCATCCTGCCGGCCGCGGTGCGCTCCGGAGCGGGGGCTTGTGCCGAAAGAGGCCGGCAACAGGCGCTTACCTTCGGACAGCTCCGGATCGCCGTCTAATGCGTCTCTTGTCGCCTACACGGCAAGGAAAAGCTTTTCCACTCTGTCTAGGAAGGAGAAAGTGTGCCAGCACAGCAAATGCCTCCCGGGCTTTCCCTGGAATTCAGCAAGTGCTTTGCAGCTTGAAATTGGAAGGAAAGCCTCAGATTTAGCAGCCAGAGCTTCAGGAGGAGCAGCAGCGAGCACAGCATCGGTTTTGCAGCAGCTCCTTCCATGTGCATATTTTTGGGAGTGGAAAGGCTTGCAGAGTGTTAAAGTAGCTTTTTCTCTCCGCTGGAAAGCTGCACGCTCAGTGCCAGTGTTCTGCAGCTTCTTTCTTCACGTTTCAGCAGCTAGCACGCTCTCCGTGTGCTGGAGAAGCGGCAGAGGCTTCCTTGCCGGAGAAGCGGCACCTTCGCCGGCAGAGAGCATCCTGCCGGCCGCGGTGCGCTCCGGAGCGGGGGCTTGTGCCGAAAGAGGCCGGCAACAGGCGCTTACCTTCGGACAGCTCCGGATCGCCGTCTAATGCGTCTCTTGTCGCCTACACGGCAGGGAAAAGCTTTTCCACTCTGTCTAGGAAGGAGAAAGTGTGCCAGCACAGCAAATGCCTCCCGGACTTTCCCTGGAGTTCAGCAAGTGCTTTGCAGCTTGAAATTGGAAGGAAAGCCTCAGATTTAGCAGCCAGAGCTTCAGGAGGAGCAGCAGCGAGCACAGCATCGGTTTTGCAGCAGCTCCTTCCATGTGCATGTTTTTGGGAGTGGAAAGGCTTGCAGAGTGTTCAAGTAGCTTTTTCTCTCCGCTGGAAAGCTGCACGCTCAGTGCCAGTGTTCTGCAGCTTCTTTCTTCACGTTTCAGCAGCTAGCACGCTCTCCGTGTGCTGGAGAAGCGGCAGAGGCTTCCTTGCCGGAGAAGCGGCACCTTCGCCGGCAGAGAGCATCCTGCCGGCCGCGGTGCGCTCCGGAGCGGGGGCTTGTGCCGAAAGAGGCCGGCAACAGGCGCTTACCTTCGGACAGCTCCGGATCGCCGTCTAATGCGTCTCTTGTCGCCTACACGGCAGGGAAAAGCTTTTCCACTCTGTCTAGGAAGGAGAAAGTGTGCCAGCACAGCAAATGCCTCCCGGACTTTCCCTGGAATTCAGCAAGTGCTTTGCAGCTTGAAATTGGAAGGAAAGCCTCAGATTTAGCAGCCAGAGCTTCAGGAGGAGCAGCAGCGAGCACAGCATCGGTTTTGCAGCAGCTCCTTCCATGTGCATGTTTTTGGGAGTGGAAAGGCTTGCAGAGTGTTCAAGTAGCTTTTTCTCTCCGCTGGAAAGCTGCACGCTCAGTGCCAGTGTTCTGCAGCTTCTTTCTTCACGTTTCAGCAGCTAGCACGCTCTCCGTGTGCTGGAGAAGCGGCAGAGGCTTCCTTGCCGGAGAAGCGGCACCTTCGCCGGCAGAGAGCATCCTGCCGGCCGCGGTGCGCTCCGGAGCGGGGGCTTGTGCCGAAAGAGGCCGGCAACAGGCGCTTACCTTCGGACAGCTCCGGATCGCCGTCTAATGCGTCTCTTGTCGCCTACACGGCAGGGAAAAGCTTTTCCACTCTGTCTAGGAAGGAGAAAGTGTGCCAGCACAGCAAATGCCTCCCGGGCTTTCCCTGGAATTCAGCAAGTGCTTTGCAGCTTGAAATTGGAAGGAAAGCCTCAGATTTAGCAGCCAGAGCTTCAGGAGGAGCAGCAGCGAGCACAGCATCGGTTTTGCAGCAGCTCCTTCCATGTGCATGTTTTTGGGAGTGGAAAGGCTTGCAGAGTGTTCAAGTAGCTTTTTCTCTCCGCTGGAAAGCTGCACGCTCAGTGCCAGTGTTCTGCAGCTTCTTTCTTCACGTTTCAGCAGCTAGCACGCTCTCCGTGTGCTGGAGAAGCGGCAGAGGCTTCCTTGCCGGAGAAGCGGCACCTTCGCCGGCAGAGAGCATCCTGCCGGCCGCGGTGCGCTCCGGAGCGGGGGCTTGTGCCGAAAGAGGCCGGCAACAGCCGCTTACCTTCGGACAGCTCCGGATCGCCGTCTAATGCGTCTCTTGTCACCTACACGGCAGGGAAAAGCTTTTCCACTCTGTCTAGGAAGGAGAAAGTGTGCCAGCACAGCAAATGCCTCCCGGACTTTCCCTGGAATTCAGCAAGTGCTTTGCAGCTTGAAATTGGAAGGAAAGCCTCAGATTTAGCAGCCAGAGCTTCAGGAGGAGCAGCAGCGAGCACAGCATCGCTTTTGCAGCAGCTCCTTCCATGTGCATGTTTTTGGGAGTGGAAAGGCTTGCAGAGTGTTAAAGTAGCTTTTTCTCTCCGCTGGAAAGCTGCACGCTCAGTGCCAGTCTTCTGCAGCTTCTTTCTTCACGTTTCAGCAGCTAGCACGCTCTCCGTGTGCTGGAGAAGCGGCAGAGGCTTCCTTGCCGGAGAAGCGGCACCTTCGCCGGCAGAGAGCATCCTGCCGGCCGCGGTGCGCTCCGGAGCGGGGGCTTGTGCCGAAAGAGGCCGGCAACAGGCGCTTACCTTCGGACAGCTCCGGATCGCCGTCTAATGCGTCTCTTGTCGCCTACACGGCAGGGAAAAGCTTTTCCACTCTGTCTAGGAAGGAGAAAGTGTGCCAGCACAGCAAATGCCTCCCGGACTTTCCCTGGAATTCAGCAAGTGCTTTGCAGCTTGAAATTGGAAGGAAAGCCTCAGATTTAGCAGCCAGAGCTTCAGGAGGAGCAGCAGCGAGCACAGCATCGCTTTTGCAGCAGCTCCTTCCATGTGCATGTTTTTGGGAGTGGAAAGGCTTGCAGAGTGTTAAAGTAGCTTTTTCTCTCCGCTGGAAAGCTGCACGCTCAGTGCCAGTGTTCTGCAGCTTCTTTCTTCACGTTTCAGCAGCTAGCACGCTCTCCGTGTGCTGGAGAAGCGGCAGAGGCTTCCTTGCCGGAGAAGCGGCACCTTCGCCGGCAGAGAGCATCCTGCCGGCCGCGGTGCGCTCCGGAGCGGGGGCTTGTGCCGAAAGAGGCCGGCAACAGGCGCTTACCTTCGGACAGCTCCGGATCGCCGTCTAATGCGTCTCTTGTCGCCTACACGGCAGGGAAAAGCTTTTCCACTCTGTCTAGGAAGGAGAAAGTGTGCCAGCACAGCAAATGCCTCCCGGACTTTCCCTGGAATTCAGCAAGTGCTTTGCAGCTTGAAATTGGAAGGAAAGCCTCAGATTTAGCAGCCAGAGCTTCAGGAGGAGCAGCAGCGAGCACAGCATCGCTTTTGCAGCAGCTCCTTCCATGTGCATGTTTTTGGGAGTGGAAAGGCTTGCAGAGTGTTAAAGTAGCTTTTTCTCTCCGCTGGAAAGCTGCACGCTCAGTGCCAGTCTTCTGCAGCTTCTTTCTTCACGTTTCAGCAGCTAGCACGCTCTCCGTGTGCTGGAGAAGCGGCAGAGGCTTCCTTGCCGGAGAAGCGGCACCTTCGCCGGCAGAGAGCATCCTGCCGGCCGCGGTGCGCTCCGGAGCGGGGGCTTGTGCCGAAAGAGGCCGGCAACAGGCGCTTACCTTCGGACAGCTCCGGATCGCCGTCTAATGCGTCTCTTGTGGCCTACACGGCAGGGAAAAGCTTTTCCACTCTGTCTAGGAAGGAGAAAGTGTGCCAGCACAGCAAATGCCTCCCGGACTTTCCCTGGAATTCAGCAAGTGCTTTGCAGCTTGAAATTGGAAGGAAAGCCTCAGATTTAGCAGCCAGAGCTTCAGGAGGAGCAGCAGCGAGCACAGCATCGGTTTTGCAGCAGCTCCTTCCATGTGCATGTTTTTGGGAGTGGAAAGGCTTGCAGAGTGTTAAAGTAGCTTTTTCTCTCCGCTGGAAAGCTGCACGCTCAGTGCCAGTGTTCTGCAGCTTCTTTCTTCACGTTTCAGCAGCTAGCACGCTCTCCGTGTGCTGGAGAAGCGGCAGAGGCTTCCTTGCCGGAGAAGCGGCACCTTCGCCGGCAGAGAGCATCCTGCCGGCCGCGGTGCGCTCCGGAGCGGGGGCTTGTGCCGAAAGAGGCCGGCAACAGGCGCTTACCTTCGGACAGCTCCGGATCGCCGTCTAATGCGTCTCTTGTCGCCTACACGGCAGGGAAAAGCTTTTCCACTCTGTCTAGGAAGGAGAAAGTGTGCCAGCACAGCAAATGCCTCCCGGACTTTCCCTGCAATTCAGCAAGTGCTTTGCAGCTTGAAATTGGAAGGAAAGCCTCAGATTTAGCAGCCAGAGCTTCAGGAGGAGCAGCAGCGAGCACAGCATCGCTTTTGCAGCAGCTCCTTCCATGTGCATGTTTTTGGGAGTGGAAAGGCTTGCAGAGTGTTAAAGTAGCTTTTTCTCTCCGCTGGAAAGCTGCACGCTCAGTGCCAGTCTTCTGCAGCTTCTTTCTTCACGTTTCAGCAGCTAGCACGCTCTCCGTGTGCTGGAGAAGCGGCAGAGGCTTCCTTGCCGGAGAAGCGGCACCTTCGCCGGCAGAGAGCATCCTGCCGGCCGCGGTGCGCTCCGGAGCGGGGGCTTGTGCCGAAAGAGGCCGGCAACAGGCGCTTACCTTCGGACAGCTCCGGATCGCCGTCTAATGCGTCTCTTGTCGCCTACACGGCAGGGAAAAGCTTTTCCACTCTGTCTAGGAAGGAGAAAGTGTGCCAGCACAGCAAATGCCTCCCGGGCTTTCCCTGGAATTCAGCAAGTGCTTTGCAGCTTGAAATTGGAAGGAAAGCCTCAGATTTAGCAGCCAGAGCTTCAGGAGGAGCAGCAGCGAGCACAGCATCGGTTTTGCAGCAGCTCCTTCCATGTGCATGTTTTTGGGAGTGGAAAGGCTTGCAGAGTGTTAAAGTAGCTTTTTCTCTCCGCTGGAAAGCTGCACGCTCAGTGCCAGTGTTCTGCAGCTTCTTTCTTCACGTTTCAGCAGCTAGCACGCTCTCCGTGTGCTGGAGAAGCGGCAGAGGCTTCCTTGCCGGAGAAGCGGCACCTTCGCCGGCAGAGAGCATCCTGCCGGCCGCGGTGCGCTCCGGAGCGGGGGCTTGTGCCGAAAGAGGCCGGCAACAGGCGCTTACCTTCGGACAGCTCCGGATCGCCGTCTAATGCGTCTCTTGTGGCCTACACGGCAGGGAAAAGCTTTTCCACTCTGTCTAGGAAGGAGAAAGTGTGCCAGCACAGCAAATGCCTCCCGGGCTTTCCCTGGAATTCAGCAAGTGCTTTGCAGCTTGAAATTGGAAGGAAAGCCTCAGATTTAGCAGCCAGAGCTTCAGGAGGAGCAGCAGCGAGCACAGCATCGCTTTTGCAGCAGCTCCTTCCATGTGCATGTTTTTGGGAGTGGAAAGGCTTGCAGAGTGTTAAAGTAGCTTTTTCTCTCCGCTGGAAAGCTGCACGCTCAGTGCCAGTGTTCTGCAGCTTCTTTCTTCACGTTTCAGCAGCTACCACGCTCTCCGTGTGCTGGAGAAGCGGCAGAGGCTTCCTTGCCGGAGAAGCGGCACCTTCGCCGGCAGAGAGCATCCTGCCGGCCGCGGTGCGCTCCGGAGCGGGGGCTTGTGCCGAAAGAGGCCGGCAACAGGCGCTTACCTTCGGACAGCTCCGGATCGCCGTCTAATGCGTCTCTTGTCGCCTACACGGCAGGGAAAAGCTTTTCCACTCTGTCTAGGAAGGAGAAAGTGTGCCAGCACAGCAAATGCCTCCCGGGCTTTCCCTGGAATTCAGCAAGTGCTTTGCAGCTTGAAATTGGAAGGAAAGCCTCAGATTTAGCAGCCAGAGCTTCAGGAGGAGCAGCAGCGAGCACAGCATCGGTTTTGCAGCAGCTCCTTCCATGTGCATGTTTTTGGGAGTGGAAAGGCTTGCAGAGTGTTAAAGTAGCTTTTTCTCTCCGCTGGAAAGCTGCACGCTCAGTGCCAGTGTTCTGCAGCTTCTTTCTTCACGTTTCAGCAGCTAGCACGCTCTCCGTGTGCTGGAGAAGCGGCAGAGGCTTCCTTGCCGGAGAAGCGGCACCTTCGCCGGCAGAGAGCATCCTGCCGGCCGCGGTGCGCTCCGGAGCGGGGGCTTGTGCCGAAAGAGGCCGGCAACAGGCGCTTACCTTCGGACAGCTCCGGATCGCCGTCTAATGCGTCTCTTGTCGCCTACACGGCAGGGAAAAGCTTTTCCACTCTGTCTAGGAAGGAGAAAGTGTGCCAGCACAGCAAATGCCTCCCGGGCTTTCCCTGGAATTCAGCAAGTGCTTTGCAGCTTGAAATTGGAAGGAAAGCCTCAGATTTAGCAGCCAGAGCTTCAGGAGGAGCAGCAGCGAGCACAGCATCGCTTTTGCAGCAGCTCCTTCCATGTGCATGTTTTTGGGAGTGGAAAGGCTTGCAGAGTGTTAAAGTAGCTTTTTCTCTCCGCTGGAAAGCTGCACGCTCAGTGCCAGTGTTCTGCAGCTTCTTTCTTCACGTTTCAGCAGCTAGCACGCTCTCCGTGTGCTGGAGAAGCGGCAGAGGCTTCCTTGCCGGAGAAGCGGCACCTTCGCCGGCAGAGAGCATCCTGCCGGCCGCGGTGCGCTCCGGAGCGGGGGCTTGTGCCGAAAGAGGCCGGCAACAGGCGCTTACCTTCGGACAGCTCCGGATCGCCGTCTAATGCGTCTCTTGTCACCTACACGGCAGGGAAAAGCTTTTCCACTCTGTCTAGGAAGGAGAAAGTGTGCCAGCACAGCAAATGCCTCCCGGACTTTCCCTGGAATTCAGCAAGTGCTTTGCAGCTTGAAATTGGAAGGAAAGCCTCAGATTTAGCAGCCAGAGCTTCAGGAGGAGCAGCAGCGAGCACAGCATCGCTTTTGCAGCAGCTCCTTCCATGTGCATGTTTTTGGGAGTGGAAAGGCTTGCAGAGTGTTAAAGTAGCTTTTTCTCTCCGCTGGAAAGCTGCACGCTCAGTGCCAGTGTTCTGCAGCTTCTTTCTTCACGTTTCAGCAGCTAGCACGCTCTCCGTGTGCTGGAGAAGCGGCAGAGGCTTCCTTGCCGGAGAAGCGGCACCTTCGCCGGCAGAGAGCATCCTGCCGGCCGCGGTGCGCTCCGGAGCGGGGGCTTGTGCCGAAAGAGGCCGGCAACAGGCGCTTACCTTCGGACAGCTCCGGATCGCCGTCTAATGCGTCTCTTGTCGCCTACACGGCAGGGAAAAGCTTTTCCACTCTGTCTAGGAAGGAGAAAGTGTGCCAGCACAGCAAATGCCTCCCGGACTTTCCCTGGAATTCAGCAAGTGCTTTGCAGCTTGAAATTGGAAGGAAAGCCTCAGATTTAGCAGCCAGAGCTTCAGGAGGAGCAGCAGCGAGCACAGCATCGCTTTTGCAGCAGCTCCTTCCATGTGCATGTTTTTGGGAGTGGAAAGGCTTGCAGAGTGTTAAAGTAGCTTTTTCTCTCCGCTGGAAAGCTGCACGCTCAGTGCCAGTGTTCTGCAGCTTCTTTCTTCACGTTTCAGCAGCTAGCACGCTCTCCGTGTGCTGGAGAAGCGGCAGAGGCTTCCTTGCCGGAGAAGCGGCACCTTCGCCGGCAGAGAGCATCCTGCCGGCCGCGGTGCGCTCCGGAGCGGGGGCTTGTGCCGAAAGAGGCCGGCAACAGGCGCTTACCTTCGGACAGCTCCGGATCGCCGTCTAATGCGTCTCTTGTCGCCTACACGGCAGGGAAAAGCTTTTCCACTCTGTCTAGGAAGGAGAAAGTGTGCCAGCACAGCAAATGCCTCCCGGACTTTCCCTGGAATTCAGCAAGTGCTTTGCAGCTTGAAATTGGAAGGAAAGCCTCAGATTTAGCAGCCAGAGCTTCAGGAGGAGCAGCAGCGAGCACAGCATCGCTTTTGCAGCAGCTCCTTCCATGTGCATGTTTTTGGGAGTGGAAAGGCTTGCAGAGTGTTAAAGTAGCTTTTTCTCTCCGCTGGAAAGCTGCACGCTCAGTGCCAGTGTTCTGCAGCTTCTTTCTTCACGTTTCAGCAGCTAGCACGCTCTCCGTGTGCTGGAGAAGCGGCAGAGGCTTCCTTGCCGGAGAAGCGGCACCTTCGCCGGCAGAGAGCATCCTGCCGGCCGCGGTGCGCTCCGGAGCGGGGGCTTGTGCCGAAAGAGGCCGGCAACAGGCGCTTACCTTCGGACAGCTCCGGATCGCCGTCTAATGCGTCTCTTGTGGCCTACACGGCAGGGAAAAGCTTTTCCACTCTGTCTAGGAAGGAGAAAGTGTGCCAGCACAGCAAATGCCTCCCGGACTTTCCCTGGAATTCAGCAAGTGCTTTGCAGCTTGAAATTGGAAGGAAAGCCTCAGATTTAGCAGCCAGAGCTTCAGGAGGAGCAGCAGCGAGCACAGCATCGGTTTTGCAGCAGCTCCTTCCATGTGCATGTTTTTGGGAGTGGAAAGGCTTGCAGAGTGTTAAAGTAGCTTTTTCTCTCCGCTGGAAAGCTGCACGCTCAGTGCCAGTGTTCTGCAGCTTCTTTCTTCACGTTTCAGCAGCTAGCACGCTCTCCGTGTGCTGGAGAAGCGGCAGAGGCTTCCTTGCCGGAGAAGCGGCACCTTCGCCGGCAGAGAGCATCCTGCCGGCCGCGGTGCGCTCCGGAGCGGGGGCTTGTGCCGAAAGAGGCCGGCAACAGGCGCTTACCTTCGGACAGCTCCGGATCGCCGTCTAATGCGTCTCTTGTCGCCTACACGGCAGGGAAAAGCTTTTCCACTCTGTCTAGGAAGGAGAAAGTGTGCCAGCACAGCAAATGCCTCCCGGACTTTCCCTGCAATTCAGCAAGTGCTTTGCAGCTTGAAATTGGAAGGAAAGCCTCAGATTTAGCAGCCAGAGCTTCAGGAGGAGCAGCAGCGAGCACAGCATCGCTTTTGCAGCAGCTCCTTCCATGTGCATGTTTTTGGGAGTGGAAAGGCTTGCAGAGTGTTAAAGTAGCTTTTTCTCTCCGCTGGAAAGCTGCACGCTCAGTGCCAGTCTTCTGCAGCTTCTTTCTTCACGTTTCAGCAGCTAGCACGCTCTCCGTGTGCTGGAGAAGCGGCAGAGGCTTCCTTGCCGGAGAAGCGGCACCTTCGCCGGCAGAGAGCATCCTGCCGGCCGCGGTGCGCTCCGGAGCGGGGGCTTGTGCCGAAAGAGGCCGGCAACAGGCGCTTACCTTCGGACAGCTCCGGATCGCCGTCTAATGCGTCTCTTGTCGCCTACACGGCAGGGAAAAGCTTTTCCACTCTGTCTAGGAAGGAGAAAGTGTGCCAGCACAGCAAATGCCTCCCGGGCTTTCCCTGGAATTCAGCAAGTGCTTTGCAGCTTGAAATTGGAAGGAAAGCCTCAGATTTAGCAGCCAGAGCTTCAGGAGGAGCAGCAGCGAGCACAGCATCGCTTTTGCAGCAGCTCCTTCCATGTGCATGTTTTTGGGAGTGGAAAGGCTTGCAGAGTGTTAAAGTAGCTTTTTCTCTCCGCTGGAAAGCTGCACGCTCAGTGCCAGTGTTCTGCAGCTTCTTTCTTCACGTTTCAGCAGCTAGCACGCTCTCCGTGTGCTGGAGAAGCGGCAGAGGCTTCCTTGCCGGAGAAGCGGCACCTTCGCCGGCAGAGAGCATCCTGCCGGCCGCGGTGCGCTCCGGAGCGGGGGCTTGTGCCGAAAGAGGCCGGCAACAGGCGCTTACCTTCGGACAGCTCCGGATCGCCGTCTAATGCGTCTCTTGTGGCCTACACGGCAGGGAAAAGCTTTTCCACTCTGTCTAGGAAGGAGAAAGTGTGCCAGCACAGCAAATGCCTCCCGGGCTTTCCCTGGAATTCAGCAAGTGCTTTGCAGCTTGAAATTGGAAGGAAAGCCTCAGATTTAGCAGCCAGAGCTTCAGGAGGAGCAGCAGCGAGCACAGCATCGCTTTTGCAGCAGCTCCTTCCATGTGCATGTTTTTGGGAGTGGAAAGGCTTGCAGAGTGTTAAAGTAGCTTTTTCTCTCCGCTGGAAAGCTGCACGCTCAGTGCCAGTGTTCTGCAGCTTCTTTCTTCACGTTTCAGCAGCTAGCACGCTCTCCGTGTGCTGGAGAAGCGGCAGAGGCTTCCTTGCCGGAGAAGCGGCACCTTCGCCGGCAGAGAGCATCCTGCCGGCCGCGGTGCGCTCCGGAGCGGGGGCTTGTGCCGAAAGAGGCCGGCAACAGGCGCTTACCTTCGGACAGCTCCGGATCGCCGTCTAATGCGTCTCTTGTCGCCTACACGGCAGGGAAAAGCTTTTCCACTCTGTCTAGGAAGGAGAAAGTGTGCCAGCACAGCAAATGCCTCCCGGGCTTTCCCTGGAATTCAGCAAGTGCTTTGCAGCTTGAAATTGGAAGGAAAGCCTCAGATTTAGCAGCCAGAGCTTCAGGAGGAGCAGCAGCGAGCACAGCATCGGTTTTGCAGCAGCTCCTTCCATGTGCATGTTTTTGGGAGTGGAAAGGCTTGCAGAGTGTTAAAGTAGCTTTTTCTCTCCGCTGGAAAGCTGCACGCTCAGTGCCAGTGTTCTGCAGCTTCTTTCTTCACGTTTCAGCAGCTAGCACGCTCTCCGTGTGCTGGAGAAGCGGCAGAGGCTTCCTTGCCGGAGAAGCGGCACCTTCGCCGGCAGAGAGCATCCTGCCGGCCGCGGTGCGCTCCGGAGCGGGGGCTTGTGCCGAAAGAGGCCGGCAACAGGCGCTTACCTTCGGACAGCTCCGGATCGCCGTCTAATGCGTCTCTTGTCGCCTACACGGCAGGGAAAAGCTTTTCCACTCTGTCTAGGAAGGAGAAAGTGTGCCAGCACAGCAAATGCCTCCCGGACTTTCCCTGGAATTCAGCAAGTGCTTTGCAGCTTGAAATTGGAAGGAAAGCCTCAGATTTAGCAGCCAGAGCTTCAGGAGGAGCAGCAGCGAGCACAGCATCGGTTTTGCAGCAGCTCCTTCCATGTGCATGTTTTTGGGAGTGGAAAGGCTTGCAGAGTGTTAAAGTAGCTTTTTCTCTCCGCTGGAAAGCTGCACGCTCAGTGCCAGTGTTCTGCAGCTTCTTTCTTCACGTTTCAGCAGCTAGCACGCTCTCCGTGTGCTGGAGAAGCGGCAGAGGCTTCCTTGCCGGAGAAGCGGCACCTTCGCCGGCAGAGAGCATCCTGCCGGCCGCGGTGCGCTCCGGAGCGGGGGCTTGTGCCGAAAGAGGCCGGCAACAGGCGCTTACCTTCGGACAGCTCCGGATCGCCGTCTAATGCGTCTCTTGTCGCCTACACGGCAGGGAAAAGCTTTTCCACTCTGTCTAGGAAGGAGAAAGTGTGCCAGCACAGCAAATGCCTCCCGGACTTTCCCTGGAGTTCAGCAAGTGCTTTGCAGCTTGAAATTGGAAGGAAAGCCTCAGATTTAGCAGCCAGAGCTTCAGGAGGAGCAGCAGCGAGCACAGCATCGGTTTTGCAGCAGCTCCTTCCATGTGCATGTTTTTGGGAGTGGAAAGGCTTGCAGAGTGTTCAAGTAGCTTTTTCTCTCCGCTGGAAAGCTGCACGCTCAGTGCCAGTGTTCTGCAGCTTCTTTCTTCACGTTTCAGCAGCTAGCACGCTCTCCGTGTGCTGGAGAAGCGGCAGAGGCTTCCTTGCCGGAGAAGCGGCACCTTCGCCGGCAGAGAGCATCCTGCCGGCCGCGGTGCGCTCCGGAGCGGGGGCTTGTGCCGAAAGAGGCCGGCAACAGGCGCTTACCTTCGGACAGCTCCGGATCGCCGTCTAATGCGTCTCTTGTCGCCTACACGGCAGGGAAAAGCTTTTCCACTCTGTCTAGGAAGGAGAAAGTGTGCCAGCACAGCAAATGCCTCCCGGGCTTTCCCTGGAATTCAGCAAGTGCTTTGCAGCTTGAAATTGGAAGGAAAGCCTCAGATTTAGCAGCCAGAGCTTCAGGAGGAGCAGCAGCGAGCACAGCATCGGTTTTGCAGCAGCTCCTTCCATGTGCATGTTTTTGGGAGTGGAAAGGCTTGCAGAGTGTTAAAGTAGCTTTTTCTCTCCGCTGGAAAGCTGCACGCTCAGTGCCAGTCTTCTGCAGCTTCTTTCTTCACGTTTCAGCAGCTAGCACGCTCTCCGTGTGCTGGAGAAGCGGCAGAGGCTTCCTTGCCGGAGAAGCGGCACCTTCGCCGGCAGAGAGCATCCTGCCGGCCGCGGTGCGCTCCGGAGCGGGGGCTTGTGCCGAAAGAGGCCGGCAACAGGCGCTTACCTTCGGACAGCTCCGGATCGCCGTCTAATGCGTCTCTTGTCGCCTACACGGCAGGGAAAAGCTTTTCCACTCTGTCTAGGAAGGAGAAAGTGTGCCAGCACAGCAAATGCCTCCCGGGCTTTCCCTGGAATTCAGCAAGTGCTTTGCAGCTTGAAATTGGAAGGAAAGCCTCAGATTTAGCAGCCAGAGCTTCAGGAGGAGCAGCAGCGAGCACAGCATCGCTTTTGCAGCAGCTCCTTCCATGTGCATGTTTTTGGGAGTGGAAAGGCTTGCAGAGTGTTAAAGTAGCTTTTTCTCTCCGCTGGAAAGCTGCACGCTCAGTGCCAGTGTTCTGCAGCTTCTTTCTTCACGTTTCAGTAGCTAGCACGCTCTCCGTGTGCTGGAGAAGCGGCAGAGGCTTCCTTGCCGGAGAAGCGGCACCTTCGCCGGCAGAGAGCATCCTGCCGGCCGCGGTGCGCTCCGGAGCGGGGGCTTGTGCCGAAAGAGGCCGGCAACAGGCGCTTACCTTCGGACAGCTCCGGATCGCCGTCTAATGCGTCTCTTGTCGCCTACACGGCAGGGAAAAGATTTTCCACTCTGTCTAGGAAGGAGAAAGTGTGCCAGCACAGCAAATGCCTCCCGGACTTTCCCTGCAATTCAGCAAGTGCTTTGCAGCTTGAAATTGGAAGGAAAGCCTCAGATTTAGCAGCCAGAGCTTCAGGAGGAGCAGCAGCGAGCACAGCATCGGTTTTGCAGCAGCTCCTTCCATGTGCATGTTTTTGGGAGTGGAAAGGCTTGCAGAGTGTTAAAGTAGCTTTTTCTCTCCGCTGGAAAGCTGCACGCTCAGTGCCAGTGTTCTGCAGCTTCTTTCTTCACGTTTCAGCAGCTAGCACGCTCTCCGTGTGCTGGAGAAGCGGCAGAGGCTTCCTTGCCGGAGAAGCGGCACCTTCGCCGGCAGAGAGCATCCTGCCGGCCGCGGTGCGCTCCGGAGCGGGGGCTTGTGCCGAAAGAGGCCGGCAACAGGCGCTTACCTTCGGACAGCTCCGGATCGCCGTCTAATGCGTCTCTTGTCGCCTACACGGCAGGGAAAAGCTTTTCCACTCTGTCTAGGAAGGAGAAAGTGTGCCAGCACAGCAAATGCCTCCCGGACTTTCCCTGGAGTTCACCAAGTGCTTTGCAGCTTGAAATTGGAAGGAAAGCCTCAGATTTAGCAGCCAGAGCTTCAGGAGGAGCAGCAGCGAGCACAGCATCGCTTTTGCAGCAGCTCCTTCCATGTGCATGTTTTTGGGAGTGGAAAGGCTTGCAGAGTGTTCAAGTAGCTTTTTCTCTCCGCTGGAAAGCTGCACGCTCAGTGCCAGTGTTCTGCAGCTTCTTTCTTCACGTTTCAGCAGCTAGCACGCTCTCCGTGTGCTGGAGAAGCGGCAGAGGCTTCCTTGCCGGAGAAGCGGCACCTTCGCCGGCAGAGAGCATCCTGCCGGCCGCGGTGCGCTCCGGAGCGGGGGCTTGTGCCGAAAGAGGCCGGCAACAGGCGCTTACCTTCGGACAGCTCCGGATCGCCGTCTAATGCGTCTCTTGTCGCCTACACGGCAGGGAAAAGCTTTTCCACTCTGTCTAGGAAGGAGAAAGTGTGCCAGCACAGCAAATGCCTCCCGGACTTTCCCTGGAATTCAGCAAGTGCTTTGCAGCTTGCAATTGGAAGGAAAGCCTCAGATTTAGCAGCCAGAGCTTCAGGAGGAGCAGCAGCGAGCACAGCATCGCTTTTGCAGCAGCTCCTTCCATGTGCATGTTTTTGGGAGTGGAAAGGCTTGCAGAGTGTTCAAGTAGCTTTTTCTCTCCGCTGGAAAGCTGCACGCTCAGTGCCAGTGTTCTGCAGCTTCTTTCTTCACGTTTCAGCAGCTAGCACGCTCTCCGTGTGCTGGAGAAGCGGCAGAGGCTTCCTTGCCGGAGAAGCGGCACCTTCGCCGGCAGAGAGCATCCTGCCGGCCGCGGTGCGCTCCGGAGCGGGGGCTTGTGCCGAAAGAGGCCGGCAACAGGCGCTTACCTTCGGACAGCTCCGGATCGCCGTCTAATGCGTCTCTTGTCGCCTACACGGCAGGGAAAAGCTTTTCCACTCTGTCTAGGAAGGAGAAAGTGTGCCAGCACAGCAAATGCCTCCCGGACTTTCCCTGCAATTCAGTAAGTGCTTTGCAGCTTGAAATTGGAAGGAAAGCCTCAGATTAAGCAGCCAGAGCTTCAGGAGGAGCAGCAGCGAGCACAGCATCGCTTTTGCAGCAGCTCCTTCCATGTGCATGTTTTTGGGAGTGGAAAGGCTTGCAGAGTGTTCAAGTAGCTTTTTCTCTCCGCTGGAAAGCTGAACGCTCAGTGCCAGTGTTCTGCAGCTTCTTTCTTCACGTTTCAGCAGCTAGCACGCTCTCCGTGTGCTGGAGAGGCGGCAGAGGCTACTTTGGCTGCTAAATCTGAGGTCTTCCTTCCAATTTCAAGCTGCAAAGCACTTGCTGAATTCCAGGGAATGTCCGGGAGGCATTTGCTGTGCTGGCACACTTTCTCCTTCCTAGACAGAGTGGAAAAGCTTTTCCCTGCCGTGTAGGCGACAAGAGACGCATTAGACGGCGATCCGGAGCTGTCCGAAGGTAAGCGCCTGTTGCCGGCCTCTTTCGGCACAAGCCCCCGCTCCGGAGCGCACCGCGGCCGGCAGGATGCTCTCTGCCGGCGAAGGTGCCGCTTCTCCGGCAAGGAAGCCTCTGCCGCTTCTCCAGCACACGGAGAGCGTGCTAGCTGCTGAAACGTGAAGAAAGAAGCTGCAGAACACTGGCACTGAGCGTGCAGCTTTCCAGCGGAGAGAAAAAGCTACTTTAACACTCTGCAAGCCTTTCCACTCCCAAAAACATGCACATGGAAGGAGCTGCTGCAAAACCGATGCTGTGCTCGCTGCTGCTCCTCCTGAAGCTCTGGCTGCTAAATCTGAGGCTTTCCTTCCAATTTCAAGCTGCAAAGCACTTGCTGAATTGCAGGGAAAGTCCGGGAGGCATTTGCTGTGCTGGCACACTTTCTCCTTCCTAAAAAGTGTGGAAAAGCTTTTCCCTGCCGTGTAGGCCACAAGAGACGCATTAGACGGCGATCCGGAGCTGTCCGAAGGTAAGCGCCTGTTGCCGGCCTCTTTCGGCACAAGCCCCCGCTCCGGAGCGCACCGCGGCCGGCAGGATGCTCTCTGCCGGCGAAGGTGCCGCTTCTCCGGCAAGGAAGCCTCTGCCGCTTCTCCAGCACACGGAGAGCGTGCTAGCTGCTGAAACGTGAAGAAAGAAGCTGCAGAACACTGGCACTGAGCGTGCAGCTTTCCAGCGGAGAGAAAAAGCTACTTGAACACTCTGCAAGCCTTTCCACTCCCAAAAACATGCACATGGAAGGAGCTGCTGCAAAAGCGATGCTGTGCTCGCTGCTGCTCCTCCTGAAGCTCTGGCTGCTAAATCTGAGGCTTTCCTTCCAATTTCAAGCTGCAAAGCACTTGCTGAATTCCAGGGAAAGTCCGGGAGGCATTTGCTGTGCTGGCACACTTTCTCCTTCCTAGACAGAGTGGAAAAGCTTTTCCCTGCCGTGTAGGCGACAAGAGACGCATTAGACGGCGATCCGGAGCTGTCCGAAGGTAAGCGCCTGTTGCCGGCCTCTTTCGGCACAAGCCCCCGCTCCGGAGCGCACCGCGGCCGGCAGGATGCTCTCTGCCGGCGAAGGTGCCGCTTCTCCGGCAAGGAAGCCTCTGCCGCTTCTCCAGCACACGGAGAGCGTGCTAGCTGCTGAAACGTGAAGAAAGAAGCTGCAGAAGACTGGCACTGAGCGTGCAGCTTTCCAGCGGAGAGAAAAAGCTACTTGAACACTCTGCAAGCCTTTCCACTCCCAAAAACATGCACATGGAAGGAGCTGCTGCAAAACCGATGCTGTGCTCGCTGCTGCTCCTCCTGAAGCTCTGGCTGCTAAATCTGAGGCTTTCCTTCCAATTTCAAGCTGCAAAGCACTTGCTGAATTCCAGGGAAAGTCCGGGAGGCATTTGCTGTGCTGGCACACTTTCTCCTTCCTAGACAGAGTGGAAAAGCTTTTCCCTGCCGTGTAGGCGACAAGAGACGCATTAGACGGCGATCCGGAGCTGTCCGAAGGTAAGCGCCTGTTGCCGGCCTCTTTCGGCACAAGCCCCCGCTCCGGAGCGCACCGCGGCCGGCAGGATGCTCTCTGCCGGCGAAGGTGCCGCTTCTCCGGCAAGGAAGCCTCTGCCGCTTCTCCAGCACACGGAGAGCGTGCTAGCTGCTGAAACGTGAAGAAAGAAGCTGCAGAACACTGGCACTGAGCGTGCAGCTTTCCAGCGGAGAGAAAAAGCTACTTGAACACTCTGCAAGCCTTTCCACTCCCAAAAACATGCACATGGAAGGAGCTGCTGCAAAAGCGATGCTGTGCTCGCTGCTGCTCCTCCTGAAGCTCTGGCTGCTAAATCTGAGGCTTTCCTTCCAATTTCAAGCTGCAAAGCACTTGCTGAATTCCAGGGAAAGCCCGGGAGGCATTTGCTGTGCTGGCACACTTTCTCCTTCCTAGACAGAGTGGAAAAGCTTTTCCCTGCCGTGTAGGCGACAAGAGACGCATTAGACGGCGATCCGGAGCTGTCCGAAGGTAAGCGCCTGTTGCCGACCTCTTTCGGCACAAGCCCCCGCTCCGGAGCGCACCGCGGCCGGCAGGATGCTCTCTGCCGGCGAAGGTGCCGCTTCTCCGGCAAGGAAGCCTCTGCCGCTTCTCCAGCACACGGAGAGCGTGCTAGCTGCTGAAACGTGAAGAAAGAAGCTGCAGAAGACTGGCACTGAGCGTGCAGCTTTCCAGCGGAGAGAAAAAGCTACTTTAACACTCTGCAAGCCTTTCAACTCCCAAAAACATGCACATGGAAGGAGCTGCTGCAAAAGCGATGCTGTGCTCGCTGCTGCTCCTCCTGAAGCTCTGGCTGCTAAATCTGAGGCTTTCCTTCCAATTTCAAGCTGCAAAGCACTTGCTGAATTCCAGGGAAAGTCCGGGAGGCATTTGCTGTGCTGGCACACTTTCTCCTTCCTAGACAGAGTGGAAAAGCTTTTCCCTGCCGTGTAGGCGACAAGAGACGCATTAGACGGCGATCCGGAGCTGTCCGAAGGTAAGCGCCTGTTGCCGGCCTCTTTCGGCACAAGCCCCCGCTCCGGAGCGCACCGCGGTCGGCAGGATGCTCTCTGCCGGCGAAGGTGCCGCTTCTCCGGCAAGGAAGCCTCTGCCGCTTCTCCAGCACACGGAGAGCGTGCTAGCTGCTGAAACGTGAAGAAAGAAGCTGCAGAAGACTGGCACTGAGCGTGCAGCTTTCCAGCGGAGAGAAAAAGCTACTTGAACACTCTGCAAGCCTTTCCACTCCCAAAAACATGCACATGGAAGGAGCTGCTGCAAAAGCGATGCTGTGCTCGCTGCTGCTCCTCCTGAAGCTCTGGCTGCTAAATCTGAGGCTTTCCTTCCAATTTCAAGCTGCAAAGCACTTGCTGAATACCAGGGAAAGTCCGGGAGGCATTTGCTGTGCTGGCACACTTTCTCCTTCCTAGACAGAGTGGAAAAGCTTTTCCCTGCCGTGTAGGCGACAAGAGACGCATTAGACGGCGATCCGGAGCTGTCCGAAGGTAAGCGCCTGTTGCCGGCCTCTTTCGGCACAAGCCCCCGCTCCGGAGCGCACCGCGGCCGGCAGGATGCTCTCTGCCGGCGAAGGTGCCGCTTCTCCGGCAAGGAAGCCTCTGCCGCTTCTCCAGCACACGGAGAGCGTGCTAGCTGCTGAAACGTGAAGAAAGAAGCTGCAGAACACTGGCACTGAGCGTGCAGCTTTCCAGCGGAGAGAAAAAGCTACTTGAACACTCTGCAAGCCTTTCCACTCCCAAAAACATGCACATGGAAGGAGCTGCTGCAAAACCGATGCTGTGCTCGCTGCTGCTCCTCCTGAAGCTCTGGCTGCTAAATCTGAGGCTTTCCTTCCAATTTCAAGCTGCAAAGCACTTGCTGAATTCCAGGGAAAGTCCGGGAGGCATTTGCTGTGCTGGCACACTTTCTCCTTCCTAGACAGAGTGGAAAAGCTTTTCCCTGCCGTGTAGGCCACAAGAGACGCATTAGACGGCGATCCGGAGCTGTCCGAAGGTAAGCGCCTGTTGCCGGCCTCTTTCGGCACAAGCCCCCGCTCCGGAGCGCACCGCGGCCGGCAGGATGCTCTCTGCCGGCGAAGGTGCCGCTTCTCCGGCAAGGAAGCCTCTGCCGCTTCTCCAGCACACGGAGAGCGTGCTAGCTGCTGAAACGTGAAGAAAGAAGCTGCAGAACACTGGCACTGAGCGTGCAGCTTTCCAGCGGAGAGAAAAAGCTACTTGAACACTCTGCAAGCCTTTCCACTCCCAAAAACATGCACATGGAAGGAGCTGCTGCAAAAGCGATGCTGTGCTCGCTGCTGCTCCTCCTGAAGCTCTGGCTGCTAAATCTGAGGCTTTCCTTCCAATTTCAAGCTGCAAAGCACTTGCTGAATTCCAGGGAAAGTCCGGGAGGCATTTGCTGTGCTGGCACACTTTCTCCTTCCTAGACAGAGTGGAAAAGCTTTTCCCTGCCGTGTAGGCGACAAGAGACGCATTAGACGGCGATCCGGAGCTGTCCGAAGGTAAGCGCCTGTTGCCGGCCTCTTTCGGCACAAGCCCCCGCTCCGGAGCGCACCGCGGCCGGCAGGATGCTCTCTGCCGGCGAAGGTGCCGCTTCTCCGGCAAGGAAGCCTCTGCCGCTTCTCCAGCACACGGAGAGCGTGCTAGCTGCTGAAACGTGAAGAAAGAAGCTGCAGAACACTGGCACTGAGCGTGCAGCTTTCCAGCGGAGAGAAAAAGCTACTTTAACACTCTGCAAGCCTTTCCACTCCCAAAAACATGCACATGGAAGGAGCTGCTGCAAAAGCGATGCTGTGCTCGCTGCTGCTCCTCCTGAAGCTCTGGCTGCTAAATCTGAGGCTTTCCTTCCAATTTCAAGCTGCAAAGCACTTGCTGAATTGCAGGGAAAGTCCGGGAGGCATTTGCTGTGCTGGCACACTTTCTCCTTCCTAGACAGAGTGGAAAAGCTTTTCCCTGCCGTGTAGGCGACAAGAGACGCATTAGACGGCGATCCGGAGCTGTCCGAAGGTAAGCGCCTGTTGCCGGCCTCTTTCGGCACAAGCCCCCGCTCCGGAGCGCACCGCGGCCGGCAGGATGCTCTCTGCCGGCGAAGGTGCCGCTTCTCCGGCAAGGAAGCCTCTGCCGCTTCTCCAGCACACGGAGAGCGTGCTAGCTGCTGAAACGTGAAGAAAGAAGCTGCAGAACACTGGCACTGAGCGTGCAGCTTTCCAGCGGAGAGAAAAAGCTACTTTAACACTCTGCAAGCCTTTCCACTCCCAAAAACATGCACATGGAAGGAGCTGCTGCAAAACCGATGCTGTGCTCGCTGCTGCTCCTCCTGAAGCTCTGGCTGCTAAATCTGAGGCTTTCCTTCCAATTTCAAGCTGCAAAGCACTTGCTGAATTCCAGGGAAAGTCCGGGAGGCATTTGCTGTGCTGGCACACTTTCTCCTTCCTAGACAGAGTGGAAAAGCTTTTCCCTGCCGTGTAGGCGACAAGAGACGCATTAGACGGCGATCCGGAGCTGTCCGAAGGTAAGCGCCTGTTGCCGGCCTCTTGCGGCACAAGCCCCCGCTCCGGAGCGCACCGCGGCCGGCAGGATGCTCTCTGCCGGCGAAGGTGCCGCTTCTCCGGCAAGGAAGCCTCTGCCGCTTCTCCAGCACACGGAGAGCGTGCTAGCTGCTGAAACGTGAAGAAAGAAGCTGCAGAACACTGGCACTGAGCGTGCAGCTTTCCAGCGGAGAGAAAAAGCTACTTTAACACTCTGCAAGCCTTTCCACGCCCAAAAACATGCACATGGAAGGAGCTGCTGCAAAACCGATGCTGTGCTCGCTGCTGCTCCTCCTGAAGCTCTGGCTGCTAAATCTGAGGCTTTCCTTCCAATTTCAAGCTGCAAAGCACTTGCTGAATTGCAGGGAAAGTCCGGGAGGCATTTGCTGTGCTGGCACACTTTCTCCTTCCTAGACAGAGTGGAAAAGCTTTTCCCTGCCGTGTAGGCCACAAGAGACGCATTAGACGGCGATCCGGAGCTGTCCGAAGGTAAGCGCCTGTTGCCGGCCTCTTTCGGCACAAGCCCCCGCTCCGGAGCGCACCGCGGCCGGCAGGATGCTCTCTGCCGGCGAAGGTGCCGCTTCTCCGGCAAGGAAGCCTCTGCCGCTTCTCCAGCACACGGAGAGCGTGCTAGCTGCTGAAACGTGAAGAAAGAAGCTGCAGAACACTGGCACTGAGCGTGCAGCTTTCCAGCGGAGAGAAAAAGCTACTTTAACACTCTGCAAGCCTTTCCACTCCCAAAAACATGCACATGGAAGGAGCTGCTGCAAAACCGATGCTGTGCTCGCTGCTGCTCCTCCTGAAGCTCTGGCTGCTAAATCTGAGGCTTTCCTTCCAATTTCAAGCTGCAAAGCACTTGCTGAATTGCAGGGAAAGTCCGGGAGGCATTTGCTGTGCTGGCACACTTTCTCCTTCCTAGACAGAGTGGAAAATCTTTTCCCTGCCGTGTAGGCGACAAGAGACGCATTAGACGGCGATCCGGAGCTGTCCGAAGGTAAGCGCCTGTTGCCGGCCTCTTTCGGCACAAGCCCCCGCTCCGGAGCGCACCGCGGCCGGCAGGATGCTCTCTGCCGGCGAAGGTGCCGCTTCTCCGGCAAGGAAGCCTCTGCCGCTTCTCCAGCACACGGAGAGCGTGCTAGCTGCTGAAACGTGAAGAAAGAAGCTGCAGAACACTGGCACTGAGCGTGCAGCTTTCCAGCGGAGAGAAAAAGCTACTTGAACACTCTGCAAGCCTTTCCACTCCCAAAAACATGCACATGGAAGGAGCTGCTGCAAAAGCGATGCTGTGCTCGCTGCTGCTCCTCCTGAAGCTCTGGCTGCTAAATCTGAGGCTTTCCTTCCAATTTCAAGCTGCAAAGCACTTGCTGAATTCCAGGGAATGTCCGGGAGGCATTTGCTGTGCTGGCACACTTTCTCCTTCCTAGACAGAGTGGAAAAGCTTTTCCCTGCCGTGTAGGCGACAAGAGACGCATTAGACGGCGATCCGGAGCTGTCCGAAGGTAAGCGCCTGTTGCCGGCCTCTTTCGGCACAAGCCCCCGCTCCGGAGCGCACCGCGGCCGGCAGGATGCTCTCTGCCGGCGAAGGTGCCGCTTCTCCGGCAAGGAAGCCTCTGCCGCTTCTCCAGCACACGGAGAGCGTGCTAGCTGCTGAAACGTGAAGAAAGAAGCTGCAGAACACTGGCACTGAGCGTTCAGCTTTCCAGCGGAGAGAAAAAGCTACTTTAACACTCTGCAAGCCTTTCCACTCCCAAAAACATGCACATGGAAGGAGCTGCTGCAAAAGCGATGCTGTGCTCGCTGCTGCTCCTCCTGAAGCTCTGGCTGCTAAATCTGAGGCTTTCCTTCCAATTTCAAGCTGCAAAGCACTTGCTGAATTCCAGGGAAAGTCCGGGAGGCATTTGCTGTGCTGGCACACTTTCTCCTTCCTAGACAGAGTGGAAAAGCTTTTCCCTGCCGTGTAGGCGACAAGAGACGCATTAGACGGCGATCCGGAGCTGTCCGAAGGTAAGCGCCTGTTGCCGGCCTCTTTCGGCACAAGCCCCCGCTCCGGAGCGCACCGCGGCCGGCAGGATGCTCTCTGCCGGCGAAGGTGCCGCTTCTCCGGCAAGGAAGCCTCTGCCGCTTCTCCAGCACACGGAGAGCGTGCTAGCTGCTGAAACGTGAAGAAAGAAGCTGCAGAAGACTGGCACTGAGCGTGCAGCTTTCCAGCGGAGAGAAAAAGCTACTTGAACACTCTGCAAGCCTTTCCACTCCCAAAAACATGCACATGGAAGGAGCTGCTGCAAAACCGATGCTGTGCTCGCTGCTGCTCCTCCTGAAGCTCTGGCTGCTAAATCTGAGGCTTTCCTTCCAATTTCAAGCTGCAAGGCACTTGCTGAATTGCAGGGAAAGTCCGGGAGGCATTTGCTGTGCTGGCACACTTTCTCCTTCCTAGACAGAGTGGAAAAGCTTTTCCCTGCCGTGTAGGCGACAAGAGACGCATTAGACGGCGATCCGGAGCTGTCCGAAGGTAAGCGCCTGTTGCCGGCCTCTTTCGGCACAAGCCCCCGCTCCGGAGCGCACCGCGGCCGGCAGGATGCTCTCTGCCGGCGAAGGTGCCGCTTCTCCGGCAAGGAAGCCTCTGCCGCTTCTCCAGCACACGGAGAGCGTGCTAGCTGCTGAAACGTGAAGAAAGAAGCTGCAGAACACTGGCACTGAGCGTTCAGCTTTCCAGCGGAGAGAAAAAGCTACTTTAACACTCTGCAAGCCTTTCCACTCCCAAAAACATGCACATGGAAGGAGCTGCTGCAAAAGCGATGCTGTGCTCGCTGCTGCTCCTCCTGAAGCTCTGGCTGCTAAATCTGAGGCTTTCCTTCCAATTTCAAGCTGCAAAGCACTTGCTGAATTCCAGGGAAAGTCCGGGAGGCATTTGCTGTGCTGGCACACTTTCTCCTTCCTAGACAGAGTGGAAAAGCTTTTCCCTGCCGTGTAGGCGACAAGAGACGCATTAGACGGCGATCCGGAGCTGTCCGAAGGTAAGCGCCTGTTGCCGGCCTCTTTCGGCACAAGCCCCCGCTCCGGAGCGCACCGCGGCCGGCAGGATGCTCTCTGCCGGCGAAGGTGCCGCTTCTCCGGCAAGGAAGCCTCTGCCGCTTCTCCAGCACACGGAGAGCGTGCTAGCTGCTGAAACGTGAAGAAAGAAGCTGCAGAACACTGGCACTGAGCGTGCAGCTTTCCAGCGGAGAGAAAAAGCTACTTTAACACTCTGCAAGCCTTTCCACTCCCAAAAACATGCACATGGAAGGAGCTGCTGCAAAACCGATGCTGTGCTCGCTGCTGCTCCTCCTGAAGCTCTGGCTGCTAAATCTGAGGCTTTCCTTCCAATTTCAAGCTGCAAAGCACTTGCTGAATTGCAGGGAAAGTCCGGGAGGCATTTGCTGTGCTGGCACACTTTCTCCTTCCTAGACAGAGTGGAAAAGCTTTTCCCTGCCGTGTAGGCGACAAGAGACGCATTAGACGGCGATCCGGAGCTGTCCGAAGGTAAGCGCCTGTTGCCGGCCTCTTTCGGCACAAGCCCCCGCTCCGGAGCGCACCGCGGCCGGCAGGATGCTCTCTGCCGGCGAAGGTGCCGCTTCTCCGGCAAGGAAGCCTCTGCCGCTTCTCCAGCACACGGAGAGCGTGCTAGCTGCTGAAACGTGAAGAAAGAAGCTGCAGAACACTGGCACTGAGCGTGCAGCTTTCCAGCGGAGAGAAAAAGCTACTTGAACACTCTGCAAGCCTTTCCACTCCCAAAAACATGCACATGGAAGGAGCTGCTGCAAAACCGATGCTGTGCTCGCTGCTGCTCCTCCTGAAGCTCTGGCTGCTAAATCTGAGGCTTTCCTTCCAATTTCAAGCTGCAAAGCACTTGCTGAATTGCAGGGAAAGTCCGGGAGGCATTTGCTGTGCTGGCACACTTTCTCCTTCCTAGACAGAGTGGAAAAGCTTTTCCCTGCCGTGTAGGCCACAAGAGACGCATTAGACGGCGATCCGGAGCTGTCCGAAGGTAAGCGCCTGTTGCCGGCCTCTTTCGGCACAAGCCCCCGCTCCGGAGCGCACCGCGGCCGGCAGGATGCTCTCTGCCGGCGAAGGTGCCGCTTCTCCGGCAAGGAAGCCTCTGCCGCTTCTCCAGCACACGGAGAGCGTGCTAGCTGCTGAAACGTGAAGAAAGAAGCTGCAGAAGACTGGCACTGAGCGTGCAGCTTTCCAGCGGAGAGAAAAAGCTACTTGAACACTCTGCAAGCCTTTCCACTCCCAAAAACATGCACATGGAAGGAGCTGCTGCAAAACCGATGCTGTGCTCGCTGCTGCTCCTCCTGAAGCTCTGGCTGCTAAATCTGAGGCTTTCCTTCCAATTTCAAGCTGCAAAGCACTTGCTGAATTGCAGGGAAAGTCCGGGAGGCATTTGCTGTGCTGGCACACTTTCTCCTTCCTAGACAGAGTGGAAAAGCTTTTCCCTGCCGTGTAGGCGACAAGAGACGCATTAGACGGCGATCCGGAGCTGTCCGAAGGTAAGCGCCTGTTGCCGGCCTCTTTCGGCACAAGCCCCCGCTCCGGAGCGCACCGCGGCCGGCAGGATGCTCTCTGCCGGCGAAGGTGCCGCTTCTCCGGCAAGGAAGCCTCTGCCGCTTCTCCAGCACACGGAGAGCGTGCTAGCTGCTGAAACGTGAAGAAAGAAGCTGCAGAACACTGGCACTGAGCGTGCAGCTTTCCAGCGGAGAGAAAAAGCTACTTTAACACTCTGCAAGCCTTTCCACTCCCAAAAACATGCACATGGAAGGAGCTGCTGCAAAACCGATGCTGTGCTCGCTGCTGCTCCTCCTGAAGCTCTGGCTGCTAAATCTGAGGCTTTCCTTCCAATTTCAAGCTGCAAAGCACTTGCTGAATTGCAGGGAAAGTCCGGGAGGCATTTGCTGTGCTGGCACACTTTCTCCTTCCTAGACAGAGTGGAAAAGCTTTTCCCTGCCGTGTAGGCGACAAGAGACGCATTAGACGGCGATCCGGAGCTGTCCGAAGGTAAGCGCCTGTTGCCGGCCTCTTTCGGCACAAGCCCCCGCTCCGGAGCGCACCGCGGCCGGCAGGATGCTCTCTGCCGGCGAAGGTGCCGCTTCTCCGGCAAGGAAGCCTCTGCCGCTTCTCCAGCACACGGAGAGCGTGCTAGCTGCTGAAACGTGAAGAAAGAAGCTGCAGAACACTGGCACTGAGCGTGCAGCTTTCCAGCGGAGAGAAAAAGCTACTTTAACACTCTGCAAGCCTTTCCACTCCCAAAAACATGCACATGGAAGGAGCTGCTGCAAAAGCGATGCTGTGCTCGCTGCTGCTCCTCCTGAAGCTCTGGCTGCTAAATCTGAGGCTTTCCTTCCAATTTCAAGCTGCAAAGCACTTGCTGAATTCCAGGGAAAGTCCGGGAGGCATTTGCTGTGCTGGCACACTTTCTCCTTCCTAGACAGAGTGGAAAAGCTTTTCCCTGCCGTGTAGGCCACAAGAGACGCATTAGACGGCGATCCGGAGCTGTCCGAAGGTAAGCGCCTGTTGCCGGCCTCTTTCGGCACAAGCCCCCGCTCCGGAGCGCACCGCGGCCGGCAGGATGCTCTCTGCCGGCGAAGGTGCCGCTTCTCCGGCAAGGAAGCCTCTGCCGCTTCTCCAGCACACGGAGAGCGTGCTAGCTGCTGAAACGTGAAGAAAGAAGCTGCAGAACACTGGCACTGAGCGTGCAGCTTTCCAGCGGAGAGAAAAAGCTACTTTAACACTCTGCAAGCCTTTCCACTCCCAAAAACATGCACATGGAAGGAGCTGCTGCAAAAGCGATGCTGTGCTCGCTGCTGCTCCTCCTGAAGCTCTGGCTGCTAAATCTGAGGCTTTCCTTCCAATTTCAAGCTGCAAAGCACTTGCTGAATTGCAGGGAAAGTCCGGGAGGCATTTGCTGTGCTGGCACACTTTCTCCTTCCTAGACAGAGTGGAAAAGCTTTTCCCTGCCGTGTAGGCCACAAGAGACGCATTAGACGGCGATCCGGAGCTGTCCGAAGGTAAGCGCCTGTTGCCGGCCTCTTTCGGCACAAGCCCCCGCTCCGGAGCGCACCGCGGCCGGCAGGATGCTCTCTGCCGGCGAAGGTGCCGCTTCTCCGGCAAGGAAGCCTCTGCCGCTTCTCCAGCACACGGAGAGCGTGCTAGCTGCTGAAACGTGAAGAAAGAAGCTGCAGAACACTGGCACTGAGCGTGCAGCTTTCCAGCGGAGAGAAAAAGCTACTTTAACACTCTGCAAGCCTTTCCACTCCCAAAAACATGCACATGGAAGGAGCTGCTGCAAAACCGATGCTGTGCTCGCTGCTGCTCCTCCTGAAGCTCTGGCTGCTAAATCTGAGGCTTTCCTTCCAATTTCAAGCTGCAAAGCACTTGCTGAATTCCAGGGAAAGTCCGGGAGGCATTTGCTGTGCTGGCACACTTTCTCCTTCCTAGACAGAGTGGAAAATCTTTTCCCTGCCGTGTAGGCGACAAGAGACGCATTAGACGGCGATCCGGAGCTGTCCGAAGGTAAGCGCCTGTTGCCGGCCTCTTTCGGCACAAGCCCCCGCTCCGGAGCGCACCGCGGCCGGCAGGATGCTCTCTGCCGGCGAAGGTGCCGCTTCTCCGGCAAGGAAGCCTCTGCCGCTTCTCCAGCACACGGAGAGCGTGCTAGCTGCTGAAACGTGAAGAAAGAAGCTGCAGAACACTGGCACTGAGCGTGCAGCTTTCCAGCGGAGAGAAAAAGCTACTTTAACACTCTGCAAGCCTTTCCACTCCCAAAAACATGCACATGGAAGGAGCTGCTGCAAAACCGATGCTGTGCTCGCTGCTGCTCCTCCTGAAGCTCTGGCTGCTAAATCTGAGGCTTTCCTTCCAATTTCAAGCTGCAAAGCACTTGCTGAATTCCAGGGAATGTCCGGGAGGCATTTGCTGTGCTGGCACACTTTCTCCTTCCTAGACAGAGTGGAAAAGCTTTTCCCTGCCGTGTAGGCGACAAGAGACGCATTAGACGGCGATCCGGAGCTGTCCGAAGGTAAGCGCCTGTTGCCGGCCTCTTTCGGCACAAGCCCCCGCTCCGGAGCGCACCGCGGCCGGCAGGATGCTCTCTGCCGGCGAAGGTGCCGCTTCTCCGGCAAGGAAGCCTCTGCCGCTTCTCCAGCACACGGAGAGCGTGCTAGCTGCTGAAACGTGAAGAAAGAAGCTGCAGAACACTGGCACTGAGCGTGCAGCTTTCCAGCGGAGAGAAAAAGCTACTTTAACACTCTGCAAGCCTTTCCACTCCCAAAAACATGGACATGGAAGGAGCTGCTGCAAAACCGATGCTGTGCTCGCTGCTGCTCCTCCTGAAGCTCTGGCTGCTAAATCTGAGGCTTTCCTTCCAATTTCAAGCTGCAAAGCACTTGCTGAATTCCAGGGAATGTCCGGGAGGCATTTGCTGTGCTGGCACACTTTCTCCTTCCTAGACAGAGTGGAAAAGCTTTTCCCTGCCGTGTAGGCGACAAGAGACGCATTAGACGGCGATCCGGAGCTGTCCGAAGGTAAGCGCCTGTTGCCGGCCTCTTTCGGCACAAGCCCCCGCTCCGGAGCGCACCGCGGCCGGCAGGATGCTCTCTGCCGGCGAAGGTGCCGCTTCTCCGGCAAGGAAGCCTCTGCCGCTTCTCCAGCACACGGAGAGCGTTCTAGCTGCTGAAACGTGAAGAAAGAAGCTGCAGAACACTGGCACTGAGCGTGCAGCTTTCCAGCGGAGAGAAAAAGCTACTTGAACACTCTGCAAGCCTTTCCACTCCCAAAAACATGCACATGGAAGGAGCTGCTGCAAAACCGATGCTGTGCTCGCTGCTGCTCCTCCTGAAGCTCTGGCTGCTAAATCTGAGGCTTTCCTTCCAATTTCAAGCTGCAAAGCACTTGCTGAATTCCAGGGAATGTCCGGGAGGCATTTGCTGTGCTGGCACACTTTCTCCTTCCTAGACAGAGTGGAAAAGCTTTTCCCTGCCGTGTAGGCGACAAGAGACGCATTAGACGGCGATCCGGAGCTGTCCGAAGGTAAGCGCCTGTTGCCGGCCTCTTTCGGCACAAGCCCCCGCTCCGGAGCGCACCGCGGCCGGCAGGATGCTCTCTGCCGGCGAAGGTGCCGCTTCTCCGGCAAGGAAGCCTCTGCCGCTTCTCCAGCACACGGAGAGCGTGCTAGCTGCTGAAACGTGAAGAAAGAAGCTGCAGAACACTGGCACTGAGCGTGCAGCTTTCCAGCGGAGAGAAAAAGCTACTTTAACACTCTGCAAGCCTTTCCACTCCCAAAAACATGCACATGGAAGGAGCTGCTGCAAAAGCGATGCTGTGCTCGCTGCTGCTCCTCCTGAAGCTCTGGCTGCTAAATCTGAGGCTTTCCTTCCAATTTCAAGCTGCAAAGCACTTGCTGAATTGCAGGGAAAGTCCGGGAGGCATTTGCTGTGCTGGCACACTTTCTCCTTCCTAGACAGAGTGGAAAAGCTTTTCCCTGCCGTGTAGGCGACAAGAGACGCATTAGACGGCGATCCGGAGCTGTCCGAAGGTAAGCGCCTGTTGCCGGCCTCTTTCGGCACAAGCCCCCGCTCCGGAGCGCACCGCGGCCGGCAGGATGCTCTCTGCCGGCGAAGGTGCCGCTTCTCCGGCAAGGAAGCCTCTGCCGCTTCTCCAGCACACGGAGAGCGTGCTAGCTGCTGAAACGTGAAGAAAGAAGCTGCAGAACACTGGCACTGAGCGTGCAGCTTTCCAGCGGAGAGAAAAAGCTACTTTAACACTCTGCAAGCCTTTCCACTCCCAAAAACATGCACATGGAAGGAGCTGCTGCAAAAGCGATGCTGTGCTCGCTGCTGCTCCTCCTGAAGCTCTGGCTGCTAAATCTGAGGCTTTCCTTCCAATTTCAAGCTGCAAAGCACTTGCTGAATTCCAGGGAAAGTCCGGGAGGCATTTGCTGTGCTGGCACACTTTCTCCTTCCTAGACAGAGTGGAAAAGCTTTTCCCTGCCGTGTAGGCGACAAGAGACGCATTAGACGGCGATCCGGAGCTGTCCGAAGGTAAGCGCCTGTTGCCGGCCTCTTTCGGCACAAGCCCCCGCTCCGGAGCGCACCGCGGCCGGCAGGATGCTCTCTGCCGGCGAAGGTGCCGCTTCTCCGGCAAGGAAGCCTCTGCCGCTTCTCCAGCACACGGAGAGCGTGCTAGCTGCTGAAACGTGAAGAAAGAAGCTGCAGAACACTGGCACTGAGCGTGCAGCTTTCCAGCGGAGAGAAAAAGCTACTTGAACACTCTGCAAGCCTTTCCACTCCCAAAAACATGCACATGGAAGGAGCTGCTGCAAAAGCGATGCTGTGCTCGCTGCTGCTCCTCCTGAAGCTCTGGCTGCTAAATCTGAGGCTTTCCTTCCAATTTCAAGCTGCAAAGCACTTGCTGAATTCCAGGGAAAGTCCGGGAGGCATTTGCTGTGCTGGCACACTTTCTCCTTCCTAGACAGAGTGGAAAAGCTTTTCCCTGCCGTGTAGGCGACAAGAGACGCATTAGACGGCGATCCGGAGCTGTCCGAAGGTAAGCGCCTGTTGCCGGCCTCTTTCGGCACAAGCCCCCGCTCCGGAGCGCACCGCGGCCGGCAGGATGCTCTCTGCCGGCGAAGGTGCCGCTTCTCCGGCAAGGAAGCCTCTGCCGCTTCTCCAGCACACGGAGAGCGTGCTAGCTGCTGAAACGTGAAGAAAGAAGCTGCAGAAGACTGGCACTGAGCGTGCAGCTTTCCAGCGGAGAGAAAAAGCTACTTGAACACTCTGCAAGCCTTTCCACTCCCAAAAACATGCACATGGAAGGAGCTGCTGCAAAACCGATGCTGTGCTCGCTGCTGCTCCTCCTGAAGCTCTGGCTGCTAAATCTGAGGCTTTCCTTCCAATTTCAAGCTGCAAAGCACTTGCTGAATTCCAGGGAAAGTCCGGGAGGCATTTGCTGTGCTGGCACACTTTCTCCTTCCTAGACAGAGTGGAAAAGCTTTTCCCTGCCGTGTAGGCGACAAGAGACGCATTAGACGGCGATCCGGAGCTGTCCGAAGGTAAGCGCCTGTTGCCGGCCTCTTTCGGCACAAGCCCCCGCTCCGGAGCGCACCGCGGCCGGCAGGATGCTCTCTGCCGGCGAAGGTGCCGCTTCTCCGGCAAGGAAGCCTCTGCCGCTTCTCCAGCACACGGAGAGCGTGCTAGCTGCTGAAACGTGAAGAAAGAAGCTGCAGAACACTGGCACTGAGCGTGCAGCTTTCCAGCGGAGAGAAAAAGCTACTTGAACACTCTGCAAGCCTTTCCACTCCCAAAAACATGCACATGGAAGGAGCTGCTGCAAAACCGATGCTGTGCTCGCTGCTGCTCCTCCTGAAGCTCTGGCTGCTAAATCTGAGGCTTTCCTTCCAATTTCAAGCTGCAAAGCACTTGCTGAATTGCAGGGAAAGTCCGGGAGGCATTTGCTGTGCTGGCACACTTTCTCCTTCCTAGACAGAGTGGAAAAGCTTTTCCCTGCCGTGTAGGCGACAAGAGACGCATTAGACGGCGATCCGGAGCTGTCCGAAGGTAAGCGCCTGTTGCCGGCCTCTTTCGGCACAAGCCCCCGCTCCGGAGCGCACCGCGGCCGGCAGGATGCTCTCTGCCGGCGAAGGTGCCGCTTCTCCGGCAAGGAAGCCTCTGCCGCTTCTCCAGCACACGGAGAGCGTGCTAGCTGCTGAAACGTGAAGAAAGAAGCTGCAGAACACTGGCACTGAGCGTGCAGCTTTCCAGCGGAGAGAAAAAGCTACTTTAACACTCTGCAAGCCTTTCCACTCCCAAAAACATGCACATGGAAGGAGCTGCTGCAAAAGCGATGCTGTGCTCGCTGCTGCTCCTCCTGAAGCTCTGGCTGCTAAATCTGAGGCTTTCCTTCCAATTTCAAGCTGCAAAGCACTTGCTGAATTCCAGGGAAAGTCCGGGAGGCATTTGCTGTGCTGGCACACTTTCTCCTTCCTAGACAGAGTGGAAAAGCTTTTCCCTGCCGTGTAGGCGACAAGAGACGCATTAGACGGAGATCCGGAGCTGTCCGAAGGTAAGCGCCTGTTGCCGGCCTCTTTCGGCACAAGCCCCCGCTCCGGAGCGCACCGCGGCCGGCAGGATGCTCTCTGCCGGCGAAGGTGCCGCTTCTCCGGCAAGGAAGCCTCTGCCGCTTCTCCAGCACACGGAGAGCGTGCTAGCTGCTGAAACGTGAAGAAAGAAGCTGCAGAACACTGGCACTGAGCGTGCAGCTTTCCAGCGGAGAGAAAAAGCTACTTGAACACTCTGCAAGCCTTTCCACGCCCAAAAACATGCACATGGAAGGAGCTGCTGCAAAAGCGATGCTGTGCTCGCTGCTGCTCCTCCTGAAGCTCTGGCTGCTAAATCTGAGGCTTTCCTTCCAATTTCAAGCTGCAAAGCACTTGCTGAATTCCAGGGAAAGTCCGGGAGGCATTTGCTGTGCTGGCACACTTTCTCCTTCCTAGACAGAGTGGAAAAGCTTTTCCCTGCCGTGTAGGCGACAAGAGACGCATTAGACGGCGATCCGGAGCTGTCCGAAGGTAAGCGCCTGTTGCCGGCCTCTTTCGGCACAAGCCCCCGCTCCGGAGCGCACCGCGGCCGGCAGGATGCTCTCTGCCGGCGAAGGTGCCGCTTCTCCGGCAAGGAAGCCTCTGCCGCTTCTCCAGCACACGGAGAGCGTGCTAGCTGCTGAAACGTGAAGAAAGAAGCTGCAGAAGACTGGCACTGAGCGTGCAGCTTTCCAGCGGAGAGAAAAAGCTACTTGAACACTCTGCAAGCCTTTCCACTCCCAAAAACATGCACATGGAAGGAGCTGCTGCAAAAGCGATGCTGTGCTCGCTGCTGCTCCTCCTGAAGCTCTGGCTGCTAAATCTGAGGCTTTCCTTCCAATTTCAAGCTGCAAAGCACTTGCTGAATTGCAGGGAAAGTCCGGGAGGCATTTGCTGTGCTGGCACACTTTCTCCTTCCTAGACAGAGTGGAAAAGCTTTTCCCTGCCGTGTAGGCGACAAGAGACGCATTAGACGGCGATCCGGAGCTGTCCGAAGGTAAGCGCCTGTTGCCGGCCTCTTTCGGCACAAGCCCCCGCTCCGGAGCGCACCGCGGCCGGCAGGATGCTCTCTGCCGGCGAAGGTGCCGCTTCTCCGGCAAGGAAGCCTCTGCCGCTTCTCCAGCACACGGAGAGCGTGCTAGCTGCTGAAACGTGAAGAAAGAAGCTGCAGAACACTGGCACTGAGCGTGCAGCTTTCCAGCGGAGAGAAAAAGCTACTTTAACACTCTGCAAGCCTTTCCACTCCCAAAAACATGCACATGGAAGGAGCTGCTGCAAAACCGATGCTGTGCTCGCTGCTGCTCCTCCTGAAGCTCTGGCTGCTAAATCTGAGGCTTTCCTTCCAATTTCAAGCTGCAAAGCACTTGCTGAATTGCAGGGAAAGTCCGGGAGGCATTTGCTGTGCTGGCACACTTTCTCCTTCCTAGACAGAGTGGAAAAGCTTTTCCCTGCCGTGTAGGCGACAAGAGACGCATTAGACGGCGATCCGGAGCTGTCCGAAGGTAAGCGCCTGTTGCCGGCCTCTTTCGGCACAAGCCCCCGCTCCGGAGCGCACCGCGGCCGGCAGGATGCTCTCTGCCGGCGAAGGTGCCGCTTCTCCGGCAAGGAAGCCTCTGCCGCTTCTCCAGCACACGGAGAGCGTGCTAGCTGCTGAAACGTGAAGAAAGAAGCTGCAGAACACTGGCACTGAGCGTGCAGCTTTCCAGCGGAGAGAAAAAGCTACTTTAACACTCTGCAAGCCTTTCCACTCCCAAAAACATGCACATGGAAGGAGCTGCTGCAAAACCGATGCTGTGCTCGCTGCTGCTCCTCCTGAAGCTCTGGCTGCTAAATCTGAGGCTTTCCTTCCAATTTCAAGCTGCAAAGCACTTGCTGAATTCCAGGGAAAGTCCGGGAGGCATTTGCTGTGCTGGCACACTTTCTCCTTCCTAGACAGAGTGGAAAAGCTTTTCCCTGCCGTGTAGGCGACAAGAGACGCATTAGACGGCGATCCGGAGCTGTCCGAAGGTAAGCGCCTGTTGCCGGCCTCTTTCGGCACAAGCCCCCGCTCCGGAGCGCACCGCGGCCGGCAGGATGCTCTCTGCCGGCGAAGGTGCCGCTTCTCCGGCAAGGAAGCCTCTGCCGCTTCTCCAGCACACGGAGAGCGTGCTAGCTGCTGAAACGTGAAGAAAGAAGCTGCAGAAGACTGGCACTGAGCGTGCAGCTTTCCAGCGGAGAGAAAAAGCTACTTGAACACTCTGCAAGCCTTTCCACTCCCAAAAACATGCACATGGAAGGAGCTGCTGCAAAACCGATGCTGTGCTCGCTGCTGCTCCTCCTGAAGCTCTGGCTGCTAAATCTGAGGCTTTCCTTCCAATTTCAAGCTGCAAAGCACTTGCTGAATTGCAGGGAAAGTCCGGGAGGCATTTGCTGTGCTGGCACACTTTCTCCTTCCTAGACAGAGTGGAAAAGCTTTTCCCTGCCGTGTAGGCGACAAGAGACGCATTAGACGGCGATCCGGAGCTGTCCGAAGGTAAGCGCCTGTTGCCGGCCTCTTTCGGCACAAGCCCCCGCTCCGGAGCGCACCGCGGCCGGCAGGATGCTCTCTGCCGGCGAAGGTGCCGCTTCTCCGGCAAGGAAGCCTCTGCCGCTTCTCCAGCACACGGAGAGCGTGCTAGCTGCTGAAACGTGAAGAAAGAAGCTGCAGAACACTGGCACTGAGCGTGCAGCTTTCCAGCGGAGAGAAAAAGCTACTTTAACACTCTGCAAGCCTTTCCACTCCCAAAAACATGCACATGGAAGGAGCTGCTGCAAAACCGATGCTGTGCTCGCTGCTGCTCCTCCTGAAGCTCTGGCTGCTAAATCTGAGGCTTTCCTTCCAATTTCAAGCTGCAAAGCACTTGCTGAATTGCAGGGAAAGTCCGGGAGGCATTTGCTGTGCTGGCACACTTTCTCCTTCCTAGACAGAGTGGAAAAGCTTTTCCCTGCCGTGTAGGCGACAAGAGACGCATTAGACGGCGATCCGGAGCTGTCCGAAGGTAAGCGCCTGTTGCCGGCCTCTTTCGGCACAAGCCCCCGCTCCGGAGCGCACCGCGGCCGGCAGGATGCTCTCTGCCGGCGAAGGTGCCGCTTCTCCGGCAAGGAAGCCTCTGCCGCTTCTCCAGCACACGGAGAGCGTGCTAGCTGCTGAAACGTGAAGAAAGAAGCTGCAGAACACTGGCACTGAGCGTGCAGCTTTCCAGCGGAGAGAAAAAGCTACTTTAACACTCTGCAAGCCTTTCCACTCCCAAAAACATGCACATGGAAGGAGCTGCTGCAAAAGCGATGCTGTGCTCGCTGCTGCTCCTCCTGAAGCTCTGGCTGCTAAATCTGAGGCTTTCCTTCCAATTTCAAGCTGCAAAGCACTTGCTGAATTCCAGGGAAAGTCCGGGAGGCATTTGCTGTGCTGGCACACTTTCTCCTTCCTAGACAGAGTGGAAAAGCTTTTCCCTGCCGTGTAGGCCACAAGAGACGCATTAGACGGCGATCCGGAGCTGTCCGAAGGTAAGCGCCTGTTGCCGGCCTCTTTCGGCACAAGCCCCCGCTCCGGAGCGCACCGCGGCCGGCAGGATGCTCTCTGCCGGCGAAGGTGCCGCTTCTCCGGCAAGGAAGCCTCTGCCGCTTCTCCAGCACACGGAGAGCGTGCTAGCTGCTGAAACGTGAAGAAAGAAGCTGCAGAACACTGGCACTGAGCGTGCAGCTTTCCAGCGGAGAGAAAAAGCTACTTTAACACTCTGCAAGCCTTTCCACTCCCAAAAACATGCACATGGAAGGAGCTGCTGCAAAAGCGATGCTGTGCTCGCTGCTGCTCCTCCTGAAGCTCTGGCTGCTAAATCTGAGGCTTTCCTTCCAATTTCAAGCTGCAAAGCACTTGCTGAATTGCAGGGAAAGTCCGGGAGGCATTTGCTGTGCTGGCACACTTTCTCCTTCCTAGACAGAGTGGAAAAGCTTTTCCCTGCCGTGTAGGCCACAAGAGACGCATTAGACGGCGATCCGGAGCTGTCCGAAGGTAAGCGCCTGTTGCCGGCCTCTTTCGGCACAAGCCCCCGCTCCGGAGCGCACCGCGGCCGGCAGGATGCTCTCTGCCGGCGAAGGTGCCGCTTCTCCGGCAAGGAAGCCTCTGCCGCTTCTCCAGCACACGGAGAGCGTGCTAGCTGCTGAAACGTGAAGAAAGAAGCTGCAGAACACTGGCACTGAGCGTGCAGCTTTCCAGCGGAGAGAAAAAGCTACTTTAACACTCTGCAAGCCTTTCCACTCCCAAAAACATGCACATGGAAGGAGCTGCTGCAAAACCGATGCTGTGCTCGCTGCTGCTCCTCCTGAAGCTCTGGCTGCTAAATCTGAGGCTTTCCTTCCAATTTCAAGCTGCAAAGCACTTGCTGAATTCCAGGGAAAGTCCGGGAGGCATTTGCTGTGCTGGCACACTTTCTCCTTCCTAGACAGAGTGGAAAATCTTTTCCCTGCCGTGTAGGCGACAAGAGACGCATTAGACGGCGATCCGGAGCTGTCCGAAGGTAAGCGCCTGTTGCCGGCCTCTTTCGGCACAAGCCCCCGCTCCGGAGCGCACCGCGGCCGGCAGGATGCTCTCTGCCGGCGAAGGTGCCGCTTCTCCGGCAAGGAAGCCTCTGCCGCTTCTCCAGCACACGGAGAGCGTGCTAGCTGCTGAAACGTGAAGAAAGAAGCTGCAGAACACTGGCACTGAGCGTGCAGCTTTCCAGCGGAGAGAAAAAGCTACTTTAACACTCTGCAAGCCTTTCCACTCCCAAAAACATGCACATGGAAGGAGCTGCTGCAAAACCGATGCTGTGCTCGCTGCTGCTCCTCCTGAAGCTCTGGCTGCTAAATCTGAGGCTTTCCTTCCAATTTCAAGCTGCAAAGCACTTGCTGAATTCCAGGGAATGTCCGGGAGGCATTTGCTGTGCTGGCACACTTTCTCCTTCCTAGACAGAGTGGAAAAGCTTTTCCCTGCCGTGTAGGCGACAAGAGACGCATTAGACGGCGATCCGGAGCTGTCCGAAGGTAAGCGCCTGTTGCCGGCCTCTTTCGGCACAAGCCCCCGCTCCGGAGCGCACCGCGGCCGGCAGGATGCTCTCTGCCGGCGAAGGTGCCGCTTCTCCGGCAAGGAAGCCTCTGCCGCTTCTCCAGCACACGGAGAGCGTGCTAGCTGCTGAAACGTGAAGAAAGAAGCTGCAGAACACTGGCACTGAGCGTGCAGCTTTCCAGCGGAGAGAAAAAGCTACTTTAACACTCTGCAAGCCTTTCCACTCCCAAAAACATGGACATGGAAGGAGCTGCTGCAAAACCGATGCTGTGCTCGCTGCTGCTCCTCCTGAAGCTCTGGCTGCTAAATCTGAGGCTTTCCTTCCAATTTCAAGCTGCAAAGCACTTGCTGAATTCCAGGGAATGTCCGGGAGGCATTTGCTGTGCTGGCACACTTTCTCCTTCCTAGACAGAGTGGAAAAGCTTTTCCCTGCCGTGTAGGCGACAAGAGACGCATTAGACGGCGATCCGGAGCTGTCCGAAGGTAAGCGCCTGTTGCCGGCCTCTTTCGGCACAAGCCCCCGCTCCGGAGCGCACCGCGGCCGGCAGGATGCTCTCTGCCGGCGAAGGTGCCGCTTCTCCGGCAAGGAAGCCTCTGCCGCTTCTCCAGCACACGGAGAGCGTTCTAGCTGCTGAAACGTGAAGAAAGAAGCTGCAGAACACTGGCACTGAGCGTGCAGCTTTCCAGCGGAGAGAAAAAGCTACTTGAACACTCTGCAAGCCTTTCCACTCCCAAAAACATGCACATGGAAGGAGCTGCTGCAAAACCGATGCTGTGCTCGCTGCTGCTCCTCCTGAAGCTCTGGCTGCTAAATCTGAGGCTTTCCTTCCAATTTCAAGCTGCAAAGCACTTGCTGAATTCCAGGGAATGTCCGGGAGGCATTTGCTGTGCTGGCACACTTTCTCCTTCCTAGACAGAGTGGAAAAGCTTTTCCCTGCCGTGTAGGCGACAAGAGACGCATTAGACGGCGATCCGGAGCTGTCCGAAGGTAAGCGCCTGTTGCCGGCCTCTTTCGGCACAAGCCCCCGCTCCGGAGCGCACCGCGGCCGGCAGGATGCTCTCTGCCGGCGAAGGTGCCGCTTCTCCGGCAAGGAAGCCTCTGCCGCTTCTCCAGCACACGGAGAGCGTGCTAGCTGCTGAAACGTGAAGAAAGAAGCTGCAGAACACTGGCACTGAGCGTGCAGCTTTCCAGCGGAGAGAAAAAGCTACTTTAACACTCTGCAAGCCTTTCCACTCCCAAAAACATGCACATGGAAGGAGCTGCTGCAAAAGCGATGCTGTGCTCGCTGCTGCTCCTCCTGAAGCTCTGGCTGCTAAATCTGAGGCTTTCCTTCCAATTTCAAGCTGCAAAGCACTTGCTGAATTGCAGGGAAAGTCCGGGAGGCATTTGCTGTGCTGGCACACTTTCTCCTTCCTAGACAGAGTGGAAAAGCTTTTCCCTGCCGTGTAGGCGACAAGAGACGCATTAGACGGCGATCCGGAGCTGTCCGAAGGTAAGCGCCTGTTGCCGGCCTCTTTCGGCACAAGCCCCCGCTCCGGAGCGCACCGCGGCCGGCAGGATGCTCTCTGCCGGCGAAGGTGCCGCTTCTCCGGCAAGGAAGCCTCTGCCGCTTCTCCAGCACACGGAGAGCGTGCTAGCTGCTGAAACGTGAAGAAAGAAGCTGCAGAACACTGGCACTGAGCGTGCAGCTTTCCAGCGGAGAGAAAAAGCTACTTTAACACTCTGCAAGCCTTTCCACTCCCAAAAACATGCACATGGAAGGAGCTGCTGCAAAAGCGATGCTGTGCTCGCTGCTGCTCCTCCTGAAGCTCTGGCTGCTAAATCTGAGGCTTTCCTTCCAATTTCAAGCTGCAAAGCACTTGCTGAATTCCAGGGAAAGTCCGGGAGGCATTTGCTGTGCTGGCACACTTTCTCCTTCCTAGACAGAGTGGAAAAGCTTTTCCCTGCCGTGTAGGCGACAAGAGACGCATTAGACGGCGATCCGGAGCTGTCCGAAGGTAAGCGCCTGTTGCCGGCCTCTTTCGGCACAAGCCCCCGCTCCGGAGCGCACCGCGGCCGGCAGGATGCTCTCTGCCGGCGAAGGTGCCGCTTCTCCGGCAAGGAAGCCTCTGCCGCTTCTCCAGCACACGGAGAGCGTGCTAGCTGCTGAAACGTGAAGAAAGAAGCTGCAGAACACTGGCACTGAGCGTGCAGCTTTCCAGCGGAGAGAAAAAGCTACTTGAACACTCTGCAAGCCTTTCCACTCCCAAAAACATGCACATGGAAGGAGCTGCTGCAAAAGCGATGCTGTGCTCGCTGCTGCTCCTCCTGAAGCTCTGGCTGCTAAATCTGAGGCTTTCCTTCCAATTTCAAGCTGCAAAGCACTTGCTGAATTCCAGGGAAAGTCCGGGAGGCATTTGCTGTGCTGGCACACTTTCTCCTTCCTAGACAGAGTGGAAAAGCTTTTCCCTGCCGTGTAGGCGACAAGAGACGCATTAGACGGCGATCCGGAGCTGTCCGAAGGTAAGCGCCTGTTGCCGGCCTCTTTCGGCACAAGCCCCCGCTCCGGAGCGCACCGCGGCCGGCAGGATGCTCTCTGCCGGCGAAGGTGCCGCTTCTCCGGCAAGGAAGCCTCTGCCGCTTCTCCAGCACACGGAGAGCGTGCTAGCTGCTGAAACGTGAAGAAAGAAGCTGCAGAAGACTGGCACTGAGCGTGCAGCTTTCCAGCGGAGAGAAAAAGCTACTTGAACACTCTGCAAGCCTTTCCACTCCCAAAAACATGCACATGGAAGGAGCTGCTGCAAAACCGATGCTGTGCTCGCTGCTGCTCCTCCTGAAGCTCTGGCTGCTAAATCTGAGGCTTTCCTTCCAATTTCAAGCTGCAAAGCACTTGCTGAATTCCAGGGAAAGTCCGGGAGGCATTTGCTGTGCTGGCACACTTTCTCCTTCCTAGACAGAGTGGAAAAGCTTTTCCCTGCCGTGTAGGCGACAAGAGACGCATTAGACGGCGATCCGGAGCTGTCCGAAGGTAAGCGCCTGTTGCCGGCCTCTTTCGGCACAAGCCCCCGCTCCGGAGCGCACCGCGGCCGGCAGGATGCTCTCTGCCGGCGAAGGTGCCGCTTCTCCGGCAAGGAAGCCTCTGCCGCTTCTCCAGCACACGGAGAGCGTGCTAGCTGCTGAAACGTGAAGAAAGAAGCTGCAGAACACTGGCACTGAGCGTGCAGCTTTCCAGCGGAGAGAAAAAGCTACTTGAACACTCTGCAAGCCTTTCCACTCCCAAAAACATGCACATGGAAGGAGCTGCTGCAAAACCGATGCTGTGCTCGCTGCTGCTCCTCCTGAAGCTCTGGCTGCTAAATCTGAGGCTTTCCTTCCAATTTCAAGCTGCAAAGCACTTGCTGAATTGCAGGGAAAGTCCGGGAGGCATTTGCTGTGCTGGCACACTTTCTCCTTCCTAGACAGAGTGGAAAAGCTTTTCCCTGCCGTGTAGGCGACAAGAGACGCATTAGACGGCGATCCGGAGCTGTCCGAAGGTAAGCGCCTGTTGCCGGCCTCTTTCGGCACAAGCCCCCGCTCCGGAGCGCACCGCGGCCGGCAGGATGCTCTCTGCCGGCGAAGGTGCCGCTTCTCCGGCAAGGAAGCCTCTGCCGCTTCTCCAGCACACGGAGAGCGTGCTAGCTGCTGAAACGTGAAGAAAGAAGCTGCAGAACACTGGCACTGAGCGTGCAGCTTTCCAGCGGAGAGAAAAAGCTACTTTAACACTCTGCAAGCCTTTCCACTCCCAAAAACATGCACATGGAAGGAGCTGCTGCAAAACCGATGCTGTGCTCGCTGCTGCTCCTCCTGAAGCTCTGGCTGCTAAATCTGAGGCTTTCCTTCCAATTTCAAGCTGCAAAGCACTTGCTGAATTCCAGGGAAAGTCCGGGAGGCATTTGCTGTGCTGGCACACTTTCTCCTTCCTAGACAGAGTGGAAAAGCTTTTCCCTGCCGTGTAGGCGACAAGAGACGCATTAGACGGAGATCCGGAGCTGTCCGAAGGTAAGCGCCTGTTGCCGGCCTCTTTCGGCACAAGCCCCCGCTCCGGAGCGCACCGCGGCCGGCAGGATGCTCTCTGCCGGCGAAGGTGCCGCTTCTCCGGCAAGGAAGCCTCTGCCGCTTCTCCAGCACACGGAGAGCGTGCTAGCTGCTGAAACGTGAAGAAAGAAGCTGCAGAACACTGGCACTGAGCGTGCAGCTTTCCAGCGGAGAGAAAAAGCTACTTGAACACTCTGCAAGCCTTTCCACGCCCAAAAACATGCACATGGAAGGAGCTGCTGCAAAACCGATGCTGTGCTCGCTGCTGCTCCTCCTGAAGCTCTGGCTGCTAAATCTGAGGCTTTCCTTCCAATTTCAAGCTGCAAAGCACTTGCTGAATTGCAGGGAAAGTCCGGGAGGCATTTGCTGTGCTGGCACACTTTCTCCTTCCTAGACAGAGTGGAAAAGCTTTTCCCTGCCGTGTAGGCGACAAGAGACGCATTAGACGGCGATCCGGAGCTGTCCGAAGGTAAGCGCCTGTTGCCGGCCTCTTTCGGCACAAGCCCCCGCTCCGGAGCGCACCGCGGCCGGCAGGATGCTCTCTGCCGGCGAAGGTGCCGCTTCTCCGGCAAGGAAGCCTCTGCCGCTTCTCCAGCACACGGAGAGCGTGCTAGCTGCTGAAACGTGAAGAAAGAAGCTGCAGAAGACTGGCACTGAGCGTGCAGCTTTCCAGCGGAGAGAAAAAGCTACTTGAACACTCTGCAAGCCTTTCCACTCCCAAAAACATGCACATGGAAGGAGCTGCTGCAAAACCGATGCTGTGCTCGCTGCTGCTCCTCCTGAAGCTCTGGCTGCTAAATCTGAGGCTTTCCTTCCAATTTCAAGCTGCAAAGCACTTGCTGAATTGCAGGGAAAGTCCGGGAGGCATTTGCTGTGCTGGCACACTTTCTCCTTCCTAGACAGAGTGGAAAAGCTTTTCCCTGCCGTGTAGGCGACAAGAGACGCATTAGACGGCGATCCGGAGCTGTCCGAAGGTAAGCGCCTGTTGCCGGCCTCTTTCGGCACAAGCCCCCGCTCCGGAGCGCACCGCGGCCGGCAGGATGCTCTCTGCCGGCGAAGGTGCCGCTTCTCCGGCAAGGAAGCCTCTGCCGCTTCTCCAGCACACGGAGAGCGTGCTAGCTGCTGAAACGTGAAGAAAGAAGCTGCAGAACACTGGCACTGAGCGTGCAGCTTTCCAGCGGAGAGAAAAAGCTACTTTAACACTCTGCAAGCCTTTCCACTCCCAAAAACATGCACATGGAAGGAGCTGCTGCAAAACCGATGCTGTGCTCGCTGCTGCTCCTCCTGAAGCTCTGGCTGCTAAATCTGAGGCTTTCCTTCCAATTTCAAGCTGCAAAGCACTTGCTGAATTCCAGGGAATGTCCGGGAGGCATTTGCTGTGCTGGCACACTTTCTCCTTCCTAGACAGAGTGGAAAAGCTTTTCCCTGCCGTGTAGGCGACAAGAGACGCATTAGACGGCGATCCGGAGCTGTCCGAAGGTAAGCGCCTGTTGCCGGCCTCTTTCGGCACAAGCCCCCGCTCCGGAGCGCACCGCGGCCGGCAGGATGCTCTCTGCCGGCGAAGGTGCCGCTTCTCCGGCAAGGAAGCCTCTGCCGCTTCTCCAGCACACGGAGAGCGTGCTAGCTGCTGAAACGTGAAGAAAGAAGCTGCAGAACACTGGCACTGAGCGTGCAGCTTTCCAGCGGAGAGAAAAAGCTACTTTAACACTCTGCAAGCCTTTCCACTCCCAAAAACATGCACATGGAAGGAGCTGCTGCAAAACCGATGCTGTGCTCGCTGCTGCTCCTCCTGAAGCTCTGGCTGCTAAATCTGAGGCTTTCCTTCCAATTTCAAGCTGCAAAGCACTTGCTGAATTCCAGGGAATGTCCGGGAGGCATTTGCTGTGCTGGCACACTTTCTCCTTCCTAGACAGAGTGGAAAAGCTTTTCCCTGCCGTGTAGGCGACAAGAGACGCATTAGACGGCGATCCGGAGCTGTCCGAAGGTAAGCGCCTGTTGCCGGCCTCTTTCGGCACAAGCCCCCGCTCCGGAGCGCACCGCGGCCGGCAGGATGCTCTCTGCCGGCGAAGGTGCCGCTTCTCCGGCAAGGAAGCCTCTGCCGCTTCTCCAGCACACGGAGAGCGTTCTAGCTGCTGAAACGTGAAGAAAGAAGCTGCAGAACACTGGCACTGAGCGTGCAGCTTTCCAGCGGAGAGAAAAAGCTACTTTAACACTCTGCAAGCCTTTCCACTCCCAAAAACATGCACATGGAAGGAGCTGCTGCAAAACCGATGCTGTGCTCGCTGCTGCTCCTCCTGAAGCTCTGGCTGCTAAATCTGAGGCTTTCCTTCCAATTTCAAGCTGCAAAGCACTTGCTGAATTCCAGGGAAAGCCCGGGAGGCATTTGCTGTGCTGGCACACTTTCTCCTTCCTAGACAGAGTGGAAAAGCTTTTCCCTGCCGTGTAGGCGACAAGAGACGCATTAGACGGCGATCCGGAGCTGTCCGAAGGTAAGCGCCTGTTGCCGGCCTCTTTCGGCACAAGCCCCCGCTCCGGAGCGCACCGCGGCCGGCAGGATGCTCTCTGCCGGCGAAGGTGCCGCTTCTCCGGCAAGGAAGCCTCTGCCGCTTCTCCAGCACACGGAGAGCGTGCTAGCTGCTGAAACGTGAAGAAAGAAGCTGCAGAACACTGGCACTGAGCGTGCAGCTTTCCAGCGGAGAGAAAAAGCTACTTGAACACTCTGCAAGCCTTTCCACTCCCAAAAACATGCACATGGAAGGAGCTGCTGCAAAAGCGATGCTGTGCTCGCTGCTGCTCCTCCTGAAGCTCTGGCTGCTAAATCTGAGGCTTTCCTTCCAATTTCAAGCTGCAAAGCACTTGCTGAATTCCAGGGAAAGTCCGGGAGGCATTTGCTGTGCTGGCACACTTTCTCCTTCCTAGACAGAGTGGAAAAGCTTTTCCCTGCCGTGTAGGCGACAAGAGACGCATTAGACGGCGATCCGGAGCTGTCCGAAGGTAAGCGCCTGTTGCCGGCCTCTTTCGGCACAAGCCCCCGCTCCGGAGCGCACCGCGGCCGGCAGGATGCTCTCTGCCGGCGAAGGTGCCGCTTCTCCGGCAAGGAAGCCTCTGCCGCTTCTCCAGCACACGGAGAGCGTGCTAGCTGCTGAAACGTGAAGAAAGAAGCTGCAGAAGACTGGCACTGAGCGTGCAGCTTTCCAGCGGAGAGAAAAAGCTACTTGAACACTCTGCAAGCCTTTCCACTCCCAAAAACATGCACATGGAAGGAGCTGCTGCAAAACCGATGCTGTGCTCGCTGCTGCTCCTCCTGAAGCTCTGGCTGCTAAATCTGAGGCTTTCCTTCCAATTTCAAGCTGCAAAGCACTTGCTGAATTCCAGGGAAAGTCCGGGAGGCATTTGCTGTGCTGGCACACTTTCTCCTTCCTAGACAGAGTGGAAAAGCTTTTCCCTGCCGTGTAGGCGACAAGAGACGCATTAGACGGCGATCCGGAGCTGTCCGAAGGTAAGCGCCTGTTGCCGGCCTCTTTCGGCACAAGCCCCCGCTCCGGAGCGCACCGCGGCCGGCAGGATGCTCTCTGCCGGCGAAGGTGCCGCTTCTCCGGCAAGGAAGCCTCTGCCGCTTCTCCAGCACACGGAGAGCGTGCTAGCTGCTGAAACGTGAAGAAAGAAGCTGCAGAACACTGGCACTGAGCGTGCAGCTTTCCAGCGGAGAGAAAAAGCTACTTGAACACTCTGCAAGCCTTTCCACTCCCAAAAACATGCACATGGAAGGAGCTGCTGCAAAACCGATGCTGTGCTCGCTGCTGCTCCTCCTGAAGCTCTGGCTGCTAAATCTGAGGCTTTCCTTCCAATTTCAAGCTGCAAAGCACTTGCTGAATTGCAGGGAAAGTCCGGGAGGCATTTGCTGTGCTGGCACACTTTCTCCTTCCTAGACAGAGTGGAAAAGCTTTTCCCTGCCGTGTAGGCGACAAGAGACGCATTAGACGGCGATCCGGAGCTGTCCGAAGGTAAGCGCCTGTTGCCGGCCTCTTTCGGCACAAGCCCCCGCTCCGGAGCGCACCGCGGCCGGCAGGATGCTCTCTGCCGGCGAAGGTGCCGCTTCTCCGGCAAGGAAGCCTCTGCCGCTTCTCCAGCACACGGAGAGCGTGCTAGCTGCTGAAACGTGAAGAAAGAAGCTGCAGAACACTGGCACTGAGCGTGCAGCTTTCCAGCGGAGAGAAAAAGCTACTTTAACACTCTGCAAGCCTTTCCACTCCCAAAAACATGCACATGGAAGGAGCTGCTGCAAAAGCGATGCTGTGCTCGCTGCTGCTCCTCCTGAAGCTCTGGCTGCTAAATCTGAGGCTTTCCTTCCAATTTCAAGCTGCAAAGCACTTGCTGAATTCCAGGGAAAGTCCGGGAGGCATTTGCTGTGCTGGCACACTTTCTCCTTCCTAGACAGAGTGGAAAAGCTTTTCCCTGCCGTGTAGGCCACAAGAGACGCATTAGACGGCGATCCGGAGCTGTCCGAAGGTAAGCGCCTGTTGCCGGCCTCTTTCGGCACAAGCCCCCGCTCCGGAGCGCACCGCGGCCGGCAGGATGCTCTCTGCCGGCGAAGGTGCCGCTTCTCCGGCAAGGAAGCCTCTGCCGCTTCTCCAGCACACGGAGAGCGTGCTAGCTGCTGAAACGTGAAGAAAGAAGCTGCAGAACACTGGCACTGAGCGTGCAGCTTTCCAGCGGAGAGAAAAAGCTACTTGAACACTCTGCAAGCCTTTCCACGCCCAAAAACATGCACATGGAAGGAGCTGCTGCAAAACCGATGCTGTGCTCGCTGCTGCTCCTCCTGAAGCTCTGGCTGCTAAATCTGAGGCTTTCCTTCCAATTTCAAGCTGCAAAGCACTTGCTGAATTGCAGGGAAAGTCCGGGAGGCATTTGCTGTGCTGGCACACTTTCTCCTTCCTAGACAGAGTGGAAAAGCTTTTCCCTGCCGTGTAGGCGACAAGAGACGCATTAGACGGCGATCCGGAGCTGTCCGAAGGTAAGCGCCTGTTGCCGGCCTCTTTCGGCACAAGCCCCCGCTCCGGAGCGCACCGCGGCCGGCAGGATGCTCTCTGCCGGCGAAGGTGCCGCTTCTCCGGCAAGGAAGCCTCTGCCGCTTCTCCAGCACACGGAGAGCGTGCTAGCTGCTGAAACGTGAAGAAAGAAGCTGCAGAACACTGGCACTGAGCGTGCAGCTTTCCAGCGGAGAGAAAAAGCTACTTGAACACTCTGCAAGCCTTTCCACTCCCAAAAACATGCACATGGAAGGAGCTGCTGCAAAACCGATGCTGTGCTCGCTGCTGCTCCTCCTGAAGCTCTGGCTGCTAAATCTGAGGCTTTCCTTCCAATTTCAAGCTGCAAAGCACTTGCTGAATTCCAGGGAAAGTCCGGGAGGCATTTGCTGTGCTGGCACACTTTCTCCTTCCTAGACAGAGTGGAAAAGCTTTTCCCTGCCGTGTAGGCGACAAGAGACGCATTAGACGGCGATCCGGAGCTGTCCGAAGGTAAGCGCCTGTTGCCGGCCTCTTTCGGCACAAGCCCCCGCTCCGGAGCGCACCGCGGCCGGCAGGATGCTCTCTGCCGGCGAAGGTGCCGCTTCTCCGGCAAGGAAGCCTCTGCCGCTTCTCCAGCACACGGAGAGCGTTCTAGCTGCTGAAACGTGAAGAAAGAAGCTGCAGAACACTGGCACTGAGCGTGCAGCTTTCCAGCGGAGAGAAAAAGCTACTTTAACACTCTGCAAGCCTTTCCACTCCCAAAAACATGCACATGGAAGGAGCTGCTGCAAAACCGATGCTGTGCTCGCTGCTGCTCCTCCTGAAGCTCTGGCTGCTAAATCTGAGGCTTTCCTTCCAATTTCAAGCTGCAAAGCACTTGCTGAATTCCAGGGAATGTCCGGGAGGCATTTGCTGTGCTGGCACACTTTCTCCTTCCTAGACAGAGTGGAAAAGCTTTTCCCTGCCGTGTAGGCGACAAGAGACGCATTAGACGGCGATCCGGAGCTGTCCGAAGGTAAGCGCCTGTTGCCGGCCTCTTTCGGCACAAGCCCCCGCTCCGGAGCGCACCGCGGCCGGCAGGATGCTCTCTGCCGGCGAAGGTGCCGCTTCTCCGGCAAGGAAGCCTCTGCCGCTTCTCCAGCACACGGAGAGCGTGCTAGCTGCTGAAACGTGAAGAAAGAAGCTGCAGAACACTGGCACTGAGCGTGCAGCTTTCCAGCGGAGAGAAAAAGCTACTTGAACACTCTGCAAGCCTTTCCACTCCCAAAAACATGCACATGGAAGGAGCTGCTGCAAAACCGATGCTGTGCTCGCTGCTGCTCCTCCTGAAGCTCTGGCTGCTAAATCTGAGGCTTTCCTTCCAATTTCAAGCTGCAAAGCACTTGCTGAATTCCAGGGAAAGTCCGGGAGGCATTTGCTGTGCTGGCACACTTTCTCCTTCCTAGACAGAGTGGAAAAGCTTTTCCCTGCCGTGTAGGCGACAAGAGACGCATTAGACGGCGATCCGGAGCTGTCCGAAGGTAAGCGCCTGTTGCCGGCCTCTTTCGGCACAAGCCCCCGCTCCGGAGCGCACCGCGGCCGGCAGGATGCTCTCTGCCGGCGAAGGTGCCGCTTCTCCGGCAAGGAAGCCTCTGCCGCTTCTCCAGCACACGGAGAGCGTGCTAGCTGCTGAAACGTGAAGAAAGAAGCTGCAGAACACTGGCACTGAGCGTGCAGCTTTCCAGCGGAGAGAAAAAGCTACTTTAACACTCTGCAAGCCTTTCCACTCCCAAAAACATGCACATGGAAGGAGCTGCTGCAAAAGCGATGCTGTGCTCGCTGCTGCTCCTCCTGAAGCTCTGGCTGCTAAATCTGAGGCTTTCCTTCCAATTTCAAGCTGCAAAGCACTTGCTGAATTCCAGGGAAAGTCCGGGAGGCATTTGCTGTGCTGGCACACTTTCTCCTTCCTAGACAGAGTGGAAAAGCTTTTCCCTGCCGTGTAGGCGACAAGAGACGCATTAGACGGCGATCCGGAGCTGTCCGAAGGTAAGCGCCTGTTGCCGGCCTCTTTCGGCACAAGCCCCCGCTCCGGAGCGCACCGCGGCCGGCAGGATGCTCTCTGCCGGCGAAGGTGCCGCTTCTCCGGCAAGGAAGCCTCTGCCGCTTCTCCAGCACACGGAGAGCGTGCTAGCTGCTGAAACGTGAAGAAAGAAGCTGCAGAACACTGGCACTGAGCGTGCAGCTTTCCAGCGGAGAGAAAAAGCTACTTGAACACTCTGCAAGCCTTTCCACTCCCAAAAACATGCACATGGAAGGAGCTGCTGCAAAAGCGATGCTGTGCTCGCTGCTGCTCCTCCTGAAGCTCTGGCTGCTAAATCTGAGGCTTTCCTTCCAATTTCAAGCTGCAAAGCACTTGCTGAATTCCAGGGAAAGTCCGGGAGGCATTTGCTGTGCTGGCACACTTTCTCCTTCCTAGACAGAGTGGAAAAGCTTTTCCCTGCCGTGTAGGCGACAAGAGACGCATTAGACGGCGATCCGGAGCTGTCCGAAGGTAAGCGCCTGTTGCCGGCCTCTTTCGGCACAAGCCCCCGCTCCGGAGCGCACCGCGGCCGGCAGGATGCTCTCTGCCGGCGAAGGTGCCGCTTCTCCGGCAAGGAAGCCTCTGCCGCTTCTCCAGCACACGGAGAGCGTGCTAGCTGCTGAAACGTGAAGAAAGAAGCTGCAGAAGACTGGCACTGAGCGTGCAGCTTTCCAGCGGAGAGAAAAAGCTACTTGAACACTCTGCAAGCCTTTCCACTCCCAAAAACATGCACATGGAAGGAGCTGCTGCAAAACCGATGCTGTGCTCGCTGCTGCTCCTCCTGAAGCTCTGGCTGCTAAATCTGAGGCTTTCCTTCCAATTTCAAGCTGCAAAGCACTTGCTGAATTCCAGGGAAAGTCCGGGAGGCATTTGCTGTGCTGGCACACTTTCTCCTTCCTAGACAGAGTGGAAAAGCTTTTCCCTGCCGTGTAGGCGACAAGAGACGCATTAGACGGCGATCCGGAGCTGTCCGAAGGTAAGCGCCTGTTGCCGGCCTCTTTCGGCACAAGCCCCCGCTCCGGAGCGCACCGCGGCCGGCAGGATGCTCTCTGCCGGCGAAGGTGCCGCTTCTCCGGCAAGGAAGCCTCTGCCGCTTCTCCAGCACACGGAGAGCGTGCTAGCTGCTGAAACGTGAAGAAAGAAGCTGCAGAACACTGGCACTGAGCGTGCAGCTTTCCAGCGGAGAGAAAAAGCTACTTGAACACTCTGCAAGCCTTTCCACTCCCAAAAACATGCACATGGAAGGAGCTGCTGCAAAACCGATGCTGTGCTCGCTGCTGCTCCTCCTGAAGCTCTGGCTGCTAAATCTGAGGCTTTCCTTCCAATTTCAAGCTGCAAAGCACTTGCTGAATTGCAGGGAAAGTCCGGGAGGCATTTGCTGTGCTGGCACACTTTCTCCTTCCTAGACAGAGTGGAAAAGCTTTTCCCTGCCGTGTAGGCGACAAGAGACGCATTAGACGGCGATCCGGAGCTGTCCGAAGGTAAGCGCCTGTTGCCGGCCTCTTTCGGCACAAGCCCCCGCTCCGGAGCGCACCGCGGCCGGCAGGATGCTCTCTGCCGGCGAAGGTGCCGCTTCTCCGGCAAGGAAGCCTCTGCCGCTTCTCCAGCACACGGAGAGCGTGCTAGCTGCTGAAACGTGAAGAAAGAAGCTGCAGAACACTGGCACTGAGCGTGCAGCTTTCCAGCGGAGAGAAAAAGCTACTTTAACACTCTGCAAGCCTTTCCACTCCCAAAAACATGCACATGGAAGGAGCTGCTGCAAAACCGATGCTGTGCTCGCTGCTGCTCCTCCTGAAGCTCTGGCTGCTAAATCTGAGGCTTTCCTTCCAATTTCAAGCTGCAAAGCACTTGCTGAATTCCAGGGAAAGTCCGGGAGGCATTTGCTGTGCTGGCACACTTTCTCCTTCCTAGACAGAGTGGAAAATCTTTTCCCTGCCGTGTAGGCGACAAGAGACGCATTAGACGGCGATCCGGAGCTGTCCGAAGGTAAGCGCCTGTTGCCGGCCTCTTTCGGCACAAGCCCCCGCTCCGGAGCGCACCGCGGCCGGCAGGATGCTCTCTGCCGGCGAAGGTGCCGCTTCTCCGGCAAGGAAGCCTCTGCCGCTTCTCCAGCACACGGAGAGCGTGCTAGCTGCTGAAACGTGAAGAAAGAAGCTGCAGAACACTGGCACTGAGCGTGCAGCTTTCCAGCGGAGAGAAAAAGCTACTTGAACACTCTGCAAGCCTTTCCACTCCCAAAAACATGCACATGGAAGGAGCTGCTGCAAAACCGATGCTGTGCTCGCTGCTGCTCCTCCTGAAGCTCTGGCTGCTAAATCTGAGGCTTTCCTTCCAATTTCAAGCTGCAAAGCACTTGCTGAATTCCAGGGAAAGTCCGGGAGGCATTTGCTGTGCTGGCACACTTTCTCCTTCCTAGACAGAGTGGAAAAGCTTTTCCCTGCCGTGTAGGCGACAAGAGACGCATTAGACGGCGATCCGGAGCTGTCCGAAGGTAAGCGCCTGTTGCCGGCCTCTTTCGGCACAAGCCCCCGCTCCGGAGCGCACCGCGGCCGGCAGGATGCTCTCTGCCGGCGAAGGTGCCGCTTCTCCGGCAAGGAAGCCTCTGCCGCTTCTCCAGCACACGGAGAGCGTGCTAGCTGCTGAAACGTGAAGAAAGAAGCTGCAGAACACTGGCACTGAGCGTGCAGCTTTCCAGCGGAGAGAAAAAGCTACTTTAACACTCTGCAAGCCTTTCCACTCCCAAAAACATGCACATGGAAGGAGCTGCTGCAAAAGCGATGCTGTGCTCGCTGCTGCTCCTCCTGAAGCTCTGGCTGCTAAATCTGAGGCTTTCCTTCCAATTTCAAGCTGCAAAGCACTTGCTGAATTCCAGGGAAAGTCCGGGAGGCATTTGCTGTGCTGGCACACTTTCTCCTTCCTAGACAGAGTGGAAAAGCTTTTCCCTGCCGTGTAGGCGACAAGAGACGCATTAGACGGCGATCCGGAGCTGTCCGAAGGTAAGCGCCTGTTGCCGGCCTCTTTCGGCACAAGCCCCCGCTCCGGAGCGCACCGCGGCCGGCAGGATGCTCTCTGCCGGCGAAGGTGCCGCTTCTCCGGCAAGGAAGCCTCTGCCGCTTCTCCAGCACACGGAGAGCGTGCTAGCTGCTGAAACGTGAAGAAAGAAGCTGCAGAACACTGGCACTGAGCGTGCAGCTTTCCAGCGGAGAGAAAAAGCTACTTGAACACTCTGCAAGCCTTTCCACTCCCAAAAACATGCACATGGAAGGAGCTGCTGCAAAAGCGATGCTGTGCTCGCTGCTGCTCCTCCTGAAGCTCTGGCTGCTAAATCTGAGGCTTTCCTTCCAATTTCAAGCTGCAAAGCACTTGCTGAATTCCAGGGAAAGTCCGGGAGGCATTTGCTGTGCTGGCACACTTTCTCCTTCCTAGACAGAGTGGAAAAGCTTTTCCCTGCCGTGTAGGCGACAAGAGACGCATTAGACGGCGATCCGGAGCTGTCCGAAGGTAAGCGCCTGTTGCCGGCCTCTTTCGGCACAAGCCCCCGCTCCGGAGCGCACCGCGGCCGGCAGGATGCTCTCTGCCGGCGAAGGTGCCGCTTCTCCGGCAAGGAAGCCTCTGCCGCTTCTCCAGCACACGGAGAGCGTGCTAGCTGCTGAAACGTGAAGAAAGAAGCTGCAGAAGACTGGCACTGAGCGTGCAGCTTTCCAGCGGAGAGAAAAAGCTACTTGAACACTCTGCAAGCCTTTCCACTCCCAAAAACATGCACATGGAAGGAGCTGCTGCAAAACCGATGCTGTGCTCGCTGCTGCTCCTCCTGAAGCTCTGGCTGCTAAATCTGAGGCTTTCCTTCCAATTTCAAGCTGCAAAGCACTTGCTGAATTCCAGGGAAAGTCCGGGAGGCATTTGCTGTGCTGGCACACTTTCTCCTTCCTAGACAGAGTGGAAAAGCTTTTCCCTGCCGTGTAGGCGACAAGAGACGCATTAGACGGCGATCCGGAGCTGTCCGAAGGTAAGCGCCTGTTGCCGGCCTCTTTCGGCACAAGCCCCCGCTCCGGAGCGCACCGCGGCCGGCAGGATGCTCTCTGACGGCGAAGGTGCCGCTTCTCCGGCAAGGAAGCCTCTGCCGCTTCTCCAGCACACGGAGAGCGTGCTAGCTGCTGAAACGTGAAGAAAGAAGCTGCAGAACACTGGCACTGAGCGTGCAGCTTTCCAGCGGAGAGAAAAAGCTACTTTAACACTCTGCAAGCCTTTCCACTCCCAAAAACATGCACATGGAAGGAGCTGCTGCAAAACCGATGCTGTGCTCGCTGCTGCTCCTCCTGAAGCTCTGGCTGCTAAATCTGAGGCTTTCCTTCCAATTTCAAGCTGCAAAGCACTTGCTGAATTGCAGGGAAAGTCCGGGAGGCATTTGCTGTGCTGGCACACTTTCTCCTTCCTAGACAGAGTGGAAAAGCTTTTCCCTGCCGTGTAGGCGACAAGAGACGCATTAGACGGCGATCCGGAGCTGTCCGAAGGTAAGCGCCTGTTGCCGGCCTCTTTCGGCACAAGCCCCCGCTCCGGAGCGCACCGCGGCCGGCAGGATGCTCTCTGCCGGCGAAGGTGCCGCTTCTCCGGCAAGGAAGCCTCTGCCGCTTCTCCAGCACACGGAGAGCGTGCTAGCTGCTGAAACGTGAAGAAAGAAGCTGCAGAACACTGGCACTGAGCGTGCAGCTTTCCAGCGGAGAGAAAAAGCTACTTGAACACTCTGCAAGCCTTTCCACTCCCAAAAACATGCACATGGAAGGAGCTGCTGCAAAAGCGATGCTGTGCTCGCTGCTGCTCCTCCTGAAGCTCTGGCTGCTAAATCTGAGGCTTTCCTTCCAATTTCAAGCTGCAAAGCACTTGCTGAATTCCAGGGAAAGTCCGGGAGGCATTTGCTGTGCTGGCACACTTTCTCCTTCCTAGACAGAGTGGAAAAGCTTTTCCCTGCCGTGTAGGCGACAAGAGACGCATTAGACGGCGATCCGGAGCTGTCCGAAGGTAAGCGCCTGTTGCCGGCCTCTTTCGGCACAAGCCCCCGCTCCGGAGCGCACCGCGGCCGGCAGGATGCTCTCTGCCGGCGAAGGTGCCGCTTCTCCGGCAAGGAAGCCTCTGCCGCTTCTCCAGCACACGGAGAGCGTGCTAGCTGCTGAAACGTGAAGAAAGAAGCTGCAGAACACTGGCACTGAGCGTGCAGCTTTCCAGCGGAGAGAAAAAGCTACTTGAACACTCTGCAAGCCTTTCCACTCCCAAAAACATGCACATGGAAGGAGCTGCTGCAAAACCGATGCTGTGCTCGCTGCTGCTCCTCCTGAAGCTCTGGCTGCTAAATCTGAGGCTTTCCTTCCAATTTCAAGCTGCAAAGCACTTGCTGAATTGCAGGGAAAGTCCGGGAGGCATTTGCTGTGCTGGCACACTTTCTCCTTCCTAGACAGAGTGGAAAAGCTTTTCCCTGCCGTGTAGGCGACAAGAGACGCATTAGACGGCGATCCGGAGCTGTCCGAAGGTAAGCGCCTGTTGCCGGCCTCTTTCGGCACAAGCCCCCGCTCCGGAGCGCACCGCGGCCGGCAGGATGCTCTCTGCCGGCGAAGGTGCCGCTTCTCCGGCAAGGAAGCCTCTGCCGCTTCTCCAGCACACGGAGAGCGTGCTAGCTGCTGAAACGTGAAGAAAGAAGCTGCAGAACACTGGCACTGAGCGTGCAGCTTTCCAGCGGAGAGAAAAAGCTACTTTAACACTCTGCAAGCCTTTCCACTCCCAAAAACATGCACATGGAAGGAGCTGCTGCAAAACCGATGCTGTGCTCGCTGCTGCTCCTCCTGAAGCTCTGGCTGCTAAATCTGAGGCTTTCCTTCCAATTTCAAGCTGCAAAGCACTTGCTGAATTCCAGGGAAAGTCCGGGAGGCATTTGCTGTGCTGGCACACTTTCTCCTTCCTAGACAGAGTGGAAAATCTTTTCCCTGCCGTGTAGGCGACAAGAGACGCATTAGACGGCGATCCGGAGCTGTCCGAAGGTAAGCGCCTGTTGCCGGCCTCTTTCGGCACAAGCCCCCGCTCCGGAGCGCACCGCGGCCGGCAGGATGCTCTCTGCCGGCGAAGGTGCCGCTTCTCCGGCAAGGAAGCCTCTGCCGCTTCTCCAGCACACGGAGAGCGTGCTAGCTGCTGAAACGTGAAGAAAGAAGCTGCAGAACACTGGCACTGAGCGTGCAGCTTTCCAGCGGAGAGAAAAAGCTACTTTAACACTCTGCAAGCCTTTCCACTCCCAAAAACATGCACATGGAAGGAGCTGCTGCAAAACCGATGCTGTGCTCGCTGCTGCTCCTCCTGAAGCTCTGGCTGCTAAATCTGAGGCTTTCCTTCCAATTTCAAGCTGCAAAGCACTTGCTGAATTCCAGGGAATGTCCGGGAGGCATTTGCTGTGCTGGCACACTTTCTCCTTCCTAGACAGAGTGGAAAAGCTTTTCCCTGCCGTGTAGGCGACAAGAGACGCATTAGACGGCGATCCGGAGCTGTCCGAAGGTAAGCGCCTGTTGCCGGCCTCTTTCGGCACAAGCCCCCGCTCCGGAGCGCACCGCGGCCGGCAGGATGCTCTCTGCCGGCGAAGGTGCCGCTTCTCCGGCAAGGAAGCCTCTGCCGCTTCTCCAGCACACGGAGAGCGTGCTAGCTGCTGAAACGTGAAGAAAGAAGCTGCAGAACACTGGCACTGAGCGTGCAGCTTTCCAGCGGAGAGAAAAAGCTACTTTAACACTCTGCAAGCCTTTCCACTCCCAAAAACATGCACATGGAAGGAGCTGCTGCAAAACCGATGCTGTGCTCGCTGCTGCTCCTCCTGAAGCTCTGGCTGCTAAATCTGAGGCTTTCCTTCCAATTTCAAGCTGCAAAGCACTTGCTGAATTCCAGGGAAAGTCCGGGAGGCATTTGCTGTGCTGGCACACTTTCTCCTTCCTAGACAGAGTGGAAAAGCTTTTCCCTGCCGTGTAGGCGACAAGAGACGCATTAGACGGCGATCCGGAGCTGTCCGAAGGTAAGCGCCTGTTGCCGGCCTCTTTCGGCACAAGCCCCCGCTCCGGAGCGCACCGCGGCCGGCAGGATGCTCTCTGCCGGCGAAGGTGCCGCTTCTCCGGCAAGGAAGCCTCTGCCGCTTCTCCAGCACACGGAGAGCGTTCTAGCTGCTGAAACGTGAAGAAAGAAGCTGCAGAACACTGGCACTGAGCGTGCAGCTTTCCAGCGGAGAGAAAAAGCTACTTGAACACTCTGCAAGCCTTTCCACTCCCAAAAACATGCACATGGAAGGAGCTGCTGCAAAAGCGATGCTGTGCTCGCTGCTGCTCCTCCTGAAGCTCTGGCTGCTAAATCTGAGGCTTTCCTTCCAATTTCAAGCTGCAAAGCACTTGCTGAATTCCAGGGAATGTCCGGGAGGCATTTGCTGTGCTGGCACACTTTCTCCTTCCTAGACAGAGTGGAAAAGCTTTTCCCTGCCGTGTAGGCGACAAGAGACGCATTAGACGGCGATCCGGAGCTGTCCGAAGGTAAGCGCCTGTTGCCGGCCTCTTTCGGCACAAGCCCCCGCTCCGGAGCGCACCGCGGCCGGCAGGATGCTCTCTGCCGGCGAAGGTGCCGCTTCTCCGGCAAGGAAGCCTCTGCCGCTTCTCCAGCACACGGAGAGCGTGCTAGCTGCTGAAACGTGAAGAAAGAAGCTGCAGAACACTGGCACTGAGCGTGCAGCTTTCCAGCGGAGAGAAAAAGCTACTTTAACACTCTGCAAGCCTTTCCACTCCCAAAAACATGCACATGGAAGGAGCTGCTGCAAAACCGATGCTGTGCTCGCTGCTGCTCCTCCTGAAGCTCTGGCTGCTAAATCTGAGGCTTTCCTTCCAATTTCAAGCTGCAAAGCACTTGCTGAATTCCAGGGAAAGTCCGGGAGGCATTTGCTGTGCTGGCACACTTTCTCCTTCCTAGACAGAGTGGAAAAGCTTTTCCCTGCCGTGTAGGCGACAAGAGACGCATTAGACGGAGATCCGGAGCTGTCCGAAGGTAAGCGCCTGTTGCCGGCCTCTTTCGGCACAAGCCCCCGCTCCGGAGCGCACCGCGGCCGGCAGGATGCTCTCTGCCGGCGAAGGTGCCGCTTCTCCGGCAAGGAAGCCTCTGCCGCTTCTCCAGCACACGGAGAGCGTGCTAGCTGCTGAAACGTGAAGAAAGAAGCTGCAGAACACTGGCACTGAGCGTGCAGCTTTCCAGCGGAGAGAAAAAGCTACTTTAACACTCTGCAAGCCTTTCCACTCCCAAAAACATGCACATGGAAGGAGCTGCTGCAAAACCGATGCTGTGCTCGCTGCTGCTCCTCCTGAAGCTCTGGCTGCTAAATCTGAGGCTTTCCTTCCAATTTCAAGCTGCAAAGCACTTGCTGAATTCCAGGGAAAGTCCGGGAGGCATTTGCTGTGCTGGCACACTTTCTCCTTCCTAGACAGAGTGGAAAAGCTTTTCCCTGCCGTGTAGGCGACAAGAGACGCATTAGACGGCGATCCGGAGCTGTCCGAAGGTAAGCGCCTGTTGCCGGCCTCTTTCGGCACAAGCCCCCGCTCCGGAGCGCACCGCGGCCGGCAGGATGCTCTCTGCCGGCGAAGGTGCCGCTTCTCCGGCAAGGAAGCCTCTGCCGCTTCTCCAGCACACGGAGAGCGTGCTAGCTGCTGAAACGTGAAGAAAGAAGCTGCAGAACACTGGCACTGAGCGTGCAGCTTTCCAGCGGAGAGAAAAAGCTACTTTAACACTCTGCAAGCCTTTCAACTCCCAAAAACATGCACATGGAAGGAGCTGCTGCAAAACCGATGCTGTGCTCGCTGCTGCTCCTCCTGAAGCTCTGGCTGCTAAATCTGAGGCTTTCCTTCCAATTTCAAGCTGCAAAGCACTTGCTGAATTGCGGGGAAAGTCCGGGAGGCATTTGCTGTGCTGGCACACTTTCTCCTTCCTAGACAGAGTGGAAAAGCTTTTCCCTGCCGTGTAGGCGACAAGAGACGCATTAGACGGCGATCCGGAGCTGTCCGAAGGTAAGCGCCTGTTGCCGGCCTCTTTCGGCACAAGCCCCCGCTCCGGAGCGCACCGCGGCCGGCAGGATGCTCTCTGCCGGCGAAGGTGCCGCTTCTCCGGCAAGGAAGCCTCTGCCGCTTCTCCAGCACACGGAGAGCGTGCTAGCTGCTGAAACGTGAAGAAAGAAGCTGCAGAACACTGGCACTGAGCGTGCAGCTTTCCAGCGGAGAGAAAAAGCTACTTGAACACTCTGCAAGCCTTTCCACTCCCAAAAACATGCACATGGAAGGAGCTGCTGCAAAACCGATGCTGTGCTCGCTGCTGCTCCTCCTGAAGCTCTGGCTGCTAAATCTGAGGCTTTCCTTCCAATTTCAAGCTGCAAAGCACTTGCTGAATTCCAGGGAATGTCCGGGAGGCATTTGCTGTGCTGGCACACTTTCTCCTTCCTAGACAGAGTGGAAAAGCTTTTCCCTGCCGTGTAGGCGACAAGAGACGCATTAGACGGCGATCCGGAGCTGTCCGAAGGTAAGCGCCTGTTGCCGGCCTCTTTCGGCACAAGCCCCCGCTCCGGAGCGCACCGCGGCCGGCAGGATGCTCTCTGCCGGCGAAGGTGCCGCTTCTCCGGCAAGGAAGCCTCTGCCGCTTCTCCAGCACACGGAGAGCGTGCTAGCTGCTGAAACGTGAAGAAAGAAGCTGCAGAAGACTGGCACTGAGCGTGCAGCTTTCCAGCGGAGAGAAAAAGCTACTTGAACACTCTGCAAGCCTTTCCACTCCCAAAAACATGCACATGGAAGGAGCTGCTGCAAAACCGATGCTGTGCTCGCTGCTGCTCCTCCTGAAGCTCTGGCTGCTAAATCTGAGGCTTTCCTTCCAATTTCAAGCTGCAAAGCACTTGCTGAATTCCAGGGAAAGTCCGGGAGGCATTTGCTGTGCTGGCACACTTTCTCCTTCCTAGACAGAGTGGAAAAGCTTTTCCCTGCCGTGTAGGCGACAAGAGACGCATTAGACGGCGATCCGGAGCTGTCCGAAGGTAAGCGCCTGTTGCCGGCCTCTTTCGGCACAAGCCCCCGCTCCGGAGCGCACCGCGGCCGGCAGGATGCTCTCTGCCGGCGAAGGTGCCGCTTCTCCGGCAAGGAAGCCTCTGCCGCTTCTCCAGCACACGGAGAGCGTGCTAGCTGCTGAAACGTGAAGAAAGAAGCTGCAGAACACTGGCACTGAGCGTGCAGCTTTCCAGCGGAGAGAAAAAGCTACTTTAACACTCTGCAAGCCTTTCCACTCCCAAAAACATGCACATGGAAGGAGCTGCTGCAAAACCGATGCTGTGCTCGCTGCTGCTCCTCCTGAAGCTCTGGCTGCTAAATCTGAGGCTTTCCTTCCAATTTCAAGCTGCAAAGCACTTGCTGAATTCCAGGGAAAGTCCGGGAGGCATTTGCTGTGCTGGCACACTTTCTCCTTCCTAGACAGAGTGGAAAAGCTTTTCCCTGCCGTGTAGGCGACAAGAGACGCATTAGACGGCGATCCGGAGCTGTCCGAAGGTAAGCGCCTGTTGCCGGCCTCTTTCGGCACAAGCCCCCGCTCCGGAGCGCACCGCGGCCGGCAGGATGCTCTCTGCCGGCGAAGGTGCCGCTTCTCCGGCAAGGAAGCCTCTGCCGCTTCTCCAGCACACGGAGAGCGTGCTAGCTGCTGAAACGTGAAGAAAGAAGCTGCAGAACACTGGCACTGAGCGTGCAGCTTTCCAGCGGAGAGAAAAAGGTACTTTAACACTCTGCAAGCCTTTCCACTCCCAAAAACATGCACATGGGAGGAGCTGCTGCAAAAGCGATGCTGTGCTCGCTGCTGCTCCTCCTGAAGCTCTGGCTGCTAAATCTGAGGCTTTCCTTCCAATTTCAAGCTGCAAAGCACTTGCTGAATTCCAGGGAAAGTCCGGGAGGCATTTGCTGTGCTGGCACACTTTCTCCTTCCTAGACAGAGTGGAAAAGCTTTTCCCTGCCGTGTAGGCGACAAGAGACGCATTAGACGGCGATCCGGAGCTGTCCGAAGGTAAGCGCCTGTTGCCGGCCTCTTTCGGCACAAGCCCCCGCTCCGGAGCGCACCGCGGCCGGCAGGATGCTCTCTGCCGGCGAAGGTGCCGCTTCTCCGGCAAGGAAGCCTCTGCCGCTTCTCCAGCACACGGAGAGCGTGCTAGCTGCTGAAACGTGAAGAAAGAAGCTGCAGAACACTGGCACTGAGCGTGCAGCTTTCCAGCGGAGAGAAAAAGCTACTTGAACACTCTGCAAGCCTTTCCACTCCCAAAAACATGCACATGGAAGGAGCTGCTGCAAAAGCGATGCTGTGCTCGCTGCTGCTCCTCCTGAAGCTCTGGCTGCTAAATCTGAGGCTTTCCTTCCAATTTCAAGCTGCAAAGCACTTGCTGAATTCCAGGGAAAGTCCGGGAGGCATTTGCTGTGCTGGCACACTTTCTCCTTCCTAGACAGAGTGGAAAAGCTTTTCCCTGCCGTGTAGGCGACAAGAGACGCATTAGACGGCGATCCGGAGCTGTCCGAAGGTAAGCGCCTGTTGCCGGCCTCTTTCGGCACAAGCCCCCGCTCCGGAGCGCACCGCGGCCGGCAGGATGCTCTCTGCCGGCGAAGGTGCCGCTTCTCCGGCAAGGAAGCCTCTGCCGCTTCTCCAGCACACGGAGAGCGTGCTAGCTGCTGAAACGTGAAGAAAGAAGCTGCAGAACACTGGCACTGAGCGTGCAGCTTTCCAGCGGAGAGAAAAAGCTACTTGAACACTCTGCAAGCCTTTCCACTCCCAAAAACATGCACATGGAAGGAGCTGCTGCAAAAGCGATGCTGTGCTCGCTGCTGCTCCTCCTGAAGCTCTGGCTGCTAAATCTGAGGCTTTCCTTCCAATTTCAAGCTGCAAAGCACTTGCTGAATTCCAGGGAAAGTCCGGGAGGCATTTGCTGTGCTGGCACACTTTCTCCTTCCTAGACAGAGTGGAAAAGCTTTTCCCTGCCGTGTAGGCGACAAGAGACGCATTAGACGGAGATCCGGAGCTGTCCGAAGGTAAGCGCCTGTTGCCGGCCTCTTTCGGCACAAGCCCCCGCTCCGGAGCGCACCGCGGCCGGCAGGATGCTCTCTGCCGGCGAAGGTGCCGCTTCTCCGGCAAGGAAGCCTCTGCCGCTTCTCCAGCACACGGAGAGCGTGCTAGCTGCTGAAACGTGAAGAAAGAAGCTGCAGAACACTGGCACTGAGCGTGCAGCTTTCCAGCGGAGAGAAAAAGCTACTTGAACACTCTGCAAGCCTTTCCACTCCCAAAAACATGCACATGGAAGGAGCTGCTGCAAAAGCGATGCTGTGCTCGCTGCTGCTCCTCCTGAAGCTCTGGCTGCTAAATCTGAGGCTTTCCTTCCAATTTCAAGCTGCAAAGCACTTGCTGAATTCCAGGGAAAGTCCGGGAGGCATTTGCTGTGCTGGCACACTTTCTCCTTCCTAGACAGAGTGGAAAAGCTTTTCCCTGCCGTGTAGGCGACAAGAGACGCATTAGACGGCGATCCGGAGCTGTCCGAAGGTAAGCGCCTGTTGCCGGCCTCTTTCGGCACAAGCCCCCGCTCCGGAGCGCACCGCGGCCGGCAGGATGCTCTCTGCCGGCGAAGGTGCCGCTTCTCCGGCAAGGAAGCCTCTGCCGCTTCTCCAGCACACGGAGAGCGTGCTAGCTGCTGAAACGTGAAGAAAGAAGCTGCAGAAGACTGGCACTGAGCGTGCAGCTTTCCAGCGGAGAGAAAAAGCTACTTGAACACTCTGCAAGCCTTTCCACTCCCAAAAACATGCACATGGAAGGAGCTGCTGCAAAACCGATGCTGTGCTCGCTGCTGCTCCTCCTGAAGCTCTGGCTGCTAAATCTGAGGCTTTCCTTCCAATTTCAAGCTGCAAAGCACTTGCTGAATTCCAGGGAAAGTCCGGGAGGCATTTGCTGTGCTGGCACACTTTCTCCTTCCTAGACAGAGTGGAAAAGCTTTTCCCTGCCGTGTAGGCGACAAGAGACGCATTAGACGGCGATCCGGAGCTGTCCGAAGGTAAGCGCCTGTTGCCGGCCTCTTTCGGCACAAGCCCCCGCTCCGGAGCGCACCGCGGCCGGCAGGATGCTCTCTGCCGGCGAAGGTGCCGCTTCTCCGGCAAGGAAGCCTCTGCCGCTTCTCCAGCACACGGAGAGCGTGCTAGCTGCTGAAACGTGAAGAAAGAAGCTGCAGAACACTGGCACTGAGCGTGCAGCTTTCCAGCGGAGAGAAAAAGCTACTTTAACACTCTGCAAGCCTTTCCACTCCCAAAAACATGCACATGGAAGGAGCTGCTGCAAAACCGATGCTGTGCTCGCTGCTGCTCCTCCTGAAGCTCTGGCTGCTAAATCTGAGGCTTTCCTTCCAATTTCAAGCTGCAAAGCACTTGCTGAATTGCAGGGAAAGTCCGGGAGGCATTTGCTGTGCTGGCACACTTTCTCCTTCCTAGACAGAGTGGAAAAGCTTTTCCCTGCCGTGTAGGCGACAAGAGACGCATTAGACGGCGATCCGGAGCTGTCCGAAGGTAAGCGCCTGTTGCCGGCCTCTTTCGGCACAAGCCCCCGCTCCGGAGCGCACCGCGGCCGGCAGGATGCTCTCTGCCGGCGAAGGTGCCGCTTCTCCGGCAAGGAAGCCTCTGCCGCTTCTCCAGCACACGGAGAGCGTGCTAGCTGCTGAAACGTGAAGAAAGAAGCTGCAGAACACTGGCACTGAGCGTGCAGCTTTCCAGCGGAGAGAAAAAGCTACTTTAACACTCTGCAAGCCTTTCCACTCCCAAAAACATGCACATGGAAGGAGCTGCTGCAAAACCGATGCTGTGCTCGCTGCTGCTCCTCCTGAAGCTCTGGCTGCTAAATCTGAGGCTTTCCTTCCAATTTCAAGCTGCAAAGCACTTGCTGAATTCCAGGGAAAGTCCGGGAGGCATTTGCTGTGCTGGCACACTTTCTCCTTCCTAGACAGAGTGGAAAAGCTTTTCCCTGCCGTGTAGGCGACAAGAGACGCATTAGACGGCGATCCGGAGCTGTCCGAAGGTAAGCGCCTGTTGCCGGCCTCTTTCGGCACAAGCCCCCGCTCCGGAGCGCACCGCGGCCGGCAGGATGCTCTCTGCCGGCGAAGGTGCCGCTTCTCCGGCAAGGAAGCCTCTGCCGCTTCTCCAGCACACGGAGAGCGTGCTAGCTGCTGAAACGTGAAGAAAGAAGCTGCAGAACACTGGCACTGAGCGTGCAGCTTTCCAGCGGAGAGAAAAAGCTACTTGAACACTCTGCAAGCCTTTCCACTCCCAAAAACATGCACATGGAAGGAGCTGCTGCAAAACCGATGCTGTGCTCGCTGCTGCTCCTCCTGAAGCTCTGGCTGCTAAATCTGAGGCTTTCCTTCCAATTTCAAGCTGCAAAGCACTTGCTGAATTGCAGGGAAAGTCCGGGAGGCATTTGCTGTGCTGGCACACTTTCTCCTTCCTAGACAGAGTGGAAAAGCTTTTCCCTGCCGTGTAGGCGACAAGAGACGCATTAGACGGCGATCCGGAGCTGTCCGAAGGTAAGCGCCTGTTGCCGGCCTCTTTCGGCACAAGCCCCCGCTCCGGAGCGCACCGCGGCCGGCAGGATGCTCTCTGCCGGCGAAGGTGCCGCTTCTCCGGCAAGGAAGCCTCTGCCGCTTCTCCAGCACACGGAGAGCGTGCTAGCTGCTGAAACGTGAAGAAAGAAGCTGCAGAACACTGGCACTGAGCGTGCAGCTTTCCAGCGGAGAGAAAAAGCTACTTTAACACTCTGCAAGCCTTTCCACTCCCAAAAACATGCACATGGAAGGAGCTGCTGCAAAACCGATGCTGTGCTCGCTGCTGCTCCTCCTGAAGCTCTGGCTGCTAAATCTGAGGCTTTCCTTCCAATTTCAAGCTGCAAAGCACTTGCTGAATTCCAGGGAAAGTCCGGGAGGCATTTGCTGTGCTGGCACACTTTCTCCTTCCTAGACAGAGTGGAAAATCTTTTCCCTGCCGTGTAGGCGACAAGAGACGCATTAGACGGCGATCCGGAGCTGTCCGAAGGTAAGCGCCTGTTGCCGGCCTCTTTCGGCACAAGCCCCCGCTCCGGAGCGCACCGCGGCCGGCAGGATGCTCTCTGCCGGCGAAGGTGCCGCTTCTCCGGCAAGGAAGCCTCTGCCGCTTCTCCAGCACACGGAGAGCGTGCTAGCTGCTGAAACGTGAAGAAAGAAGCTGCAGAACACTGGCACTGAGCGTGCAGCTTTCCAGCGGAGAGAAAAAGCTACTTTAACACTCTGCAAGCCTTTCCACTCCCAAAAACATGCACATGAAAGGAGCTGCTGCAAAACCGATGCTGTGCTCGCTGCTGCTCCTCCTGAAGCTCTGGCTGCTAAATCTGAGGCTTTCCTTCCAATTTCAAGCTGCAAAGCACTTGCTGAATTCCAGGGAATGTCCGGGAGGCATTTGCTGTGCTGGCACACTTTCTCCTTCCTAGACAGAGTGGAAAAGCTTTTCCCTGCCGTGTAGGCGACAAGAGACGCATTAGACGGCGATCCGGAGCTGTCCGAAGGTAAGCGCCTGTTGCCGGCCTCTTTCGGCACAAGCCCCCGCTCCGGAGCGCACCGCGGCCGGCAGGATGCTCTCTGCCGGCGAAGGTGCCGCTTCTCCGGCAAGGAAGCCTCTGCCGCTTCTCCAGCACACGGAGAGCGTGCTAGCTGCTGAAACGTGAAGAAAGAAGCTGCAGAACACTGGCACTGAGCGTGCAGCTTTCCAGCGGAGAGAAAAAGCTACTTTAACACTCTGCAAGCCTTTCCACTCCCAAAAACATGCACATGGAAGGAGCTGCTGCAAAACCGATGCTGTGCTCGCTGCTGCTCCTCCTGAAGCTCTGGCTGCTAAATCTGAGGCTTTCCTTCCAATTTCAAGCTGCAAAGCACTTGCTGAATTCCAGGGAAAGTCCGGGAGGCATTTGCTGTGCTGGCACACTTTCTCCTTCCTAGACAGAGTGGAAAAGCTTTTCCCTGCCGTGTAGGCGACAAGAGACGCATTAGACGGCGATCCGGAGCTGTCCGAAGGTAAGCGCCTGTTGCCGGCCTCTTTCGGCACAAGCCCCCGCTCCGGAGCGCACCGCGGCCGGCAGGATGCTCTCTGCCGGCGAAGGTGCCGCTTCTCCGGCAAGGAAGCCTCTGCCGCTTCTCCAGCACACGGAGAGCGTGCTAGCTGCTGAAACGTGAAGAAAGAAGCTGCAGAAGACTGGCACTCAGCGTGCAGCTTTCCAGCGGAGAGAAAAAGCTACTTTAACACTCTGCAAGCCTTTCCACTCCCAAAAACATGCACATGGAAGGAGCTGCTGCAAAACCGATGCTGTGCTCGCTGCTGCTCCTCCTGAAGCTCTGGCTGCTAAATCTGAGGCTTTCCTTCCAATTTCAAGCTGCAAAGCACTTGCTGAATTCCAGGGAAAGTCCGGGAGGCATTTGCTGTGCTGGCACACTTTCTCCTTCCTAGACAGAGTGGAAAAGCTTTTCCCTGCCGTGTAGGCGACAAGAGACGCATTAGACGGCGATCCGGAGCTGTCCGAAGGTAAGCGCCTGTTGCCGGCCTCTTTCGGCACAAGCCCCCGCTCCGGAGCGCACCGCGGCCGGCAGGATGCTCTCTGCCGGCGAAGGTGCCGCTTCTCCGGCAAGGAAGCCTCTGCCGCTTCTCCAGCACACGGAGAGCGTGCTAGCTGCTGAAACGTGAAGAAAGAAGCTGCAGAACACTGGCACTGAGCGTGCAGCTTTCCAGCGGAGAGAAAAAGCTACTTTAACACTCTGCAAGCCTTTCCACTCCCAAAAACATGCACATGGAAGGAGCTGCTGCAAAACCGATGCTGTGCTCGCTGCTGCTCCTCCTGAAGCTCTGGCTGCTAAATCTGAGGCTTTCCTTCCAATTTCAAGCTGCAAAGCACTTGCTGAATTCCAGGGAAAGTCCGGGAGGCATTTGCTGTGCTGGCACACTTTCTCCTTCCTAGACAGAGTGGAAAAGCTTTTCCCTGCCGTGTAGGCGACAAGAGACGCATTAGACGGAGATCCGGAGCTGTCCGAAGGTAAGCGCCTGTTGCCGGCCTCTTTCGGCACAAGCCCCCGCTCCGGAGCGCACCGCGGCCGGCAGGATGCTCTCTGCCGGCGAAGGTGCCGCTTCTCCGGCAAGGAAGCCTCTGCCGCTTCTCCAGCACACGGAGAGCGTGCTAGCTGCTGAAACGTGAAGAAAGAAGCTGCAGAACACTGGCACTGAGCGTGCAGCTTTCCAGCGGAGAGAAAAAGCTACTTTAACACTCTGCAAGCCTTTCCACTCCCAAAAACATGCACATGGAAGGAGCTGCTGCAAAACCGATGCTGTGCTCGCTGCTGCTCCTCCTGAAGCTCTGGCTGCTAAATCTGAGGCTTTCCTTCCAATTTCAAGCTGCAAAGCACTTGCTGAATTCCAGGGAAAGTCCGGGAGGCATTTGCTGTGCTGGCACACTTTCTCCTTCCTAGACAGAGTGGAAAAGCTTTTCCCTGCCGTGTAGGCGACAAGAGACGCATTAGACGGCGATCCGGAGCTGTCCGAAGGTAAGCGCCTGTTGCCGGCCTCTTTCGGCACAAGCCCCCGCTCCGGAGCGCACCGCGGCCGGCAGGATGCTCTCTGCCGGCGAAGGTGCCGCTTCTCCGGCAAGGAAGCCTCTGCCGCTTCTCCAGCACACGGAGAGCGTGCTAGCTGCTGAAACGTGAAGAAAGAAGCTGCAGAACACTGGCACTGAGCGTGCAGCTTTCCAGCGGAGAGAAAAAGCTACTTTAACACTCTGCAAGCCTTTCAACTCCCAAAAACATGCACATGGAAGGAGCTGCTGCAAAACCGATGCTGTGCTCGCTGCTGCTCCTCCTGAAGCTCTGGCTGCTAAATCTGAGGCTTTCCTTCCAATTTCAAGCTGCAAAGCACTTGCTGAATTGCGGGGAAAGTCCGGGAGGCATTTGCTGTGCTGGCACACTTTCTCCTTCCTAGACAGAGTGGAAAAGCTTTTCCCTGCCGTGTAGGCGACAAGAGACGCATTAGACGGCGATCCGGAGCTGTCCGAAGGTAAGCGCCTGTTGCCGGCCTCTTTCGGCACAAGCCCCCGCTCCGGAGCGCACCGCGGCCGGCAGGATGCTCTCTGCCGGCGAAGGTGCCGCTTCTCCGGCAAGGAAGCCTCTGCCGCTTCTCCAGCACACGGAGAGCGTGCTAGCTGCTGAAACGTGAAGAAAGAAGCTGCAGAACACTGGCACTGAGCGTGCAGCTTTCCAGCGGAGAGAAAAAGCTACTTGAACACTCTGCAAGCCTTTCCACTCCCAAAAACATGCACATGGAAGGAGCTGCTGCAAAACCGATGCTGTGCTCGCTGCTGCTCCTCCTGAAGCTCTGGCTGCTAAATCTGAGGCTTTCCTTCCAATTTCAAGCTGCAAAGCACTTGCTGAATTCCAGGGAATGTCCGGGAGGCATTTGCTGTGCTGGCACACTTTCTCCTTCCTAGACAGAGTGGAAAAGCTTTTCCCTGCCGTGTAGGCGACAAGAGACGCATTAGACGGCGATCCGGAGCTGTCCGAAGGTAAGCGCCTGTTGCCGGCCTCTTTCGGCACAAGCCCCCGCTCCGGAGCGCACCGCGGCCGGCAGGATGCTCTCTGCCGGCGAAGGTGCCGCTTCTCCGGCAAGGAAGCCTCTGCCGCTTCTCCAGCACACGGAGAGCGTGCTAGCTGCTGAAACGTGAAGAAAGAAGCTGCAGAAGACTGGCACTGAGCGTGCAGCTTTCCAGCGGAGAGAAAAAGCTACTTGAACACTCTGCAAGCCTTTCCACTCCCAAAAACATGCACATGGAAGGAGCTGCTGCAAAACCGATGCTGTGCTCGCTGCTGCTCCTCCTGAAGCTCTGGCTGCTAAATCTGAGGCTTTCCTTCCAATTTCAAGCTGCAAAGCACTTGCTGAATTCCAGGGAAAGTCCGGGAGGCATTTGCTGTGCTGGCACACTTTCTCCTTCCTAGACAGAGTGGAAAAGCTTTTCCCTGCCGTGTAGGCGACAAGAGACGCATTAGACGGCGATCCGGAGCTGTCCGAAGGTAAGCGCCTGTTGCCGGCCTCTTTCGGCACAAGCCCCCGCTCCGGAGCGCACCGCGGCCGGCAGGATGCTCTCTGCCGGCGAAGGTGCCGCTTCTCCGGCAAGGAAGCCTCTGCCGCTTCTCCAGCACACGGAGAGCGTGCTAGCTGCTGAAACGTGAAGAAAGAAGCTGCAGAACACTGGCACTGAGCGTGCAGCTTTCCAGCGGAGAGAAAAAGCTACTTTAACACTCTGCAAGCCTTTCCACTCCCAAAAACATGCACATGGAAGGAGCTGCTGCAAAACCGATGCTGTGCTCGCTGCTGCTCCTCCTGAAGCTCTGGCTGCTAAATCTGAGGCTTTCCTTCCAATTTCAAGCTGCAAAGCACTTGCTGAATTCCAGGGAAAGTCCGGGAGGCATTTGCTGTGCTGGCACACTTTCTCCTTCCTAGACAGAGTGGAAAAGCTTTTCCCTGCCGTGTAGGCGACAAGAGACGCATTAGACGGCGATCCGGAGCTGTCCGAAGGTAAGCGCCTGTTGCCGGCCTCTTTCGGCACAAGCCCCCGCTCCGGAGCGCACCGCGGCCGGCAGGATGCTCTCTGCCGGCGAAGGTGCCGCTTCTCCGGCAAGGAAGCCTCTGCCGCTTCTCCAGCACACGGAGAGCGTGCTAGCTGCTGAAACGTGAAGAAAGAAGCTGCAGAACACTGGCACTGAGCGTGCAGCTTTCCAGCGGAGAGAAAAAGGTACTTTAACACTCTGCAAGCCTTTCCACTCCCAAAAACATGCACATGGGAGGAGCTGCTGCAAAAGCGATGCTGTGCTCGCTGCTGCTCCTCCTGAAGCTCTGGCTGCTAAATCTGAGGCTTTCCTTCCAATTTCAAGCTGCAAAGCACTTGCTGAATTCCAGGGAAAGTCCGGGAGGCATTTGCTGTGCTGGCACACTTTCTCCTTCCTAGACAGAGTGGAAAAGCTTTTCCCTGCCGTGTAGGCGACAAGAGACGCATTAGACGGCGATCCGGAGCTGTCCGAAGGTAAGCGCCTGTTGCCGGCCTCTTTCGGCACAAGCCCCCGCTCCGGAGCGCACCGCGGCCGGCAGGATGCTCTCTGCCGGCGAAGGTGCCGCTTCTCCGGCAAGGAAGCCTCTGCCGCTTCTCCAGCACACGGAGAGCGTGCTAGCTGCTGAAACGTGAAGAAAGAAGCTGCAGAACACTGGCACTGAGCGTGCAGCTTTCCAGCGGAGAGAAAAAGCTACTTGAACACTCTGCAAGCCTTTCCACTCCCAAAAACATGCACATGGAAGGAGCTGCTGCAAAAGCGATGCTGTGCTCGCTGCTGCTCCTCCTGAAGCTCTGGCTGCTAAATCTGAGGCTTTCCTTCCAATTTCAAGCTGCAAAGCACTTGCTGAATTCCAGGGAAAGTCCGGGAGGCATTTGCTGTGCTGGCACACTTTCTCCTTCCTAGACAGAGTGGAAAAGCTTTTCCCTGCCGTGTAGGCCACAAGAGACGCATTAGACGGCGATCCGGAGCTGTCCGAAGGTAAGCGCCTGTTGCCGGCCTCTTTCGGCACAAGCCCCCGCTCCGGAGCGCACCGCGGCCGGCAGGATGCTCTCTGCCGGCGAAGGTGCCGCTTCTCCGGCAAGGAAGCCTCTGCCGCTTCTCCAGCACACGGAGAGCGTGCTAGCTGCTGAAACGTGAAGAAAGAAGCTGCAGAACACTGGCACTGAGCGTGCAGCTTTCCAGCGGAGAGAAAAAGCTACTTTAACACTCTGCAAGCCTTTCCACTCCCAAAAACATGCACATGGGAGGAGCTGCTGCAAAAGCGATGCTGTGCTCGCTGGTGCTCCTCCTGAAGCTCTGGCTGCTAAATCTGAGGCTTTCCTTCCAATTTCAAGCTGCAAAGCACTTGCTGAATTCCAGGGAAAGTCCGGGAGGCATTTGCTGTGCTGGCACACTTTCTCCTTCCTAGACAGAGTGGAAAAGCTTTTCCCTGCCGTGTAGGCGACAAGAGACGCATTAGACGGCGATCCGGAGCTGTCCGAAGGTAAGCGCCTGTTGCCGGCCTCTTTCGGCACAAGCCCCCGCTCCGGAGCGCACCGCGGCCGGCAGGATGCTCTCTGCCGGCGAAGGTGCCGCTTCTCCGGCAAGGAAGCCTCTGCCGCTTCTCCAGCACACGGAGAGCGTGCTAGCTGCTGAAACGTGAAGAAAGAAGCTGCAGAACACTGGCACTGAGCGTGCAGCTTTCCAGCGGAGAGAAAAAGCTACTTTAACACTCTGCAAGCCTTTCCACTCCCAAAAACATGCACATGGAAGGAGCTGCTGCAAAACCGATGCTGTGCTCGCTGCTGCTCCTCCTGAAGCTCTGGCTGCTAAATCTGAGGCTTTCCTTCCAATTTCAAGCTGCAAAGCACTTGCTGAATTCCAGGGAAAGTCCGGGAGGCATTTGCTGTGCTGGCACACTTTCTCCTTCCTAGACAGAGTGGAAAAGCTTTTCCCTGCCGTGTAGGCCACAAGAGACGCATTAGACGGCGATCCGGAGCTGTCCGAAGGTAAGCGCCTGTTGCCGGCCTCTTTCGGCACAAGCCCCCGCTCCGGAGCGCACCGCGGCCGGCAGGATGCTCTCTGCCGGCGAAGGTGCCGCTTCTCCGGCAAGGAAGCCTCTGCCGCTTCTCCAGCACACGGAGAGCGTGCTAGCTGCTGAAACGTGAAGAAAGAAGCTGCAGAACACTGGCACTGAGCGTGCAGCTTTCCAGCGGAGAGAAAAAGGTACTTTAACACTCTGCAAGCCTTTCCACTCCCAAAAACATGCACATGGAAGGAGCTGCTGCAAAAGCGATGCTGTGCTCGCTGCTGCTCCTCCTGAAGCTCTGGCTGCTAAATCTGAGGCTTTCCTTCCAATTTCAAGCTGCAAAGCACTTGCTGAATTCCAGGGAAAGTCCGGGAGGCATTTGCTGTGCTGGCACACTTTCTCCTTCCTAGACAGAGTGGAAAAGCTTTTCCCTGCCGTGTAGGCGACAAGAGACGCATTAGACGGCGATCCGGAGCTGTCCGAAGGTAAGCGCCTGTTGCCGGCCTCTTTCGGCACAAGCCCCCGCTCCGGAGCGCACCGCGGCCGGCAGGATGCTCTCTGCCGGCGAAGGTGCCGCTTCTCCGGCAAGGAAGCCTCTGCCGCTTCTCCAGCACACGGAGAGCGTGCTAGCTGCTGAAACGTGAAGAAAGAAGCTGCAGAACACTGGCACTGAGCGTGCAGCTTTCCAGCGGAGAGAAAAAGCTACTTTAACACTCTGCAAGCCTTTCCACTCCCAAAAACATGCACATGGAAGGAGCTGCTGCAAAAGCGATGCTGTGCTCGCTGGTGCTCCTCCTGAAGCTCTGGCTGCTAAATCTGAGGCTTTCCTTCCAATTTCAAGCTGCAAAGCACTTGCTGAATTCCAGGGAAAGTCCGGGAGGCATTTGCTGTGCTGGCACACTTTCTCCTTCCTAGACAGAGTGGAAAAGCTTTTCCCTGCCGTGTAGGCGACAAGAGACGCATTAGACGGCGATCCGGAGCTGTCCGAAGGTAAGCGCCTGTTGCCGGCCTCTTTCGGCACAAGCCCCCGCTCCGGAGCGCACCGCGGCCGGCAGGATGCTCTCTGCCGGCGAAGGTGCCGCTTCTCCGGCAAGGAAGCCTCTGCCGCTTCTCCAGCACACGGAGAGCGTGCTAGCTGCTGAAACGTGAAGAAAGAAGCTGCAGAACACTGGCACTGAGCGTGCAGCTTTCCAGCGGAGAGAAAAAGCTACTTTAACACTCTGCAAGCCTTTCCACTCCCAAAAACATGCACATGGGAGGAGCTGCTGCAAAAGCGATGCTGTGCTCGCTGGTGCTCCTCCTGAAGCTCTGGCTGCTAAATCTGAGGCTTTCCTTCCAATTTCAAGCTGCAAAGCACTTGCTGAATTCCAGGGAAAGTCCGGGAGGCATTTGCTGTGCTGGCACACTTTCTCCTTCCTAGACAGAGTGGAAAAGCTTTTCCCTGCCGTGTAGGCGACAAGAGACGCATTAGACGGCGATCCGGAGCTGTCCGAAGGTAAGCGCCTGTTGCCGGCCTCTTTCGGCACAAGCCCCCGCTCCGGAGCGCACCGCGGCCGGCAGGATGCTCTCTGCCGGCGAAGGTGCCGCTTCTCCGGCAAGGAAGCCTCTGCCGCTTCTCCAGCACACGGAGAGCGTGCTAGCTGCTGAAACGTGAAGAAAGAAGCTGCAGAACACTGGCACTGAGCGTGCAGCTTTCCAGCGGAGAGAAAAAGCTACTTTAACACTCTGCAAGCCTTTCCACTCCCAAAAACATGCACATGGAAGGAGCTGCTGCAAAACCGATGCTGTGCTCGCTGCTGCTCCTCCTGAAGCTCTGGCTGCTAAATCTGAGGCTTTCCTTCCAATTTCAAGCTGCAAAGCACTTGCTGAATTCCAGGGAAAGTCCGGGAGGCATTTGCTGTGCTGGCACACTTTCTCCTTCCTAGACAGAGTGGAAAAGCTTTTCCCTGCCGTGTAGGCCACAAGAGACGCATTAGACGGCGATCCGGAGCTGTCCGAAGGTAAGCGCCTGTTGCCGGCCTCTTTCGGCACAAGCCCCCGCTCCGGAGCGCACCGCGGCCGGCAGGATGCTCTCTGCCGGCGAAGGTGCCGCTTCTCCGGCAAGGAAGCCTCTGCCGCTTCTCCAGCACACGGAGAGCGTGCTAGCTGCTGAAACGTGAAGAAAGAAGCTGCAGAACACTGGCACTGAGCGTGCAGCTTTCCAGCGGAGAGAAAAAGCTACTTTAACACTCTGCAAGCCTTTCCACTCCCAAAAACATGCACATGGGAGGAGCTGCTGCAAAAGCGATGCTGTGCTCGCTGGTGCTCCTCCTGAAGCTCTGGCTGCTAAATCTGAGGCTTTCCTTCCAATTTCAAGCTGCAAAGCACTTGCTGAATTCCAGGGAAAGTCCGGGAGGCATTTGCTGTGCTGGCACAGGGCAAATGTCCATTTAAAAAGTCTTTTTTTGACGGAAATCAATCACCTCCAACAGCACAACATTTTCAAAAATCCCCTCACTCATCACCTAGGATGTTTTCAATGGTCAGTAAATTTCTTAGCAATTGAGTAATGAGTCATCAGCAATATTATTAACTTTCATTATCAAGGTAACACTGAAGAGTCCAACATCATTTGATAAAAATTTCCTACATTTCTGACCCATATATTAAAAGGGATCATAGTTCCTGATGTTTCCCAGATTTCTCTTTAGCCTAACTATTTATGTCAGACTATTTTATTTCTTTTATTTCATTTCATTTCATTTTTATTTTATTTTGTTCTTAATGACTTTTCATTCCTTTCTCTTTTCTGTTGCCTCCCCAGCTCCCAGGAAAAGCAGACCTGAAATCTTCCTTCAGGATTAAGCTCTGTCAAGTTCTAAACACAAAACACTTCTTAAAAAACCACTAAGCCATTCAAGAACAAAGTACTATAAAACAAACTAAAAGGCATTCACTAAAGAGGACATATTAAGGAAATTCTCATGGAGGCAGTTTGTGTCAAGTAAATTGAGAGATTTTTCTTGAGTTACTGTTTCTGTTCCTCTGCAGCAAGATTTCCAAGAACCAGCATTTGCCAAGGGGATGTATTCCCTTTTCAAACCCTGTGCCAAGTGCCCTAAATCAGCATCAGTTATAATTCCTTTTAAAACAAACAGCAAGTGGGGCAAGAACAAAGGAGAACCAACACAACACAGTGTTCCCCGCTCAGACCCCTATTCCCTATCATCTTTTATGGACCCTAATGCACTCCCAAAGCTATTAATTGAATGGATACATCCATCTGGAGATGAGAAGAGAGTGCAGTGACAAAGGAGGAGTAAGGCTGTCAGGGCCATAGTGTGAAGTGGGAACAGATGGAAATCACTGTCTGGCTTAGGAAACACCTGCTGCACCATGAGGCAAGGTGCTGGCACTACAGCAACTACTGGACAGATTGGCTGAGAATACTGTTGTAAAATGTTCAGAGAAAATAAGAAGTAACTTGATAAAAATGTAGGAGGGTCTTGTCCACATACCTTCATAACCACTAATTTAAATTTCATTTCAGGAAAACTAATACTGAAAATTACCATCAGAGGTAGTAAAAACCATTGCCAGCAAAAACAAAGCAAAAAAACCCCAAAAACCCCCTGTTGCATCCTTTCGGGCAAGGAGGAGAAAGCAAAGGGAACAGCAATCACCAGAAACCCTTTGGAATATTTCTATTAGCATGCTGCTTGTAACCCTTTCGTTAGTGTGGGACTACACAGGTTGCAGAGAATTCTGGACAGTTGCTCTTCCACATCCATGGAAGGAAAACACAGGAAAAACACTTTTCCCACGAAATGCAGGCTGTGAAGATGTGGCTCAGGCTGTACCTTTCAGCTCATTCCTCCCATGAAGGGGAGTATCTTGCCAGACTGATGTGACATCTAATCACAGAACGTGATTTTCAAGTTATGAGTCTGATACTTTCATCAGGGTGAATATTTTCAAAAGCATGATAATAAAAGTGGGCTGAGGAAGCAGTGTCTCTTCCTTTCATGGGTTTGGTATCATGAAAAAAAATTAAATACATTAAAAATAAGTTTGTTATTGAGAGAGATAATGGCTGATCAACAGCATAAAAATAAGATATTGCGGCAGAAATATTCTCTATGCAGGAAGAAAAAAAGGAGTGGAAAACCCTCAACATAGCATAAAGAATGCAAGGAAAGCATAATTCAGCACCAAGATCTGCACATAAGGAGGAGATTAAAAAAAAAAAAAAAGCCAGACAGACACAGTCAGGATGCGAAGATAACAAAAGCACTGTTGGTGGGAAGAAATCTTAAAAAAATTGTTTTTAAGAAAAGCAAAAATAAACCCTCCCCTCAAAACCCAAATCATGCTGCTTCTGTTGGCACTGCAATAGCAGCATTTCAATTATTCGCAGAGGGAACCAGACTACCAGGATAAGGCTGAACTGCAGCCAGCATTAGAAATTTAGTCTTATCCCATGAGAATACATCAATGTGATGTTATTACACGTTATATGTTCTATATACCCTCATTCTTCATTAAAAAAACCCCATACTTAGGGATGCTACAAGAAGGAAGCACTGATCATTAAGTGAATCTATTTGGCATTTCCAACCAAAATTCTCAGTGCACCATCTGGCAACTTATGAACTGCTTTAAATACCTAGCGGGGTGTTGTCTCCATGAGCCCTCCTGTAACCTAGTTTCTGTGATGGGCAATTTTGCAGCACTCAGTTTTCTGAGGGTATTTGTTCCTATCTGAGGGTAGGAGCAAATCACAATTCTTCAGAAGATTTACTCATCTGACCTTGCAGTTGTGTTTTGTCTTAGCCACTGAAAAGCATCAAACCCAACCACTTAGAGTACCAAAAAAACAGCTGCAGAATTAAAATGCTATCTATTCCATGCTAATTTCTCAGTGGATCATCACTTGCAAACACAGTTTATATGAAATAAAGCTCTTCTCCAAACTGTACTGCAACTTTAAAAGGACATAAATTGTCATTTAAAAAAAAAGGAACTGCAAACATAAGCATGGTCAGATTAAATATTTTATTAGATTTGACAAATTCTTCCCTCACACTCCTATTTCTTACAATTAATGGCAATTCTGATAACAGGTGTTGTGACTTTATTGGAAAAAATGATTTCAATTTCAGTCGAAGCAAGGTGCATTACTAACCTAGCAAAACTAATTAATTTTGCTCCAAGCATTCTTTACAGAGACGCCTGTTTTGAGCAATTTTCGGTTTAATGAACCAGCTTTGAGAAGGGGAAATGCAGCATTAATGAAAGGAAAACTACTTGCTTTTTGGTTTGTTTTGACAAGTTTTTGCATTGACCTTAAGATGGGTTATTTGAAGGTAATTCAGCTCTGGTGTTTGTGCACCTCTTGAGCAGTGAAGGCTGCAGCTAGGAGTGCCTATTTGGTTTCTCTCCTTCCCCCTACAGGAAAGAGAAACCAACCTTTCTCTTCCTTACAGCCCATAAGACTATCTAATAAATAACTGTATTTATCAGCCCTACAGACTAACAGAATCAGGGAACACGAACAGACACGAACAGAGCATGTGGGAAAAGATACAGAAAGAAAGGGTAGCAACCATTCCTCTTCAAGTATCCCTCCATCAGTTGAACAGCACCTTCTCTCTCAAAGCCTCCTCCACTGAAGGAAACAATACAGAAATTCTGCTCAAGATGCTACCAAGATCTACCTTTACACTGAAAATCAACCAGCCACTTTTACCCTTGTCCTCTTAAAAGCGTGACAGCTTTGGCCCTAGTCAAACCAGACAAACTCCTACAAATATAAGCCAAGTCTTCCATGAGTCCTGTAAAAAGCATTTGAAACTTTAACAGAACTAGATCAACTGACTCATGGTCTGGACTGTGATCTCCCATTTGAGTATGAGGATTTTGATACTCCTCATAGGCATTGCTGGGTACTGAATGATATCTTATAATACTGAAAAATAAAGGACTTTGAGATAACCTCTTTGGCATATCTCAGTGGTACCAGGAGAACTTACAATAGTAGGTTACATACAGGCTCAATGTTCTATGTAGAAATCCGGAGGGTTATGTCTAGTAATGCAAGGGACATAATTTTTATTCTTAATGTTTCAGACATCAGGAGATCTGCAGGATCAAAGCTTTAACATCAAACTCTGTGCTCAAGAGAAATCTTCATCTCAAAGAGAAATCCTCAGTTTATAGAGGTTAAAGCAGTTGTTGCAAGGAAATAGAGGTTTCTAATATACTAAAGTAAAAATTCACAGACTTTCACTTTCTACAGAGCACTTTCAAAAAGACATTATTACTGATGCTCAAGAAAAGTACTTGCAATTTGATGAAAATGAAAGTACACAAACCCTTTACATCTTTCAATATCTTTGCAGTGGTAGAGTCAGTACTAGTGGGTTTAGTGTTCAGCGGTGTTGCTGGCTAAATCTGCACAACAGGCTTATGTAATGAAGAGTTAGCTCCACAGCCCAGACAAATCACCTCCCCTCTAACTTTCCCTCACAGGACAGAGACAGAATTGCCACCTCAGCAAGCACACTGCAGGGATATAGAGGTAGCAGGCATGAAATAGTGATGTCCTGGTACATACAGAGACTCAGCCTTGACCCCTGACTCCACAGCAACTCCTTGGTTATTCTCCCTTTTTCAGCAGAAGTACAAGTATATCAAAGAGTGAGGAAAAAAACCAGGGGAAACCCATTTCCCCCCAAACTATGAAATACTGCCAGCCCAGTCATAGCCCCCTCTCCTAATTCTGCTTAGTATTTATTATGTTCTCTATTTCAAGGGGATGAAATTAATGGTTTATGTTCTCTGTTTTCAAAGGAAATTAATGAATGTCCCACATTCCTTAGCAGACACCTGTCTTTTCAAACTAAGACAGGAGGAAACCTCTTATCTCACAAAATAGATCTTCCAGATGCTCAAGAGCTCACATCCTATCTCTGCATACCCTACCCCCACCGTGCAGGGTGGTATATCTCAGTGGTACAGAAATAACCAGTAGAAGAGCCGATTTAGTTTCTGCTTGTTGCTCCAAACTAACACGGATCTACAAGCACTGCTGTTCAGCTTTTGCAGAAGAGGTAATAGGATACAGCCCCAGCCCATAGCTGGCATGGGGAGGCAGCAGAGAGTGAGGGCAAGGGGGCAAGTAAATTATTTGATTTGCTCATGTCTGAGCTGTGCTGCTGATTTTCTGCATGGGTGGTCTTACAGGTATGGCTACTAATCTCCCTCAGAGTAAGTGCTTGGATCTGTACCCATGTAAATACTTTGTCTGATTTCACTTGGAAATCCTGATGGGAGTGATGTGGAAAGGCCATTCACTAAGTGGCTTTTTTCCAAGTCCTGTTTCATTCCTCTGCATTTAGCAAACAAGCATAAGGCCACTTTCATCCATGCTTGTCCTGAGGATCCTTCAGCTCTCACTTCATGGCTGAATGAGCAGTTTAACATACTGGTCCCTCACTAAGGTTTGTGAAACTGTTTGCTCTTCCCCTGATTAATCTGGTTTCTTCTAGAAGAAGTTCCCCATGATTATTGTTTAGCTTGCAGCAGCTATGCCAGTTCAGTGCTTTTGAAATTATGGATTCTGTTTATAGGTTACCAAAATTCCACTAGGAATACATTCAATACTCTAGTTTTTGTAAAATCCTTCTCTATTTATAAGTAACTCATAAGTGCTTATAACTTGTAAGTAACTTATAAGTACTTATAACTCAGGGCAGTTCAGGATCTCCCTTCAAAATACAACAAATGCCTATTTCTGCAGAAATAAATTACTGTCTAATGATTTCAACATCCAAAATGCTACACTTAAATGAGTGGCTATATGTATTGTAAATTCAGATACTTTTCTATTTATAGTGCGTTTATTTATGCCTGAGATGCATTTAAATATAAATTGCCGTACTTAATGCCAAGTTTTATAACATGTCATTCACAATCCATTAAGTATTTTATTACATATATTGTAGAAGAAATAAATTTATAGTCCCCATTTATAGTATAAATAAGGAATGATGAAAAGCACAATAAAAATGTCTTACTTTTTGGGTTTTGTGGAGGTTTACTGCTAGAGCATAGTTACCAGTCATGTTTTAATGTTTTACTATAATAAAAGACATGATCTGAGTGCAGTAATATATGTAAAATTAAAAGAAGCCCTACTAAAATGACAGAAGCTTTCCTATTCAGACACAAACAATTACAGACTTAGCATATTCTCAGTTGCTTTCTAGGCTGTAGGAGCATGTGGAAATAAATTTTTCTTTGTTAATTTTAAAGCATTTGCCAGGTGCTTCTTCATAGAAGGTTTCCAGAACATACTTCACTTTGTTGATAATGGGGGAAAAACACACACACAAAAACTTTATTCCTTGCATCCATTTTCCTAGGTCATCCATGACCAACTATGTTTCTTTTCCCTTGCTTTCTGACTATAAGTCAGGAATCAGCAAGGAAATAAAAACTTTCCTCTTCATGTTTGGTTTGAGGGTTTTTTGGTTTTTTTCCCAGTTACCTCTCAAAATTTCATTTCCTATTACTGGCTAGAAAAAAAAATAGTATTTTGGGGAAAAATTTCTTATGTCATGCTGTCCTTAGAAATGCTGTCTTCACAGTTCCTCAGTGTCTTTCCAAACAAGTACAGAAGAGAAGACAATCTTCTTAGCACATATATGGGGGAATTCTCATTGTTTTAAAAGAAAAAAGAAAATTTGGAAAGCACCAAAGCCAATAAACACTTTGAAAAAATATTGCCATATGTTTTGACGATCTCTCCACTAGAACCAAAAATCTGGGCAAGACAGAGCGTTGAGAATGTGAAAGGATATTTTTTGATCAGTTGATCAGTTCAGGTCTTGATCTGACCCCTAGTCTGTCTTGCCCTTTCCAGATGCTTTCACATTGCTAAGTCCTCAGTCAGTCTGTGTTCAGCTGCTGTTATTTCAAACCACACAAGCCTGAGTGAAATTCAATCAAGCACACCTGAGCAGATCTCCATAGCAGTCTCTGACATTAAGTTACTGTCTCAGCTGGTTGTTATGGGAAGTGGGAACCAAACCTTGACTCATGGCATTACCGGCATCAGTCTTTCCATTTTCTGTCCCTGGAATATTTGAGTGTCTCTCACTAGGGCAGAAGGTTTGAAGGCAGGATGACCCCAAAGACAAATGATCCCATAATAACAGAGGGAAAAGAGAGGGAGAAGTGACTTTCACAGAGCAAACACTGCCTCTGTGATAAAAGCACGAAGATAATGCTGATCTCTGGAGCACTATTTTTTAACTAATGCACATAAATCTAAAACTGCTTTCTTGGAGACTTAAAAGGAAAGTAGGCAATCCTGGAAGATGGTGAGGCATAAGTCCCTGGATTTCTAATGTTATGGTTTTAAGAAAATTTAAAGGTATTTAAGCAATTTTCCTAATAGAAAACAGTTTGAAAGCATACCTTTAAGCTAAAACAGACCTTTGTGACACAAAACCATCAGAAGTTAAAACACTCCTGAATTCCATAATCTTTTTTGTTGTTTGGTTTTGTTTTCTTTTTCAAAGCATGAATCTTCCTTTCATTAAGTAAAGGGTAAACAAAGGCACAGAGAAACTAAGCAAGTATACCAATCTTACAGTGAAGTAAATAAAACCACAGAAACAGCAAAGTCCCAGTTCTTAGCCATACACACTCACCAAGAATTGAACCCTGAGTCGTGCTCCAACTTATCTACCAGTTTTATTTTTACTGGGATGTACTACTAATAGTATTGCCTTTTTAATTTTGTAGATAGAATGAGAAGTTGGAGAACTTCATCAAGACCATTTTCTTTTGCAACTTGTCAGGTACATCTTATCTTTATGTAGTAACAGAAAATATTTATTTTAAGGAAAGAGAAAAATTACAGCTTATAAAGAGATTGTTACATGGAAATAAATCAGTGCCTTCATACTGGTATCACTATGATAGCTATTTCAGCTTACCCCATTAATGCTACTTTCTTTATCAATTTCTTAACAAATTCAATTTGTTATAATGTTTCTTTAATATTTCCACTGGGTTGGTACTTGAAATTCCTTTGTCCAGTCTGTTTCCTCTCTGTTACAAGATGCCCTTGATCTGTTCCAACTTACTTCCTCTCATCCTTAACTCTTGAAATACATTGCTATCTTAGGCTATCCAATCCCATGCTCACAGTGACCACTCTAAAGAGAGGGCTTAATCACAAAGGTTTTTCTGGGTTGCATCAAACAAGTAGGCTGCTTCCTAAATAACTTAGCAGCAATTACCACAGAAGAAGAAGACAAAGAAGATGAAGATGAAGAAGAAGGTAAAAACCAACATCCAAAAAAGCAAAAAAACCCAATAGCTTGGTTCAGTGGCTACATCTCAACTTCCTGTGTGCATTCTTCCAAACCTGGATGTTACAAAGCACTAGAATGAGAGCTGTGGAAGCGAACTGCTTTCCTCTCCAGGTCCATGCAAGGTGCATCATGCTCTGGCAGCGATTTATTTTTTTCCCCTTCATTCTCCTCTGGCAGCAGGTATGGTCTCTGCAGCAGAGATCACACAACTCACATCATCCCAAGCAGCTGCAGCTTTGTTTGTGCCTGAGGGCAATGCCTGTAATCACAAAGGCTTAATTAAACATCACCCCTCTGCACTTCAGTAAATTCATAAGATACGATACTACCTACATGCCTCTGGTTAACAGCAGTTGGAAAAGGTAATAACAAAAAGCCCACATTAATCTCTTTGCCCTTGCTCCCTTAGTGGTACTGTACCTTTAAATTTAGCTGAGTCAACCCTCTTTCCTCAAGGAAAAAAGGCTGAAAAGTCTGAACTTATTCCAGAAGACCCCCACAGGAGTCAGTGGTGAAGACTTCTTGAGGCAATGTTTTTATCATCCTTTTGCAGCTAGAAAATGCCAAAAGATAAGCTATTGAAATTCGCAGTGCAACTCCTGCTTTGTGAAGTCAGTTTCTTTCCTACCCTAAACAAATCATGTCAGGCACAGAAAAGCAAAAGGATCCAAAGGACCAAGCCCTCCAGTGACAATCCTACTTGAGTAAAAGCTCAAGGAAGAACCAGGTAGGAATGATTTCTCACAAGGTGGGCATTAAACCTGCACGGCAACAACAGCCCTGAGATCATTCAAGTATCAGGGGGTGCAGTTAAGTATCTTTCTCCCACAGCTATTGCCTTGGTCCTGCTCAATGCTTTCTCTGGTTTAAAGGAGAGAAACAAACAGGGTTGTCAGGAATTACATTAGTAATTTCTTGGGGCCGGGGGAGTGAGCCTGATTCAGAGAAAAGACACAAAAACTCAGTGGAGGGAAATGACAGACCTGACAGACCTCTCTTGCCACATTCTCATACAAAATCTTCATTCCACTAGAATTATTATGAAGGCACAGAATAAAATTTAAGTCAGTCAAAAAGTTATTGTTATTTTTTCACCACTGGTGTTAGGACAAAAGACAAGTCTTGGATAAATGGTAAATATATTTATTGCGCTGGGGTTTCCATATTTTCCATTTGTAAAAGGAGAAAGCATTCATTCATTGCCTTGGGTCTATTAGGACATAGAAGAAACTGTTCATTCAATTCCAGAAACTCAAAATCTTCTTTTATTCTAACTAAGAATTATGCTTCAAAATGTTACTCCTCTAGAATGCTCTAGGAGCACAAACTGTAATGGGGATCACAGAGAACACTGATATCCTGTACAAAACAACAGCCTCTTAACCAATCCCACTCATCTAGAGATGTAACAAGGGATAACAAGAAGAAAGGGAAAAGCTGAAGTAATAGCTGCTCTATGGCCATTTTCTGCCTTGATGAGCCAGGGAAAACCAAGAGTAAATAACAGCAGAAGGCAGTCTCACCACCACTGCAGATGCAACATATCCAGGGTTTTGCTTGTAACCCTGCAGGATTTTGTATGTGACCAGTCTCATTACTGTGACTATGAAGCACGGACAGACAACTCTTCAACTAATGAAAGTTGGAAAGAGTGTGTTTATTACAGTGCTGGACACATGAGAGTAACCTCCCAAAGACGTGTCAAAAAGTCACAAACTCCTGCTCTCTTTTTATCCAAAAAGGTTTAACACATTCAGATGGTTTCCAGGATGGTTTATACGGCATCTATTACATAAACATTAGCTCTCACCTCGTATTATAATTAGCTGAATGTGCATTACAGCTGCGCAATTGTCCTCTTTAATTTGGTTCCTCTGAAGAGGAAGTAAGACACCTTCCTCATGGTAAACTCTTCAACCATGGTAAGTTGGCAGGGCTTCTTGGCCTGTTGGTCACAGTCCAAACCTCCTTTAATTCTTAGAAATCTGTGTTATTTATGGTTCCTGCATTCTTACAATACTTTGTATATTACCTGTCATTCCCAACCTTGTTTCAGTCATTCCCACTTGGTATCAATTAGTTTCCTTGTTAAGCTCTAATCACAGTATATGATCTTTGCTAACTACATTTCTAACTTAACCCCTTAATTCATTTAAGCTCTTAATTAAAATATATATAGTATTCACCATCTTAGTTGCATTCCTAGCTCAACCCCTTGACTCAGTCAGAAATGCAGACCTAGGCACTAGTCCTATTCCACAGGATAGAAATTCGCAGAACTGGTGTTAAGAGGGCTGGGCACGCGAGGCAACACCTGTTTTAACAACAACAATCTCACATCCATTACTTAAATTCTCCAAACTCCACCACAGGAAGTAGGAATAAGGGCTTCAGGGCTTTTTTAGAGCACATCCAACAGGAGCTGTATAAGGACAGGTGTCCTGTGGTCCCTTTGGGAGTTGGCAGGAAGGAATCCCAAATCAACAGCTGGTGGTTCTGCTAACTAGAAGAGACTTTCCCATTTTAACCCCTCTCCTGCATCATTTAGTTCTATTTCTTCCAATTAAACTTTTTAATTTTGGAGCAGTGTTAATGAGATCCTTTCCTGAACACCTGCAGTTATCTCAGGGATCTTTAAATGTTCCCCTTGTGAGCCATTACCCTCAGAGCTGCACATGAATGAGATCCCCTGCACTTATAGAACCCTTCTTGCTCTCTTGAATGCAATTGGCCCAATTTCTGACTTCAAAAATCAAACAAAAATGACCCAAATGAACACTTAAGCCCAAACACTGCAGAATCTCCTGTCACTAATACACTAGGCAAGCTCCCCCATTCTCCTCATGGGTCACAAAATCAGGGGGTATAAGTCATGTGGGCAGTCCCAAAGCTGGGAGCCATTTGTTGGTCACACCACTATTCATAATACTCAACATTCCTGGGCCTCCTTTCATTTATACACTTTAAAATACATAAGCACTTAAATCCTAGCCTCTTGATTCCCTGGTGGTATTAAGAGAACTCCTTCGGAACAGACAACAAACTGGTTGGCCAAAAGCCCAGGTCCCCAAGAAAACCACATCAATAAATATGAAAAGTTGGAGGAAGGAGGAAAAAATAAAAGAAGAAAAGAAAAGAAAAGAAAAGAAAAGAAAAGAAAAGAAAAGAAAAGAAAAGAAAAGAAAAGAAAAGAAAAGAAAAGAAAAGAAAAGAAAAGAAAAGAAAAGAAAAGAAAAGAAAAGAAAAGAAAAGAAAAGAAAAGAAAAGAAAAGAAAAGAAAAGAAAAGAAAAGAAAAGAAAAGAGAAAAAAGAAAACGTTGACTTTTCTTTTGCTGGAGTCTTCCAAATGTTAGCTTTTAAACAAGGCTACTGAGAAACACCTAAAGGTCTCTCCTCTACCTCTCTCCAAAAGAGATTTCAGCTTTGCCCTTGCAGCAAGTATTTTTGATTCTGGTCATTCTGCCTTTATTGAAAAAAGTACACTCTACTATCAAAAAATTACTACTTGAAGTATATTACTTGTGTCACCAGAGACATGGTTCAGAGCTCTCTCGTATCTCCAGGTTTCACTGCTTTCTGGATGCATAAACAAACACAATACCAAAACAAACAAAAAACCAACAAAACCGAAACCAAACCAAAACAAACAAACAAAATAAACAAACCACAAAACCCGAAAGAAACAAACAAAAACAAAACCAAAACACCAAACCAAACAAAAACAAAAACCAAACTAAACAAACCAAAACAAAAAACAAAAAAACCAAAAAACCAAAACAAACAAACCAAAAATCAAAAACAGAAACCAAAACGAACAAACAAAAACCAAAACAAACAAAACCCAAAACAAACAAGACCCAAAAAACAAAAACAAAAAACCAAAAAAACACAAAAACCAAAACAAATAAACAAGAAACCAAAAACCAAACTAAACAAACCAAAACAAACCCAAAAAACCAAACCAAACTAAAAACAAAACAAAAAACAGAAAAACAAAAAACCAAAACAAACCAAAACTCAAAAATAGAAACCAAACCAAACAAATCAAAACCAAAACAAACAAACAAGACCCAAAAACCAAAAACCAAAACAAACAAAACCAAAACCTAAACAAAAACCGAAACAAGCAAAACCTAACAAACAAAAACCAAACCAAACAAACAAGCACAAAAATAAAACCAAACCAAAACAGAAACAAACAAAACAAAAACCAAAACAAACAAACACAAAACAAAAACCAAAACAATCAAACAAACCAAACAAATAAAAACAAAAACAAAACAAACATGCAAACAAAAAATAAAACAAACACGAAAAACAAAAAACCAAAGCAAACAAACAAATCAAACAAACCAAAACAAACAGAACAAAAACAAAACCAAAACCGAAACACGCAAACAAAAACAAAAACCCAAAACAAACAAAAACCAAAAACCAAAACAAATCCAGAAACTCAAAACAAACAAACAAACACGAAAACAAACACAAAACCAAACAAACCAAAACAAAAACCCAAACCAAAACAAAACCAAACCAAACAAACAAAACAAACAAACAAACAAAAACAAAAACCCAAACTCCCCATATTTGATGTTTGGTCAGAGATAGGCTCAGGAAGAAAAAACCCAGAACTGTAAAAGAATGAATATGCTATTAAAGAGCATCTGACACTTCAGGGAAATAGTGTATTTAAAGAGTCTCTATTTCTGCTGTAAGAACATGCTGTGAAATGTGTTCCTAAGCTCAAGTAACATTTTCACAGACAAATGAAAAACCTGCAGCTCTGTCCAGCTTATCAAGTCTCATTCAGTTGCCCATGAATCCATGTTTTTTGAAGACCACTCTGGATACTGCTTGGAGGGGAAAAAAAGGAAATTATGAAAGCCCTCAGATTTCTGTGGTAAAGAGGTATTCTAAATTTTTTGGATAAAATATGGCAGTTAATTATAATGCTATCAGATTGACCTGGATATCTGTAGTATTCCAGATAAACTGCACAGAGCTCAGCAACGAGCTTGTGTTAATTCTTGATACAGAGTTTAGAAGAGAGGTTTACTGAAATAACTCACCCAAATATATGTATTTCTGAATAGCAAAAATGATAGGAAAAAAGGAACATCTTTCAGATGACACTCTTCTCGAAGTTATTTGGCATTACCAACTGCAGAGCATCTGGTTTAGTTTAAAATGCCTTTAGATAGAAACTCCTTTATTCGCCTACATTTTTTTTCAGTTTTGGAGGTACCCCTCAATGTGGGTTTGCAGAGAGTTATCGGTGTAGCTGTAGCTGTGTCCTGAGCTCCGGCCATGGGGACACTTCTGCCAGTGATGACCTTGATGGGCACAAAGCACCTGCTGTAAAAACACCTGGTGGCCTGCTAACTCCATCCTGCTGGTCCTGGAGAGCAGGAATCCTCAGGTGCTCTCTGGAAAGCACAGGAAAAGGTTCCAGTTGAGCCTCTTTAAGGGAATTTTATCACTCACAACGAGGAGGAGCGATGTTTGTGTGGATTTCCAGCTAGCTCCATGTGTAGAGTATGTCTATCAAAGCACAGGCAAGAGAAGTCTCCTTTTGGTGGTGAGCATTAGAAAACCCTCATGTGATTAGCCTGCTTTTGGGTTTTGCAGTGGTTTTTGTTTAAACAAAACTATATGATAAGGAATACTATTATGCTGCTCAAGATGTAGCTTCCTATTTGTAGTTGGCTTTTCCAGAGAGGGCAATGATAGACCATCCAAAAAGCTTTCTAAAATGTAAAGGAAAAACAAGTAATCAAGATACTTAAAAGGCCAAGGCCGCCTATTCCCTCCAAAGAAAGGTGAAGTAGCCTTTATTTCCCCTGATAAACTGCACCTGAAAAAATGGCAGGAACCAAGGGAACATCCTTGAAGCTGTGTCAGGGAAGTTGAGGCTGCATAGCAGGAGAATGTTTTTCCCCCAGAGGATGGCCAGGCACTGAACAGGCTCCACAGGGCCGTGCTCACAGAGCTCAAGGAGTGTTCAGACAACGCTCTCAGGCACAGGGTGGGATTTTTGGAGTCTCCTATGCAAGCCCAGGGGTTGGACTCGAGGATCTTGATGTGTCTCTTCCCATTCAGTGTATTCCATCATTCTATGGAATGCATATCATATCTCCATCTTTAGTAAATTGCCTTGAAATATGCTTTACTAATTTGGCAATACTGTGATTTTATATTTTCAGTAACTCTTTTCCCCATCAAATTCTTTTGATATGTTTGTTATTACATGGAGTATGTCACTGCTTCAGAAATCTCTTTGTGGAGGTTGTAGGAAGTTGAAACCACTAGAGACTGTGATCAAGTAAGGTCATAGCAGCAGTTACAGTGCTGATCAAATGCACTTTTTACATCCTTATTCACTTCTCAAGTGTGGTATCAGAAGCTGCTTCAAAAGAGCAGGAGGATGGAACTTCTCTTAGACACTTTTGCAGTGCATATCTACCAGATATAAAAAAATCTTTCTAAAGCAACGTTAGAAATAAAAAATGCTAGGCTTTGCTATAGCTTTTTATTATTGTCTCCAGTAAAAATTTTCAAGAGATACTTTCACTGGCTTCTTTTAGCATCTCATTTCTGCCTAAGAAGGTGATGTATAAGAAAGAAGTATAACTTTTGGACAATTACAGTTCTGAAGTCAGCACATTCTGTTCAGTTTCACTGAGTGAGAAGGACCTTAAATAAGCTCTCGCTCCCCTTTTGATCATGATGTTAGAATGAGCCCAAAATCTAGCCAGCTCTCCTCTAGTTTGAGCTACGTGTGAACATGAGGACCCACTGTAGAAATTCCCCTTGTGGGCAGTGCTCACATCTTTGCTCCCAGAAAATGGAGACTGATACTATTTGTATATCACTGTTTAGGCAACTGTTCAGGCTGCTGTTGTAGATACCATACAGGTGTTCAGAACAAAAATTAGGCTTCAACTCCACAGGCTGTAAAAGTTCTCTGCAAGTTACAGAACGTAGCTTGAAAGAGAATGAAGTTCAGGATGTCCAGTGGATTAAGCAAATTCTAAGACAAACTGCTGCTAGGTGATCCCTGTAGTTTATTACCGTGTATTCTACAGACAGAGGTACTAACTGGCTGTGGGGAACAGATACTGCACAGAGTCTGATTTATTCTGGTTCCACCATTGTTCTATAGCAGCAGTACAAGAGTCACAGGAGGGTGGAAGACTCACAGAAAGCTGAAACTATTTTAGATCAATGAAGCAGCGTTATTTTCCTTTTTCACAAGTGCCATGCTAGATGAAATACCTTTATTTTTAGGTTTTAATGTTGGATTTGTAACTTACAGGGACTCCAGTGAACCATACCACGTGCTTTTGCTTACACTGAGGAATGGCAAAGCTTCTGTAGGAGCCTTGAATCCAGAAATGTTTGGCCATTGCCGTCAGCATCCCAGGCCCTTTGCTTTTTCTAGAGGTAGGAAATGGTGCAACATGCTCTCTTCAGCAGACTCATAAAGAATAAAGGAAGAGTGTTTATGGTGCAATTCAGTACTCCTTGAATTGCTGAACATGTTGACAGGGAGAAGCTTGTCAGTGAACCAGTGGTGAATATCCAGCACAAACAGATGGCTGATCTGGATTCAGCTCTGTGCTGTAAAGCACACAACAGTTCTCTCTCTTTTCTCCTGATGATGTCAGATGAGTGATGGGGCTGTGCACAGCAGCCTCTGAGTGCCTGCATCTTCACCAAAACTGCCTGGCCTTTTGCTGTAGGTGCAGAGATTATTTCTTCCCCTCCTTTGCCAGACCACACAAGACAGACTTGCCTCCTGCAATCTTGTTGTGCTGGGATTCAGCTTGCGAGGGCTCTTCTGAGGAGTGAAGGAAGGAGACAGAATATCAGCATACAGCTATTTCCACTTTTACTGCTGAGGATAGACTCAGCCTTCCTGACTGCCCTGCAGGAGAACAGAGGTGTTTGATCAGGGACTTTGCACTGCTGTGCAGGGCTCAGCCTCAGGTGAGTGTTCAGGAGGAAGTGCTGGGTGCAGCAGCATGTTGTGAATGCAAACCTCTGTGTGCTGCTGAGATCTGCACACGTGCACACACCCCCCTTTCACTAAAGAGTGCAGGAGACATTTGAGCTTTCCTTCTTTCCCTCCCTTCCTTCCCCTTCTGAGACCAGCCCAGTGGCAAAACTAAATTCAGGTTTTAGGAGCTGGCTCAGCTGTACCATGCAGTATTGATGCAGTGGAGTGGGCAAAGTCTGTGTGTGCATTCAGTTGACAGCCCACAGCAAGAGGTTCACCCTACAGGCTGTAGGGCTCTCATGGGAAAAGGAGAGGCACAGTCGAGGTTCTGCCAGGCTGTTCTCTCAGATGTGGTCTTAGTGCCTTGCCAAGACACCCTCGCAGCTCTTTCTACTAGGTACCTCTTTTTTCAAAACAGTTTTCAAATGTTTCCATTCCAAAAGGCCCACAAACAAACCGAAAACCCCAAATCCCAGCCTTCTTGAAAATGTTTGCCAAGTTTACCAAAGAAGGAAGATGGTTTCAGCTGAACGTTCCTTTATTTGTTGTAAATAAATCAAATGTTGACTACATGAACATCTCTCACTTCTCTTGTTTACAGCCTACACTGACAGTTAAGCTCTTAGAAACTTTCAAGTAAACCTCATCTGCAGAAATCTTTCCTTTTGACAGGCTCTGAAAATGTCCAGGTTTTTTTGTTTGGTGGTTATGTCGGTGGGCTTTTTTTGCATAATGTATTGGGTACCTTCCTGAAGGAGTTTACATACCTGTTAAAATAAGTGCACTCAGAGATGCCAACAGAAAAAGATGCATAAGTATATAGTTTATTTATGCAGGTTGCAGTCTAATAAAAACCCAGTCTCTTTATGTTGCCATGTTTGTGAATATTTATCATCATAAGCAAGTGGCAGAGAGAGGCTTGACTGAGGAAGTTATTGTCACCGATAGAAAACAACGTCCTGAGAGAAAACAGGTTCTTGTAAAGTCCCAGGTAAAAGCTGTTGTCAGTTTCCTCTGTGTCTCTCAAGTGGCCCTGAGCAAAACCAGCCCCATAAATTAAGGTGCTCGAGGACAGTATGTAAGAGAACAGACATTCTGCCAGCTCCCCTTGGGTGCCCAGTAAGGATCCCCTCATTTTCTCTGATAGCAGCTGGGTGAGCTAATTGTGAGGCTGAGGAAGCATCAGCAGGCTGCAAGAAATCATCAGTCACCTCCGCATCCACCTGCTAATTCTGAGTGCATTTAAGCAAAGCTGTTGCTCTCAGCCGTGCGGTGCAGAACACAGACAAGTTCAAGGCTCTGCATGTAAACAGCAGATGTGTGTCAGTAACTAAAAACACAGCCCTCTCTTCCAGCACCAAACCAAGACAGAAGAGCAGCAAGAGCAGCTGGAAACAGGCTTTGCTTCCATGATTTTCCCAGGCACGCGCAGCTTGACGCGCCAAGTTGATCCAGCTCTTTGAAACCACTCATTGTGTGCTGGAGTGAGTCTAAGGGGTGTGAAGCCTTCACTTCAAATATAGAACAGCAATTGATGCTGGATCAAGCATAATAGGAAGGTTGGATGAGCCACTGAGAGAAACTGTGGTACAAAGGAAACTCTTTAGGGAAAATAAAAATGTAGATGATCACGTTTGAATCACTGTGCAAATTTATATTGAATCGGTATTTTGACTGAGGAAGTGTCTTCCAGGTTTTTCACCTGATTTAGGAGCTCTAAAGATGGTTTAGTTTTATAGTTTATAGTTTTCAGGCATTGCTTGGGTAAAGCATTTTTAAAAAGTGCTGCTACGTCAAGTCTTCAAAATCAGCCTTGCCTATTGTGTGCTTCATAAACCTTTATCATTACTCTCTGAGCTCCATAAACAGTGGGATGAGTCTGTACAGAGAGAGCAGGAACAGGTCGGTCATTTGTGGTCACACTGAGCAGGGCTTGACTCTGCATGGACTTCCCTGGAAATCTCAATCCACCCAAGAGGGCGAGGCAAAGATTTCTGCCAAACTTGAGCCAGAGAGAGGAAATCTGCTCATTATTTTTGGTCAGGCAGTGGAGGGATATCTGTACTGTCATGCTGTTGATGTTCAGGCTGTCTCTGTGCTGGTTTGGGCTGCTGTAGAGTTAGTGTTCTTCTTCTTCTTTGGATTTGTGCTGGAAGCAGTGTTGGTAGCACAGGGACGCCTTGGGCATTGCTGAGCAGAGCTCACACAGAGCCAAGGCCTCCTCTGGCCTCACTGACCCCACCAGGGAGGGGCTGGGAGGGGACAGAGCCAGGACAACTGAGCCCAAGGGAGCCAAGGGAGATCCCAGCCCAGGTGGGGCCACGCTCAGCACACACAGCTGGGGGCAGGAGAAGGAAGTGGGGACATGGAGACACCTGCCCGTCCATGGGCAGTACAGGTTGAATTCCTTGTTCAGTTTTCCTGCAGGTGCAGCTGTTGCTTTACCTATTAAAATGTCTGTATCTCAGCCCTGAGTTTTCTCACTGCTACTCATAAAATTCTCTCCCCATCCCACCAGGGGCAAATGAGTTGGTGGCAGTGTGGGGCTGAGCCATGACAGTCTCTGAAGGGCAGCCTCAGGATATCTCACCAGAGTGTTTCAGGCTGAGGGGAAAAAAAAAATAGGTTATTTGGCACCTGCAAACAATACTTTTTTCTTTGTTGTGAGTTATCAATACCTGACTGAAGTACGACAATTCCTGCAATTGCTTAGGGAAGGAAAAGGGGAAATGAAATGTATAGTGAGGAGGAATGAGGATTGAGGATTATAGTTCTGGTTTCCTCCTGAGCACATGGTGCAGAAGGAAAGGAGAATTTGCCAGATGACACACTGGGAGCAGCTGCGCTCACCGACACTCTGAGAAAGAATGTTGCTGCTTCCACAGATTCGTGCTCTCAGACACTTCCATAGCCCGTCAGAGATATGTCATTTTTGGTGCATGTTTATATTGTCAGACAAGCATCCAGGAGTAGCTGTCCATTCTCAAAGCAATTTTCAAGGCTTGATGCATCCTGTGGAATCTGTCTGGCCCATCAGTCAGACTGGACAAGGAAATAGTGTTATGGAAAACAAACACTCCAGTTCCTGTTTGCCTCAGTCCAGCTGGTGAAACTCCATGTGTGTAGGAACACTGGGTCCACATAGAGTGTACTTGGGACAATGTGCTGCTGAAATCTAGAACAGCAGGGTACAAAGTGTGTGCTCTGCTCATTTCACTGATGGGAACAGAATTTTGCCACTGACTGGACTCTGCACGTGCCCTCTCCTTATTAGAGCTCTTACTGTTTTCCATGCTGGAAGCCTGAGTTGCAGTGTGCCTCTGCAAACCTCCTGTGGCAGCCCCTGCTTGTCACAGCCCTCAGGAATTCCTGCAGCTGGCAGTCCTCCCTAGAAATCCAGTGGCATTTGTACTGTCTTGCAGCACTGCTGCCAAAGTCAGCAGGTACTAGCTGAAGCCAGCCTTGAAACTTGGTGGAATTTTGGAATTGGAATTTTCAAAGCCAAGAGATTCCCTCAGTACTGAGATATGGGCTGCTTCTCTTATTAAATGCAAATACTAGAAATGTAGTATTCAAGTAATAAAATTTTTTTTCAACGCTCTTATGAGAATGTTACCAACATTTCTAGTTTATTACATATAACAGAACAAATGCTAGCTGTATCCTGCACTTACCACTTAGAATGCAAGTATCATGAAAGAGGTTTTAAAGTATTACATGTTTTGGTAGCATTTGTGGAAATCAAATGTAATTATTGGAATAATATTATTTTTATATCGAACAAATTTTTTATAGTTGAATAGTATTAATATCAAACTATTTCTCTAATTATCCAGTATTTCCTCTGCACTCATGCAGCTCTGGTGTCACAGAGAGTGAAATAAAGTGAATGTTAAAGTTCACATACACATGCACAATGAAAAGTACACGTTAGATGTGATGCTGCAGAAGGTACTGTTTAATTTTAGCCCCTTAATTGGTCTCTTGGGCTGGAACTGGGCTCCCATGTGTTTGTGTCAGTGCTGTGGGGTCTCAGCTCGCTGCTAGGTGTGCCTCTGATGGGGCAGGGCCCTGGCTCTTGCAGGATGCCAGGTTTTCTCTCCGCTATGTGCTGGACTTCCATGGGAGCACTCAAGGTGTACGCTGGCTGCCTGGGGATGCTGGTGTTGGGAATTGGAATTTTGGGAGCAGCCAGCCACTGCAGAGCTCAGGGCTGAGCCCTGTCTGTAACCCAGGTCCTTTGTATAATGGAACTTGCATTTACTTTCACTCACATCAGCCTTGCAGGACCAAAAGGGGCCTACAAAAAATCCCTGGAGAGAAATTTTTACAAGGACATGTAGTGATAGGACAAGGAGTAATGGCTTCAAACTGAAAGAGGGTAGGTTTAGTTTAGATAACAGAAAGAAATTCTTCCCTGAGGCCCTGGAGTAGGTTGCCCAGAGAAGCTGGGGCTGCCCCATCCCTGAAATTTTCAGGGCCAGGCTGGATGGGGCTTGGAGCAGCCTGGGATAATGGAAGGTGTCCCTACCCATGGCAGGGGTTTTGACACTAAATGAGCTTCAAGGTCTTTTTGAAGCAAAGCCAAACCATTTGAGCATTCTGTGATTTTTGGGCCTCCAGTATAAGTAACTTGCCCAGTCTTCCTGAAATCCCCTATTCTGTGCAGCCAGCATGACCTGCATCATCTGCTTGTTTTTGCTGCCTCTGCCTGCAGCGTCCTGAGTACAACAGCAATTTGCAATTTACTTTCTTTTCTGCCTCTGCCATGTCCTTCATTGTAAAGCACAGGCCCTCAGCGTAGCAGCATCTGTGTGGGTCTCCAGCACAGAAACAGAATTAAGGATTTTTTCTTCCTTTGAAGAGCAGGGCGGTTCTTTATAGAAGGATCAGCATGATCAGCTCACTGGTTTTCATGCACTTGTTTGCTTGTATGAAGGTTTTTTCTGTCAATGGGAGGAATGTTTAGCATCTGATTTTCTCAACTGAAAAGATTTCCCATCTGTATAATTAGCCTTATTTATACAATTAGAGCTTAACTACTAATTGCTTGGGGGCTTTTTTAGTTTGCTTCCTTCTATGTAGAATATTCATCAGACAGCTGATATTGGAAAATACGAGATTGAACAGTGTTGCTGCTTTTCATATTCCTACAAGGAATGTGTTTGTCACTGAAGCAATGACTTTTGAATGTTATCTAAACACTGTTTAATGTTAACTTTTTTTTTCCTGAGTGATATCATGATGAATTCTGGAGGGAAAAAAAACTGCCTTAGTGAAATTTCATCACATAAATAATCCAGTTGTGCCAAGAAACTCTATAATGACCTCAAGGCTTAGCAGCTGCCAAATACACCGCTTAGCATTAACCACTCTTCTTGTGATATCAAAGTAATACACAATGAACACTGCCAAATCTGCTTTCTCTAACACTTAATGTATCTTTTTTAAACCTAATTTAGTGTCTGCAAATGGCATTTGCTTTTATAATAGTAGTGTGTGCTGCTGCTCTACAGTGTCCATCTCTGTCTCTCTAGCATGGTAGGGGCTGTGGCGCATCCTGTACATCTTATAAATTAATAATTCAGTTATCCAGTAAAAATAAAGTAGTGTGAACATGCTGGTGAGTGAGAGCTATCACACGCACTTACAAAAAAAGACAGTCCAAACTTCAATGTCATCTAATAATAATAATTTACCAGGCTCAAAATGTAAAGCATTTAGTCATAAACTGGATCATCTTTATAGAAATTTGAAAGATTTTAGAGATTGTATAAGCATAGCAGTGGAATTATGATTTCTTCTTAATTTCTAAGCCATCCTCTCAAACAGAAAACAAGGTATGCACAGTGGAACCTGCTCAGCTCGTGGTGGTTGGCTTTCTTCTCTCAGGGAAACCATCTCTGCAAGGCTTCCCTCTGTGCTGGCCTTCATCCCTTGCAGTGCTTTGGTACACATCCTGAAAGGCCCGGCACTCGAGGGATGTCTTGGTTTGGAAAGACAGGTGCCTGCTAAAGGAGACAGGAGCCTCCCCTAAAATGGAGAATGCAAACCCTCCCCACCCCTCCGAATTGCTATGAATTTTAAATAAGAGGCTCTCAGGCAAAAAATATGGGAGCAGGAAATAACAGTTCTTTAATAGGGAAGGGAAAAAATAAAAGGATAAAATACAACAATGCAATACACTAGAACAGCACTGACAGAGTCAGAACTCAACCTGACACCCTGTGGGTCAGGGTGTTGGCAGCAGTCCAGTTGGAAAAGGGGCTGCAGTCCTCCTGGAGTGTCAGGCGTGGTTCTGTTGGAGCAGGGCAGTCCTGTAGGAAAAGGGTGAATTCTTCCTCCACAGATCCGTGGAAGTAGAAGCAGCTGCTGTTCCTCTGGGGAGTCCAGTGGAGAAGAGCGGTGCTGGTGTGTCAGAATCTCCAGGTTATATCTGGGTAGGAATGCTTGGCTCCTCCCTCTGGGCGGAGCATCTCACAATGGGATGTCACAGTTCTTATCAGTCATGGGGTGACATTCAATAGCCCCTTATCAGCAGATGTTCCCTGCTGAGGGACCTTGATTACGATCACTCAGGAAGAGAGATAAGGAGAATTGCCCACTTGATACCAGACAACTGCCATGCAGATGGCAATAGAATACATCTGGCCTTGCAAACTGGAACAAGGGAAAAGCAGGCAAACTGCAGAGGCTGCTGAAGGCAGAATGCAGCAGGGTGGGGCTGTGGCTTCTTCTCTGCTGTGCTCCGTGCCTTGTGCTCGCTGGGCAGGGCGGCGGAAGGGAACACTCCTGCTCCCAGAGCATGGCATCTTCCTTTGAGTCTGCCTCAGCTTCATCGGGACCTGATGCTCAGCTGGGTGACCTGACGCTCAGCTTAAAGGCTTTTAATCTGTTGCCCTGGTTTTTTAAGTTTTTCTAAGACTCCCGATGTTTACATTCTTGTAACAAATTTTCTCACATTGTTTTGCATTGTTTTATGGAGGAGGAGAAATTTAATGGACTGTTGGTTTGTCCAGTGTCATTGGAGAGGTGGCACCATCACCCTCCAATCCACTGTCACTTTTGGAAATCTATAAACGTTGGAGTCAGAAATTAAAAGTTCTCTTTTTACTTTGGGAGAGCTGCGTGTGCGCATTATTTCGTGTCCTATAGCGACAGAAATCAGTGTAGCTGATTCCGGGCTCATTAAGCAGGAATAGACAAATAACTGCTCTGTTTTCTTCTATTTGTAAAATGGAAATTACAGTGTTAAGAACTTTGGATGAAAAAGTTCTGCTCTGGGTTGTTATTTGTGATGTTTTAACCCAGCAGTGAAGGCAGGATTAATGGTCAGGCATTTTAAAAATACTTGCAGGATTTTCCTAACTGCAGTAACTAAAAATCAGCCATTGATACAGGTGTTATTACTGTTACTACAGGATCCATAAATTGTACTGCTTCTGTGGTGTCCTTTGGTTTGCATGGCTATACAGCCCTTCCCTTAGCCCTCAGATAAAAGCACACCTATTATACATGTGCCCCTCTTTTTGTCTGGGAGTTGATCTGTTAATATCCTGACTTGTTTACTGCTTAGGTGGCGATTGCTACTGTCCATTACCTGTTTGTAAACACTTCTAGATTTGGGTTTTCCACTACTTTTTATAGCCTCATGAGGCAAAAAGTATTTCTTCATGTTCAATGCTTTCATTTGCATTGCCATCCCAATTGTCATTATTTCTAGCTAATTCTGTAGAAAAATTCTTAAGCCTCAGTTAATTCATTCAGTAGGATATGGTTGGCAACAGACAAAAATCCTGGCATTTCAGGGGATCTCATAAAAACTGTCAGAACTGCCATTAACTCATAACTCCCTCTGGAGTGGCTCCGATGTCTTTTAGAGCCTCTGAGATCAGCCTTTCTATTTTGCCAGGCTGAAACTTTTCTTTCACAGCATATGGCTCCCAAACAGTGCATTTAGCTGTAGCTGTGTACTTTCCTTTGTTCATGCCCAGAGTGTTAACAGTATAGGATTGAATTAAACTTCACTAAGACTGCAGCAGTTAGGATCTTCAAATACTTTTCTCCAAAGCACTTCTAAACTACACAACCTCATAAGAGAATTGGGAAAAAACCAAAAGAGAACTAATGCGTAAGAATTCCCATAAAGAACTTGATTGCTGTCACCGAGTGAACCAGCCACAGATATCACACTGATCAGCAAAGTTTAGAGCTTTTTTTTCCCCCTCCAAACTCTTTGAAAGCATGGGTGCCTGAAATGGGTGCTCCAGGTTTGGACAAGCTCGGGACAGTTAAAAGTCCTACATTACATTCAGAGCTCAGATTCAAGTGACATCATGAATAGCTTAAATTAATTACCTGCTTCAGTCAGACTGGATTGTCTCACAAAACGCTTTAAATCAAATGAAGCACAACACTTCAGTGAGAAATATTCCAAGTGTCTGTCCTTACCACTCTGTCCCTCTTGGAAGGTGCAAGGGGTGCTGTGGATAGCACGTTGCAAGGCTTGTTTCCCCAGGATAAAGCAGCCTTCAGGGGATTACAGCAGCCAGGCTCCTGAACTGCTGATATGCAGCCTAGAGATGTGTTATTTCAGGTGCCTGCTGCAAGAATATATTGGACAAAATGCCTTGTGAGGTTGTGTAGTTTAGTGTAAGCTGCATGTGAGTGAAACCTCTGGCCAGCTGTGATTTGTGCTGACTTTTACCAGGCTGTAGAAATTCTACAGCAGGGCAAGCTCCACTTCAAACCCCTGCTCCCAAATGGGATGTCACAGAAATAAGGGTTGTTTGAAAACTAAAGAAGTGCTGAAGTGTGGTGAGGAGCCCAAAGGACGCCGAGGTAGAGCTTTTAAAGAGTGCTGTGTGTGGCACACACCCAGGGCCTCAGAGCTGGAATTGGGGCACCCTCTGCTCCAGGGGCCAGCTGCTGCACTCAAATAACTGCAATCCTTTCTTTCATTTCCTTTCCAGGGTGGCATCCGCTGTCTTCACACTTCTTCATCATTTTTAGGCAAAACTGGAGAATTCTTAGGTTCTTTCTGGCAGCTGTAGACTGCAGTACCTCCTCCCCTCCCTGTCCCTGGATAATTCCCATGACTGTTTCAGGTGCACTGCTTGGGGTGCTAAAATAGCTCATGAAACACAGAAACTGTCTGCTCCCATCCCCACTCTGTTCAGGATGCCTTGAATTCTTGGTGGCTAACAGGCTGCCAGCTTCCTGGCAGGGAGGAGTATTGATTTCCATACCCAGTAAGTACCTTGTAGGCAATTTTCCTTTTTAATTATTGTTCAATGAGCACAGCTGGACACAAATAAATTGACGTAATAGTTAAGGCCTCTTAACAGCTCCACTCCCATCTCCTGAGGCCTTTCTTAGCCTCTAGGATTTTTATAAAGATTTTATTTCCCCTAAAAATAATTACAAGATAATCTAATTACTTTGTTACAGTTCTTCACATAATTAACCTTGCTATTTTCAAACTTGAAGAAATGAGATGGAACATACCTATATTAATGCCAGAATGATAGAACACTATATTAATCTGAAGAGCTAATATTTCTTAAAGTGACTTCTGGGTTTTCATTTAATTTTTTTTTTTTTTTTTTTTTTTTTTTTTTGTTGTTGTTGTTGCTATGTTCACTAAGCATCTTCCCAGCCGCTGCCAAATAAAAACAATATTTATCTGATTTCTACTATACATCCGTAAAAACATAAGCAGTATGAATAGCAGGAAGGACCAGACACAGGGGTTTATTTTAAATGGGAATGGGCTTCATGGAATCTGCTAGGAATGTGTTTCATGGAATCTGCTAGTGTGAAACAAATGTTGATGGGCCTGAAGTGTGGAGTGGAAAAAAAAAAACATGCAGCAAACTGAGTGTCTTGTCATAGTTTGTAGGCTAGGTACTTCCTTATCTATTTCCTTTTCCGACATAGGAATTCTTGAATTCTGTTTTTCTGTTGTCATTTCATACAGATAGAGAACTGCATCAAAATCTCCTTGGAACAGATGTAATTTTATTCATTGTTCATCAGTATCTTCTGAGTAGTCTTGGAAAGCCACTTCCTGATAACAGTGGCTGAGAATTTCAGTTCTTCTGCAGCTATGTGTTTGGTGAGTGGGTTGGAGACCCATCCTTGCATGAGCAGAGCTTCAGGCAAGCAAATTCCATAAGGTGTGTGAAATGTTGGCTGGGACACATCTGCTTTAAATTCTCAGCATATTTTCTAAAATTTAGTAACGCTTTGAGGATCAAGGAGGATGATAAAAATAAATTATCTGAATACCTAGGATACCTCTACAAATAGCAGTAGAGAGATCCCACTCTACTGGCTCTCAGAATGTCAGAAAACAATATTTTTTATTTTGTTTTCACATAGAGTGTTTCAAGGAAAAGTCAGAGGGGAATATAGCTCTCTTTTTATGCAGGATAAAAATTATTTTTAAAAGAGAACTGGACTTAGTCAATTTTGCTATCCCATATTCAGTATTTAAAGTCTCTTAACATTTTTCACATAAACTAGGTGTTTCAGGGGTTTTCTCCTATTATATTCATAATAGAAAATATATTACTGTTATAGATGAGTAGTGTAATAGCTGGCTCTCAATTAAGAGAGATTTTTTATATATATATATATATATATATATAAAATAGATATTATATAGATATATATAATAATATGGATATATATATTAAGAGATATTATATAGATGTATAGTAATGTTATTATAAAATGTCATTCCATACTCCTCTTTCCCTGCCCCCCTTGCAACAGCTTTAATTGTCAAGACATTTAAAGGAGGCTGGGTTGGTACCAGGAGGAGCAGCAAAACAGCACCTGACCTCCAATCAAGATGTGAAAAGTAATGTCCACCAATATCCATTGGTGGACATTACTTTTCACATCTTGATTGGAGAAAGAGAAAGAGCTGACTGACAAAACTTGGCAGAGAAAGAGCTGACTGACAAAACTTTCAGAGGGGCTGAGGGTATAAAAGGCAGAGCATCCACTTTGGAGATGAGCCATGTGGCTGGCAGCCACAGGGGGGGCTCCCAGCCCAGGAATTTTTCCTTATTTAGTCCTTTTGTTGTGTTTTTTGTTAAGGTTTAATAAATCTTGAAGATTTTAAGAAGTGAGCGATTGTTTCTCACATTACCTTTTGTGAGGAGCTCACCATATTGTTGAGGATAATTTTTTCACAAAATTTCGGTGGAAGGTAACAGAGCTCTGCCCCAGTTCTGCTTGTCTCCAGTGAGTCCCCCATGAGCTGAGTGTCAGCAGTTCCTGCTTTTCCAGCAGTGCCACTTGGAAGCACCATTCTCCTTTCAGGGCCCCCTATATTTCAGGCAATTTCCATGACAATTTCTCAGAATAGGCAGCTTAGGCTTTTCAGCTGAAGGGGTTCAAATGGATGTTTCTGTCTGGAACAGTCTGGAAGCTGCTGCTCCATTCCAGCAGCTCTCAGGCAGCTCAAATCTGCACATCCACAAAGCACAGCTTGGGAAATGCAAGTAACTAACTAAAGAAACAAAGTGCCGTGGAGAAGGATATGCAGAGTCCATGACAGTTGAGTTGAAAGGGAGTTTTCCCTGCTTTGAGTTCTCTAAAAGCTGCTGTGAATATTAGCTGTGGAAGAACTGAAAGCTAGTTTAGGCCTAAATTGAGAGCATCTCTGTGTGGATGGAAGGCTCTCTTGGTTTTATTGGATTTTAGTAAAAGCGCATAAGATAAAACGACATCTGAAGTGAAATATAAACCCACTCTTTCCTTACTATTTCAGGTTCTTCATCCAAAACACTTTACAGGAATACCTGAAAAGTCTTTATGATGGAAAAAAATAAATTTCCAAAGGTTCTTTTGCCACTAGCTACCAGGTATTTAAATCTTTGCCTTTTGCCAGGAAAGCTCTGTTGATAAATGATATAGATGGTGCCTTGGCAGGTGGGAGAGCCATCTGTATGGGTGCATGCATTTCCTGCTGAGAGCAGTGTGTGCTGGGTATGGACACTGCAGAGGTCACTCTGCCCGGCACCCCAAGGAATTTGAGGACTTTCTTGCTCTATACCAGCTGGTTTTTTAGAGGGTTTTTGCCTAAGGATTTGTCAGATGCCTTTGAGTATACAAATATAGCCTGGATTTCTGTTGTCAGCATACCTATTGATAGCTGTAGAAAATACTTTGATAGATAATGAGGCAAAATTTCCTTCACAAAATCTGTTTCTGGCAATGCCAATTTGGATATAAAGGGATTCATTCTGTTCTTTATAACAGTTTTCACCAATTTACTTGGCTTTCTGGTCCACGATTGCCCAGAACTCCCTTGGGATCGAAGCAAATTTAAGCCAGAAGTTAAACAGCACCATTGGTAGTTAAATCTTCAGTTTCTTCTGCTGTAAGCAGTTATCATTTGGTGCTGGTGACTTGTTACTGCTCATTTGCTCATCAGAGAATTCTTTTTGAGTGTCTTCTGGCATTAAGCTTGATTTGAGATAGACTCTGTTGTGTCTTGCTGTAGAGAGAGGAGATTCCAGAGTAGGAGTCTTTCCAATCTCCTCTACCAGAAATGCAAACAGGATTTTTTTTTTTTTTCCCATCTATGGCTTTATGGTCACTAAGTTCTTCTTCTATATCTTCATCATTTTATGACCCTACAGATTCTTATCAGAATTCTTTAGTCTGTGGTTTTTGGGACTTTCGAAAGCTGTTCCTCAAATGGGTTTTGTTTTTTTTTTTTTTGGTAGGTGTCCTGGTTTAGGGCAAATTTTGGAGGAAACCTCCAAACTGGGGTTCCTCTAGAAAGCAGATTCAAGCAGCCCCTCCTGGAACTGGTTTGGGAAAAGATTTCCTTGGAGGAAAGTGGAAAAACCTGTTTATTTAACAGGCAAAGCATTCACCAGCACAAAAAATGAACAATATTAAACGATAAAACCTCTTGCTGCTCCGAAGAGATGCCACACTCAGAAAGTCCCTTTGTGGGCTGTAGCTGGGCTCCCTCACTTTCTGATCAGTCTCTCATCAGTCCCTCCAGTGCTGGCAATGCCACAGCCAGGCCCAGCCTGAGAGCTGCCAGTGTTCTTCTGGGTGCTCAGTCCAGGGCAGGTTCAGCCAGCTCCAAGGAAAAGAAAACCCAAAGTCCAGGGAACTTCCCTGCCTCAGCTAGCTAAAACTAACCAAAAGCAAAGGAAAGCTCTGTCCTGCTATCTGTCCATGCTGCAGACAGCACTGTCCAGGAGAAGGATGCGGGGAGCAAGTGCAGTTTCTGAAAACAAAATGTGTGCACCTTGTCTCCCCCCACCTTTGCTCTCAGAACCAGTCTTAAAAGGTGTAAAACTTATTTCTGGGCCAAACAGATGAATGGGGATACAATTCAGCATCAGAAAGTGACCCCAGGACATTATGTCATTTATACAGTATCTGCCTGAGCTTATGGCCCCTTCTGGTTTATTCATCTGGACATGGAACCACTTTGCTGTTCAGCAACACTGGTTTCTTCAGGCCTCTCCTAAGTTTCTAGGAGGCGAGATTTATTTGTAAACAAAGCTGTCTCTGAACACCCTTCTTCCCGCCTTTAAGAATTTTACTTGTTTCAAAACAATAAAAGGAAAACCTGGTCCGGGCACTGCTTCCAGTGAAGCCAAGAGTTGCTTCCTCCTCTCTGAGTTTCCTGGCTGTCCATAAAATCCTCATTCCAGGCAACCTGTCCCAGTATGTTTGCCACTCTGCACTGGGCATAAGTGAAGCTCTCCCATCACCATCTTGTTGCACAGTTGAAATATGTCAGTAACAGTATTTTTCTTCTCCTTGCCCAGAATATCAGTTTCATGGGATCACAGCTTATTAAACTGACCAGAGGGCTTGGCCAGTTACTTTTAAACCACTCTTTAACATATGATTCCACTTACTGCTTGGTACAGCTTACTGCACCTTTGATATATTCTTTGATTTTCATCTTCCGGGGGCTCTGATTGTTTTCTTTTCCACTAGGCATCCTGTATGTTTATTATTCCCATATTTCATGTTCATATTCCATATGTCAGTTCAAAGTGTGTAGGGCAGCAAGGCAGGCAAGCAGGTTCCCCATCTTACTGCTAACATGGATGCAGAAAAACATGTAAAAGTTCTTTTTAATCTCTGTAGAGCTATTTTTTTAATGCAGAACTGTTGGTTTTCTTTGCTGTTTCCTATTTGATTATTTCTAGCTTCCATCCTATCTTTTATATAAATCCTTTTGACTTCCCCAGAGAGCTTTTCTGCACCCATCAGCATTCTCCTTCTCTGTTTCAGCAACTTTGCACAAAGCTGGCCCTGTTCCTAGGAGGTGAATTATCCAGCACTGTAGGGTGAAATTGTCACTAAGGTTCCTGAACCGAGAGTGTAGTTACCTCTCCTGGGGAGAATTTCTCAGGAACACCATTTCCAGCTGGGGTCAGGCCCTTCCTTCCACCCAAGAGGGACTGCTGGCCTGGAAGTGGTGGCATTGTGCTGACAGCATCAGCCCCCAGGGAGCTGCTGTTGCTGCATCTGTTGAGCAGTGCAGGGTGTTCTTCATTCACACTTTGGAGTTTTTCATTTCCCAGTCGGATGGGCAACCTTTCTCAGTTCATCCTGTCAGTGCTGAACTCCTTCCTGGAGTTCAGATTGACCAAAGCAGCAAACTTTCCCCCCCTATTTCTAGCAGTTGATTTGCAGGCTGAAAGCATGTATCTGCTTGATTCCCTTTCCACAAAACAATGCTAATTTTTACGGCAACAGCGGGGCTGAAGAACCCCAGGCAGACCTCTTCACACACACTGATGGGTTTGGTGTGCTCTTGACTTTCACAGTGCCTTTGGTTATCTGCCTGTTGCACAGAAGGGCACCTCAGCAAGTGGCTCTCCTATGTTTTCTCTTATATTGTGGTGTTAAACAGCTTTTTTGGGAAACCCTTCAGATTGCATCAGCTGTGTGGCGCTGGGTATGGCTTCCTGATGTGACAGAACAGCGCTGGGGTGTGCTGAGTAGAGCTTACTGCCTGTATCGAGGGTCACTCTGCTGGAAGGAAACCACAGAAGAGGGGTTAGCTCCAGAGTCCCAAAGTCGTTGTCTGCAACAGGAGGTTTGCACTACCAGATGGAAAGCACCAATTTTCTATTTTCGGAAGAAGTAACTTTGGTCTCGATGAGAAATAATAAAATCCTGCAGAACATGGTTCATTAAAATTGAGTTCAGTCTGGGATTACTGGTGAGGTTTGCCACCTGTGTGCCCTCCTGCTTGCCTGAGTGGATTGTGGGTGGTACAGGTACCTCAGGAAACAGCTTACAGGGACACGTATTTTAATACACAGGGTTGAACATCTGCCTCTTGTAATCAGTCACTGTCCCATTCAAAAATCATTTCTGGCACTCAGTCAACCAAAAATACCCGAGCACAGCCTGGTGGTTGGGTCAGTAGGAGTTTGTGAGTTGAAAGAAACCAGTTGGATTCACATAAAATACAGTTCAGTGGTGAAGTCTCGCTGTTGTTGCTGCTACAGCCCTTTTAATGTTCCTCACTCTGATTTGGCATTAATGAGTTCTTACAAACGTGGTCTCTGTGTTTATACATCTTGTTTCTACCCATCTGTCTTAGACCACGCTGGAGTTTTGTGTTTCCTTTTTTTGCTAAGCGTGAAGCAGCTGGCCAGGGCAGGTACAGTCACATACAGCTGTATACATGTTTCTAAATTCATGTTTCTAAATTAATATCTGCTCGATGAACGTCTGGGAGGAATCCCTCTGTTCCCCTCATGTGTTTCAAGTCTTACAGTTTGTTTGGATGTACAAATCAGTCTGATTTCCCACTTCTGCTCTGCTGAATTTAAATTTTTTTATGCTTTCTTTAGGCATTTCAGAAAATTGTCTGCTCTCATAAACATTAACATTTGAAACTAAGTTATGAATGTAAAATTATTCAGAAATCATGAAAAGTATCAACCATTGGGTACCAAACCGGCTGCAATGAGACCCCATAACATGCCCTGTGAGTATTTCTTGGATTTTAGCTTTGGTTTTGACTGCTTTAATTGCACACTTGGAACTGGAAATACTTGATCTGTTTGAAATGAGTGTTAAAAATAGTTGCAGTTTTCAACATTGTAAAAATAGCTTTAAAATTTGAGCGGTTGCTTTTTTCTTTGTCTGGTAGTCACAAATCTTCCAACCTTTGAGAGTCAGATTTCAGGTGTTATTTTTGCAAGCTAATGCTGCTGTGCATTGTAATTAAGCAGACTTTGAAGAGATATTTACAAATAATGTTTAAAAAGCCACCATAAAAAGCACTCAACAAACTTAAAATAGCTTTGTCTTCTCCCTGTTTGTTTTTTTCTCTTGTTGCTGCTGTTCACAGCCCTACAGGCAGCATTCCTCCGAGATGAGGAGACAGGCAGGGTTCATGCTTTATTTACCTTAATAGATTTTTGAAGCTAAGTCCTGTGCAGCTGTTTGAAAATTTATGGAATTCATTTCTAAAGCAAACCACTTGGATAACAGACATGGCTGTGATTCCAGTTGTGCCAGTGCCAGGAAAGCTTTTGGTTTTGTACTGTGAGCACTCTTTAATAACAGGTCTTGTATTTAGCCTTTTGGCTTCTGAAAGCAAATTACTCCCTTCTTGATATGCAGCTGATGGTGCTGCAGCCTCATGATTTAGCTTTCAGTTTGTGGCTGTCCCTGGCTGTTCATGTCTTTGCTGGCTCAGCCAGGCCTGGCAGAGGCACAGCACAGCTGAGGAGATGCTCTGATTGCAGCCCAGGGTCACCAACTGCACCTCTGCTGCCGTGCCCAGCACGAGCACGCTGTCGGTGTGACTGCCTCTCGTACACAGATGGCCTTTTAAAATGTGCTTAAACTCCTGATAGATTTCCAAATATTTCCAATTGACAGCCTCCTTACAAATTCCCATTTCAGGAGATGGGAGCCAACATCTCCATGATCATGTTTGGTCGTTCACACAACCATAACATTTGAATATGACGAGGAAAATTGGCTGTGCTAAAGCACAAGCTTTAATTGAAGTAAATGCCAAAAAAGATGTTTTTGTAATGAATGCATGGGTATTTAAGTAGTTTCCCATCACTTTAATATCAAAAATGTGCTGGGATCTGCCAAGTGACTTGGTAATCTTGGCTAATATCAGGGAAGTTGCACACAGTCAATGGCTTTAAGCAGCACTGTTACTCTGCACACTTCTCAGGATCTGGGCATTTTAGCAGCAATTGCTTGCTGCCTTTTACAACCTTGGCAGCAAGTGTCAAAGTGACTGCAGTTTTTGTCTAGGGACAGCAGTGTCCTGTAATTCCGAGGGACACTTGAGGAGACCACTCATGGTAGCTGAATGAGGACCTTACAACATTTTTCTGGGCTCTGACTTGGCTTCAGTGAAAGCTTAGCTTGGTTAAATTGGCCAGCCTGTGGGGGCTGCCATGCAGAGTGGAATACAGCATTTACACAACTAAAGCTGAAGGGACCTCATTCCATGGGAATTTCGCTGGATTGTTGGCAGTACCTTGGATAGACATTGTGCCCCGGCACAGCAGTGTCTGAGGCACAAAGCAAAGCAGGGCTGTCAGAGCCACTTCCATCTGCACACTGTGGCTCTGAGTGGCTCAAAATGACACTGGGGATTTTTTTACAGAGCAGAGGTACTGAGAAGCCCTTCACAGTCCTGCAATACCGTCCATGCCTCATGGCAAGTCATGTGCAGCTCCCCCCATCAGTGTTTCCTTTTCCATTATACTGTAGGCATGACAAAGCAGGGAAATGTTGCCAGAATTACACTCCAGCTCTTTCATCTGTGTCTAGAAACTGGCTCACACTGGCCATGGGAGCGTTTTAGATAGTATTTCCATCTTGTCTTGCTGTCTACTCATGATTCGTTTGAATACTGCCAGGTCTTATATATTTTGCTCCTGTAGGTTTTTTACTTTCTCTTGAGATTGTGCCTATTTCATCTCCCTTGCTTTTTAAGTGGAAAAACCTTCATTTTTCCAGAGAGCTTGAGGAAATTTCTTTCTCATATTTTTCTGTATTACTTTGTAATTTTCCTTCTTTGTGAAAGAAGGTTCTGCCTCAAGAGCTCCCAGAAGCTATGGCTGCCATTTCATTTCTGTGTTTTCTTTCCTGTTGTGGGAGGTTTTAAAGGTTTGGGGTTTTTTTAATTTGTTGTTAAGGGAGGGACAAAAATGACAGAAAACTGATCTTACTTGAGGGAGAGAGTGTTTTGCTCTGAGCATTCAAGGAAGTAAATTATTTTCTGTTCAAGAACCTCATCAGGTCTTAATTGACATTATAGGTAGCTACATGTCACACTAAGGAAGCCTAGTCATGTTCCTCTTTGAAAAAAAAAGGTGCAACCCCTGACATTATTAAGGTGCACTGCAGATTACTTTTCAGTGAAAAGAGCTGTATTTTCTCCAAAGCTGTATTTTCTCTAAAGGTGATATGATACATCTACCTTGTGTAGATGTATCATTTTACCATGTTGTAATTGATGAAAATTAGGCCTAGTACTTCTTTGTTCCTTAAAGTATGTCCACAGTCAGTCTTTTCAACCTGCAGCTTATACATAAGTCTAACGTGAGATTATCTAAGAGAAAATCTGGTGCCTAAATGCCCAAAATGTTGGAAAAGGCCTTAAATGTTGGGAAATGCCCAAAATGCATTTGGATTTCCACAAAGTTCAAATGAGGTCTCTTCGCCGAGTGCCTTTACAAGAACAGAAAAAGTCAAAGGATACAAAGAAAACATGACTTGAAGTCTGATAAAAGATACAAAACAACAAAAAAGAAGGACTAAATAGGTAATTTTCACTGAGGATGGAGATCGCTGGCATGTCCCAGGGAGATCTCATCACCTACTCACAGTCTCAGGCACGTGTATCAGGAATGAGGTGTTTGCTCAAGTCATGGCATTGTTTTTGGTAATAAAAGTTAAAGTGGCTGTGAAGAGGTACAGTGGGATCTCGAAATAACAGGTGATTAAGGGATCAAATGATAAATGAAGTGTTGGAAATGGAAATTACTGTACGTTGTAGAAGCCACTCCTGATCTGTACATGTAACATGAAGTGGTAGTTGTTACTTCCAGGTAGTTTTGGATAATTGTGCGACTGCATCACTCCAGTGCTCAGAGTCCACATCTCAGATGCAGTTCTGGCACCTCTCCTCTCTCAGAAAGATAGATGAGGAGCCCAACGAGGCTTATTGCATTTTTGAAGCTGTTCCATACAAGGAATGACAAAGAAGGCAAGTCTTCATCTTAGAGGAGAGAAAACTGTAGTGGTATGAAATAGAGAGCCTGTAAAATAATAAGTAGGAAATAGTGAGAAGGGGAGGATTAGTACATGTTTTTCGTAGTGGGGATAATACTGGGAACTGGGTTCTAAAACAGAAGTAGTCTTTTTTCCCCAGGCCTATTATTAAATTCTGTTGCTCAAAAATGTTGTGGATACCAAAAATATAGCTGGATTAAATACATTCTTATAAAGGCAAGTTCATGAAAAGAAATCCTGTAAGAGGCTGCAAAATATGAAGATACCACATCTGGCTCAGGTTGCTTGAAGGGTTTGCTAAAGGAAGGATGAAATAGTCTTGCAGTGGTTGATATTCTTCTCCTAAACCATCACAGTCAGGAACTGTGCTAAGGTGAAGGATCTTTGGGCTGACCGATTCAGCAGAGTTATGTTGTCGATGATACACAACAGCAGTGGCTGGAAAAAACCAAATGCTGCTCCTGTACACAGATTAAAATCAGAATTATATTTGTGCTGTAGCCTTTTGCATAACTGGAGCAGCAGTGCTGTTCTGAGCTGCCTGACTCATTTGAGCCGTCTCTTTCTCTTGTGTAGGTGTCGGATTGTAGCACTGCCTTTCTCTAAAGCCCAGTGGCCTGTGAGCTCAGCCACCGTTCAGGCTCCCCTGGAGACCCTCTGTACAGAGCAATGGACTCCCTCCTGTCTTAATCTGGTGAGCTGTAGAAAGCTGCATGACCTGCAGCTGGCAGCCTGCACAATGGGGCTAAACAGCTCCTCTGCCTCGGCAGGAGCTGTGCTGCTCTAGCAGAGACCTTTCTGCCTGGAATGGAAATTAAAAAATTATTCTTCTCCGTGGAGCACCTTTCAGTTTTGTGGCAATACTGCAATGGGCTTGTTGCCATTGCCTGTTTTCTTTCCTTGGCCAAGCAGTCCAGCAGGTCGTGGTGCTCTGACGCTCAGGGCAGAGCTGCTGATTTCCCTGGGAGCAGTGAGGTGCGCAAAGGGATGTGTTTCCATGGCCCCTGCTGGTGAGCAGATGGGCTGCTGCTCCTCACACTAATTGGACTTCTTCAGTCAGCTGTGGCTGCATTCCCAAGTATTCATCTGTCAGCTTTAAGGCTGCAGCTCACAAAGAGATAGTTTACTGTGACCAGGTGCTGTAGGCAAGTGTGGCTATTGAGGTGTTCAGTGGATTTTCTGTTTGCACAGATCTTCCTGTCTGGACATCCAATAGCCTCAAAGAGTCCAGCTGGAGTCCAGAACTCCAGCTCATCCTGGTTCTCTTGCAGGTGTCCTACACAGATGGAGATGTCATGGAAGTGCTTTTGAAGCACCCTCCCTGTCTAAATACCATCATTTCTGTCTTCTCAATGCTGTGCTACTGCAGCTGGGCTCTCGCCAGCACAGCCAGCCAGAGGAGTCTTGGAAAAGCCAGGAGAGAGAATACTCTGTAATGAGGAGAGAACAAAGACCTAAGGTTGAAGCAAATGTTTCCTGTTTGTCTGGAAGTCTGCTATGTGCCCCTCCCACCCAAAGAGGAAACAAAGATTCCTATTTTGTAGCAGAACTTCTAAAGGACAAATGATTAATCTGTTGGCCATGTATTACTCCTTGTCCCACCGAACTATTCGATCTTGTTCTGTCTTGGAAGGACTGTGAAGAATGCTGTTACACTGTGTACAAAAATACCTTCACTCAAAAGAAAAAGAGCTTAATTGTTCGGCAAGGGGCCTAGTTCAGGAATTTTTCCAAATCTATTTTTAGCACAAAAAACTACCACCCAATCTGTTGGAACTTTTTGTTTGGGGTCAAGTATTTCTTCTTCAAGAGTTTGCAGGGGACAAAGCCTCTGACATGGAATGAAAGGGTAATATCAGAGTTGGATGTGGATGATCTTTCCCTGTGTTTCTTAAGGACAGAGAGCTAGCTGGCATGAGAGCATCACCAAAAAAAAAGCTGAGGCCTGAAATCTATCATCTTAATTAGCCAGAAAGATGTCCTCAATCCTTGTCTCCCCCATCCCAGCTGTCCTAGGCACTGTATATTTACTCTCTGCTGCTGTGGCTTTTGCACAGACACTGAAATGTGTGACGCAGGTGTGTGTTAATGGAGGTACAGGAGAGAGGCAATTTTCCTGCTCATGCAGAAGGGCCAATACAGTGCAGAGCTGCACTAGCAGCCTGTCCTGCTCTGGGATATAACTGCACGGAGAGGGCATCACACAACTGCAAAATGGAGACATGGAGATGCTGGGACTTGAGCTGCTGCCACCTTCACCCTGCGCCCTTCGCCCCTCACAGTTCTGAGGGTGCTGCATGTATATGCACACCTTCATCTTCTTGACTTGTGGAGGGAGTCTCTTTGGCAACCTGTTCACTCTTTACAGGTCAGGAAAAATGCTCTAGGAGTTGTTTTGCTATGCACGTTAAGTTGCAGTTCTACTGAATTCCAATAGAGAAATGCAATCATCAGCCTGTGTTTAAAATTCTGGTTCTACCTTGCATTAAGCATGGCTGTTATCCTTTCTTCCTGCTCCCACACACAGCAGGAGCTTTTCACAGTCCATTTCCCTGCAGCATCCTGGAGAACGCTGACCTCCTGACCTCGTTTCCACTGTGCTCCTCTGTAATACCCTGCTCATTTCACTGGTAGATGGAAGGAGCAGCAAGCTACACACACAGCACACATCCTTTAGGGAAGAATTGTGCCGTATCTGTGCACTGTCCTGGCAACTTCAGCTGAGAACTGCACAATGACAGAACCATTTTAGCAATGGTTACTTCATACAGTCCCAAAAGGTGTTGCAGCCAGAAGAATCTGCTGAGGAATCCGAACAGGACAGCCCATGATGGGAATGACTCGGGACAGGCTCCTGCCTGGTGTCAGGTGCAGAGAAAGGTGTGCAAGCACAGCACTGTCAGCATTGCTGGAACAACTGCAGCAGGTCACTTGACAAGAAAAGCCTTTTTGTCACTTATCAGTCATTAATTCCTCTAATAGAAATGTGAGCTCACTCCTAATTACGAATAGATGAATGAAGTGTTTCACTGGAGTGGGCTCATGGACTTGCATCTTGCAGGAATACAATGACCCTGTCATGAAAATTTCTTTTTCTGGAGTGAGAAGAAAGTGGATACTCTGGGGAATGGTCAGATTTTGGTTCACACATGAGGATAGTGATGAACACAATAATAGACACTGCCTTGTGGTTACAACAGGATCTGATTTTTCTGTGCTTGATGCTCGAAATGTGTTTAGAAAGATCTTTATCTTTCCCCAGTCTTGGGAAAAAGTAAATTAGTAAGTTTGCTACTCCTCTCTGCTTTTTTCCTTTTCCCCTCATTTCTATTTTGTAATCTTCACTGCTGTATGATTTGGTTTCCTGCCCAGACAGAAAAATTAGAGTTTCCGTCTATCCAGGAGATCTTTACTCTTTCAGAAGACAGGATTCTAAACCAGGGCGTTAGAACAACATTCATCACTGTTGTTTGCTCTATACACCCAGTCTAGATAGAATCAAAACTCTGTTGTTCCTCACCTGTCACCTAGGACCAGAGTAAAGTACAGCTCCTCCCCGCCAGTGCTCACAGTCTGATTGAAACTTTCTACAGACCAATGCTGTAAAATGCTGCTGCCACTGTGCATACACTTATCTGCAAAAGCTCCTGATTTAGGTTTTCCCCAGTGTACATGAGCTGGGAACTGCTGCCTGGATTTGTGGAAAACCTTGGGGAAATGCCATTCTGACTGAGCACTCTGTCCTGGTTAACTCCTGCAGTACTTAAAGCACAGCTATTGCAAGGTTATCTTTGGGTCTGGTTTATAGGAGAGGCCTATCCCTTTGGAACAGCTGCTGTATATGGATTATTTTGTTTCAAGGAAGCCAGGTGAGATGAATGGATAGAGCCAGATGAATCACTTAGTTGAATTTTTAGTGTTGAATTTCTTCTTTACCTGAAAACGAACAAACTGTTCTTAATTATTGTTTCTTTATTAAGCACAGTGGCTCAGTGATGATGTACAGTGTTTCAAAACAGCTGTTGTGAAGGCTCTGATGTAAAACAGCACAAGAAGGGAGGATGGCAAACAAAGCTTCCAATAGCATGAAAATTATTGGAAAGATAAGGGGAAAGAAGTTGAGAAGGGTGCTGGGAAACACTGCTTTGCAGTATCATTGTTACCAACAATTTCTTTTCAGAGGAAAAACGTTGAGGAGCTAGAGGGATTGAACATCTGAAGACTTAAAGAAAAGTACTATCAGAAGAAAAAGAGCTGTGCAGTTCAGTTAACAGGGAAAAGTCAATTTCATTGGCATGGAATGAAAACTTGACAGTGGGTTACGCTGCGGGTTGATTTGCATCCTGTGTGCCTTACTGGGATTTCAGTGGGTGTAAATTGGACCAAATACTATGTCCTGATAGTACTGAGACAAGTTAGTCTTGTTTGAGATTTGAAGGCTTTTGTTGTCCTTGAGGAGAACAGCAACTGAAAAGGGGCTGCTGGCTTTGAGCAGGACTAGAGGTGATTTGAAGGTGCAGAGGGATGTTGAGTCAATAGGACAGAAATTGTGCAGCCCAAAAAGCTCCTTGTTGAGGACCTGTTGCAGTGGCTGGATGAAAGCAAACGAGGCATTCCTCAAGTCAGGAGTTCCTAGAGCCAGAAACAGCACAGATGGTTGCACTTTGCTGATGGGTACTTGGAGGGGTCAAGTACCTACTGCTAAACTAAAGACTTTTATTCTTTTTATGCAGGTGTGTGCTGAAGGCAGGCACAAGGGCTAACATGTTCACACCAAATCATCACCTGCTGTAGATGTAATTGAGATCAGCAGAATGTCACTGCTTCCACTGGAAATCATCAGCCTTTTCTCTGCATATTTTTGTCAAATAGTATGTAGTTAGACAACAGACTTGGCAAGATAAGTCAGGAAAACACACCAGGATATTAATGCCCTTGTAGGAATGATATGTATTTTGTCTCTCAGAGAGATTTAGGAGGAAAATGAAGCAAATGAAAAAATGAAGTTATTACTGTATTATTAAAAAACAGCAGGCTCCAAAAAACCTGGAGCTGGATTCCCACCAAAAATCAGAGATATTGTGGAGCTTGATCTGAAGCTCTGAAAATTATTATGCAAATGTTAGTGTGAATCTTGAGGCCAGTATTGGGTGACAGTTTAGTAAACAGGTGAAAAATAAAAATGAAAGTGCTGTGAGCATCTCAGTGAGGCAAAATAATAATATACATTTATCTAGCACTTAACATTTCCAACTTGTATGTCCATTCAATCATGCAGAAAGTTGCACTGATCTCAGATGCATGGAAAGAAAGGCTGTGCCATATTTCCAGAGCCTCTGTAGCTATTGAACAAGTTGGTGTTAGACTGGAGGGTTTGGACGAAGGAATCATAGGTAATTCTAAAAAAAGCAAGGGAATGCGTCCTTTCTATCTAGGTTTAATGAAAGTAACACATACTTAGATGTAAGCTGAGCAGCCCTTGGAAAACAGAGTAGTTGGTGTTTGAGATTGCAGTGGAGCTGACTGGAATGTTTTAAGAGAATGAACTGGCAAACAACAGATAATGTCTTTCGGAAGAAAATTACCTGTGCTATTGAAAATCCCTTTAAAGACATTTAAGGAGCTCCACAGGTGAAGAGCATCCAACCTCCTTAGATACCCAGTGTGTGTTTGGGTACCAGCCCCTTCCTGCCAGGGCCCCCTGTGCCAGCCCAGGGACAGGGCAAGACTTGGCCCCTCCTCAGCAGTCCTGAAGAGCAGTGGAAGCTGCTCAGAAAGGCCACTGGGCACAGCCTGTATCGTTCCTCATGAACTCAACTACAGACTTGGCTGGGGGGAGGAAAAGAAGAATCTGAACAAAATGTTGCTAATCTGTCCAAGTAGGGATGTGACTGATCTCCCTGGGGCTAATTCTGTGTATGAAGTTAAATATATGCCTAGAGGGTTTCCTGAATGCATCCAGAAAGTTCATCCACTCTCAAGCTGGAGAAATAAATGAGTGCAAAGTCACAGGAATTGACATCTCTTGGGTCTGAGTGATTTTCTGACATTGCTGGTTGACTTCACTGTGGGAGTAGGGCCCAAGTTCTCAGCAAAGGGACCGTGTTCAGGGGGCTGCACTCTGCCGGGAATTTGTACATTTGCAGTCTCAGACAAATTTATTTTTGTAGTTGCCATATGTGAGGGCTTTTCATAATCGCCATCTGTGGAACGAAAGGCAGTCCAGGCTAAAATGTGCGCAGTTGCAAATATTGGAAAATATGGCTATTATAAAAAGTTGTAAGAACTTTATGCAAATGTTCCATCTACAGTGGAAGGGCCAGATTCTAATATCACGCATGGTGCACAGTAACAGATTTTTCCTAGGTATGCCGGGATGGCCACACTGTGCCTGAGATTAGAATGTGTTTCAAAAATGGATTATTGGGATATGAAAGAGCCAATGATGAGGAAAATCAGATTTTACTGAGCTTTTTCTTTTTTTCTTCACTCTTACTATGTGAGAATTGGCTTTCAGCATAGTTTCTGGTCTTTGTAATTCATTAGGAAAATTGGCAATAAACTAATGGCAAAATGTGAAAACTAGTTTTCCTCCTTAAGAAATTCACATCATCAAATTAGGACAGAGAAATGATCTCTTTACACCCAGTTGCTCAGAGCAACTGGCAAATTTTGACTACACGAAGCATTACCTGAAGCAAACCACAGTGTCTGCATTCCCAGGGGACTCCCCTGAGGTGCTGTCCGCAGGCACTGGTGGCATTGAAGTTCTGGTGGTGTGCAGGTTAATTCACTCTGCAAATCCTACTATCAGTTTATCTTCATTTGTTTAAATCCTTGCATTTGATATTTTATTCCCCCCCCCCCCCCCCCCCATATCCAGATACTGTCTTCTTTCTTGTCTCTTTGGGGAGGAGGTAAGTGAGATTTGGATGCAAGCCATAATTATTCTGGGAAAATCACCCTTCAGCTTTTATTTATATGCAAAATCTTGCCCTGCAGCAGCTTGACGGCTACACGAGGCTAGGAAGGCAATACCAGCCTACCTCCAGGGTTTCTCTCCTTCCTAAATGATATCTTGCTGGTCCTTGTCTCATCCTCAATTCTCGGTGACCCAGGTTTAGGGAGAGAAGTTGGCATGGCTATTCTGTTCTCATCTCCAGAGAAACCCAGCACTGGCCAGGTAAGAAGCTCCCCTTGGACAGGGAATATTGGATTTTCTAAGACAAAGGGAGCAGTGAAGCCAGCTCCTGGCTAGAGCTGAAGCAGCCCTGGCAGCACTCCACAGCTAGAAAGCCCCTTGAGACTTTTGAGTTCTTCAGTACTGAGTAGCAGCTGCAGCAGCAGCTTTCCATGGGTTTGGATTAAGGGAACTTTCTTGGAATGTTCTGAGTGCAGAGGGTGTCTGATGTTTGGAAGTGCAGAGTGTTCCTAATGATTCCCATGGAAATCACAGTATCAGTTGGTTCTGAAAATGAGGTCCCTGGTCTAAACAGCTGGGTTTGCAGGCAGGGACCAAACCCTCTGAGGTGTTTTGTGGGATCATTATTATACAGCAGTTTTGCTGTATCCAAGCTGAACAATTTTTTTCTTCAGTACACAGGATTCTTGAAAAGCAAGGGCTACCCGTGCAGACCAATTGCAATGGCAGATCCAGGGATTTAGCAAAGGCTAAAACCAAAACTGGTCTCTGCACATGCTTTCTAATCTAAACAAAATCTGAAAGTTTATCAGTTGTCCCTGAGATCAACACCTCTGAGTTAGTGATGCTTCTCAGGCCACCTGAGAGATGATATAAATCTTTATAACTTGCAAGTGAAGCAATCAAATTTTAATGGAAAAATGTTTCTGTCTTTGGGAAAATGTGATAAATATGCCACTGTGAAGGGGCAGAGAACTTTTGCAGGAAATATTCATTAAGACTGACTATGAATATTCAGTATACACCTGAAAGCCCACATAGTTATTATATTTTAAATAAATACTTGCTTTTCAAATGTTGTTTTAACTAGTCATCTATCTTCAGATATTGTCAAAACATCACTCATCATACATCTGTCTAAATGCTATCCAGATGCTGCTGAACTAGTTTCTTTTTTAGCTATATATATTAAAGTATTCCTTTTCACAGAAAGTTTTGAGTGTAAAAATTATATATTTGTCTGAGGTTGGAAAACTGCATGGTACTGTTGCTGATGCAGGATTGGAATGAGGGATACTTTTTGTATGATATTATGAACAGCAAGTGGACTTTGGTGGTGGACATGAGGATCCCCATATAGTCTTAGCTTTTTAAATGAATTCTCTCATTCTTATGTTCTCTGCTGCCTCATCATAAAAAAAAAAAATAAGAACAGGGGATTGGAAAATACTGTGTGGTTCATCATGATCCCCTCCTTCAGCAGGACAACATCATGCAGTTGCTTTTATGAACTTAATCTACACAACTGTAAATAAAAGTGAATTTCATGTTCCACCATCTCTCTTGAAAATGTGCCCCAGGAATGTAATGGGGCTAAAAACATCTCTGCTGGAGTAGCCCTAATATATGCATGATCCCTTCACACACACCTGTCCTTGGAGGAGTTGCTCTCTGCAGTGCTTTTCCCTCCCTCACGCTCACTCTAGAGCATTTATGGGCAGAAATATTTTCTTCTCTTAAGTCCTAGTCTTGCAAAACTGGTGGCAGACAGTAGCTAGAGATGAGCTCAGTGGGTCAGAGCAGGGTGGTGAAAATGCCCCAGTTGCAGGTTCAATCCCTCTGTGGGCCATCCACGTAAGAGTTGGACTTGATGATCCCTGTGAGTCCCTTCCAGCTCAGAGCACTCTGTGGGTTCTGGGGTGGGATGCCCTGCTGTCAGTGCCTTTCTCTTCCCCAGCTGTCTTCCACTGCACATTACTGCTTAAATGCAGTTACCTTACATGTGAGGATCAAAACTCTGCATATTCTTAATCATAGAATCATGGAATGGTTTGGGCTGGAAGGGACCTTAAAGACCTTGAGATCTTTGTCTACTGATGTTTGAACTGATGCCATGTCCCCTGATGACTGACCTTATTTCTGCGGGCAAGTCACATAACTGTCTCTGGATCAAACTCGCCTTTGCTGTAAATCCATGAAGCCTTGTGTGTTTCATTGCACCTGTGTCAGCTGTGGAATTTATCCAGATTCTTTCTCTGCAATATGTCAAGCTGGTGAATAGACTCAGAATTACCTCTCCAGTGTTATATACCTCTCCAAGGTATTTTGGACTTGAGAAATTAAAACCAGGCTGATAAAAATTATTCTTGGACTCCCAGACTACTGCTTTTAAGAATAATGCCAATACAATATTGAGGAAGTATATATCAATCTGTCCCTAAAATGAAAAAAATCTTGTTACCAGTAAGCACAAAGTGTGTTCCACCATTATTTAAGAGAAACACAAGATTGGCTACATTTATACTTGTTCCCTTCCGCAGCTCTGTCAGGGATATAATTTAAAAAGCTTTCCTTGTATAGATGTTCCGTTGTGGGGTTTTGTTCTCTTTCTCTAAGCATGCATAGATTTTAGACTACTTCCCTTAAAAGAAAAAGTTACTCAAAGTGAAATATTCCTTTAGATCCAGTCACATCTATTCTAGTAAGAAAATTTGTACTTAATAGCTGTTGTTATTGTCAGTTTTTTCAATACAATGAAAACCTTTTTTACTTTCTTCAGTACTTTTGTTGCTTGAAAATGATATTGTTCTAAATTATTGTTCTGTCAGCTGGGGGAAGGGTTGTCAGTAAAAGAGAGGCATTATACTGGTGTTGCACATGCAAGGTCATCTGTACCTCTCTGTGTTTGAACCAATGCTGTTGTGGTTGGTAAGAGGGGGAGGTACAAGGCTCTTTGAGGCAAGGGAAATTTATTGCATTGCTTTTCCAAAAATTACTGCCTATGGAAGTGGAGCTTGGGGTATGGTGGAACCAGAAGCTTGCTTTATTCTTTGATGATAGTAAAAAGTTCTTTAAAAAGCCACATCCAAGCATGAAAAAATGCCCTGTGATGAGTGTAGTACTTCAGGTCTTGGTTGCTGTAACTGGTAGTGGGAGCACAGTGATAGGACTCCTCTAAAACATCCCCCCGGGACAGACACATAAATCCCGTGGCATGGGAAAGTGGAAAACTGGAGAAAGTTTCAGACTGCATTTATTTTAATTTTTTCTTCCGTGGAGTTCATATGAGCAAGTGGAAGGAGTGAGTGCCCCGGCATCCCCTTCCAGATATTCCATATTTCCATATCCAAATATTCCATATTTCTGACTCCCAAAGGCCTCCCTGGAATGTGAGGGAGCAATGCAGCAGGAGTTGCTAAAAGCCCTGGTTAGAGCTGTAATTAATGGATAGGGACATGTGAGGAACCCTGTCCTCGCAGGGATTTCAGATACAGCATTTCAGCGACAGTTCCTGTCAGCGTTAGGGCCCCCATTACCCCCCTTGAATATCGCCTAGAACCACAGCAATTTTTTAGCAGTAAAGTGCTTTTTCTGCAGCTGCGTGGGGCTGCAAGGGAATTGGCTGCTCAGATTCACCTCTGCCTGCTGCAGCTGCTTCTGCTGGTGCAGGAAATGAGGGATTGCCTAGCAGAGCTGTGAGCTGGAGAAGGGCTTTTGAAAGCAGCCTTCCAGGGAGGATAAGATTTGTAAAGGAAGCAGAGCCTGTGTGGAAGATCAGGGATAGAAATTCTGGGTGGTTTGACATTATTTAGGGAAGGCAGCTGGTTCTCAACAGCTCCCAGGCCCTTGAAGAAAGTTTGAAGGGAAGGAAGGCGCTTCAGGATCTGGTAGCAGGAGGGCTGCGTGCCTTGAGATGTGAGCAATACCTTGCAAGAGGCGCAGCTCCTGGAAAAATGCAATACCTGGATTTGAGTGTAATTCTCAGAGGAGGAGCAAATTGTAATTTTTAATTGGATGGTAGACAGTTCACTGGAAAATTAAGGTAGGAAGTAAATAACAGCCTGAAGGAATAAAAAAAAAAAAAAAAAAAAAGAGAGACTGTATTCTGCATAAATCTTGGCTTAAGGGAGTTCACTGTAGGAAGAGAACACTGAAATGGTGTTTAGTGTTAGCAAAATGTATCATCAATACTTTCATGTCTTGTTTTTCCTCTTCTCAACATCCCTGGGATCAGTGCTTTGCTGGCCATGTAACAGAATAATCTTTACAAGCTGGGGATGGGGGAGTTTTGTTTTCTTACCATAAATGGAGGTTTTTGATGAAAAATAAGTGTTTTATGGAGGCATCCTGCTGCCACTGAACATAGGTAGCCTTGATGAACATTTGAAAATACCAGAGAACTGGTAAGTTAAATATTGCACTGCTAGGGCCTTCTCACTGTTACAGTTTAAACTAAAAACTTAAGACCAAAGCTAGAAGTTCCACAGCCTAATGCTGCTAAAATTTATGTTCTTCACTCTGAACTGAAGCTCTGCTGCTTCAGTAACTAAAAAGAGGTCTTTCTTAGACTAAAAATACTGTGTTGAACATCAGGAAGTCAAGTTATATCAGCTTAATATTAAATTAATGGTCATTCATATACATCATTACCTCATACCATAACCTGTGCAGCTGTTCATGACATCTGCATCCAATCTATAGTTCATGACATGTCTTGACAGATACTTTACCAGAACCCCCGCCATGACTAATCTTGTAGTCATCAATTCTGCCTTTTTTACATTTGCTTGTTAATAAATGTAAATCTTCCTCAATATATGTATTCCAGCAGTGTGCCTGTATGTTCTAACAGTTACCCACATTTAATGCTCCTTTGGGATCTTTGGGCATGTAAGGAGCAATGAAAATGCACTTGGCACTTGTACATGTCATGGTAAAGTTTAATCTTTTATGATGGAAAGAGGCTGAGCCTATAAAATAAAAATAGTGCAGAAATTGTTCCTTGTTCTGGAAAACTGTCCAGATTCTATAGGCTGGAAATAATATTTACTGCTCTAGAGAGGACTGTCTTCAGCCAGATCACTGTGGGACTGAGGTTCTTCCAAAACAAGAAGATGACCACAGTCCTAGAATCAGCAGCAACCCTCCTTGGCTTCCCGTGTGATGTAGATTTTCCCAACTCACATGTGCACACATTACTGTAAAATTAAAATGTCATCCTTCTGGTAGAATATTGAGTGCAGTTCCCCAGTAATGGAATTAACTCTTGGCTAAGAACTAGAGAGAAACCGATCAATGAAGATGTGCAAAATTTTCCAAAAAGCATTAGACATGGTTTGAGTCTGCACAGTTGGTTCCACACTGGAAACAGTCTCTTGGATTGCTTAAATGAAGATTAGATCTATTCAGGTATGACATGTGAATATAACTGCTTTTTCTTAGGGTGCCAAATCCAGCAGGTTGAAAATTATACTACTTTGGCTGGAGATTGATGACTCTAAAAGGTAGACTTAGGGCTTGCTTGGAATTCTTGCTTACTGATGGTGAATCATGGCTGAAAACAGCCTCCTGTTTTTATCTCTCCAAGAGCCCTAGGAAAAAAAGAAAGCAGCATTCATGTGAAGAAATTGTTTTCCCCCACATCATGTATTAACTTCAGCAGGTAGAAATGAGTTCAGAGTTCATGAGTATCTAAAGCTCCCCACTTTTCAACACTTTTTGTTTCTCTTTGCTTTTGACTCCGTTTAGAGTAGAAGAGTGGAATGGAAATGTCATTTTAAGGGATTATACTTCCTTGTTGTCCCTGATCTGTCTTAATTGTGTAGGAATTCAGACAGATTTTCTTTGTGTTCTTTGAATGAGATCAGCAGTAATATAACTGATAAAAAAATGGCATTGGCTCTGGCTCTGGAATAAGGACAATTCTTATGAGAAAAAATAGTAATTTATTCAAGGGTGAGCTAGTACCAGCTGCAGTGATGCATTTTTCTACACAGATGAACTGTGAAGGTTTGTTAAGCAAAGAATATTGAGTGTGCAGAAAACTGTAAAAGTTACCAAATCCAGCATGGATGAGCGGGAGCTGAAAGGGACTTGGAAAAGCGATGCCATCATAAAAGTGAGAGCTTTTCAAAACAAATGTTTGTCACCAGTTTAAAATTCTTACTGCATTTCTTAATCTCCAAGTATTTTTTTGTATCCTCTTCCCTAGTGTGCTGTTGGTGCAAGGTTGGCACCTTTCAGGCTGTCACGAGCTGTCCTTGTGAAGGGGTTTTGTGATGGTTCGTGGGGGATCTCAGGGTGCAAAAAACCGACACGGTACAGGGGGTTTGCAGTGGTAATCAACACAAATGCACTTTTATTGAAATAACCACAACAGAAATGCATTGGGGAAGGATTGGGGGAAAAGGGGAAAATAAGGAAAAGAGGGAGGAAGAAGAAAAGGGTATATAGCTACCAAATGTGGAACTGCAAAGTCCTTTGGTGCCCAGCCGATGGAGTTCACCAGGTCACGTCTGGGGACATCTCAGGGATGCAGTTCATCTGGACCATAATTATGCTCTTCTTTGATGGGGGAAGGGGGATGAATTTTGAAACCAAGTCAAAGGTAGTGTATTGTATCTTTGGGGGAGAGAATGGTGTTTGGAAAAGGGTACACACAGTCCATGTTCTCAGCGGTGGGTGAGAGCCATTGTCTTCTTGGTCCACTGCTCACACCTGCAGCATCTGTCTGCTTTGGTCGGCTCGCCTCCCCCCGCACACCTCCCTGGGTTGGGGGTCCCAGTCCCAGTCCTTGGAAATTGTGTGAGGGATTTCACATAGGGATTTCATGTCTGGCTTTTTCTCTGGCAAAGAGGCTTCTTACATCTCAGTTTGTCTGTCACAGTGGTTGCAAATGAGCGAGAGGGGTCTCCTGTGGGGGACCACCCCCAAAACACAGGAGAAGTCCAGCCAGGCCGAGGGGTGGGGAAAAATCCCAGAGCTATTGTTGCAAAATTGTCAGAATGTCCTTTTTCTTCTCATTAGTGTAGCATAAAGTAAACACACCTGTGAAAACAATAGCTTAGCAATTCTCTCAGGTCTCGGGGCCTTCAGTGTGTAACTCTTCTCCTAGAGAGCCAGAGATTTTAGACAGGGGGATCTTTTCTTCAGTGATCCCCCAGTGACGACCCCGAGGCAGATGAGGGAAATTTCAGAAAGACTCTCACACAGGTGTAGCATCAGCCTGAGCCTGCCAGAGGGAGCTGGACACCTTTATAGTGTTGAGATGGGGGCATTGCCCTGGGAGCTGCCAACAACAACTGCTGGGAATGAGGACAGTGGATATGGAGAGCCCCAAATAAAGACCTCTTGTAGCCTTCAGGGGGTGTGAATTGCCAGCATAGGCCATTGCTCTCCAGGCCTGTTTTGTACATTGATTACAAAGAGTTGTTTTAAATCTCTTCTGGTAGCCATGGTAAATCACCGCTTTAATTACTGTCTAGGCAGCTGGCTTGTTGAATTCTGTTGAATGGCATTAGCTTATTCACTTAATTCTGAATTGCAAAAAGGCCACATTTAAATTTACCATCTCTCAGGTTCAGTTGATCTGAGAAATAAAATATCTGAGAGGATGTAAGAAAATCTGGCTGATGTTTTACTGGAAGGGTGTCAGAGAGACAGTAATGAAATAATTTAGGTTATGTATGGACATGCATAGTCAACCCCTTTTCCCCTCCTTTTCACAGGGAGGCAAAAAAAGAAGGAGCAGAGCAGTGCTCCTACTCTGTAATATTCATGAATTATGAGGATCGCTTTATTTTTCTTTCTTTGTGGGTTCACAGGCTCACCTCATGCACAGTTCTTTGTCTGGGCTCTTAAGCCAGTTTCATGGTCACATTCCATCTGGGACAGTAATTAACTAATAGTGATTATATCCCTGGGGCCTCTGGTATCATCCTCTGCTTTTATGGGAAGGTCTCTGCCATCATCTCATGACTGTCAGTAACTTTGGGAACAGTTTAGGATATCTTATGAGTGACTTGGGGATACTTCATCAGAGCTTGATGTTAAAATGTAGAGCATGACTGGAGACCAGTCACACAGCCCTTTCCTGCACAGCTATGGGCAGGTACTAATCCTACCATCTAGAGGCTATTTTGCTTGTAACTCTGGCTCTCCTCTGAAGTAAGGCCTTCTCTTGCCTCCAAAGCAGCCAGAACAATAAATCTGGAACTAACGGTTTAAACCTTGGATCAAATCGTGCAGAAGTCCCTTGCAATTGGTCTTGGTAATTCTCTTTCCTGGAGAGGATCTACCCCATGCCCACAAGGTGTGCATGGATTTCCATTGTTGCCGCAGGTTGTGGGAAGGTTTGCTCTTCTGCACAGTAAATGGATGGTCTGAAACTTCCTCACAAGAGCTGTTTCACTCATTTCCTCTTCTCTGTTATTTTCATTCCAAAAAATTTATTAAATTCATGCTCATATTCAAAACCTTGGATACAACAAAACGAAAAAATTGAGCAACTCACGAAACCTGCAGTTGAATGCCATGTTTATGCAAAATAACAGAATTTTAGGGGAGTTGGCACTAACAGCCTACAGTGCATTAGATAGTGTCCCAATAAAGGGAATCTTTCCTGAATTCAGGAAAATTCAGGAAAGCACCTCCCGGACTTTCCCTGGAATTCAGCAAGTGCTTTGCAGCTTGAAATTGGAAGGAAAGCCTCAGATTTAGCAGCCAGAGCTTCAGGAGGAGCAGCAGCGAGCACAGCATCGCTTTTGCAGCAGCTCCTTCCATGTGCATGTTTTTGGGAGTGGAAAGGCTTGCAGAGTGTTCAAGTAGCTTTTTCTCTCCGCTGGAAAGCTGCACGCTCAGTGCCAGTGTTCTGCAGCTTCTTTCTTCACGTTTCAGCAGCTAGCACGCTCTCCGTGTGCTGGAGAAGCGGCAGAGGCTTCCTTGCCGGAGAAGCGGCACCTTCGCCGGCAGAGAGCATCCTGCCGGCCGCGGTGCGCTCCGGAGCGGGGGCTTGTGCCGAAAGAGGCCGGCAACAGGCGCTTACCTTCGGACAGCTCCGGATCGCCGTCTAATGCGTCTCTTGTCGCCTACACGGCAGGGAAAAGCTTTTCCACTCTGTCTAGGAAGGAGAAAGTGTGCCAGCACAGCAAATGCCTCCCGGACTTTCCCTGGAATTCAGCAAGTGCTTTGCAGCTTGCAATTGGAAGGAAAGCCTCAGATTTAGCAGCCAGAGCTTCAGGAGGAGCAGCAGCGAGCACAGCATCGGTTTTGCAGCAGCTCCTTCCATGTGCATGATTTTGGGAGTGGAAAGGCTTGCAGAGTGTTCAAGTAGCTTTTTCTCTCCGCTGGAAAGCTGCACGCTCAGTGCCAGTGTTCTGCAGCTTCTTTCTTCACGTTTCAGCAGCTAGCACGCTCTCCGTGTGCTGGAGAAGCGGCAGAGGCTTCCTTGCCGGAGAAGCGGCACCTTCGCCGGCAGAGAGCATCCTGCCGGCCGCGGTGCGCTCCGGAGCGGGGGCTTGTGCCGAAAGAGGCCGGCAACAGGCGCTTACCTTCGGACAGCTCCGGATCGCCGTCTAATGCGTCTCTTGTCGCCTACACGGCAGGGAAAAGCTTTTCCACTCTGTCTAGGAAGGAGAAAGTGTGCCAGCACAGCAAATGCCTCCCGGACATTCCCTGCAATTCAGCAAGTGCTTTGCAGCTTGAAATTGGAAGGAAAGCCTCAGATTTAGCAGCCAGAGCTTCAGGAGGAGCAGCAGCGAGCACAGCATCGGTTTTGCAGCAGCTCCTTCCATGTGCATGTTTTTGGGAGTGGAAAGGCTTGCAGAGTGTTCAAGTAGCTTTTTCTCTCCGCTGGAAAGCTGCACGCTCAGTGCCAGTGTTCTGCAGCTTCTTTCTTCACGTTTCAGCAGCTAGCACGCTCTCCGTGTGCTGGAGAAGCGGCAGAGGCTTCCTTGCCGGAGAAGCGGCACCTTCGCCGGCAGAGAGCATCCTGCCGGCCGCGGTGCGCTCCGGAGCGGGGGCTTGTGCCGAAAGAGGCCGGCAACAGGCGCTTACCTTCGGACAGCTCCGGATCGCCGTCTAATGCGTCTCTTGTCGCCTACACGGCAGGGAAAAGCTTTTCCACTCTGTCTAGGAAGGAGAAAGTGTGCCAGCACAGCAAATGCCTCCCGGACATTCCCTGCAATTCAGCAAGTGCTTTGCAGCTTGAAATTGGAAGGAAAGCCTCAGATTTAGCAGCCAGAGCTTCAGGAGGAGCAGCAGCGAGCACAGCATCGGTTTTGCAGCAGCTCCTTCCATGTGCATGTTTTTGGGAGTGGAAAGGCTTGCAGAGTGTTCAAGTAGCTTTTTCTCTCCGCTGGAAAGCTGCACGCTCAGTGCCAGTGTTCTGCAGCTTCTTTCTTCACGTTTCAGCAGCTAGCACGCTCTCCGTGTGCTGGAGAAGCGGCAGAGGCTTCCTTGCCGGAGAAGCGGCACCTTCGCCGGCAGAGAGCATCCTGCCGGCCGCGGTGCGCTCCGGAGCGGGGGCTTGTGCCGAAAGAGGCCGGCAACAGGCGCTTACCTTCGGACAGCTCCGGATCGCCGTCTAATGCGTCTCTTGTCGCCTACACGGCAGGGAAAAGCTTTTCCACTCTGTCTAGGAAGGAGAAAGTGTGCCAGCACAGCAAATGCCTCCCGGACTTTCCCTGCAATTCAGCAAGTGCTTTGCAGCTTGAAATTGGAAGGAAAGCCTCAGATTTAGCAGCCAGAGCTTCAGGAGGAGCAGCAGCGAGCACAGCATCGGTTTTGCAGCAGCTCCTTCCATGTGCATGTTTTTGGGAGTGGAAAGGCTTGCAGAGTGTTCAAGTAGCTTTTTCTCTCCGCTGGAAAGCTGCACGCTCAGTGCCAGTGTTCTGCAGCTTCTTTCTTCACGTTTCAGCAGCTAGCACGCTCTCCGTGTGCTGGAGAAGCGGCAGAGGCTTCCTTGCCGGAGAAGCGGCACCTTCGCCGGCAGAGAGCATCCTGCCGGCCGCGGTGCGCTCCGGAGCGGGGGCTTGTGCCGAAAGAGGCCGGCAACAGGCGCTTACCTTCGGACAGCTCCGGATCCCTGTCTAATGCGTCTCTTGTCGCCTACACGGCAGGGAAAAGCTTTTCCACTCTGTCTAGGAAGGAGAAAGTGTGCCAGCACAGCAAATGCCTCCCGGACTTTCCCTGGAATTCAGCAAGTGCTTTGCAGCTTGAAATTGGAAGGAAAGCCTCAGATTTAGCAGCCAGAGCTTCAGGAGGAGCAGCAGCGAGCACAGCATCGGTTTTGCAGCAGCTCCTTCCATGTGCATGTTTTTGGGAGTGGAAAGGCTTGCAGAGTGTTCAAGTAGCTTTTTCTCTCCGCTGGAAAGCTGCACGCTCAGTGCCAGTGTTCTGCAGCTTCTTTCTTCACGTTTCAGCAGCTAGCACGCTCTCCGTGTGCTGGAGAAGCGGCAGAGGCTTCCTTGCCGGAGAAGCGGCACCTTCGCCGGCAGAGAGCATCCTGCCGGCCGCGGTGCGCTCCGGAGCGGGGGCTTGTGCCGAAAGAGGCCGGCAACAGGCGCTTACCTTCGGACAGCTCCGGATCGCCGTCTAATGCGTCTCTTGTGGCCTACACGGCAGGGAAAAGCTTTTCCACTCTGTCTAGGAAGGAGAAAGTGTGCCAGCACAGCAAATGCCTCCCGGACATTCCCTGGAATTCAGCAAGTGCTTTGCAGCTTGAAATTGGAAGGAAAGCCTCAGATTTAGCAGCCAGAGCTTCAGGAGGAGCAGCAGCGAGCACAGCATCGGTTTTGCAGCAGCTCCTTCCATGTGCATGTTTTTGGGAGTGGAAAGGCTTGCAGAGTGTTCAAGTAGCTTTTTCTCTCCGCTGGAAAGCTGCACGCTCAGTGCCAGTGTTCTGCAGCTTCTTTCTTCACGTTTCAGCAGCTAGCACGCTCTCCGTGTGCTGGAGAAGCGGCAGAGGCTTCCTTGCCGGAGAAGCGGCACCTTCGCCGTCAGAGAGCATCCTGCCGGCCGCGGTGTGCTCCGGAGCGGGGGCTTGTGCCGAAAGAGGCCGGCAACAGGCGCTTACCTTCGGACAGCTCCGGATCGCCGTCTAATGCGTCTCTTGTCGCCTACACGGCAGGGAAAAGCTTTTCCACTCTGTCTAGGAAGGAGAAAGTGTGCCAGCACAGCAAATGCCTCCCGGACTTTCCCTGCAATTCAGCAAGTGCTTTGCAGCTTGAAATTGGAAGGAAAGCCTCAGATTTAGCAGCCAGAGCTTCAGGAGGAGCAGCAGCGAGCACAGCATCGGTTTTGCAGCAGCTCCTTCCATGTGCATGTTTTTGGGAGTGGAAAGGCTTGCAGAGTGTTCAAGTAGCTTTTTCTCTCCGCTGGAAAGCTGCACGCTCAGTGCCAGTGTTCTGCAGCTTCTTTCTTCACGTTTCAGCAGCTAGCACGCTCTCCGTGTGCTGGAGAAGCGGCAGAGGCTTCCTTGCCGGAGAAGCGGCACCTTCGCCGGCAGAGAGCATCCTGCCGGCCGCGGTGCGCTCCGGAGCGGGGGCTTGTGCCGAAAGAGGCCGGCAACAGGCGCTTACCTTCGGACAGCTCCGGATCGCCGTCTAATGCGTCTCTTGTGGCCTACACGGCAGGGAAAAGCTTTTCCACTCTGTCTAGGAAGGAGAAAGTGTGCCAGCACAGCAAATGCCTCCCGGACATTCCCTGGAATTCAGCAAGTGCTTTGCAGCTTGAAATTGGAAGGAAAGCCTCAGATTTAGCAGCCAGAGCTTCAGGAGGAGCAGCAGCGAGCACAGCATCGGTTTTGCAGCAGCTCCTTCCATGTGCATGTTTTTGGGAGTGGAAAGGCTTGCAGAGTGTTCAAGTAGCTTTTTCTCTCCGCTGGAAAGCTGCACGCTCAGTGCCAGTGTTCTGCAGCTTCTTTCTTCACGTTTCAGCAGCTAGCACGCTCTCCGTGTGCTGGAGAAGCGGCAGAGGCTTCCTTGCCGGAGAAGCGGCACCTTCGCCGTCAGAGAGCATCCTGCCGGCCGCGGTGCGCTCCGGAGCGGGGGCTTGTGCCGAAAGAGGCCGGCAACAGGCGCTTACCTTCGGACAGCTCCGGATCGCCGTCTAATGCGTCTCTTGTCGCCTACACGGCAGGGAAAAGCTTTTCCACTCTGTCTAGGAAGGAGAAAGTGTGCCAGCACAGCAAATGCCTCCCGGACTTTCCCTGGAATTCAGCAAGTGCTTTGCAGCTTGAAATTGGAAGGAAAGCCTCAGATTTAGCAGCCAGAGCTTCAGGAGGAGCAGCAGCGAGCACAGCATCGGTTTTGCAGCAGCTCCTTCCATGTGCATGTTTTTGGGAGTGGAAAGGCTTGCAGAGTGTTCAAGTAGCTTTTTCTCTCCGCTGGAAAGCTGCACGCTCAGTGCCAGTGTTCTGCAGCTTCTTTCTTCACGTTTCAGCAGCTAGCACGCTCTCCGTGTGCTGGAGAAGCGGCAGAGGCTTCCTTGCCGGAGAAGCGGCACCTTCGCCGGCAGAGAGCATCCTGCCGGCCGCGGTGCGCTCCGGAGCGGGGGCTTGTGCCGAAAGAGGCCGGCAACAGGCGCTTACCTTCGGACAGCTCCGGATCGCCGTCTAATGCGTCTCTTGTCGCCTACACGGCAGGGAAAAGCTTTTCCACTCTGTCTAGGAAGGAGAAAGTGTGCCAGCACAGCAAATGCCTCCCGGACTTTCCCTGGAATTCAGCAAGTGCTTTGCAGCTTGAAATTGGAAGGAAAGCCTCAGATTTAGCAGCCAGAGCTTCAGGAGGAGCAGCAGCGAGCACAGCATCGCTTTTGCAGCAGCTCCTTCCATGTGCATGTTTTTGGGAGTGGAAAGGCTTGCAGAGTGTTAAAGTAGCTTTTTCTCTCCGCTGGAAAGCTGCACGCTCAGTGCCAGTCTTCTGCAGCTTCTTTCTTCACGTTTCAGCAGCTAGCACGCTCTCCGTGTGCTGGAGAAGCGGCAGAGGCTTCCTTGCCGGAGAAGCGGCACCTTCGCCGGCAGAGAGCATCCTGCCGGCCGCGGTGCGCTCCGGAGCGGGGGCTTGTGCCGAAAGAGGCCGGCAACAGGCGCTTACCTTCGGACAGCTCCGGATCGCCGTCTAATGCGTCTCTTGTCGCCTACACGGCAGGGAAAAGCTTTTCCACTCTGTCTAGGAAGGAGAAAGTGTGCCAGCACAGCAAATGCCTCCCGGACTTTCCCTGCAATTCAGCAAGTGCTTTGCAGCTTGAAATTGGAAGGAAAGCCTCAGATTTAGCAGCCAGAGCTTCAGGAGGAGCAGCAGCGAGCACAGCATCGGTTTTGCAGCAGCTCCTTCCATGTGCATGTTTTTGGGAGTGGAAAGGCTTGCAGAGTGTTAAAGTAGCTTTTTCTCTCCGCTGGAAAGCTGCACGCTCAGTGCCAGTGTTCTGCAGCTTCTTTCTTCACGTTTCAGCAGCTAGCACGCTCTCCGTGTGCTGGAGAAGCGGCAGAGGCTTCCTTGCCGGAGAAGCGGCACCTTCGCCGGCAGAGAGCATCCTGCCGGCCGCGGTGCGCTCCGGAGCGGGGGCTTGTGCCGAAAGAGGCCGGCAACAGGCGCTTACCTTCGGACAGCTCCGGATCGCCGTCTAATGCGTCTCTTGTGGCCTACACGGCAGGGAAAAGCTTTTCCACTCTGTCTAGGAAGGAGAAAGTGTGCCAGCACAGCAAATGCCTCCCGGACTTTCCCTGCAATTCAGCAAGTGCTTTGCAGCTTGAAATTGGAAGGAAAGCCTCAGATTTAGCAGCCAGAGCTTCAGGAGGAGCAGCAGCGAGCACAGCATCGGTTTTGCAGCAGCTCCTTCCATGTGCATGTTTTTGGGAGTGGAAAGGCTTGCAGAGTGTTAAAGTAGCTTTTTCTCTCCGCTGGAAAGCTGCACGCTCAGTGCCAGTGTTCTGCAGCTTCTTTCTTCACGTTTCAGCAGCTAGCACGCTCTCCGTGTGCTGGAGAAGCGGCAGAGGCTTCCTTGCCGGAGAAGCGGCACCTTCGCCGGCAGAGAGCATCCTGCCGGCCGCGGTGCGCTCCGGAGCGGGGGCTTGTGCCGAAAGAGGCCGGCAACAGGCGCTTACCTTCGGACAGCTCCGGATCGCCGTCTAATGCGTCTCTTGTCGCCTACACGGCAGGGAAAAGCTTTTCCACTCTGTCTAGGAAGGAGAAAGTGTGCCAGCACAGCAAATGCCTCCCGGACTTTCCCTGCAATTCAGCAAGTGCTTTGCAGCTTGAAATTGGAAGGAAAGCCTCAGATTTAGCAGCCAGAGCTTCAGGAGGAGCAGCAGCGAGCACAGCATCGGTTTTGCAGCAGCTCCTTCCATGTGCATGTTTTTGGGAGTGGAAAGGCTTGCAGAGTGTTCAAGTAGCTTTTTCTCTCCGCTGGAAAGCTGCACGCTCAGTGCCAGTCTTCTGCAGCTTCTTTCTTCACGTTTCAGCAGCTAGCACGCTCTCCGTGTGCTGGAGAAGCGGCAGAGGCTTCCTTGCCGGAGAAGCGGCACCTTCGCCGGCAGAGAGCATCCTGCCGGCCGCGGTGCGCTCCGGAGCGGGGGCTTGTGCCGAAAGAGGCCGGCAACAGGCGCTTACCTTCGGACAGCTCCGGATCGCCGTCTAATGCGTCTCTTGTCGCCTACACGGCAGGGAAAAGCTTTTCCACTCTGTCTAGGAAGGAGAAAGTGTGCCAGCACAGCAAATGCCTCCCGGACATTCCCTGGAATTCAGCAAGTGCTTTGCAGCTTGAAATTGGAAGGAAAGCCTCAGATTTAGCAGCCAGAGCTTCAGGAGGAGCAGCAGCGAGCACAGCATCGGTTTTGCAGCAGCTCCTTCCATGTGCATGTTTTTGGGAGTGGAAAGGCTTGCAGAGTGTTCAAGTAGCTTTTTCTCTCCGCTGGAAAGCTGCACGCTCAGTGCCAGTGTTCTGCAGCTTCTTTCTTCACGTTTCAGCAGCTAGCACGCTCTCCGTGTGCTGGAGAAGCGGCAGAGGCTTCCTTGCCGGAGAAGCGGCACCTTCGCCGGCAGAGAGCATCCTGCCGGCCGCGGTGCGCTCCGGAGCGGGGGCTTGTGCCGAAAGAGGCCGGCAACAGGCGCTTACCTTCGGACAGCTCCGGATCGCCGTCTAATGCGTCTCTTGTCGCCTACACGGCAGGGAAAAGCTTTTCCACTCTGTCTAGGAAGGAGAAAGTGTGCCAGCACAGCAAATGCCTCCCGGACATTCCCTGGAATTCAGCAAGTGCTTTGCAGCTTGAAATTGGAAGGAAAGCCTCAGATTTAGCAGCCAGAGCTTCAGGAGGAGCAGCAGCGAGCACAGCATCGCTTTTGCAGCAGCTCCTTCCATGTGCATGTTTTTGGGAGTGGAAAGGCTTGCAGAGTGTTCAAGTAGCTTTTTCTCTCCGCTGGAAAGCTGCACGCTCAGTGCCAGTGTTCTGCAGCTTCTTTCTTCACGTTTCAGCAGCTAGCACGCTCTCCGTGTGCTGGAGAAGCGGCAGAGGCTTCCTTGCCGGAGAAGCGGCACCTTCGCCGTCAGAGAGCATCCTGCCGGCCGCGGTGCGCTCCGGAGCGGGGGCTTGTGCCGAAAGAGGCCGGCAACAGGCGCTTACCTTCGGACAGCTCCGGATCGCCGTCTAATGCGTCTCTTGTCGCCTACACGGCAGGGAAAAGCTTTTCCACTCTGTCTAGGAAGGAGAAAGTGTGCCAGCACAGCAAATGCCTCCCGGACTTTCCCTGGAATTCAGCAAGTGCTTTGCAGCTTGAAATTGGAAGGAAAGCCTCAGATTTAGCAGCCAGAGCTTCAGGAGGAGCAGCAGCGAGCACAGCATCGGTTTTGCAGCAGCTCCTTCCATGTGCATGTTTTTGGGAGTGGAAAGGCTTGCAGAGTGTTCAAGTAGCTTTTTCTCTCCGCTGGAAAGCTGCACGCTCAGTGCCAGTCTTCTGCAGCTTCTTTCTTCACGTTTCAGCAGCTAGCACGCTCTCCGTGTGCTGGAGAAGCGGCAGAGGCTTCCTTGCCGGAGAAGCGGCACCTTCGCCGGCAGAGAGCATCCTGCCGGCCGCGGTGCGCTCCGGAGCGGGGGCTTGTGCCGAAAGAGGCCGGCAACAGGCGCTTACCTTCGGACAGCTCCGGATCGCCGTCTAATGCGTCTCTTGTCGCCTACACGGCAGGGAAAAGCTTTTCCACTCTGTCTAGGAAGGAGAAAGTGTGCCAGCACAGCAAATGCCTCCCGGACTTTCCCTGGAATTCAGCAAGTGCTTTGCAGCTTGAAATTGGAAGGAAAGCCTCAGATTTAGCAGCCAGAGCTTCAGGAGGAGCAGCAGCGAGCACAGCATCGGTTTTGCAGCAGCTCCTTCCATGTGCATGTTTTTGGGAGTGGAAAGGCTTGCAGAGTGTTAAAGTAGCTTTTTCTCTCCGCTGGAAAGCTGCACGCTCAGTGCCAGTCTTCTGCAGCTTCTTTCTTCACGTTTCAGCAGCTAGCACGCTCTCCGTGTGCTGGAGAAGCGGCAGAGGCTTCCTTGCCGGAGAAGCGGCACCTTCGCCGGCAGAGAGCATCCTGCCGGCCGCGGTGCGCTCCGGAGCGGGGGCTTGTGCCGAAAGAGGCCGGCAACAGGCGCTTACCTTCGGACAGCTCCGGATCGCCGTCTAATGCGTCTCTTGTCGCCTACACGGCAGGGAAAAGCTTTTCCACTCTGTCTAGGAAGGAGAAAGTGTGCCAGCACAGCAAATGCCTCCCGGACTTTCCCTGCAATTCAGCAAGTGCTTTGCAGCTTGAAATTGGAAGGAAAGCCTCAGATTTAGCAGCCAGAGCTTCAGGAGGAGCAGCAGCGAGCACAGCATCGGTTTTGCAGCAGCTCCTTCCATGTGCATGTTTTTGGGAGTGGAAAGGCTTGCAGAGTGTTCAAGTAGCTTTTTCTCTCCGCTGGAAAGCTGCACGCTCAGTGCCAGTGTTCTGCAGCTTCTTTCTTCACGTTTCAGCAGCTAGCACGCTCTCCGTGTGCTGGAGAAGCGGCAGAGGCTTCCTTGCCGGAGAAGCGGCACCTTCGCCGGCAGAGAGCATCCTGCCGGCCGCGGTGCGCTCCGGAGCGGGGGCTTGTGCCGAAAGAGGCCGGCAACAGGCGCTTACCTTCGGACAGCTCCGGATCGCCGTCTAATGCGTCTCTTGTGGCCTACACGGCAGGGAAAAGCTTTTCCACTCTGTCTAGGAAGGAGAAAGTGTGCCAGCACAGCAAATGCCTCCCGGACTTTCCCTGCAATTCAGCAAGTGCTTTGCAGCTTGAAATTGGAAGGAAAGCCTCAGATTTAGCAGCCAGAGCTTCAGGAGGAGCAGCAGCGAGCACAGCATCGGTTTTGCAGCAGCTCCTTCCATGTGCATGTTTTTGGGAGTGGAAAGGCTTGCAGAGTGTTCAAGTAGCTTTTTCTCTCCGCTGGAAAGCTGCACGCTCAGTGCCAGTGTTCTGCAGCTTCTTTCTTCACGTTTCAGCAGCTAGCACGCTCTCCGTGTGCTGGAGAAGCGGCAGAGGCTTCCTTGCCGGAGAAGCGGCACCTTCGCCGGCAGAGAGCATCCTGCCGGCCGCGGTGCGCTCCGGAGCGGGGGCTTGTGCCGAAAGAGGCCGGCAACAGGCGCTTACCTTCGGACAGCTCCGGATCGCCGTCTAATGCGTCTCTTGTCGCCTACACGGCAGGGAAAAGCTTTTCCACTCTGTCTAGGAAGGAGAAAGTGTGCCAGCACAGCAAATGCCTCCCGGACTTTCCCTGCAATTCAGCAAGTGCTTTGCAGCTTGAAATTGGAAGGAAAGCCTCAGATTTAGCAGCCAGAGCTTCAGGAGGAGCAGCAGCGAGCACAGCATCGGTTTTGCAGCAGCTCCTTCCATGTGCATGTTTTTGGGAGTGGAAAGGCTTGCAGAGTGTTCAAGTAGCTTTTTCTCTCCGCTGGAAAGCTGCACGCTCAGTGCCAGTGTTCTGCAGCTTCTTTCTTCACGTTTCAGCAGCTAGCACGCTCTCCGTGTGCTGGAGAAGCGGCAGAGGCTTCCTTGCCGGAGAAGCGGCACCTTCGCCGGCAGAGAGCATCCTGCCGGCCGCGGTGCGCTCCGGAGCGGGGGCTTGTGCCGAAAGAGGCCGGCAACAGGCGCTTACCTTCGGACAGCTCCGGATCGCCGTCTAATGCGTCTCTTGTCGCCTACACGGCAGGGAAAAGCTTTTCCACTCTGTCTAGGAAGGAGAAAGTGTGCCAGCACAGCAAATGCCTCCCGGACTTTCCCTGGAATTCAGCAAGTGCTTTGCAGCTTGAAATTGGAAGGAAAGCCTCAGATTTAGCAGCCAGAGCTTCAGGAGGAGCAGCAGCGAGCACAGCATCGGTTTTGCAGCAGCTCCTTCCATGTGCATGTTTTTGGGAGTGGAAAGGCTTGCAGAGTGTTCAAGTAGCTTTTTCTCTCCGCTGGAAAGCTGCACGCTCAGTGCCAGTGTTCTGCAGCTTCTTTCTTCACGTTTCAGCAGCTAGCACGCTCTCCGTGTGCTGGAGAAGCGGCAGAGGCTTCCTTGCCGGAGAAGCGGCACCTTCGCCGGCAGAGAGCATCCTGCCGGCCGCGGTGCGCTCCGGAGCGGGGGCTTGTGCCGAAAGAGGCCGGCAACAGGCGCTTACCTTCGGACAGCTCCGGATCGCCGTCTAATGCGTCTCTTGTCGCCTACACGGCAGGGAAAAGCTTTTCCACTCTGTCTAGGAAGGAGAAAGTGTGCCAGCACAGCAAATGCCTCCCGGACTTTCCCTGGAATTCAGCAAGTGCTTTGCAGCTTGAAATTGGAAGGAAAGCCTCAGATTTAGCAGCCAGAGCTTCAGGAGGAGCAGCAGCGAGCACAGCATCGCTTTTGCAGCAGCTCCTTCCATGTGCATGTTTTTGGGAGTGGAAAGGCTTGCAGAGTGTTCAAGTAGCTTTTTCTCTCCGCTGGAAAGCTGCACGCTCAGTGCCAGTCTTCTGCAGCTTCTTTCTTCACGTTTCAGCAGCTAGCACGCTCTCCGTGTGCTGGAGAAGCGGCAGAGGCTTCCTTGCCGGAGAAGCGGCACCTTCGCCGGCAGAGAGCATCCTGCCGGCCGCGGTGCGCTCCGGAGCGGGGGCTTGTGCCGAAAGAGGCCGGCAACAGGCGCTTACCTTCGGACAGCTCCGGATCGCCGTCTAATGCGTCTCTTGTGGCCTACACGGCAGGGAAAAGCTTTTCCACTCTGTCTAGGAAGGAGAAAGTGTGCCAGCACAGCAAATGCCTCCCGGACTTTCCCTGGAATTCAGCAAGTGCTTTGCAGCTTGAAATTGGAAGGAAAGCCTCAGATTTAGCAGCCAGAGCTTCAGGAGGAGCAGCAGCGAGCACAGCATCGGTTTTGCAGCAGCTCCTTCCATGTGCATGTTTTTGGGAGTGGAAAGGCTTGCAGAGTGTTCAAGTAGCTTTTTCTCTCCGCTGGAAAGCTGCACGCTCAGTGCCAGTGTTCTGCAGCTTCTTTCTTCACGTTTCAGCAGCTAGCACGCTCTCCGTGTGCTGGAGAAGCGGCAGAGGCTTCCTTGCCGGAGAAGCGGCACCTTCGCCGGCAGAGAGCATCCTGCCGGCCGCGGTGCGCTCCGGAGCGGGGGCTTGTGCCGAAAGAGGCCGGCAACAGGCGCTTACCTTCGGACAGCTCCGGATCGCCGTCTAATGCGTCTCTTGTCGCCTACACGGCAGGGAAAAGCTTTTCCACTCTGTCTAGGAAGGAGAAAGTGTGCCAGCACAGCAAATGCCTCCCGGACTTTCCCTGCAATTCAGCAAGTGCTTTGCAGCTTGAAATTGGAAGGAAAGCCTCAGATTTAGCAGCCAGAGCTTCAGGAGGAGCAGCAGCGAGCACAGCATCGGTTTTGCAGAAGCTCCTTCCATGTGCATGTTTTTGGGAGTGGAAAGGCTTGCAGAGTGTTAAAGTAGCTTTTTCTCTCCGCTGGAAAGCTGCACGCTCAGTGCCAGTGTTCTGCAGCTTCTTTCTTCACGTTTCAGCAGCTAGCACGCTCTCCGTGTGCTGGAGAAGCGGCAGAGGCTTCCTTGCCGGAGAAGCGGCACCTTCGCCGGCAGAGAGCATCCTGCCGGCCGCGGTGCGCTCCGGAGCGGGGGCTTGTGCCGAAAGAGGCCGGCAACAGGCGCTTACCTTCGGACAGCTCCGGATCGCCGTCTAATGCGTCTCTTGTCGCCTACACGGCAGGGAAAAGCTTTTCCACTCTGTCTAGGAAGGAGAAAGTGTGCCAGCACAGCAAATGCCTCCCGGACTTTCCCCGGAATTCAGCAAGTGCTTTGCAGCTTGAAATTGGAAGGAAAGCCTCAGATTTAGCAGCCAGAGCTTCAGGAGGAGCAGCAGCGAGCACAGCATCGGTTTTGCAGCAGCTCCTTCCATGTGCATGTTTTTGGGAGTGGAAAGGCTTGCAGAGTGTTCAAGTAGCTTTTTCTCTCCGCTGGAAAGCTGCACGCTCAGTGCCAGTCTTCTGCAGCTTCTTTCTTCACGTTTCAGCAGCTAGCACGCTCTCCGTGTGCTGGAGAAGCGGCAGAGGCTTCCTTGCCGGAGAAGCGGCACCTTCGCCGGCAGAGAGCATCCTGCCGGCCGCGGTGCGCTCCGGAGCGGGGGCTTGTGCCGAAAGAGGCCGGCAACAGGCGCTTACCTTCGGACAGCTCCGGATCGCCGTCTAATGCGTCTCTTGTCGCCTACACGGCAGGGAAAAGCTTTTCCACTCTGTCTAGGAAGGAGAAAGTGTGCCAGCACAGCAAATGCCTCCCGGACATTCCCTGGAATTCAGCAAGTGCTTTGCAGCTTGAAATTGGAAGGAAAGCCTCAGATTTAGCAGCCAGAGCTTCAGGAGGAGCAGCAGCGAGCACAGCATCGGTTTTGCAGCAGCTCCTTCCATGTGCATGTTTTTGGGAGTGGAAAGGCTTGCAGAGTGTTCAAGTAGCTTTTTCTCTCCGCTGGAAAGCTGCACGCTCAGTGCCAGTGTTCTGCAGCTTCTTTCTTCACGTTTCAGCAGCTAGCACGCTCTCCGTGTGCTGGAGAAGCGGCAGAGGCTTCCTTGCCGGAGAAGCGGCACCTTCGCCGGCAGAGAGCATCCTGCCGGCCGCGGTGCGCTCCGGAGCGGGGGCTTGTGCCGAAAGAGGCCGGCAACAGGCGCTTACCTTCGGACAGCTCCGGATCGCCGTCTAATGCGTCTCTTGTCGCCTACACGGCAGGGAAAATCTTTTCCACTCTGTCTAGGAAGGAGAAAGTGTGCCAGCACAGCAAATGCCTCCCGGACTTTCCCTGCAATTCAGCAAGTGCTTTGCAGCTTGAAATTGGAAGGAAAGCCTCAGATTTAGCAGCCAGAGCTTCAGGAGGAGCAGCAGCGAGCACAGCATCGGTTTTGCAGCAGCTCCTTCCATGTGCATGTTTTTGGGAGTGGAAAGGCTTGCAGAGTGTTAAAGTAGCTTTTTCTCTCCGCTGGAAAGCTGCACGCTCAGTGCCAGTGTTCTGCAGCTTCTTTCTTCACGTTTCAGCAGCTAGCACGCTCTCCGTGTGCTGGAGAAGCGGCAGAGGCTTCCTTGCCGGAGAAGCGGCACCTTCGCCGGCAGAGAGCATCCTGCCGGCCGCGGTGCGCTCCGGAGCGGGGGCTTGTGCCGAAAGAGGCCGGCAACAGGCGCTTACCTTCGGACAGCTCCGGATCGCCGTCTAATGCGTCTCTTGTCGCCTACACGGCAGGGAAAAGCTTTTCCACTCTGTCTAGGAAGGAGAAAGTGTGCCAGCACAGCAAATGCCTCCCGGACTTTCCCCGGAATTCAGCAAGTGCTTTGCAGCTTGAAATTGGAAGGAAAGCCTCAGATTTAGCAGCCAGAGCTTCAGGAGGAGCAGCAGCGAGCACAGCATCGGTTTTGCAGCAGCTCCTTCCATGTGCATGTTTTTGGGAGTGGAAAGGCTTGCAGAGTGTTCAAGTAGCTTTTTCTCTCCGCTGGAAAGCTGCACGCTCAGTGCCAGTGTTCTGCAGCTTCTTTCTTCACGTTTCAGCAGCTAGCACGCTCTCCGTGTGCTGGAGAAGCGGCAGAGGCTTCCTTGCCGGAGAAGCGGCACCTTCGCCGGCAGAGAGCATCCTGCCGGCCGCGGTGCGCTCCGGAGCGGGGGCTTGTGCCGAAAGAGGCCGGCAACAGGCGCTTACCTTCGGACAGCTCCGGATCGCCGTCTAATGCGTCTCTTGTGGCCTACACGGCAGGGAAAAGCTTTTCCACTCTGTCTAGGAAGGAGAAAGTGTGCCAGCACAGCAAATGCCTCCCGGACATTCCCTGGAATTCAGCAAGTGCTTTGCAGCTTGAAATTGGAAGGAAAGCCTCAGATTTAGCAGCCAGAGCTTCAGGAGGAGCAGCAGCGAGCACAGCATCGGTTTTGCAGCAGCTCCTTCCATGTGCATGTTTTTGGGAGTGGAAAGGCTTGCAGAGTGTTCAAGTAGCTTTTTCTCTCCGCTGGAAAGCTGCACGCTCAGTGCCAGTGTTCTGCAGCTTCTTTCTTCACGTTTCAGCAGCTAGCACGCTCTCCGTGTGCTGGAGAAGCGGCAGAGGCTTCCTTGCCGGAGAAGCGGCACCTTCGCCGTCAGAGAGCATCCTGCCGGCCGCGGTGCGCTCCGGAGCGGGGGCTTGTGCCGAAAGAGGCCGGCAACAGGCGCTTACCTTCGGACAGCTCCGGATCGCCGTCTAATGCGTCTCTTGTCGCCTACACGGCAGGGAAAAGCTTTTCCACTCTGTCTAGGAAGGAGAAAGTGTGCCAGCACAGCAAATGCCTCCCGGACTTTCCCTGGAATTCAGCAAGTGCTTTGCAGCTTGAAATTGGAAGGAAAGCCTCAGATTTAGCAGCCAGAGCTTCAGGAGGAGCAGCAGCGAGCACAGCATCGGTTTTGCAGCAGCTCCTTCCATGTGCATGTTTTTGGGAGTGGAAAGGCTTGCAGAGTGTTCAAGTAGCTTTTTCTCTCCGCTGGAAAGCTGCACGCTCAGTGCCAGTGTTCTGCAGCTTCTTTCTTCACGTTTCAGCAGCTAGCACGCTCTCCGTGTGCTGGAGAAGCGGCAGAGGCTTCCTTGCCGGAGAAGCGGCACCTTCGCCGGCAGAGAGCATCCTGCCGGCCGCGGTGCGCTCCGGAGCGGGGGCTTGTGCCGAAAGAGGCCGGCAACAGGCGCTTACCTTCGGACAGCTCCGGATCGCCGTCTAATGCGTCTCTTGTGGCCTACACGGCAGGGAAAAGCTTTTCCACTCTGTCTAGGAAGGAGAAAGTGTGCCAGCACAGCAAATGCCTCCCGGACATTCCCTGGAATTCAGCAAGTGCTTTGCAGCTTGAAATTGGAAGGAAAGCCTCAGATTTAGCAGCCAGAGCTTCAGGAGGAGCAGCAGCGAGCACAGCATCGGTTTTGCAGCAGCTCCTTCCATGTGCATGTTTTTGGGAGTGGAAAGGCTTGCAGAGTGTTCAAGTAGCTTTTTCTCTCCGCTGGAAAGCTGCACGCTCAGTGCCAGTGTTCTGCAGCTTCTTTCTTCACGTTTCAGCAGCTAGCACGCTCTCCGTGTGCTGGAGAAGCGGCAGAGGCTTCCTTGCCGGAGAAGCGGCACCTTCGCCGTCAGAGAGCATCCTGCCGGCCGCGGTGCGCTCCGGAGCGGGGGCTTGTGCCGAAAGAGGCCGGCAACAGGCGCTTACCTTCGGACAGCTCCGGATCGCCGTCTAATGCGTCTCTTGTCGCCTACACGGCAGGGAAAAGCTTTTCCAGTCTGTCTAGGAAGGAGAAAGTGTGCCAGCACAGCAAATGCCTCCCGGACTTTCCCTGGAATTCAGCAAGTGCTTTGCAGCTTGAAATTGGAAGGAAAGCCTCAGATTTAGCAGCCAGAGCTTCAGGAGGAGCAGCAGCGAGCACAGCATCGCTTTTGCAGCAGCTCCTTCCATGTGCATGTTTTTGGGAGTGGAAAGGCTTGCAGAGTGTTCAAGTAGCTTTTTCTCTCCGCTGGAAAGCTGCACGCTCAGTGCCAGTGTTCTGCAGCTTCTTTCTTCACGTTTCAGCAGCTAGCACGCTCTCCGTGTGCTGGAGAAGCGGCAGAGGCTTCCTTGCCGGAGAAGCGGCACCTTCGCCGGCAGAGAGCATCCTGCCGGCCGCGGTGCGCTCCGGAGCGGGGGCTTGTGCCGAAAGAGGCCGGCAACAGGCGCTTACCTTCGGACAGCTCCGGATCGCCGTCTAATGCGTCTCTTGTCGCCTACACGGCAGGGAAAAGCTTTTCCACTCTGTCTAGGAAGGAGAAAGTGTGCCAGCACAGCAAATGCCTCCCGGACTTTCCCTGGAATTCAGCAAGTGCTTTGCAGCTTGAAATTGGAAGGAAAGCCTCAGATTTAGCAGCCAGAGCTTCAGGAGGAGCAGCAGCGAGCACAGCATCGCTTTTGCAGCAGCTCCTTCCATGTGCATGTTTTTGGGAGTGGAAAGGCTTGCAGAGTGTTCAAGTAGCTTTTTCTCTCCGCTGGAAAGCTGCACGCTCAGTGCCAGTGTTCTGCAGCTTCTTTCTTCACGTTTCAGCAGCTAGCACGCTCTCCGTGTGCTGGAGAAGCGGCAGAGGCTTCCTTGCCGGAGAAGCGGCACCTTCGCCGGCAGAGAGCATCCTGCCGGCCGCGGTGCGCTCCGGAGCGGGGGCTTGTGCCGAAAGAGGCCGGCAACAGGCGCTTACCTTCGGACAGCTCCGGATCGCCGTCTAATGCGTCTCTTGTCGCCTACACGGCAGGGAAAAGCTTTTCCACTCTGTCTAGGAAGGAGAAAGTGTGCCAGCACAGCAAATGCCTCCCGGACTTTCCCTGGAATTCAGCAAGTGCTTTGCAGCTTGAAATTGGAAGGAAAGCCTCAGATTTAGCAGCCAGAGCTTCAGGAGGAGCAGCAGCGAGCACAGCATCGGTTTTGCAGCAGCTCCTTCCATGTGCATGTTTTTGGGAGTGGAAAGGCTTGCAGAGTGTTCAAGTAGCTTTTTCTCTCCGCTGGAAAGCTGCACGCTCAGTGCCAGTGTTCTGCAGCTTCTTTCTTCACGTTTCAGCAGCTAGCACGCTCTCCGTGTGCTGGAGAAGCGGCAGAGGCTTCCTTGCCGGAGAAGCGGCACCTTCGCCGGCAGAGAGCATCCTGCCGGCCGCGGTGCGCTCCGGAGCGGGGGCTTGTGCCGAAAGAGGCCGGCAACAGGCGCTTACCTTCGGACAGCTCCGGATCGCCGTCTAATGCGTCTCTTGTGGCCTACACGGCAGGGAAAAGCTTTTCCACTCTGTCTAGGAAGGAGAAAGTGTGCCAGCACAGCAAATGCCTCCCGGACATTCCCTGGAATTCAGCAAGTGCTTTGCAGCTTGAAATTGGAAGGAAAGCCTCAGATTTAGCAGCCAGAGCTTCAGGAGGAGCAGCAGCGAGCACAGCATCGGTTTTGCAGCAGCTCCTTCCATGTGCATGTTTTTGGGAGTGGAAAGGCTTGCAGAGTGTTCAAGTAGCTTTTTCTCTCCGCTGGAAAGCTGCACGCTCAGTGCCAGTGTTCTGCAGCTTCTTTCTTCACGTTTCAGCAGCTAGCACGCTCTCCGTGTGCTGGAGAAGCGGCAGAGGCTTCCTTGCCGGAGAAGCGGCACCTTCGCCGTCAGAGAGCATCCTGCCGGCCGCGGTGCGCTCCGGAGCGGGGGCTTGTGCCGAAAGAGGCCGGCAACAGGCGCTTACCTTCGGACAGCTCCGGATCGCCGTCTAATGCGTCTCTTGTCGCCTACACGGCAGGGAAAAGCTTTTCCAGTCTGTCTAGGAAGGAGAAAGTGTGCCAGCACAGCAAATGCCTCCCGGACTTTTCCTGGAATTCAGCAAGTGCTTTGCAGCTTGAAATTGGAAGGAAAGCCTCAGATTTAGCAGCCAGAGCTTCAGGAGGAGCAGCAGCGAGCACAGCATCGGTTTTGCAGCAGCTCCTTCCATGTGCATGTTTTTGGGAGTGGAAAGGCTTGCAGAGTGTTCAAGTAGCTTTTTCTCTCCGCTGGAAAGCTGCACGCTCAGTGCCAGTGTTCTGCAGCTTCTTTCTTCACGTTTCAGCAGCTAGCACGCTCTCCGTGTGCTGGAGAAGCGGCAGAGGCTTCCTTGCCGGAGAAGCGGCACCTTCGCCGGCAGAGAGCATCCTGCCGGCCGCGGTGCGCTCCGGAGCGGGGGCTTGTGCCGAAAGAGGCCGGCAACAGGCGCTTACCTTCGGACAGCTCCGGATCGCCGTCTAATGCGTCTCTTGTCGCCTACACGGCAGGGAAAAGCTTTTCCACTCTGTCTAGGAAGGAGAAAGTGTGCCAGCACAGCAAATGCCTCCCGGACTTTCCCTGGAATTCAGCAAGTGCTTTGCAGCTTGAAATTGGAAGGAAAGCCTCAGATTTAGCAGCCAGAGCTTCAGGAGGAGCAGCAGCGAGCACAGCATCGCTTTTGCAGCAGCTCCTTCCATGTGCATGTTTTTGGGAGTGGAAAGGCTTGCAGAGTGTTCAAGTAGCTTTTTCTCTCCGCTGGAAAGCTGCACGCTCAGTGCCAGTGTTCTGCAGCTTCTTTCTTCACGTTTCAGCAGCTAGCACGCTCTCCGTGTGCTGGAGAAGCGGCAGAGGCTTCCTTGCCGGAGAAGCGGCACCTTCGCCGGCAGAGAGCATCCTGCCGGCCGCGGTGCGCTCCGGAGCGGGGGCTTGTGCCGAAAGAGGCCGGCAACAGGCGCTTACCTTCGGACAGCTCCGGATCGCCGTCTAATGCGTCTCTTGTCGCCTACACGGCAGGGAAAAGCTTTTCCACTCTGTCTAGGAAGGAGAAAGTGTGCCAGCACAGCAAATGCCTCCCGGACTTTCCCTGCAATTCAGCAAGTGCTTTGCAGCTTGAAATTGGAAGGAAAGCCTCAGATTTAGCAGCCAGAGCTTCAGGAGGAGCAGCAGCGAGCACAGCATCGGTTTTGCAGCAGCTCCTTCCATGTGCATGTTTTTGGGAGTGGAAAGGCTTGCAGAGTGTTCAAGTAGCTTTTTCTCTCCGCTGGAAAGCTGCACGCTCAGTGCCAGTCTTCTGCAGCTTCTTTCTTCACGTTTCAGCAGCTAGCACGCTCTCCGTGTGCTGGAGAAGCGGCAGAGGCTTCCTTGCCGGAGAAGCGGCACCTTCGCCGGCAGAGAGCATCCTGCCGGCCGCGGTGCGCTCCGGAGCGGGGGCTTGTGCCGAAAGAGGCCGGCAACAGGCGCTTACCTTCGGACAGCTCCGGATCGCCGTCTAATGCGTCTCTTGTGGCCTACACGGCAGGGAAAAGCTTTTCCACTCTGTCTAGGAAGGAGAAAGTGTGCCAGCACAGCAAATGCCTCCCGGACATTCCCTGGAATTCAGCAAGTGCTTTGCAGCTTGAAATTGGAAGGAAAGCCTCAGATTTAGCAGCCAGAGCTTCAGGAGGAGCAGCAGCGAGCACAGCATCGGTTTTGCAGCAGCTCCTTCCATGTGCATGTTTTTGGGAGTGGAAAGGCTTGCAGAGTGTTCAAGTAGCTTTTTCTCTCCGCTGGAAAGCTGCACGCTCAGTGCCAGTGTTCTGCAGCTTCTTTCTTCACGTTTCAGCAGCTAGCACGCTCTCCGTGTGCTGGAGAAGCGGCAGAGGCTTCCTTGCCGGAGAAGCGGCACCTTCGCCGGCAGAGAGCATCCTGCCGGCCGCGGTGCGCTCCGGAGCGGGGGCTTGTGCCGAAAGAGGCCGGCAACAGGCGCTTACCTTCGGACAGCTCCGGATCGCCGTCTAATGCGTCTCTTGTCGCCTACACGGCAGGGAAAAGCTTTTCCACTCTGTCTAGGAAGGAGAAAGTGTGCCAGCACAGCAAATGCCTCCCGGACTTTCCCTGGAATTCAGCAAGTGCTTTGCAGCTTGAAATTGGAAGGAAAGCCTCAGATTTAGCAGCCAGAGCTTCAGGAGGAGCAGCAGCGAGCACAGCATCGGTTTTGCAGCAGCTCCTTCCATGTGCATGTTTTTGGGAGTGGAAAGGCTTGCAGAGTGTTCAAGTAGCTTTTTCTCTCCGCTGGAAAGCTGCACGCTCAGTGCCAGTGTTCTGCAGCTTCTTTCTTCACGTTTCAGCAGCTAGCACGCTCTCCGTGTGCTGGAGAAGCGGCAGAGGCTTCCTTGCCGGAGAAGCGGCACCTTCGCCGGCAGAGAGCATCCTGCCGGCCGCGGTGCGCTCCGGAGCGGGGGCTTGTGCCGAAAGAGGCCGGCAACAGGCGCTTACCTTCGGACAGCTCCGGATCGCCGTCTAATGCGTCTCTTGTCGCCTACACGGCAGGGAAAAGCTTTTCCACTCTGTCTAGGAAGGAGAAAGTGTGCCAGCACAGCAAATGCCTCCCGGACTTTCCCTGGAATTCAGCAAGTGCTTTGCAGCTTGAAATTGGAAGGAAAGCCTCAGATTTAGCAGCCAGAGCTTCAGGAGGAGCAGCAGCGAGCACAGCATCGCTTTTGCAGCAGCTCCTTCCATGTGCATGTTTTTGGGAGTGGAAAGGCTTGCAGAGTGTTCAAGTAGCTTTTTCTCTCCGCTGGAAAGCTGCACGCTCAGTGCCAGTCTTCTGCAGCTTCTTTCTTCACGTTTCAGCAGCTAGCACGCTCTCCGTGTGCTGGAGAAGCGGCAGAGGCTTCCTTGCCGGAGAAGCGGCACCTTCGCCGGCAGAGAGCATCCTGCCGGCCGCGGTGCGCTCCGGAGCGGGGGCTTGTGCCGAAAGAGGCCGGCAACAGGCGCTTACCTTCGGACAGCTCCGGATCGCCGTCTAATGCGTCTCTTGTCGCCTACACGGCAGGGAAAAGCTTTTCCACTCTGTCTAGGAAGGAGAAAGTGTGCCAGCACAGCAAATGCCTCCCGGACTTTCCCTGCAATTCAGCAAGTGCTTTGCAGCTTGAAATTGGAAGGAAAGCCTCAGATTTAGCAGCCAGAGCTTCAGGAGGAGCAGCAGCGAGCACAGCATCGGTTTTGCAGCAGCTCCTTCCATGTGCATGTTTTTGGGAGTGGAAAGGCTTGCAGAGTGTTCAAGTAGCTTTTTCTCTCCGCTGGAAAGCTGCACGCTCAGTGCCAGTGTTCTGCAGCTTCTTTCTTCACGTTTCAGCAGCTAGCACGCTCTCCGTGTGCTGGAGAAGCGGCAGAGGCTTCCTTGCCGGAGAAGCGGCACCTTCGCCGGCAGAGAGCATCCTGCCGGCCGCGGTGCGCTCCGGAGCGGGGGCTTGTGCCGAAAGAGGCCGGCAACAGGCGCTTACCTTCGGACAGCTCCGGATCGCCGTCTAATGCGTCTCTTGTCGCCTACACGGCAGGGAAAAGCTTTTCCACTCTGTCTAGGAAGGAGAAAGTGTGCCAGCACAGCAAATGCCTCCCGGACTTTCCCTGCAATTCAGCAAGTGCTTTGCAGCTTGAAATTGGAAGGAAAGCCTCAGATTTAGCAGCCAGAGCTTCAGGAGGAGCAGCAGCGAGCACAGCATCGGTTTTGCAGCAGCTCCTTCCATGTGCATGTTTTTGGGAGTGGAAAGGCTTGCAGAGTGTTCAAGTAGCTTTTTCTCTCCGCTGGAAAGCTGCACGCTCAGTGCCAGTGTTCTGCAGCTTCTTTCTTCACGTTTCAGCAGCTAGCACGCTCTCCGTGTGCTGGAGAAGCGGCAGAGGCTTCCTTGCCGGAGAAGCGGCACCTTCGCCGGCAGAGAGCATCCTGCCGGCCGCGGTGCGCTCCGGAGCGGGGGCTTGTGCCGAAAGAGGCCGGCAACAGGCGCTTACCTTCGGACAGCTCCGGATCGCCGTCTAATGCGTCTCTTGTCGCCTACACGGCAGGGAAAAGCTTTTCCACTCTGTCTAGGAAGGAGAAAGTGTGCCAGCACAGCAAATGCCTCCCGGACTTTCCCTGCAATTCAGCAAGTGCTTTGCAGCTTGAAATTGGAAGGAAAGCCTCAGATTTAGCAGCCAGAGCTTCAGGAGGAGCAGCAGCGAGCACAGCATCGGTTTTGCAGCAGCTCCTTCCATGTGCATGTTTTTGGGAGTGGAAAGGCTTGCAGAGTGTTCAAGTAGCTTTTTCTCTCCGCTGGAAAGCTGCACGCTCAGTGCCAGTGTTCTGCAGCTTCTTTCTTCACGTTTCAGCAGCTAGCACGCTCTCCGTGTGCTGGAGAAGCGGCAGAGGCTTCCTTGCCGGAGAAGCGGCACCTTCGCCGGCAGAGAGCATCCTGCCGGCCGCGGTGCGCTCCGGAGCGGGGGCTTGTGCCGAAAGAGGCCGGCAACAGGCGCTTACCTTCGGACAGCTCCGGATCGCCGTCTAATGCGTCTCTTGTCGCCTACACGGCAGGGAAAAGCTTTTCCACTCTGTCTAGGAAGGAGAAAGTGTGCCAGCACAGCAAATGCCTCCCGGACTTTCCCTGCAATTCAGCAAGTGCTTTGCAGCTTGAAATTGGAAGGAAAGCCTCAGATTTAGCAGCCAGAGCTTCAGGAGGAGCAGCAGCGAGCACAGCATCGCTTTTGCAGCAGCTCCTTCCATGTGCATGTTTTTGGGAGTGGAAAGGCTTGCAGAGTGTTAAAGTAGCTTTTTCTCTCCGCTGGAAAGCTGCACGCTCAGTGCCAGTGTTCTGCAGCTTCTTTCTTCACGTTTCAGCAGCTAGCACGCTCTCCGTGTGCTGGAGAAGCGGCAGAGGCTTCCTTGCCGGAGAAGCGGCACCTTCGCCGGCAGAGAGCATCCTGCCGGCCGCGGTGCGCTCCGGAGCGGGGGCTTGTGCCGAAAGAGGCCGGCAACAGGCGCTTACCTTCGGACAGCTCCGGATCGCCGTCTAATGCGTCTCTTGTCGCCTACACGGCAGGGAAAAGCTTTTCCACTCTGTCTAGGAAGGAGAAAGTGTGCCAGCACAGCAAATGCCTCCCGGACTTTCCCTGGAATTCAGCAAGTGCTTTGCAGCTTGAAATTGGAAGAAAAGCCTCAGATTTAGCAGCAGAGCTTCAGGAGGAGCAGCAGCGAGCACAGCATCGGTTTTGCAGCAGCTCCTTCCATGTGCATGTTTTTGGGAGTGGAAAGGCTTGCAGAGTGTTCAAGTAGCTTTTTCTCTCCGCTGGAAAGCTGCACGCTCAGTGCCAGTGTTCTGCAGCTTCTTTCTTCACGTTTCAGCAGCTAGCACGCTCTCCGTGTGCTGGAGAAGCGGCAGAGGCTTCCTTGCCGGAGAAGCGGCACCTTCGCCGGCAGAGAGCATCCTGCCGGCCGCGGTGCGCTCCGGAGCGGGGGCTTGTGCCGAAAGAGGCCGGCAACAGGCGCTTACCTTCGGACAGCTCCGGATCGCCGTCTAATGCGTCTCTTGTCGCCTACACGGCAGGGAAAAGCTTTTCCACTCTGTCTAGGAAGGAGAAAGTGTGCCAGCACAGCAAATGCCTCCCGGACTTTCCCTGGAATTCAGCAAGTGCTTTGCAGCTTGAAATTGGAAGGAAAGCCTCAGATTTAGCAGCCAGAGCTTCAGGAGGAGCAGCAGCGAGCACAGCATCGGTTTTGCAGCAGCTCCTTCCATGTGCATGTTTTTGGGAGTGGAAAGGCTTGCAGAGTGTTAAAGTAGCTTTTTCTCTCCGCTGGAAAGCTGCACGCTCAGTGCCAGTGTTCTGCAGCTTCTTTCTTCACGTTTCAGCAGCTAGCACGCTCTCCGTGTGCTGGAGAAGCGGCAGAGGCTTCCTTGCCGGAGAAGCGGCACCTTCGCCGGCAGAGAGCATCCTGCCGGCCGCGGTGCGCTCCGGAGCGGGGGCTTGTGCCGAAAGAGGCCGGCAACAGGCGCTTACCTTCGGACAGCTCCGGATCGCCGTCTAATGCGTCTCTTGTGGCCTACACGGCAGGGAAAAGCTTTTCCACTCTGTCTAGGAAGGAGAAAGTGTGCCAGCACAGCAAATGCCTCCCGGACTTTCCCTGGAATTCAGCAAGTGCTTTGCAGCTTGAAATTGGAAGGAAAGCCTCAGATTTAGCAGCCAGAGCTTCAGGAGGAGCAGCAGCGAGCACAGCATCGGTTTTGCAGCAGCTCCTTCCATGTGCATGTTTTTGGGAGTGGAAAGGCTTGCAGAGTGTTCAAGTAGCTTTTTCTCTCCGCTGGAAAGCTGCACGCTCAGTGCCAGTCTTCTGCAGCTTCTTTCTTCACGTTTCAGCAGCTAGCACGCTCTCCGTGTGCTGGAGAAGCGGCAGAGGCTTCCTTGCCGGAGAAGCGGCACCTTCGCCGGCAGAGAGCATCCTGCCGGCCGCGGTGCGCTCCGGAGCGGGGGCTTGTGCCGAAAGAGGCCGGCAACAGGCGCTTACCTTCGGACAGCTCCGGATCGCCGTCTAATGCGTCTCTTGTCGCCTACACGGCAGGGAAAAGCTTTTCCACTCTGTCTAGGAAGGAGAAAGTGTGCCAGCACAGCAAATGCCTCCCGGACTTTCCCTGCAATTCAGCAAGTGCTTTGCAGCTTGAAATTGGAAGGAAAGCCTCAGATTTAGCAGCCAGAGCTTCAGGAGGAGCAGCAGCGAGCACAGCATCGGTTTTGCAGCAGCTCCTTCCATGTGCATGTTTTTGGGAGTGGAAAGGCTTGCAGAGTGTTCAAGTAGCTTTTTCTCTCCGCTGGAAAGCTGCACGCTCAGTGCCAGTCTTCTGCAGCTTCTTTCTTCACGTTTCAGCAGCTAGCACGCTCTCCGTGTGCTGGAGAAGCGGCAGAGGCTTCCTTGCCGGAGAAGCGGCACCTTCGCCGGCAGAGAGCATCCTGCCGGCCGCGGTGCGCTCCGGAGCGGGGGCTTGTGCCGAAAGAGGCCGGCAACAGGCGCTTACCTTCGGACAGCTCCGGATCGCCGTCTAATGCGTCTCTTGTCGCCTACACGGCAGGGAAAAGCTTTTCCACTCTGTCTAGGAAGGAGAAAGTGTGCCAGCACAGCAAATGCCTCCCGGACATTCCCTGGAATTCAGCAAGTGCTTTGCAGCTTGAAATTGGAAGGAAAGCCTCAGATTTAGCAGCCAGAGCTTCAGGAGGAGCAGCAGCGAGCACAGCATCGGTTTTGCAGCAGCTCCTTCCATGTGCATGTTTTTGGGAGTGGAAAGGCTTGCAGAGTGTTCAAGTAGCTTTTTCTCTCCGCTGGAAAGCTGCACGCTCAGTGCCAGTGTTCTGCAGCTTCTTTCTTCACGTTTCAGCAGCTAGCACGCTCTCCGTGTGCTGGAGAAGCGGCAGAGGCTTCCTTGCCGGAGAAGCGGCACCTTCGCCGGCAGAGAGCATCCTGCCGGCCGCGGTGCGCTCCGGAGCGGGGGCTTGTGCCGAAAGAGGCCGGCAACAGGCGCTTACCTTCGGACAGCTCCGGATCGCCGTCTAATGCGTCTCTTGTCGCCTACACGGCAGGGAAAAGCTTTTCCACTCTGTCTAGGAAGGAGAAAGTGTGCCAGCACAGCAAATGCCTCCCGGACTTTCCCTGGAATTCAGCAAGTGCTTTGCAGCTTGAAATTGGAAGGAAAGCCTCAGATTTAGCAGCCAGAGCTTCAGGAGGAGCAGCAGCGAGCACAGCATCGGTTTTGCAGCAGCTCCTTCCATGTGCATGTTTTTGGGAGTGGAAAGGCTTGCAGAGTGTTCAAGTAGCTTTTTCTCTCCGCTGGAAAGCTGCACGCTCAGTGCCAGTGTTCTGCAGCTTCTTTCTTCACGTTTCAGCAGCTAGCACGCTCTCCGTGTGCTGGAGAAGCGGCAGAGGCTTCCTTGCCGGAGAAGCGGCACCTTCGCCGGCAGAGAGCATCCTGCCGGCCGCGGTGCGCTCCGGAGCGGGGGCTTGTGCCGAAAGAGGCCGGCAACAGGCGCTTACCTTCGGACAGCTCCGGATCGCCGTCTAATGCGTCTCTTGTGGCCTACACGGCAGGGAAAAGCTTTTCCACTCTGTCTAGGAAGGAGAAAGTGTGCCAGCACAGCAAATGCCTCCCGGACTTTCCCTGCAATTCAGCAAGTGCTTTGCAGCTTGAAATTGGAAGGAAAGCCTCAGATTTAGCAGCCAGAGCTTCAGGAGGAGCAGCAGCGAGCACAGCATCGGTTTTGCAGCAGCTCCTTCCATGTGCATGTTTTTGGGAGTGGAAAGGCTTGCAGAGTGTTCAAGTAGCTTTTTCTCTCCGCTGGAAAGCTGCACGCTCAGTGCCAGTGTTCTGCAGCTTCTTTCTTCACGTTTCAGCAGCTAGCACGCTCTCCGTGTGCTGGAGAAGCGGCAGAGGCTTCCTTGCCGGAGAAGCGGCACCTTCGCCGGCAGAGAGCATCCTGCCGGCCGCGGTGCGCTCCGGAGCGGGGGCTTGTGCCGAAAGAGGCCGGCAACAGGCGCTTACCTTCGGACAGCTCCGGATCGCCGTCTAATGCGTCTCTTGTGGCCTACACGGCAGGGAAAAGCTTTTCCACTCTGTCTAGGAAGGAGAAAGTGTGCCAGCACAGCAAATGCCTCCCGGACTTTCCCTGGAATTCAGCAAGTGCTTTGCAGCTTGAAATTGGAAGGAAAGCCTCAGATTTAGCAGCCAGAGCTTCAGGAGGAGCAGCAGCGAGCACAGCATCGCTTTTGCAGCAGCTCCTTCCATGTGCATGTTTTTGGGAGTGGAAAGGCTTGCAGAGTGTTAAAGTAGCTTTTTCTCTCCGCTGGAAAGCTGCACGCTCAGTGCCAGTGTTCTGCAGCTTCTTTCTTCACGTTTCAGCAGCTAGCACGCTCTCCGTGTGCTGGAGAAGCGGCAGAGGCTTCCTTGCCGGAGAAGCGGCACCTTCGCCGGCAGAGAGCATCCTGCCGGCCGCGGTGCGCTCCGGAGCGGGGGCTTGTGCCGAAAGAGGCCGGCAACAGGCGCTTACCTTCGGACAGCTCCGGATCGCCGTCTAATGCGTCTCTTGTCGCCTACACGGCAGGGAAAAGCTTTTCCACTCTGTCTAGGAAGGAGAAAGTGTGCCAGCACAGCAAATGCCTCCCGGACTTTCCCTGGAATTCAGCAAGTGCTTTGCAGCTTGAAATTGGAAGAAAAGCCTCAGATTTAGCAGCAGAGCTTCAGGAGGAGCAGCAGCGAGCACAGCATCGGTTTTGCAGCAGCTCCTTCCATGTGCATGTTTTTGGGAGTGGAAAGGCTTGCAGAGTGTTCAAGTAGCTTTTTCTCTCCGCTGGAAAGCTGCACGCTCAGTGCCAGTGTTCTGCAGCTTCTTTCTTCACGTTTCAGCAGCTAGCACGCTCTCCGTGTGCTGGAGAAGCGGCAGAGGCTTCCTTGCCGGAGAAGCGGCACCTTCGCCGGCAGAGAGCATCCTGCCGGCCGCGGTGCGCTCCGGAGCGGGGGCTTGTGCCGAAAGAGGCCGGCAACAGGCGCTTACCTTCGGACAGCTCCGGATCGCCGTCTAATGCGTCTCTTGTCGCCTACACGGCAGGGAAAAGCTTTTCCACTCTGTCTAGGAAGGAGAAAGTGTGCCAGCACAGCAAATGCCTCCCGGACTTTCCCTGGAATTCAGCAAGTGCTTTGCAGCTTGAAATTGGAAGGAAAGCCTCAGATTTAGCAGCCAGAGCTTCAGGAGGAGCAGCAGCGAGCACAGCATCGGTTTTGCAGCAGCTCCTTCCATGTGCATGTTTTTGGGAGTGGAAAGGCTTGCAGAGTGTTCAAGTAGCTTTTTCTCTCCGCTGGAAAGCTGCACGCTCTGTGCCAGTGTTCTGCAGCTTCTTTCTTCACGTTTCAGCAGCTAGCACGCTCTCCGTGTGCTGGAGAAGCGGCAGAGGCTTCCTTGCCGGAGAAGCGGCACCTTCGCCGGCAGAGAGCATCCTGCCGGCCGCGGTGCGCTCCGGAGCGGGGGCTTGTGCCGAAAGAGGCCGGCAACAGGCGCTTACCTTCGGACAGCTCCGGATCGCCGTCTAATGCGTCTCTTGTCGCCTACACGGCAGGGAAAAGCTTTTCCACTCTGTCTAGGAAGGAGAAAGTGTGCCAGCACAGCAAATGCCTCCCGGACTTTCCCCGGAATTCAGCAAGTGCTTTGCAGCTTGAAATTGGAAGGAAAGCCTCAGATTTAGCAGCCAGAGCTTCAGGAGGAGCAGCAGCGAGCACAGCATCGGTTTTGCAGCAGCTCCTTCCATGTGCATGTTTTTGGGAGTGGAAAGGCTTGCAGAGTGTTCAAGTAGCTTTTTCTCTCCGCTGGAAAGCTGCACGCTCAGTGCCAGTCTTCTGCAGCTTCTTTCTTCACGTTTCAGCAGCTAGCACGCTCTCCGTGTGCTGGAGAAGCGGCAGAGGCTTCCTTGCCGGAGAAGCGGCACCTTCGCCGGCAGAGAGCATCCTGCCGGCCGCGGTGCGCTCCGGAGCGGGGGCTTGTGCCGAAAGAGGCCGGCAACAGGCGCTTACCTTCGGACAGCTCCGGATCGCCGTCTAATGCGTCTCTTGTCGCCTACACGGCAGGGAAAAGCTTTTCCACTCTGTCTAGGAAGGAGAAAGTGTGCCAGCACAGCAAATGCCTCCCGGACATTCCCTGGAATTCAGCAAGTGCTTTGCAGCTTGAAATTGGAAGGAAAGCCTCAGATTTAGCAGCCAGAGCTTCAGGAGGAGCAGCAGCGAGCACAGCATCGGTTTTGCAGCAGCTCCTTCCATGTGCATGTTTTTGGGAGTGGAAAGGCTTGCAGAGTGTTCAAGTAGCTTTTTCTCTCCGCTGGAAAGCTGCACGCTCAGTGCCAGTGTTCTGCAGCTTCTTTCTTCACGTTTCAGCAGCTAGCACGCTCTCCGTGTGCTGGAGAAGCGGCAGAGGCTTCCTTGCCGGAGAAGCGGCACCTTCGCCGGCAGAGAGCATCCTGCCGGCCGCGGTGCGCTCCGGAGCGGGGGCTTGTGCCGAAAGAGGCCGGCAACAGGCGCTTACCTTCGGACAGCTCCGGATCGCCGTCTAATGCGTCTCTTGTCGCCTACACGGCAGGGAAAAGCTTTTCCACTCTGTCTAGGAAGGAGAAAGTGTGCCAGCACAGCAAATGCCTCCCGGACTTTCCCTGCAATTCAGCAAGTGCTTTGCAGCTTGAAATTGGAAGGAAAGCCTCAGATTTAGCAGCCAGAGCTTCAGGAGGAGCAGCAGCGAGCACAGCATCGGTTTTGCAGCAGCTCCTTCCATGTGCATGTTTTTGGGAGTGGAAAGGCTTGCAGAGTGTTAAAGTAGCTTTTTCTCTCCGCTGGAAAGCTGCACGCTCAGTGCCAGTGTTCTGCAGCTTCTTTCTTCACGTTTCAGCAGCTAGCACGCTCTCCGTGTGCTGGAGAAGCGGCAGAGGCTTCCTTGCCGGAGAAGCGGCACCTTCGCCGGCAGAGAGCATCCTGCCGGCCGCGGTGCGCTCCGGAGCGGGGGCTTGTGCCGAAAGAGGCCGGCAACAGGCGCTTACCTTCGGACAGCTCCGGATCGCCGTCTAATGCGTCTCTTGTCGCCTACACGGCAGGGAAAAGCTTTTCCACTCTGTCTAGGAAGGAGAAAGTGTGCCAGCACAGCAAATGCCTCCCGGACTTTCCCTGGAATTCAGCAAGTGCTTTGCAGCTTGAAATTGGAAGGAAAGCCTCAGATTTAGCAGCCAGAGCTTCAGGAGGAGCAGCAGCGAGCACAGCATCGGTTTTGCAGCAGCTCCTTCCATGTGCATGTTTTTGGGAGTGGAAAGGCTTGCAGAGTGTTCAAGTAGCTTTTTCTCTCCGCTGGAAAGCTGCACGCTCAGTGCCAGTCTTCTGCAGCTTCTTTCTTCACGTTTCAGCAGCTAGCACGCTCTCCGTGTGCTGGAGAAGCGGCAGAGGCTTCCTTGCCGGAGAAGCGGCACCTTCGCCGGCAGAGAGCATCCTGCCGGCCGCGGTGCGCTCCGGAGCGGGGGCTTGTGCCGAAAGAGGCCGGCAACAGGCGCTTACCTTCGGACAGCTCCGGATCGCCGTCTAATGCGTCTCTTGTGGCCTACACGGCAGGGAAAAGCTTTTCCACTCTGTCTAGGAAGGAGAAAGTGTGCCAGCACAGCAAATGCCTCCCGGACTTTCCCTGGAATTCAGCAAGTGCTTTGCAGCTTGAAATTGGAAGGAAAGCCTCAGATTTAGCAGCCAGAGCTTCAGGAGGAGCAGCAGCGAGCACAGCATCGGTTTTGCAGCAGCTCCTTCCATGTGCATGTTTTTGGGAGTGGAAAGGCTTGCAGAGTGTTCAAGTAGCTTTTTCTCTCCGCTGGAAAGCTGCACGCTCAGTGCCAGTGTTCTGCAGCTTCTTTCTTCACGTTTCAGCAGCTAGCACGCTCTCCGTGTGCTGGAGAAGCGGCAGAGGCTTCCTTGCCGGAGAAGCGGCACCTTCGCCGGCAGAGAGCATCCTGCCGGCCGCGGTGCGCTCCGGAGCGGGGGCTTGTGCCGAAAGAGGCCGGCAACAGGCGCTTACCTTCGGACAGCTCCGGATCGCCGTCTAATGCGTCTCTTGTCGCCTACACGGCAGGGAAAAGCTTTTCCACTCTGTCTAGGAAGGAGAAAGTGTGCCAGCACAGCAAATGCCTCCCGGACATTCCCTGGAATTCAGCAAGTGCTTTGCAGCTTGAAATTGGAAGGAAAGCCTCAGATTTAGCAGCCAGAGCTTCAGGAGGAGCAGCAGCGAGCACAGCATCGGTTTTGCAGCAGCTCCTTCCATGTGCATGTTTTTGGGAGTGGAAAGGCTTGCAGAGTGTTCAAGTAGCTTTTTCTCTCCGCTGGAAAGCTGCACGCTCAGTGCCAGTGTTCTGCAGCTTCTTTCTTCACGTTTCAGCAGCTAGCACGCTCTCCGTGTGCTGGAGAAGCGGCAGAGGCTTCCTTGCCGGAGAAGCGGCACCTTCGCCGGCAGAGAGCATCCTGCCGGCCGCGGTGCGCTCCGGAGCGGGGGCTTGTGCCGAAAGAGGCCGGCAACAGGCGCTTACCTTCGGACAGCTCCGGATCGCCGTCTAATGCGTCTCTTGTCGCCTACACGGCAGGGAAAAGCTTTTCCACTCTGTCTAGGAAGGAGAAAGTGTGCCAGCACAGCAAATGCCTCCCGGACTTTCCCTGCAATTCAGCAAGTGCTTTGCAGCTTGAAATTGGAAGGAAAGCCTCAGATTTAGCAGCCAGAGCTTCAGGAGGAGCAGCAGCGAGCACAGCATCGGTTTTGCAGCAGCTCCTTCCATGTGCATGTTTTTGGGAGTGGAAAGGCTTGCAGAGTGTTCAAGTAGCTTTTTCTCTCCGCTGGAAAGCTGCACGCTCAGTGCCAGTGTTCTGCAGCTTCTTTCTTCACGTTTCAGCAGCTAGCACGCTCTCCGTGTGCTGGAGAAGCGGCAGAGGCTTCCTTGCCGGAGAAGCGGCACCTTCGCCGGCAGAGAGCATCCTGCCGGCCGCGGTGCGCTCCGGAGCGGGGGCTTGTGCCGAAAGAGGCCGGCAACAGGCGCTTACCTTCGGACAGCTCCGGATCGCCGTCTAATGCGTCTCTTGTCGCCTACACGGCAGGGAAAAGCTTTTCCACTCTGTCTAGGAAGGAGAAAGTGTGCCAGCACAGCAAATGCCTCCCGGACTTTCCCTGGAATTCAGCAAGTGCTTTGCAGCTTGAAATTGGAAGGAAAGCCTCAGATTTAGCAGCCAGAGCTTCAGGAGGAGCAGCAGCGAGCACAGCATCGGTTTTGCAGCAGCTCCTTCCATGTGCATGTTTTTGGGAGTGGAAAGGCTTGCAGAGTGTTCAAGTAGCTTTTTCTCTCCGCTGGAAAGCTGCACGCTCAGTGCCAGTCTTCTGCAGCTTCTTTCTTCACGTTTCAGCAGCTAGCACGCTCTCCGTGTGCTGGAGAAGCGGCAGAGGCTTCCTTGCCGGAGAAGCGGCACCTTCGCCGGCAGAGAGCATCCTGCCGGCCGCGGTGCGCTCCGGAGCGGGGGCTTGTGCCGAAAGAGGCCGGCAACAGGCGCTTACCTTCGGACAGCTCCGGATCGCCGTCTAATGCGTCTCTTGTGGCCTACACGGCAGGGAAAAGCTTTTCCACTCTGTCTAGGAAGGAGAAAGTGTGCCAGCACAGCAAATGCCTCCCGGACTTTCCCTGGAATTCAGCAAGTGCTTTGCAGCTTGAAATTGGAAGGAAAGCCTCAGATTTAGCAGCCAGAGCTTCAGGAGGAGCAGCAGCGAGCACAGCATCGGTTTTGCAGCAGCTCCTTCCATGTGCATGTTTTTGGGAGTGGAAAGGCTTGCAGAGTGTTCAAGTAGCTTTTTCTCTCCGCTGGAAAGCTGCACGCTCAGTGCCAGTGTTCTGCAGCTTCTTTCTTCACGTTTCAGCAGCTAGCACGCTCTCCGTGTGCTGGAGAAGCGGCAGAGGCTTCCTTGCCGGAGAAGCGGCACCTTCGCCGGCAGAGAGCATCCTGCCGGCCGCGGTGCGCTCCGGAGCAGGGGCTTGTGCCGAAAGAGGCCGGCAACAGGCGCTTACCTTCGGACAGCTCCGGATCGCCGTCTAATGCGTCTCTTGTCGCCTACACGGCAGGGAAAAGCTTTTCCACTCTGTCTAGGAAGGAGAAAGTGTGCCAGCACAGCAAATGCCTCCCGGACTTTCCCTGCAATTCAGCAAGTGCTTTGCAGCTTGAAATTGGAAGGAAAGCCTCAGATTTAGCAGCCAGAGCTTCAGGAGGAGCAGCAGCGAGCACAGCATCGGTTTTGCAGCAGCTCCTTCCATGTGCATGTTTTTGGGAGTGGAAAGGCTTGCAGAGTGTTCAAGTAGCTTTTTCTCTCCGCTGGAAAGCTGCACGCTCAGTGCCAGTGTTCTGCAGCTTCTTTCTTCACGTTTCAGCAGCTAGCACGCTCTCCGTGTGCTGGAGAAGCGGCAGAGGCTTCCTTGCCGGAGAAGCGGCACCTTCGCCGGCAGAGAGCATCCTGCCGGCCGCGGTGCGCTCCGGAGCGGGGGCTTGTGCCGAAAGAGGCCGGCAACAGGCGCTTACCTTCGGACAGCTCCGGATCGCCGTCTAATGCGTCTCTTGTCGCCTACACGGCAGGGAAAAGCTTTTCCACTCTGTCTAGGAAGGAGAAAGTGTGCCAGCACAGCAAATGCCTCCCGGACTTTCCCTGGAATTCAGCAAGTGCTTTGCAGCTTGAAATTGGAAGGAAAGCCTCAGATTTAGCAGCCAGAGCTTCAGGAGGAGCAGCAGCGAGCACAGCATCGGTTTTGCAGCAGCTCCTTCCATGTGCATGTTTTTGGGAGTGGAAAGGCTTGCAGAGTGTTCAAGTAGCTTTTTCTCTCCGCTGGAAAGCTGCACGCTCAGTGCCAGTGTTCTGCAGCTTCTTTCTTCACGTTTCAGCAGCTAGCACGCTCTCCGTGTGCTGGAGAAGCGGCAGAGGCTTCCTTGCCGGAGAAGCGGCACCTTCGCCGGCAGAGAGCATCCTGCCGGCCGCGGTGCGCTCCGGAGCGGGGGCTTGTGCCGAAAGAGGCCGGCAACAGGCGCTTACCTTCGGACAGCTCCGGATCGCCGTCTAATGCGTCTCTTGTCGCCTACACGGCAGGGAAAAGCTTTTCCACTCTGTCTAGGAAGGAGAAAGTGTGCCAGCACAGCAAATGCCTCCCGGACTTTCCCTGCAATTCAGCAAGTGCTTTGCAGCTTGAAATTGGAAGGAAAGCCTCAGATTTAGCAGCCAGAGCTTCAGGAGGAGCAGCAGCGAGCACAGCATCGGTTTTGCAGCAGCTCCTTCCATGTGCATGTTTTTGGGAGTGGAAAGGCTTGCAGAGTGTTCAAGTAGCTTTTTCTCTCCGCTGGAAAGCTGCACGCTCAGTGCCAGTGTTCTGCAGCTTCTTTCTTCACGTTTCAGCAGCTAGCACGCTCTCCGTGTGCTGGAGAAGCGGCAGAGGCTTCCTTGCCGGAGAAGCGGCACCTTCGCCGGCAGAGAGCATCCTGCCGGCCGCGGTGCGCTCCGGAGCGGGGGCTTGTGCCGAAAGAGGCCGGCAACAGGCGCTTACCTTCGGACAGCTCCGGATCGCCGTCTAATGCGTCTCTTGTCGCCTACACGGCAGGGAAAAGCTTTTCCACTCTGTCTAGGAAGGAGAAAGTGTGCCAGCACAGCAAATGCCTCCCGGACTTTCCCCGGAATTCAGCAAGTGCTTTGCAGCTTGAAATTGGAAGGAAAGCCTCAGATTTAGCAGCCAGAGCTTCAGGAGGAGCAGCAGCGAGCACAGCATCGGTTTTGCAGCAGCTCCTTCCATGTGCATGTTTTTGGGAGTGGAAAGGCTTGCAGAGTGTTCAAGTAGCTTTTTCTCTCCGCTGGAAAGCTGCACGCTCAGTGCCAGTCTTCTGCAGCTTCTTTCTTCACGTTTCAGCAGCTAGCACGCTCTCCGTGTGCTGGAGAAGCGGCAGAGGCTTCCTTGCCGGAGAAGCGGCACCTTCGCCGGCAGAGAGCATCCTGCCGGCCGCGGTGCGCTCCGGAGCGGGGGCTTGTGCCGAAAGAGGCCGGCAACAGGCGCTTACCTTCGGACAGCTCCGGATCGCCGTCTAATGCGTCTCTTGTCGCCTACACGGCAGGGAAAAGCTTTTCCACTCTGTCTAGGAAGGAGAAAGTGTGCCAGCACAGCAAATGCCTCCCGGACATTCCCTGGAATTCAGCAAGTGCTTTGCAGCTTGAAATTGGAAGGAAAGCCTCAGATTTAGCAGCCAGAGCTTCAGGAGGAGCAGCAGCGAGCACAGCATCGGTTTTGCAGCAGCTCCTTCCATGTGCATGTTTTTGGGAGTGGAAAGGCTTGCAGAGTGTTCAAGTAGCTTTTTCTCTCCGCTGGAAAGCTGCACGCTCAGTGCCAGTGTTCTGCAGCTTCTTTCTTCACGTTTCAGCAGCTAGCACGCTCTCCGTGTGCTGGAGAAGCGGCAGAGGCTTCCTTGCCGGAGAAGCGGCACCTTCGCCGGCAGAGAGCATCCTGCCGGCCGCGGTGCGCTCCGGAGCGGGGGCTTGTGCCGAAAGAGGCCGGCAACAGGCGCTTACCTTCGGACAGCTCCGGATCGCCGTCTAATGCGTCTCTTGTCGCCTACACGGCAGGGAAAAGCTTTTCCACTCTGTCTAGGAAGGAGAAAGTGTGCCAGCACAGCAAATGCCTCCCGGACTTTCCCTGCAATTCAGCAAGTGCTTTGCAGCTTGAAATTGGAAGGAAAGCCTCAGATTTAGCAGCCAGAGCTTCAGGAGGAGCAGCAGCGAGCACAGCATCGGTTTTGCAGCAGCTCCTTCCATGTGCATGTTTTTGGGAGTGGAAAGGCTTGCAGAGTGTTCAAGTAGCTTTTTCTCTCCGCTGGAAAGCTGCACGCTCAGTGCCAGTGTTCTGCAGCTTCTTTCTTCACGTTTCAGCAGCTAGCACGCTCTCCGTGTGCTGGAGAAGCGGCAGAGGCTTCCTTGCCGGAGAAGCGGCACCTTCGCCGGCAGAGAGCATCCTGCCGGCCGCGGTGCGCTCCGGAGCGGGGGCTTGTGCCGAAAGAGGCCGGCAACAGGCGCTTACCTTCGGACAGCTCCGGATCGCCGTCTAATGCGTCTCTTGTCGCCTACACGGCAGGGAAAAGCTTTTCCACTCTGTCTAGGAAGGAGAAAGTGTGCCAGCACAGCAAATGCCTCCCGGACTTTCCCTGGAATTCAGCAAGTGCTTTGCAGCTTGAAATTGGAAGGAAAGCCTCAGATTTAGCAGCCAGAGCTTCAGGAGGAGCAGCAGCGAGCACAGCATCGGTTTTGCAGCAGCTCCTTCCATGTGCATGTTTTTGGGAGTGGAAAGGCTTGCAGAGTGTTCAAGTAGCTTTTTCTCTCCGCTGGAAAGCTGCACGCTCAGTGCCAGTCTTCTGCAGCTTCTTTCTTCACGTTTCAGCAGCTAGCACGCTCTCCGTGTGCTGGAGAAGCGGCAGAGGCTTCCTTGCCGGAGAAGCGGCACCTTCGCCGGCAGAGAGCATCCTGCCGGCCGCGGTGCGCTCCGGAGCGGGGGCTTGTGCCGAAAGAGGCCGGCAACAGGCGCTTACCTTCGGACAGCTCCGGATCGCCGTCTAATGCGTCTCTTGTCGCCTACACGGCAGGGAAAAGCTTTTCCACTCTGTCTAGGAAGGAGAAAGTGTGCCAGCACAGCAAATGCCTCCCGGACATTCCCTGGAATTCAGCAAGTGCTTTGCAGCTTGAAATTGGAAGGAAAGCCTCAGATTTAGCAGCCAGAGCTTCAGGAGGAGCAGCAGCGAGCACAGCATCGGTTTTGCAGCAGCTCCTTCCATGTGCATGTTTTTGGGAGTGGAAAGGCTTGCAGAGTGTTCAAGTAGCTTTTTCTCTCCGCTGGAAAGCTGCACGCTCAGTGCCAGTGTTCTGCAGCTTCTTTCTTCACGTTTCAGCAGCTAGCACGCTCTCCGTGTGCTGGAGAAGCGGCAGAGGCTTCCTTGCCGGAGAAGCGGCACCTTCGCCGGCAGAGAGCATCCTGCCGGCCGCGGTGCGCTCCGGAGCGGGGGCTTGTGCCGAAAGAGGCCGGCAACAGGCGCTTACCTTCGGACAGCTCCGGATCGCCGTCTAATGCGTCTCTTGTCGCCTACACGGCAGGGAAAAGCTTTTCCACTCTGTCTAGGAAGGAGAAAGTGTGCCAGCACAGCAAATGCCTCCCGGACTTTCCCTGGAATTCAGCAAGTGCTTTGCAGCTTGAAATTGGAAGGAAAGCCTCAGATTTAGCAGCCAGAGCTTCAGGAGGAGCAGCAGCGAGCACAGCATCGCTTTTGCAGCAGCTCCTTCCATGTGCATGTTTTTGGGAGTGGAAAGGCTTGCAGAGTGTTCAAGTAGCTTTTTCTCTCCGCTGGAAAGCTGCACGCTCAGTGCCAGTGTTCTGCAGCTTCTTTCTTCACGTTTCAGCAGCTAGCACGCTCTCCGTGTGCTGGAGAAGCGGCAGAGGCTTCCTTGCCGGAGAAGCGGCACCTTCGCCGGCAGAGAGCATCCTGCCGGCCGCGGTGCGCTCCGGAGCGGGGGCTTGTGCCGAAAGAGGCCGGCAACAGGCGCTTACCTTCGGACAGCTCCGGATCGCCGTCTAATGCGTCTCTTGTGGCCTACACGGCAGGGAAAAGCTTTTCCACTCTGTCTAGGAAGGAGAAAGTGTGCCAGCACAGCAAATGCCTCCCGGACATTCCCTGGAATTCAGCAAGTGCTTTGCAGCTTGAAATTGGAAGGAAAGCCTCAGATTTAGCAGCCAGAGCTTCAGGAGGAGCAGCAGCGAGCACAGCATCGGTTTTGCAGCAGCTCCTTCCATGTGCATGTTTTTGGGAGTGGAAAGGCTTGCAGAGTGTTAAAGTAGCTTTTTCTCTCCGCTGGAAAGCTGCACGCTCAGTGCCAGTGTTCTGCAGCTTCTTTCTTCACGTTTCAGCAGCTAGCACGCTCTCCGTGTGCTGGAGAAGCGGCAGAGGCTTCCTTGCCGGAGAAGCGGCACCTTCGCCGTCAGAGAGCATCCTGCCGGCCGCGGTGCGCTCCGGAGCGGGGGCTTGTGCCGAAAGAGGCCGGCAACAGGCGCTTACCTTCGGACAGCTCCGGATCCCCGTCTAATGCGTCTCTTGTCGCCTACACGGCAGGGAAAAGCTTTTCCACTCTGTCTAGGAAGGAGAAAGTGTGCCAGCACAGCAAATGCCTCCCGGACTTTCCCTGCAATTCAGCAAGTGCTTTGCAGCTTGAAATTGGAAGGAAAGCCTCAGATTTAGCAGCCAGAGCTTCAGGAGGAGCAGCAGCGAGCACAGCATCGCTTTTGCAGCAGCTCCTTCCATGTGCATGTTTTTGGGAGTGGAAAGGCTTGCAGAGTGTTCAAGTAGCTTTTTCTCTCCGCTGGAAAGCTGCACGCTCAGTGCCAGTGTTCTGCAGCTTCTTTCTTCACGTTTCAGCAGCTAGCACGCTCTCCGTGTGCTGGAGAAGCGGCAGAGGCTTCCTTGCCGGAGAAGCGGCACCTTCGCCGTCAGAGAGCATCCTGCCGGCCGCGGTGCGCTCCGGAGCGGGGGCTTGTGCCGAAAGAGGCCGGCAACAGGCGCTTACCTTCGGACAGCTCCGGATCCCCGTCTAATGCGTCTCTTGTCGCCTACACGGCAGGGAAAAGCTTTTCCACTCTGTCTAGGAAGGAGAAAGTGTGCCAGCACAGCAAATGCCTCCCGGACTTTCCCTGCAATTCAGCAAGTGCTTTGCAGCTTGAAATTGGAAGGAAAGCCTCAGATTTAGCAGCCAGAGCTTCAGGAGGAGCAGCAGCGAGCACAGCATCGGTTTTGCAGCAGCTCCTTCCATGTGCATGTTTTTGGGCGTGGAAAGGCTTGCAGAGTGTTCAAGTAGCTTTTTCTCTCCGCTGGAAAGCTGCACGCTCAGTGCCAGTGTTCTGCAGCTTCTTTCTTCACGTTTCAGCAGCTAGCACGCTCTCCGTGTGCTGGAGAAGCGGCAGAGGCTTCCTTGCCGGAGAAGCGGCACCTTCGCCGGCAGAGAGCATCCTGCCGGCCGCGGTGCGCTCCGGAGCGGGGGCTTGTGCCGAAAGAGGCCGGCAACAGGCGCTTACCTTCGGACAGCTCCGGATCCCCGTCTAATGCGTCTCTTGTCGCCTACACGGCAGGGAAAAGCTTTTCCACTCTGTCTAGGAAGGAGAAAGTGTGCCAGCACAGCAAATGCCTCCCGGACTTTCCCTGGAATTCAGCAAGTGCTTTGCAGCTTGAAATTGGAAGGAAAGCCTCAGATTTAGCAGCCAGAGCTTCAGGAGGAGCAGCAGCGAGCACAGCATCGGTTTTGCAGCAGCTCCTTCCATGTGCATGTTTTTGGGAGTGGAAAGGCTTGCAGAGTGTTCAAGTAGCTTTTTCTCTCCGCTGGAAAGCTGCACGCTCAGTGCCAGTCTTCTGCAGCTTCTTTCTTCACGTTTCAGCAGCTAGCACGCTCTCCGTGTGCTGGAGAAGCGGCAGAGGCTTCCTTGCCGGAGAAGCGGCACCTTCGCCGGCAGAGAGCATCCTGCCGGCCGCGGTGCGCTCCGGAGCGGGGGCTTGTGCCGAAAGAGGCCGGCAACAGGCGCTTACCTTCGGACAGCTCCGGATCGCCGTCTAATGCGTCTCTTGTGGCCTACACGGCAGGGAAAAGCTTTTCCACTCTGTCTAGGAAGGAGAAAGTGTGCCAGCACAGCAAATGCCTCCCGGACTTTCCCTGGAATTCAGCAAGTGCTTTGCAGCTTGAAATTGGAAGGAAAGCCTCAGATTTAGCAGCCAGAGCTTCAGGAGGAGCAGCAGCGAGCACAGCATCGGTTTTGCAGCAGCTCCTTCCATGTGCATGTTTTTGGGAGTGGAAAGGCTTGCAGAGTGTTCAAGTAGCTTTTTCTCTCCGCTGGAAAGCTGCACGCTCAGTGCCAGTGTTCTGCAGCTTCTTTCTTCACGTTTCAGCAGCTAGCACGCTCTCCGTGTGCTGGAGAAGCGGCAGAGGCTTCCTTGCCGGAGAAGCGGCACCTTCGCCGGCAGAGAGCATCCTGCCGGCCGCGGTGCGCTCCGGAGCGGGGGCTTGTGCCGAAAGAGGCCGGCAACAGGCGCTTACCTTCGGACAGCTCCGGATCGCCGTCTAATGCGTCTCTTGTCGCCTACACGGCAGGGAAAAGCTTTTCCACTCTGTCTAGGAAGGAGAAAGTGTGCCAGCACAGCAAATGCCTCCCGGACTTTCCCTGGAATTCAGCAAGTGCTTTGCAGCTTGAAATTGGAAGGAAAGCCTCAGATTTAGCAGCCAGAGCTTCAGGAGGAGCAGCAGCGAGCACAGCATCGGTTTTGCAGCAGCTCCTTCCATGTGCATGTTTTTGGGAGTGGAAAGGCTTGCAGAGTGTTAAAGTAGCTTTTTCTCTCCGCTGGAAAGCTGCACGCTCAGTGCCAGTGTTCTGCAGCTTCTTTCTTCACGTTTCAGCAGCTAGCACGCTCTCCGTGTGCTGGAGAAGCGGCAGAGGCTTCCTTGCCGGAGAAGCGGCACCTTCGCCGGCAGAGAGCATCCTGCCGGCCGCGGTGCGCTCCGGAGCGGGGGCTTGTGCCGAAAGAGGCCGGCAACAGGCGCTTACCTTCGGACAGCTCCGGATCGCCGTCTAATGCGTCTCTTGTCGCCTACACGGCAGGGAAAAGCTTTTCCACTCTGTCTAGGAAGGAGAAAGTGTGCCAGCACAGCAAATGCCTCCCGGACATTCCCTGGAATTCAGCAAGTGCTTTGCAGCTTGAAATTGGAAGGAAAGCCTCAGATTTAGCAGCCAGAGCTTCAGGAGGAGCAGCAGCGAGCACAGCATCGGTTTTGCAGCAGCTCCTTCCATGTGCATGTTTTTGGGCGTGGAAAGGCTTGCAGAGTGTTCAAGTAGCTTTTTCTCTCCGCTGGAAAGCTGCACGCTCAGTGCCAGTGTTCTGCAGCTTCTTTCTTCACGTTTCAGCAGCTAGCACGCTCTCCGTGTGCTGGAGAAGCGGCAGAGGCTTCCTTGCCGGAGAAGCGGCACCTTCGCCGGCAGAGAGCATCCTGCCGGCCGCGGTGCGCTCCGGAGCGGGGGCTTGTGCCGAAAGAGGCCGGCAACAGGCGCTTACCTTCGGACAGCTCCGGATCGCCGTCTAATGCGTCTCTTGTCGCCTACACGGCAGGGAAAAGCTTTTCCACTCTGTCTAGGAAGGAGAAAGTGTGCCAGCACAGCAAATGCCTCCCGGACTTTCCCTGCAATTCAGCAAGTGCTTTGCAGCTTGAAATTGGAAGGAAAGCCTCAGATTTAGCAGCCAGAGCTTCAGGAGGAGCAGCAGCGAGCACAGCATCGGTTTTGCAGCAGCTCCTTCCATGTGCATGTTTTTGGGAGTGGAAAGGCTTGCAGAGTGTTCAAGTAGCTTTTTCTCTCCGCTGGAAAGCTGCACGCTCAGTGCCAGTGTTCTGCAGCTTCTTTCTTCACGTTTCAGCAGCTAGCACGCTCTCCGTGTGCTGGAGAAGCGGCAGAGGCTTCCTTGCCGGAGAAGCGGCACCTTCGCCGGCAGAGAGCATCCTGCCGGCCGCGGTGCGCTCCGGAGCGGGGGCTTGTGCCGAAAGAGGCCGGCAACAGGCGCTTACCTTCGGACAGCTCCGGATCGCCGTCTAATGCGTCTCTTGTCGCCTACACGGCAGGGAAAAGCTTTTCCACTCTGTCTAGGAAGGAGAAAGTGTGCCAGCACAGCAAATGCCTCCCGGACTTTCCCCGGAATTCAGCAAGTGCTTTGCAGCTTGAAATTGGAAGGAAAGCCTCAGATTTAGCAGCCAGAGCTTCAGGAGGAGCAGCAGCGAGCACAGCATCGGTTTTGCAGCAGCTCCTTCCATGTGCATGTTTTTGGGAGTGGAAAGGCTTGCAGAGTGTTCAAGTAGCTTTTTCTCTCCGCTGGAAAGCTGCACGCTCAGTGCCAGTCTTCTGCAGCTTCTTTCTTCACGTTTCAGCAGCTAGCACGCTCTCCGTGTGCTGGAGAAGCGGCAGAGGCTTCCTTGCCGGAGAAGCGGCACCTTCGCCGGCAGAGAGCATCCTGCCGGCCGCGGTGCGCTCCGGAGCGGGGGCTTGTGCCGAAAGAGGCCGGCAACAGGCGCTTACCTTCGGACAGCTCCGGATCGCCGTCTAATGCGTCTCTTGTCGCCTACACGGCAGGGAAAAGCTTTTCCACTCTGTCTAGGAAGGAGAAAGTGTGCCAGCACAGCAAATGCCTCCCGGACATTCCCTGGAATTCAGCAAGTGCTTTGCAGCTTGAAATTGGAAGGAAAGCCTCAGATTTAGCAGCCAGAGCTTCAGGAGGAGCAGCAGCGAGCACAGCATCGGTTTTGCAGCAGCTCCTTCCATGTGCATGTTTTTGGGAGTGGAAAGGCTTGCAGAGTGTTCAAGTAGCTTTTTCTCTCCGCTGGAAAGCTGCACGCTCAGTGCCAGTGTTCTGCAGCTTCTTTCTTCACGTTTCAGCAGCTAGCACGCTCTCCGTGTGCTGGAGAAGCGGCAGAGGCTTCCTTGCCGGAGAAGCGGCACCTTCGCCGGCAGAGAGCATCCTGCCGGCCGCGGTGCGCTCCGGAGCGGGGGCTTGTGCCGAAAGAGGCCGGCAACAGGCGCTTACCTTCGGACAGCTCCGGATCGCCGTCTAATGCGTCTCTTGTCGCCTACACGGCAGGGAAAAGCTTTTCCACTCTGTCTAGGAAGGAGAAAGTGTGCCAGCACAGCAAATGCCTCCCGGACTTTCCCTGCAATTCAGCAAGTGCTTTGCAGCTTGAAATTGGAAGGAAAGCCTCAGATTTAGCAGCCAGAGCTTCAGGAGGAGCAGCAGCGAGCACAGCATCGGTTTTGCAGCAGCTCCTTCCATGTGCATGTTTTTGGGAGTGGAAAGGCTTGCAGAGTGTTAAAGTAGCTTTTTCTCTCCGCTGGAAAGCTGCACGCTCAGTGCCAGTGTTCTGCAGCTTCTTTCTTCACGTTTCAGCAGCTAGCACGCTCTCCGTGTGCTGGAGAAGCGGCAGAGGCTTCCTTGCCGGAGAAGCGGCACCTTCGCCGGCAGAGAGCATCCTGCCGGCCGCGGTGCGCTCCGGAGCGGGGGCTTGTGCCGAAAGAGGCCGGCAACAGGCGCTTACCTTCGGACAGCTCCGGATCGCCGTCTAATGCGTCTCTTGTCGCCTACACGGCAGGGAAAAGCTTTTCCACTCTGTCTAGGAAGGAGAAAGTGTGCCAGCACAGCAAATGCCTCCCGGACTTTCCCTGGAATTCAGCAAGTGCTTTGCAGCTTGAAATTGGAAGGAAAGCCTCAGATTTAGCAGCCAGAGCTTCAGGAGGAGCAGCAGCGAGCACAGCATCGGTTTTGCAGCAGCTCCTTCCATGTGCATGTTTTTGGGAGTGGAAAGGCTTGCAGAGTGTTCAAGTAGCTTTTTCTCTCCGCTGGAAAGCTGCACGCTCAGTGCCAGTCTTCTGCAGCTTCTTTCTTCACGTTTCAGCAGCTAGCACGCTCTCCGTGTGCTGGAGAAGCGGCAGAGGCTTCCTTGCCGGAGAAGCGGCACCTTCGCCGGCAGAGAGCATCCTGCCGGCCGCGGTGCGCTCCGGAGCGGGGGCTTGTGCCGAAAGAGGCCGGCAACAGGCGCTTACCTTCGGACAGCTCCGGATCGCCGTCTAATGCGTCTCTTGTCGCCTACACGGCAGGGAAAAGCTTTTCCACTCTGTCTAGGAAGGAGAAAGTGTGCCAGCACAGCAAATGCCTCCCGGACATTCCCTGGAATTCAGCAAGTGCTTTGCAGCTTGAAATTGGAAGGAAAGCCTCAGATTTAGCAGCCAGAGCTTCAGGAGGAGCAGCAGCGAGCACAGCATCGGTTTTGCAGCAGCTCCTTCCATGTGCATGTTTTTGGGAGTGGAAAGGCTTGCAGAGTGTTCAAGTAGCTTTTTCTCTCCGCTGGAAAGCTGCACGCTCAGTGCCAGTGTTCTGCAGCTTCTTTCTTCACGTTTCAGCAGCTAGCACGCTCTCCGTGTGCTGGAGAAGCGGCAGAGGCTTCCTTGCCGGAGAAGCGGCACCTTCGCCGGCAGAGAGCATCCTGCCGGCCGCGGTGCGCTCCGGAGCGGGGGCTTGTGCCGAAAGAGGCCGGCAACAGGCGCTTACCTTCGGACAGCTCCGGATCGCCGTCTAATGCGTCTCTTGTCGCCTACACGGCAGGGAAAAGCTTTTCCACTCTGTCTAGGAAGGAGAAAGTGTGCCAGCACAGCAAATGCCTCCCGGACTTTCCCTGCAATTCAGCAAGTGCTTTGCAGCTTGAAATTGGAAGGAAAGCCTCAGATTTAGCAGCCAGAGCTTCAGGAGGAGCAGCAGCGAGCACAGCATCGGTTTTGCAGCAGCTCCTTCCATGTGCATGTTTTTGGGAGTGGAAAGGCTTGCAGAGTGTTAAAGTAGCTTTTTCTCTCCGCTGGAAAGCTGCACGCTCAGTGCCAGTGTTCTGCAGCTTCTTTCTTCACGTTTCAGCAGCTAGCACGCTCTCCGTGTGCTGGAGAAGCGGCAGAGGCTTCCTTGCCGGAGAAGCGGCACCTTCGCCGGCAGAGAGCATCCTGCCGGCCGCGGTGCGCTCCGGAGCGGGGGCTTGTGCCGAAAGAGGCCGGCAACAGGCGCTTACCTTCGGACAGCTCCGGATCGCCGTCTAATGCGTCTCTTGTCGCCTACACGGCAGGGAAAAGCTTTTCCACTCTGTCTAGGAAGGAGAAAGTGTGCCAGCACAGCAAATGCCTCCCGGACTTTCCCTGCAATTCAGCAAGTGCTTTGCAGCTTGAAATTGGAAGGAAAGCCTCAGATTTAGCAGCCAGAGCTTCAGGAGGAGCAGCAGCGAGCACAGCATCGGTTTTGCAGCAGCTCCTTCCATGTGCATGTTTTTGGGAGTGGAAAGGCTTGCAGAGTGTTCAAGTAGCTTTTTCTCTCCGCTGGAAAGCTGCACGCTCAGTGCCAGTGTTCTGCAGCTTCTTTCTTCACGTTTCAGCAGCTAGCACGCTCTCCGTGTGCTGGAGAAGCGGCAGAGGCTTCCTTGCCGGAGAAGCGGCACCTTCGCCGTCAGAGAGCATCCTGCCGGCCGCGGTGCGCTCCGGAGCGGGGGCTTGTGCCGAAAGAGGCCGGCAACAGGCGCTTACCTTCGGACAGCTCCGGATCGCCGTCTAATGCGTCTCTTGTCGCCTACACGGCAGGGAAAAGCTTTTCCACTCTGTCTAGGAAGGAGAAAGTGTGCCAGCACAGCAAATGCCTCCCGGACTTTCCCTGGAATTCAGCAAGTGCTTTGCAGCTTGAAATTGGAAGGAAAGCCTCAGATTTAGCAGCCAGAGCTTCAGGAGGAGCAGCAGCGAGCACAGCATCGGTTTTGCAGCAGCTCCTTCCATGTGCATGTTTTTGGGCGTGGAAAGGCTTGCAGAGTGTTCAAGTAGCTTTTTCTCTCCGCTGGAAAGCTGCACGCTCAGTGCCAGTGTTCTGCAGCTTCTTTCTTCACGTTTCAGCAGCTAGCACGCTCTCCGTGTGCTGGAGAAGCGGCAGAGGCTTCCTTGCCGGAGAAGCGGCACCTTCGCCGGCAGAGAGCATCCTGCCGGCCGCGGTGCGCTCCGGAGCGGGGGCTTGTGCCGAAAGAGGCCGGCAACAGGCGCTTACCTTCGGACAGCTCCGGATCGCCGTCTAATGCGTCTCTTGTGGCCTACACGGCAGGGAAAAGCTTTTCCACTCTGTCTAGGAAGGAGAAAGTGTGCCAGCACAGCAAATGCCTCCCGGACTTTCCCTGCAATTCAGCAAGTGCTTTGCAGCTTGAAATTGGAAGGAAAGCCTCAGATTTAGCAGCCAGAGCTTCAGGAGGAGCAGCAGCGAGCACAGCATCGGTTTTGCAGCAGCTCCTTCCATGTGCATGTTTTTGGGAGTGGAAAGGCTTGCAGAGTGTTCAAGTAGCTTTTTCTCTCCGCTGGAAAGCTGCACGCTCAGTGCCAGTGTTCTGCAGCTTCTTTCTTCACGTTTCAGCAGCTAGCACGCTCTCCGTGTGCTGGAGAAGCGGCAGAGGCTTCCTTGCCGGAGAAGCGGCACCTTCGCCGGCAGAGAGCATCCTGCCGGCCGCGGTGCGCTCCGGAGCGGGGGCTTGTGCCGAAAGAGGCCGGCAACAGGCGCTTACCTTCGGACAGCTCCGGATCGCCGTCTAATGCGTCTCTTGTCGCCTACACGGCAGGGAAAAGCTTTTCCACTCTGTCTAGGAAGGAGAAAGTGTGCCAGCACAGCAAATGCCTCCCGGACTTTCCCTGCAATTCAGCAAGTGCTTTGCAGCTTGAAATTGGAAGGAAAGCCTCAGATTTAGCAGCCAGAGCTTCAGGAGGAGCAGCAGCGAGCACAGCATCGCTTTTGCAGCAGCTCCTTCCATGTGCATGTTTTTGGGAGTGGAAAGGCTTGCAGAGTGTTCAAGTAGCTTTTTCTCTCCGCTGGAAAGCTGCACGCTCAGTGCCAGTGTTCTGCAGCTTCTTTCTTCACGTTTCAGCAGCTAGCACGCTCTCCGTGTGCTGGAGAAGCGGCAGAGGCTTCCTTGCCGGAGAAGCGGCACCTTCGCCGGCAGAGAGCATCCTGCCGGCCGCGGTGCGCTCCGGAGCGGGGGCTTGTGCCGAAAGAGGCCGGCAACAGGCGCTTACCTTCGGACAGCTCCGGATCGCCGTCTAATGCGTCTCTTGTCGCCTACACGGCAGGGAAAAGCTTTTCCACTCTGTCTAGGAAGGAGAAAGTGTGCCAGCACAGCAAATGCCTCCCGGACTTTCCCTGCAATTCAGCAAGTGCTTTGCAGCTTGAAATTGGAAGGAAAGCCTCAGATTTAGCAGCCAGAGCTTCAGGAGGAGCAGCAGCGAGCACAGCATCGGTTTTGCAGCAGCTCCTTCCATGTGCATGTTTTTGGGAGTGGAAAGGCTTGCAGAGTGTTCAAGTAGCTTTTTCTCTCCGCTGGAAAGCTGCACGCTCAGTGCCAGTGTTCTGCAGCTTCTTTCTTCACGTTTCAGCAGCTAGCACGCTCTCCGTGTGCTGGAGAAGCGGCAGAGGCTTCCTTGCCGGAGAAGCGGCACCTTCGCCGGCAGAGAGCATCCTGCCGGCCGCGGTGCGCTCCGGAGCGGGGGCTTGTGCCGAAAGAGGCCGGCAACAGGCGCTTACCTTCGGACAGCTCCGGATCGCCGTCTAATGCGTCTCTTGTCGCCTACACGGCAGGGAAAAGCTTTTCCACTCTGTCTAGGAAGGAGAAAGTGTGCCAGCACAGCAAATGCCTCCCGGACTTTCCCTGCAATTCAGCAAGTGCTTTGCAGCTTGAAATTGGAAGGAAAGCCTCAGATTTAGCAGCCAGAGCTTCAGGAGGAGCAGCAGCGAGCACAGCATCGGTTTTGCAGCAGCTCCTTCCATGTGCATGTTTTTGGGAGTGGAAAGGCTTGCAGAGTGTTCAAGTAGCTTTTTCTCTCCGCTGGAAAGCTGCACGCTCAGTGCCAGTCTTCTGCAGCTTCTTTCTTCACGTTTCAGCAGCTAGCACGCTCTCCGTGTGCTGGAGAAGCGGCAGAGGCTTCCTTGCCGGAGAAGCGGCACCTTCGCCGTCAGAGAGCATCCTGCCGGCCGCGGTGCGCTCCGGAGCGGGGGCTTGTGCCGAAAGAGGCCGGCAACAGGCGCTTACCTTCGGACAGCTCCGGATCGCCGTCTAATGCGTCTCTTGTCGCCTACACGGCAGGGAAAAGCTTTTCCACTCTGTCTAGGAAGGAGAAAGTGTGCCAGCACAGCAAATGCCTCCCGGACTTTCCCTGCAATTCAGCAAGTGCTTTGCAGCTTGAAATTGGAAGGAAAGCCTCAGATTTAGCAGCCAGAGCTTCAGGAGGAGCAGCAGCGAGCACAGCATCGCTTTTGCAGCAGCTCCTTCCATGTGCATGTTTTTGGGAGTGGAAAGGCTTGCAGAGTGTTAAAGTAGCTTTTTCTCTCCGCTGGAAAGCTGCACGCTCAGTGCCAGTGTTCTGCAGCTTCTTTCTTCACGTTTCAGCAGCTAGCACGCTCTCCGTGTGCTGGAGAAGCGGCAGAGGCTTCCTTGCCGGAGAAGCGGCACCTTCGCCGGCAGAGAGCATCCTGCCGGCCGCGGTGCGCTCCGGAGCGGGGGCTTGTGCCGAAAGAGGCCGGCAACAGGCGCTTACCTTCGGACAGCTCCGGATCGCCGTCTAATGCGTCTCTTGTCGCCTACACGGCAGGGAAAAGCTTTTCCACTCTGTCTAGGAAGGAGAAAGTGTGCCAGCACAGCAAATGCCTCCCGGACTTTCCCTGGAATTCAGCAAGTGCTTTGCAGCTTGAAATTGGAAGAAAAGCCTCAGATTTAGCAGCAGAGCTTCAGGAGGAGCAGCAGCGAGCACAGCATCGGTTTTGCAGCAGCTCCTTCCATGTGCATGTTTTTGGGAGTGGAAAGGCTTGCAGAGTGTTAAAGTAGCTTTTTCTCTCCGCTGGAAAGCTGCACGCTCAGTGCCAGTGTTCTGCAGCTTCTTTCTTCACGTTTCAGCAGCTAGCACGCTCTCCGTGTGCTGGAGAAGCGGCAGAGGCTTCCTTGCCGGAGAAGCGGCACCTTCGCCGGCAGAGAGCATCCTGCCGGCCGCGGTGCGCTCCGGAGCGGGGGCTTGTGCCGAAAGAGGCCGGCAACAGGCGCTTACCTTCGGACAGCTCCGGATCGCCGTCTAATGCGTCTCTTGTCGCCTACACGGCAGGGAAAAGCTTTTCCACTCTGTCTAGGAAGGAGAAAGTGTGCCAGCACAGCAAATGCCTCCCGGACTTTCCCTGGAATTCAGCAAGTGCTTTGCAGCTTGAAATTGGAAGGAAAGCCTCAGATTTAGCAGCCAGAGCTTCAGGAGGAGCAGCAGCGAGCACAGCATCGGTTTTGCAGCAGCTCCTTCCATGTGCATGTTTTTGGGAGTGGAAAGGCTTGCAGAGTGTTAAAGTAGCTTTTTCTCTCCGCTGGAAAGCTGCACGCTCAGTGCCAGTGTTCTGCAGCTTCTTTCTTCACGTTTCAGCAGCTAGCACGCTCTCCGTGTGCTGGAGAAGCGGCAGAGGCTTCCTTGCCGGAGAAGCGGCACCTTCGCCGGCAGAGAGCATCCTGCCGGCCGCGGTGCGCTCCGGAGCGGGGGCTTGTGCCGAAAGAGGCCGGCAACAGGCGCTTACCTTCGGACAGCTCCGGATCGCCGTCTAATGCGTCTCTTGTCGCCTACACGGCAGGGAAAAGCTTTTCCACTCTGTCTAGGAAGGAGAAAGTGTGCCAGCACAGCAAATGCCTCCCGGACTTTCCCTGGAATTCAGCAAGTGCTTTGCAGCTTGAAATTGGAAGGAAAGCCTCAGATTTAGCAGCCAGAGCTTCAGGAGGAGCAGCAGCGAGCACAGCATCGGTTTTGCAGCAGCTCCTTCCATGTGCATGTTTTTGGGAGTGGAAAGGCTTGCAGAGTGTTCAAGTAGCTTTTTCTCTCCGCTGGAAAGCTGCACGCTCAGTGCCAGTGTTCTGCAGCTTCTTTCTTCACGTTTCAGCAGCTAGCACGCTCTCCGTGTGCTGGAGAAGCGGCAGAGGCTTCCTTGCCGGAGAAGCGGCACCTTCGCCGGCAGAGAGCATCCTGCCGGCCGCGGTGCGCTCCGGAGCGGGGGCTTGTGCCGAAAGAGGCCGGCAACAGGCGCTTACCTTCGGACAGCTCCGGATCGCCGTCTAATGCGTCTCTTGTCGCCTACACGGCAGGGAAAAGCTTTTCCACTCTGTCTAGGAAGGAGAAAGTGTGCCAGCACAGCAAATGCCTCCCGGACTTTCCCTGCAATTCAGCAAGTGCTTTGCAGCTTGAAATTGGAAGGAAAGCCTCAGATTTAGCAGCCAGAGCTTCAGGAGGAGCAGCAGCGAGCACAGCATCGCTTTTGCAGCAGCTCCTTCCATGTGCATGTTTTTGGGAGTGGAAAGGCTTGCAGAGTGTTCAAGTAGCTTTTTCTCTCCGCTGGAAAGCTGCACGCTCAGTGCCAGTGTTCTGCAGCTTCTTTCTTCACGTTTCAGCAGCTAGCACGCTCTCCGTGTGCTGGAGAAGCGGCAGAGGCTTCCTTGCCGGAGAAGCGGCACCTTCGCCGGCAGAGAGCATCCTGCCGGCCGCGGTGCGCTCCGGAGCGGGGGCTTGTGCCGAAAGAGGCCGGCAACAGGCGCTTACCTTCGGACAGCTCCGGATCGCCGTCTAATGCGTCTCTTGTCGCCTACACGGCAGGGAAAAGCTTTTCCACTCTGTCTAGGAAGGAGAAAATGTGCCAGCACAGCAAATGCCTCCCGGACATTCCCTGGAATTCAGCAAGTGCTTTGCAGCTTGAAATTGGAAGGAAAGCCTCAGATTTAGCAGCCAGAGCTTCAGGAGGAGCAGCAGCGAGCACAGCATCGGTTTTGCAGCAGCTCCTTCCATGTGCATGTTTTTGGGAGTGGAAAGGCTTGCAGAGTGTTCAAGTAGCTTTTTCTCTCCGCTGGAAAGCTGCACGCTCAGTGCCAGTGTTCTGCAGCTTCTTTCTTCACGTTTCAGCAGCTAGCACGCTCTCCGTGTGCTGGAGAAGCGGCAGAGGCTTCCTTGCCGGAGAAGCGGCACCTTCGCCGGCAGAGAGCATCCTGCCGGCCGCGGTGCGCTCCGGAGCGGGGGCTTGTGCCGAAAGAGGCCGGCAACAGGCGCTTACCTTCGGACAGCTCCGGATCGCCGTCTAATGCGTCTCTTGTGGCCTACACGGCAGGGAAAAGCTTTTCCACTCTGTCTAGGAAGGAGAAAGTGTGCCAGCACAGCAAATGCCTCCCGGACTTTCCCTGGAATTCAGCAAGTGCTTTGCAGCTTGAAATTGGAAGGAAAGCCTCAGATTTAGCAGCCAGAGCTTCAGGAGGAGCAGCAGCGAGCACAGCATCGCTTTTGCAGCAGCTCCTTCCATGTGCATGTTTTTGGGAGTGGAAAGGCTTGCAGAGTGTTCAAGTAGCTTTTTCTCTCCGCTGGAAAGCTGCACGCTCAGTGCCAGTGTTCTGCAGCTTCTTTCTTCACGTTTCAGCAGCTAGCACGCTCTCCGTGTGCTGGAGAAGCGGCAGAGGCTTCCTTGCCGGAGAAGCGGCACCTTCGCCGGCAGAGAGCATCCTGCCGGCCGCGGTGCGCTCCGGAGCGGGGGCTTGTGCCGAAAGAGGCCGGCAACAGGCGCTTACCTTCGGACAGCTCCGGATCGCCGTCTAATGCGTCTCTTGTCGCCTACACGGCAGGGAAAAGCTTTTCCACTCTGTCTAGGAAGGAGAAAGTGTGCCAGCACAGCAAATGCCTCCCGGACTTTCCCTGGAATTCAGCAAGTGCTTTGCAGCTTGAAATTGGAAGGAAAGCCTCAGATTTAGCAGCCAGAGCTTCAGGAGGAGCAGCAGCGAGCACAGCATCGGTTTTGCAGCAGCTCCTTCCATGTGCATGTTTTTGGGAGTGGAAAGGCTTGCAGAGTGTTAAAGTAGCTTTTTCTCTCCGCTGGAAAGCTGCACGCTCAGTGCCAGTGTTCTGCAGCTTCTTTCTTCACGTTTCAGCAGCTAGCACGCTCTCCGTGTGCTGGAGAAGCGGCAGAGGCTTCCTTGCCGGAGAAGCGGCACCTTCGCCGGCAGAGAGCATCCTGCCGGCCGCGGTGCGCTCCGGAGCGGGGGCTTGTGCCGAAAGAGGCCGGCAACAGGCGCTTACCTTCGGACAGCTCCGGATCGCCGTCTAATGCGTCTCTTGTCGCCTACACGGCAGGGAAAAGCTTTTCCACTCTGTCTAGGAAGGAGAAAGTGTGCCAGCACAGCAAATGCCTCCCGGACTTTCCCTGCAATTCAGCAAGTGCTTTGCAGCTTGAAATTGGAAGGAAAGCCTCAGATTTAGCAGCCAGAGCTTCAGGAGGAGCAGCAGCGAGCACAGCATCGGTTTTGCAGCAGCTCCTTCCATGTGCATGTTTTTGGGAGTGGAAAGGCTTGCAGAGTGTTCAAGTAGCTTTTTCTCTCCGCTGGAAAGCTGCACGCTCAGTGCCAGTCTTCTGCAGCTTCTTTCTTCACGTTTCAGCAGCTAGCACGCTCTCCGTGTGCTGGAGAAGCGGCAGAGGCTTCCTTGCCGGAGAAGCGGCACCTTCGCCGGCAGAGAGCATCCTGCCGGCCGCGGTGCGCTCCGGAGCGGGGGCTTGTGCCGAAAGAGGCCGGCAACAGGCGCTTACCTTCGGACAGCTCCGGATCGCCGTCTAATGCGTCTCTTGTCGCCTACACGGCAGGGAAAAGCTTTTCCACTCTGTCTAGGAAGGAGAAAGTGTGCCAGCACAGCAAATGCCTCCCGGACTTTCCCTGGAATTCAGCAAGTGCTTTGCAGCTTGAAATTGGAAGGAAAGCCTCAGATTTAGCAGCCAGAGCTTCAGGAGGAGCAGCAGCGAGCACAGCATCGCTTTTGCAGCAGCTCCTTCCATGTGCATGTTTTTGGGAGTGGAAAGGCTTGCAGAGTGTTCAAGTAGCTTTTTCTCTCCGCTGGAAAGCTGCACGCTCAGTGCCAGTGTTCTGCAGCTTCTTTCTTCACGTTTCAGCAGCTAGCACGCTCTCCGTGTGCTGGAGAAGCGGCAGAGGCTTCCTTGCCGGAGAAGCGGCACCTTCGCCGGCAGAGAGCATCCTGCCGGCCGCGGTGCGCTCCGGAGCGGGGGCTTGTGCCGAAAGAGGCCGGCAACAGGCGCTTACCTTCGGACAGCTCCGGATCGCCGTCTAATGCGTCTCTTGTCGCCTACACGGCAGGGAAAAGCTTTTCCACTCTGTCTAGGAAGGAGAAAGTGTGCCAGCACAGCAAATGCCTCCCGGACTTTCCCTGCAATTCAGCAAGTGCTTTGCAGCTTGAAATTGGAAGGAAAGCCTCAGATTTAGCAGCCAGAGCTTCAGGAGGAGCAGCAGCGAGCACAGCATCGGTTTTGCAGCAGCTCCTTCCATGTGCATGTTTTTGGGAGTGGAAAGGCTTGCAGAGTGTTCAAGTAGCTTTTTCTCTCCGCTGGAAAGCTGCACGCTCAGTGCCAGTGTTCTGCAGCTTCTTTCTTCACGTTTCAGCAGCTAGCACGCTCTCCGTGTGCTGGAGAAGCGGCAGAGGCTTCCTTGCCGGAGAAGCGGCACCTTCGCCGGCAGAGAGCATCCTGCCGGCCGCGGTGCGCTCCGGAGCGGGGGCTTGTGCCGAAAGAGGCCGGCAACAGGCGCTTACCTTCGGACAGCTCCGGATCGCCGTCTAATGCGTCTCTTGTCGCCTACACGGCAGGGAAAAGCTTTTCCACTCTGTCTAGGAAGGAGAAAGTGTGCCAGCACAGCAAATGCCTCCCGGACTTTCCCTGCAATTCAGCAAGTGCTTTGCAGCTTGAAATTGGAAGGAAAGCCTCAGATTTAGCAGCCAGAGCTTCAGGAGGAGCAGCAGCGAGCACAGCATCGCTTTTGCAGCAGCTCCTTCCATGTGCATGTTTTTGGGAGTGGAAAGGCTTGCAGAGTGTTCAAGTAGCTTTTTCTCTCCGCTGGAAAGCTGCACGCTCAGTGCCAGTGTTCTGCAGCTTCTTTCTTCACGTTTCAGCAGCTAGCACGCTCTCCGTGTGCTGGAGAAGCGGCAGAGGCTTCCTTGCCGGAGAAGCGGCACCTTCGCCGGCAGAGAGCATCCTGCCGGCCGCGGTGCGCTCCGGAGCGGGGGCTTGTGCCGAAAGAGGCCGGCAACAGGCGCTTACCTTCGGACAGCTCCGGATCGCCGTCTAATGCGTCTCTTGTCGCCTACACGGCAGGGAAAAGCTTTTCCACTCTGTCTAGGAAGGAGAAAGTGTGCCAGCACAGCAAATGCCTCCCGGACATTCCCTGGAATTCAGCAAGTGCTTTGCAGCTTGAAATTGGAAGGAAAGCCTCAGATTTAGCAGCCAGAGCTTCAGGAGGAGCAGCAGCGAGCACAGCATCGGTTTTGCAGCAGCTCCTTCCATGTGCATGTTTTTGGGAGTGGAAAGGCTTGCAGAGTGTTCAAGTAGCTTTTTCTCTCCGCTGGAAAGCTGCACGCTCAGTGCCAGTGTTCTGCAGCTTCTTTCTTCACGTTTCAGCAGCTAGCACGCTCTCCGTGTGCTGGAGAAGCGGCAGAGGCTTCCTTGCCGGAGAAGCGGCACCTTCGCCGGCAGAGAGCATCCTGCCGGCCGCGGTGCGCTCCGGAGCGGGGGCTTGTGCCGAAAGAGGCCGGCAACAGGCGCTTACCTTCGGACAGCTCCGGATCGCCGTCTAATGCGTCTCTTGTGGCCTACACGGCAGGGAAAAGCTTTTCCACTCTGTCTAGGAAGGAGAAAGTGTGCCAGCACAGCAAATGCCTCCCGGACTTTCCCTGGAATTCAGCAAGTGCTTTGCAGCTTGAAATTGGAAGGAAAGCCTCAGATTTAGCAGCCAGAGCTTCAGGAGGAGCAGCAGCGAGCACAGCATCGCTTTTGCAGCAGCTCCTTCCATGTGCATGTTTTTGGGAGTGGAAAGGCTTGCAGAGTGTTCAAGTAGCTTTTTCTCTCCGCTGGAAAGCTGCACGCTCAGTGCCAGTGTTCTGCAGCTTCTTTCTTCACGTTTCAGCAGCTAGCACGCTCTCCGTGTGCTGGAGAAGCGGCAGAGGCTTCCTTGCCGGAGAAGCGGCACCTTCGCCGGCAGAGAGCATCCTGCCGGCCGCGGTGCGCTCCGGAGCGGGGGCTTGTGCCGAAAGAGGCCGGCAACAGGCGCTTACCTTCGGACAGCTCCGGATCGCCGTCTAATGCGTCTCTTGTCGCCTACACGGCAGGGAAAAGCTTTTCCACTCTGTCTAGGAAGGAGAAAGTGTGCCAGCACAGCAAATGCCTCCCGGACTTTCCCTGGAATTCAGCAAGTGCTTTGCAGCTTGAAATTGGAAGGAAAGCCTCAGATTTAGCAGCCAGAGCTTCAGGAGGAGCAGCAGCGAGCACAGCATCGGTTTTGCAGCAGCTCCTTCCATGTGCATGTTTTTGGGAGTGGAAAGGCTTGCAGAGTGTTCAAGTAGCTTTTTCTCTCCGCTGGAAAGCTGCACGCTCAGTGCCAGTGTTCTGCAGCTTCTTTCTTCACGTTTCAGCAGCTAGCACGCTCTCCGTGTGCTGGAGAAGCGGCAGAGGCTTCCTTGCCGGAGAAGCGGCACCTTCGCCGGCAGAGAGCATCCTGCCGGCCGCGGTGCGCTCCGGAGCGGGGGCTTGTGCCGAAAGAGGCCGGCAACAGGCGCTTACCTTCGGACAGCTCCGGATCGCCGTCTAATGCGTCTCTTGTCGCCTACACGGCAGGGAAAAGCTTTTCCACTCTGTCTAGGAAGGAGAAAGTGTGCCAGCACAGCAAATGCCTCCCGGACTTTCCCTGCAATTCAGCAAGTGCTTTGCAGCTTGAAATTGGAAGGAAAGCCTCAGATTTAGCAGCCAGAGCTTCAGGAGGAGCAGCAGCGAGCACAGCATCGGTTTTGCAGCAGCTCCTTCCATGTGCATGTTTTTGGGAGTGGAAAGGCTTGCAGAGTGTTAAAGTAGCTTTTTCTCTCCGCTGGAAAGCTGCACGCTCAGTGCCAGTGTTCTGCAGCTTCTTTCTTCACGTTTCAGCAGCTAGCACGCTCTCCGTGTGCTGGAGAAGCGGCAGAGGCTTCCTTGCCGGAGAAGCGGCACCTTCGCCGGCAGAGAGCATCCTGCCGGCCGCGGTGCGCTCCGGAGCGGGGGCTTGTGCCGAAAGAGGCCGGCAACAGGCGCTTACCTTCGGACAGCTCCGGATCGCCGTCTAATGCGTCTCTTGTCGCCTACACGGCAGGGAAAAGCTTTTCCACTCTGTCTAGGAAGGAGAAAGTGTGCCAGCACAGCAAATGCCTCCCGGACATTCCCTGGAATTCAGCAAGTGCTTTGCAGCTTGAAATTGGAAGGAAAGCCTCAGATTTAGCAGCCAGAGCTTCAGGAGGAGCAGCAGCGAGCACAGCATCGGTTTTGCAGCAGCTCCTTCCATGTGCATGTTTTTGGGAGTGGAAAGGCTTGCAGAGTGTTCAAGTAGCTTTTTCTCTCCGCTGGAAAGCTGCACGCTCAGTGCCAGTGTTCTGCAGCTTCTTTCTTCACGTTTCAGCAGCTAGCACGCTCTCCGTGTGCTGGAGAAGCGGCAGAGGCTTCCTTGCCGGAGAAGCGGCACCTTCGCCGGCAGAGAGCATCCTGCCGGCCGCGGTGCGCTCCGGAGCGGGGGCTTGTGCCGAAAGAGGCCGGCAACAGGCGCTTACCTTCGGACAGCTCCGGATCGCCGTCTAATGCGTCTCTTGTCGCCTACACGGCAGGGAAAAGCTTTTCCACTCTGTCTAGGAAGGAGAAAGTGTGCCAGCACAGCAAATGCCTCCCGGACTTTCCCTGCAATTCAGCAAGTGCTTTGCAGCTTGAAATTGGAAGGAAAGCCTCAGATTTAGCAGCCAGAGCTTCAGGAGGAGCAGCAGCGAGCACAGCATCGGTTTTGCAGCAGCTCCTTCCATGTGCATGTTTTTGGGAGTGGAAAGGCTTGCAGAGTGTTCAAGTAGCTTTTTCTCTCCGCTGGAAAGCTGCACGCTCAGTGCCAGTGTTCTGCAGCTTCTTTCTTCACGTTTCAGCAGCTAGCACGCTCTCCGTGTGCTGGAGAAGCGGCAGAGGCTTCCTTGCCGGAGAAGCGGCACCTTCGCCGGCAGAGAGCATCCTGCCGGCCGCGGTGCGCTCCGGAGCGGGGGCTTGTGCCGAAAGAGGCCGGCAACAGGCGCTTACCTTCGGACAGCTCCGGATCGCCGTCTAATGCGTCTCTTGTCGCCTACACGGCAGGGAAAAGCTTTTCCACTCTGTCTAGGAAGGAGAAAGTGTGCCAGCACAGCAAATGCCTCCCGGACTTTCCCTGGAATTCAGCAAGTGCTTTGCAGCTTGAAATTGGAAGGAAAGCCTCAGATTTAGCAGCCAGAGCTTCAGGAGGAGCAGCAGCGAGCACAGCATCGGTTTTGCAGCAGCTCCTTCCATGTGCATGTTTTTGGGAGTGGAAAGGCTTGCAGAGTGTTCAAGTAGCTTTTTCTCTCCGCTGGAAAGCTGCACGCTCAGTGCCAGTGTTCTGCAGCTTCTTTCTTCACGTTTCAGCAGCTAGCACGCTCTCCGTGTGCTGGAGAAGCGGCAGAGGCTTCCTTGCCGGAGAAGCGGCACCTTCGCCGGCAGAGAGCATCCTGCCGGCCGCGGTGCGCTCCGGAGCGGGGGCTTGTGCCGAAAGAGGCCGGCAACAGGCGCTTACCTTCGGACAGCTCCGGATCGCCGTCTAATGCGTCTCTTGTCGCCTACACGGCAGGGAAAAGCTTTTCCACTCTGTCTAGGAAGGAGAAAGTGTGCCAGCACAGCAAATGCCTCCCGGACTTTCCCTGGAATTCAGCAAGTGCTTTGCAGCTTGAAATTGGAAGGAAAGCCTCAGATTTAGCAGCCAGAGCTTCAGGAGGAGCAGCAGCGAGCACAGCATCGCTTTTGCAGCAGCTCCTTCCATGTGCATGTTTTTGGGAGTGGAAAGGCTTGCAGAGTGTTCAAGTAGCTTTTTCTCTCCGCTGGAAAGCTGCACGCTCAGTGCCAGTGTTCTGCAGCTTCTTTCTTCACGTTTCAGCAGCTAGCACGCTCTCCGTGTGCTGGAGAAGCGGCAGAGGCTTCCTTGCCGGAGAAGCGGCACCTTCGCCGGCAGAGAGCATCCTGCCGGCCGCGGTGCGCTCCGGAGCGGGGGCTTGTGCCGAAAGAGGCCGGCAACAGGCGCTTACCTTCGGACAGCTCCGGATCGCCGTCTAATGCGTCTCTTGTCGCCTACACGGCAGGGAAAAGCTTTTCCACTCTGTCTAGGAAGGAGAAAGTGTGCCAGCACAGCAAATGCCTCCCGGACTTTCCCTGCAATTCAGCAAGTGCTTTGCAGCTTGAAATTGGAAGGAAAGCCTCAGATTTAGCAGCCAGAGCTTCAGGAGGAGCAGCAGCGAGCACAGCATCGCTTTTGCAGCAGCTCCTTCCATGTGCATGTTTTTGGGAGTGGAAAGGCTTGCAGAGTGTTCAAGTAGCTTTTTCTCTCCGCTGGAAAGCTGCACGCTCAGTGCCAGTGTTCTGCAGCTTCTTTCTTCACGTTTCAGCAGCTAGCACGCTCTCCGTGTGCTGGAGAAGCGGCAGAGGCTTCCTTGCCGGAGAAGCGGCACCTTCGCCGTCAGAGAGCATCCTGCCGGCCGCGGTGCGCTCCGGAGCGGGGGCTTGTGCCGAAAGAGGCCGGCAACAGGCGCTTACCTTCGGACAGCTCCGGATCGCCGTCTAATGCGTCTCTTGTCGCCTACACGGCAGGGAAAAGCTTTTCCACTCTGTCTAGGAAGGAGAAAGTGTGCCAGCACAGCAAATGCCTCCCGGACTTTCCCTGCAATTCAGCAAGTGCTTTGCAGCTTGAAATTGGAAGGAAAGCCTCAGATTTAGCAGCCAGAGCTTCAGGAGGAGCAGCAGCGAGCACAGCATCGGTTTTGCAGCAGCTCCTTCCATGTGCATGTTTTTGGGAGTGGAAAGGCTTGCAGAGTGTTCAAGTAGCTTTTTCTCTCCGCTGGAAAGCTGCACGCTCAGTGCCAGTGTTCTGCAGCTTCTTTCTTCACGTTTCAGCAGCTAGCACGCTCTCCGTGTGCTGGAGAAGCGGCAGAGGCTTCCTTGCCGGAGAAGCGGCACCTTCGCCGGCAGAGAGCACCCTGCCGGCCGCGGTGCGCTCCGGAGCGGGGGCTTGTGCCGAAAGAGGCCGGCAACAGGCGCTTACCTTCGGACAGCTCCGGATCGCCGTCTAATGCGTCTCTTGTCGCCTACACGGCAGGGAAAAGCTTTTCCACTCTGTCTAGGAAGGAGAAAGTGTGCCAGCACAGCAAATGCCTCCCGGACTTTCCCTGCAATTCAGCAAGTGCTTTGCAGCTTGAAATTGGAAGGAAAGCCTCAGATTTAGCAGCCAGAGCTTCAGGAGGAGCAGCAGCGAGCACAGCATCGGTTTTGCAGCAGCTCCTTCCATGTGCATGTTTTTGGGAGTGGAAAGGCTTGCAGAGTGTTCAAGTAGCTTTTTCTCTCCGCTGGAAAGCTGCACGCTCAGTGCCAGTGTTCTGCAGCTTCTTTCTTCACGTTTCAGCAGCTAGCACGCTCTCCGTGTGCTGGAGAAGCGGCAGAGGCTTCCTTGCCGGAGAAGCGGCACCTTCGCCGGCAGAGAGCATCCTGCCGGCCGCGGTGCGCTCCGGAGCGGGGGCTTGTGCCGAAAGAGGCCGGCAACAGGCGCTTACCTTCGGACAGCTCCGGATCGCCGTCTAATGCGTCTCTTGTCGCCTACACGGCAGGGAAAAGCTTTTCCACTCTGTCTAGGAAGGAGAAAGTGTGCCAGCACAGCAAATGCCTCCCGGACTTTCCCTGGAATTCAGCAAGTGCTTTGCAGCTTGAAATTGGAAGGAAAGCCTCAGATTTAGCAGCCAGAGCTTCAGGAGGAGCAGCAGCGAGCACAGCATCGCTTTTGCAGCAGCTCCTTCCATGTGCATGTTTTTGGGAGTGGAAAGGCTTGCAGAGTGTTCAAGTAGCTTTTTCTCTCCGCTGGAAAGCTGCACGCTCAGTGCCAGTGTTCTGCAGCTTCTTTCTTCACGTTTCAGCAGCTAGCACGCTCTCCGTGTGCTGGAGAAGCGGCAGAGGCTTCCTTGCCGGAGAAGCGGCACCTTCGCCGGCAGAGAGCATCCTGCCGGCCGCGGTGCGCTCCGGAGCGGGGGCTTGTGCCGAAAGAGGCCGGCAACAGGCGCTTACCTTCGGACAGCTCCGGATCGCCGTCTAATGCGTCTCTTGTCGCCTACACGGCAGGGAAAAGCTTTTCCACTCTGTCTAGGAAGGAGAAAGTGTGCCAGCACAGCAAATGCCTCCCGGACTTTCCCTGGAATTCAGCAAGTGCTTTGCAGCTTGAAATTGGAAGGAAAGCCTCAGATTTAGCAGCCAGAGCTTCAGGAGGAGCAGCAGCGAGCACAGCATCGGTTTTGCAGCAGCTCCTTCCATGTGCATGTTTTTGGGAGTGGAAAGGCTTGCAGAGTGTTCAAGTAGCTTTTTCTCTCCGCTGGAAAGCTGCACGCTCAGTGCCAGTGTTCTGCAGCTTCTTTCTTCACGTTTCAGCAGCTAGCACGCTCTCCGTGTGCTGGAGAAGCGGCAGAGGCTTCCTTGCCGGAGAAGCGGCACCTTCGCCGGCAGAGAGCATCCTGCCGGCCGCGGTGCGCTCCGGAGCGGGGGCTTGTGCCGAAAGAGGCCGGCAACAGGCGCTTACCTTCGGACAGCTCCGGATCGCCGTCTAATGCGTCTCTTGTCGCCTACACGGCAGGGAAAAGCTTTTCCACTCTGTCTAGGAAGGAGAAAGTGTGCCAGCACAGCAAATGCCTCCCGGACTTTCCCTGCAATTCAGCAAGTGCTTTGCAGCTTGAAATTGGAAGGAAAGCCTCAGATTTAGCAGCCAGAGCTTCAGGAGGAGCAGCAGCGAGCACAGCATCGGTTTTGCAGCAGCTCCTTCCATGTGCATGTTTTTGGGAGTGGAAAGGCTTGCAGAGTGTTAAAGTAGCTTTTTCTCTCCGCTGGAAAGCTGCACGCTCAGTGCCAGTGTTCTGCAGCTTCTTTCTTCACGTTTCAGCAGCTAGCACGCTCTCCGTGTGCTGGAGAAGCGGCAGAGGCTTCCTTGCCGGAGAAGCGGCACCTTCGCCGGCAGAGAGCATCCTGCCGGCCGCGGTGCGCTCCGGAGCGGGGGCTTGTGCCGAAAGAGGCCGGCAACAGGCGCTTACCTTCGGACAGCTCCGGATCGCCGTCTAATGCGTCTCTTGTCGCCTACACGGCAGGGAAAAGCTTTTCCACTCTGTCTAGGAAGGAGAAAGTGTGCCAGCACAGCAAATGCCTCCCGGACATTCCCTGGAATTCAGCAAGTGCTTTGCAGCTTGAAATTGGAAGGAAAGCCTCAGATTTAGCAGCCAGAGCTTCAGGAGGAGCAGCAGCGAGCACAGCATCGGTTTTGCAGCAGCTCCTTCCATGTGCATGTTTTTGGGAGTGGAAAGGCTTGCAGAGTGTTCAAGTAGCTTTTTCTCTCCGCTGGAAAGCTGCACGCTCAGTGCCAGTGTTCTGCAGCTTCTTTCTTCACGTTTCAGCAGCTAGCACGCTCTCCGTGTGCTGGAGAAGCGGCAGAGGCTTCCTTGCCGGAGAAGCGGCACCTTCGCCGTCAGAGAGCATCCTGCCGGCCGCGGTGCGCTCCGGAGCGGGGGCTTGTGCCGAAAGAGGCCGGCAACAGGCGCTTACCTTCGGACAGCTCCGGATCGCCGTCTAATGCGTCTCTTGTCGCCTACACGGCAGGGAAAAGCTTTTCCACTCTGTCTAGGAAGGAGAAAGTGTGCCAGCACAGCAAATGCCTCCCGGACTTTCCCTGCAATTCAGCAAGTGCTTTGCAGCTTGAAATTGGAAGGAAAGCCTCAGATTTAGCAGCCAGAGCTTCAGGAGGAGCAGCAGCGAGCACAGCATCGGTTTTGCAGCAGCTCCTTCCATGTGCATGTTTTTGGGAGTGGAAAGGCTTGCAGAGTGTTCAAGTAGCTTTTTCTCTCCGCTGGAAAGCTGCACGCTCAGTGCCAGTGTTCTGCAGCTTCTTTCTTCACGTTTCAGCAGCTAGCACGCTCTCCGTGTGCTGGAGAAGCGGCAGAGGCTTCCTTGCCGGAGAAGCGGCACCTTCGCCGGCAGAGAGCATCCTGCCGGCCGCGGTGCGCTCCGGAGCGGGGGCTTGTGCCGAAAGAGGCCGGCAACAGGCGCTTACCTTCGGACAGCTCCGGATCGCCGTCTAATGCGTCTCTTGTCGCCTACACGGCAGGGAAAAGCTTTTCCACTCTGTCTAGGAAGGAGAAAGTGTGCCAGCACAGCAAATGCCTCCCGGACTTTCCCTGCAATTCAGCAAGTGCTTTGCAGCTTGAAATTGGAAGGAAAGCCTCAGATTTAGCAGCCAGAGCTTCAGGAGGAGCAGCAGCGAGCACAGCATCGCTTTTGCAGCAGCTCCTTCCATGTGCATGTTTTTGGGAGTGGAAAGGCTTGCAGAGTGTTCAAGTAGCTTTTTCTCTCCGCTGGAAAGCTGCACGCTCAGTGCCAGTGTTCTGCAGCTTCTTTCTTCACGTTTCAGCAGCTAGCACGCTCTCCGTGTGCTGGAGAAGCGGCAGAGGCTTCCTTGCCGGAGAAGCGGCACCTTCGCCGGCAGAGAGCATCCTGCCGGCCGCGGTGCGCTCCGGAGCGGGGGCTTGTGCCGAAAGAGGCCGGCAACAGGCGCTTACCTTCGGACAGCTCCGGATCGCCGTCTAATGCGTCTCTTGTCGCCTACACGGCAGGGAAAAGCTTTTCCACTCTGTCTAGGAAGGAGAAAGTGTGCCAGCACAGCAAATGCCTCCCGGACTTTCCCTGCAATTCAGCAAGTGCTTTGCAGCTTGAAATTGGAAGGAAAGCCTCAGATTTAGCAGCCAGAGCTTCAGGAGGAGCAGCAGCGAGCACAGCATCGCTTTTGCAGCAGCTCCTTCCATGTGCATGTTTTTGGGAGTGGAAAGGCTTGCAGAGTGTTCAAGTAGCTTTTTCTCTCCGCTGGAAAGCTGCACGCTCAGTGCCAGTGTTCTGCAGCTTCTTTCTTCACGTTTCAGCAGCTAGCACGCTCTCCGTGTGCTGGAGAAGCGGCAGAGGCTTCCTTGCCGGAGAAGCGGCACCTTCGCCGGCAGAGAGCATCCTGCCGGCCGCGGTGCGCTCCGGAGCGGGGGCTTGTGCCGAAAGAGGCCGGCAACAGGCGCTTACCTTCGGACAGCTCCGGATCGCCGTCTAATGCGTCTCTTGTCGCCTACACGGCAGGGAAAAGCTTTTCCACTCTGTCTAGGAAGGAGAAAGTGTGCCAGCACAGCAAATGCCTCCCGGACTTTCCCTGCAATTCAGCAAGTGCTTTGCAGCTTGAAATTGGAAGGAAAGCCTCAGATTTAGCAGCCAGAGCTTCAGGAGGAGCAGCAGCGAGCACAGCATCGCTTTTGCAGCAGCTCCTTCCATGTGCATGTTTTTGGGAGTGGAAAGGCTTGCAGAGTGTTCAAGTAGCTTTTTCTCTCCGCTGGAAAGCTGCACGCTCAGTGCCAGTGTTCTGCAGCTTCTTTCTTCACGTTTCAGCAGCTAGCACGCTCTCCGTGTGCTGGAGAAGCGGCAGAGGCTTCCTTGCCGGAGAAGCGGCACCTTCGCCGTCAGAGAGCATCCTGCCGGCCGCGGTGCGCTCCGGAGCGGGGGCTTGTGCCGAAAGAGGCCGGCAACAGGCGCTTACCTTCGGACAGCTCCGGATCGCCGTCTAATGCGTCTCTTGTCGCCTACACGGCAGGGAAAAGCTTTTCCACTCTGTCTAGGAAGGAGAAAGTGTGCCAGCACAGCAAATGCCTCCCGGACTTTCCCTGCAATTCAGCAAGTGCTTTGCAGCTTGAAATTGGAAGGAAAGCCTCAGATTTAGCAGCCAGAGCTTCAGGAGGAGCAGCAGCGAGCACAGCATCGGTTTTGCAGCAGCTCCTTCCATGTGCATGTTTTTGGGAGTGGAAAGGCTTGCAGAGTGTTCAAGTAGCTTTTTCTCTCCGCTGGAAAGCTGCACGCTCAGTGCCAGTGTTCTGCAGCTTCTTTCTTCACGTTTCAGCAGCTAGCACGCTCTCCGTGTGCTGGAGAAGCGGCAGAGGCTTCCTTGCCGGAGAAGCGGCACCTTCGCCGGCAGAGAGCACCCTGCCGGCCGCGGTGCGCTCCGGAGCGGGGGCTTGTGCCGAAAGAGGCCGGCAACAGGCGCTTACCTTCGGACAGCTCCGGATCGCCGTCTAATGCGTCTCTTGTCGCCTACACGGCAGGGAAAAGCTTTTCCACTCTGTCTAGGAAGGAGAAAGTGTGCCAGCACAGCAAATGCCTCCCGGACTTTCCCTGCAATTCAGCAAGTGCTTTGCAGCTTGAAATTGGAAGGAAAGCCTCAGATTTAGCAGCCAGAGCTTCAGGAGGAGCAGCAGCGAGCACAGCATCGGTTTTGCAGCAGCTCCTTCCATGTGCATGTTTTTGGGAGTGGAAAGGCTTGCAGAGTGTTCAAGTAGCTTTTTCTCTCCGCTGGAAAGCTGCACGCTCAGTGCCAGTGTTCTGCAGCTTCTTTCTTCACGTTTCAGCAGCTAGCACGCTCTCCGTGTGCTGGAGAAGCGGCAGAGGCTTCCTTGCCGGAGAAGCGGCACCTTCGCCGGCAGAGAGCATCCTGCCGGCCGCGGTGCGCTCCGGAGCGGGGGCTTGTGCCGAAAGAGGCCGGCAACAGGCGCTTACCTTCGGACAGCTCCGGATCGCCGTCTAATGCGTCTCTTGTCGCCTACACGGCAGGGAAAAGCTTTTCCACTCTGTCTAGGAAGGAGAAAGTGTGCCAGCACAGCAAATGCCTCCCGGACTTTCCCTGCAATTCAGCAAGTGCTTTGCAGCTTGAAATTGGAAGGAAAGCCTCAGATTTAGCAGCCAGAGCTTCAGGAGGAGCAGCAGCGAGCACAGCATCGCTTTTGCAGCAGCTCCTTCCATGTGCATGTTTTTGGGAGTGGAAAGGCTTGCAGAGTGTTCAAGTAGCTTTTTCTCTCCGCTGGAAAGCTGCACGCTCAGTGCCAGTGTTCTGCAGCTTCTTTCTTCACGTTTCAGCAGCTAGCACGCTCTCCGTGTGCTGGAGAAGCGGCAGAGGCTTCCTTGCCGGAGAAGCGGCACCTTCGCCGTCAGAGAGCATCCTGCCGGCCGCGGTGCGCTCCGGAGCGGGGGCTTGTGCCGAAAGAGGCCGGCAACAGGCGCTTACCTTCGGACAGCTCCGGATCGCCGTCTAATGCGTCTCTTGTCGCCTACACGGCAGGGAAAAGCTTTTCCACTCTGTCTAGGAAGGAGAAAGTGTGCCAGCACAGCAAATGCCTCCCGGACTTTCCCTGCAATTCAGCAAGTGCTTTGCAGCTTGAAATTGGAAGGAAAGCCTCAGATTTAGCAGCCAGAGCTTCAGGAGGAGCAGCAGCGAGCACAGCATCGGTTTTGCAGCAGCTCCTTCCATGTGCATGTTTTTGGGAGTGGAAAGGCTTGCAGAGTGTTCAAGTAGCTTTTTCTCTCCGCTGGAAAGCTGCACGCTCAGTGCCAGTGTTCTGCAGCTTCTTTCTTCACGTTTCAGCAGCTAGCACGCTCTCCGTGTGCTGGAGAAGCGGCAGAGGCTTCCTTGCCGGAGAAGCGGCACCTTCGCCGGCAGAGAGCACCCTGCCGGCCGCGGTGCGCTCCGGAGCGGGGGCTTGTGCCGAAAGAGGCCGGCAACAGGCGCTTACCTTCGGACAGCTCCGGATCGCCGTCTAATGCGTCTCTTGTCGCCTACACGGCAGGGAAAAGCTTTTCCACTCTGTCTAGGAAGGAGAAAGTGTGCCAGCACAGCAAATGCCTCCCGGACTTTCCCTGCAATTCAGCAAGTGCTTTGCAGCTTGAAATTGGAAGGAAAGCCTCAGATTTAGCAGCCAGAGCTTCAGGAGGAGCAGCAGCGAGCACAGCATCGGTTTTGCAGCAGCTCCTTCCATGTGCATGTTTTTGGGAGTGGAAAGGCTTGCAGAGTGTTCAAGTAGCTTTTTCTCTCCGCTGGAAAGCTGCACGCTCAGTGCCAGTCTTCTGCAGCTTCTTTCTTCACGTTTCAGCAGCTAGCACGCTCTCCGTGTGCTGGAGAAGCGGCAGAGGCTTCCTTGCCGGAGAAGCGGCACCTTCGCCGGCAGAGAGCATCCTGCCGGCCGCGGTGCGCTCCGGAGCGGGGGCTTGTGCCGAAAGAGGCCGGCAACAGGCGCTTACCTTCGGACAGCTCCGGATCGCCGTCTAATGCGTCTCTTGTCGCCTACACGGCAGGGAAAAGCTTTTCCACTCTGTCTAGGAAGGAGAAAGTGTGCCAGCACAGCAAATGCCTCCCGGACTTTCCCTGCAATTCAGCAAGTGCTTTGCAGCTTGAAATTGGAAGGAAAGCCTCAGATTTAGCAGCCAGAGCTTCAGGAGGAGCAGCAGCGAGCACAGCATCGCTTTTGCAGCAGCTCCTTCCATGTGCATGTTTTTGGGCGTGGAAAGGCTTGCAGAGTGTTCAAGTAGCTTTTTCTCTCCGCTGGAAAGCTGCACGCTCAGTGCCAGTGTTCTGCAGCTTCTTTCTTCACGTTTCAGCAGCTAGCACGCTCTCCGTGTGCTGGAGAAGCGGCAGAGGCTTCCTTGCCGGAGAAGCGGCACCTTCGCCGTCAGAGAGCATCCTGCCGGCCGCGGTGCGCTCCGGAGCGGGGGCTTGTGCCGAAAGAGGCCGGCAACAGGCGCTTACCTTCGGACAGCTCCGGATCGCCGTCTAATGCGTCTCTTGTCGCCTACACGGCAGGGAAAAGCTTTTCCACTCTGTCTAGGAAGGAGAAAGTGTGCCAGCACAGCAAATGCCTCCCGGACTTTCCCTGGAATTCAGCAAGTGCTTTGCAGCTTGAAATTGGAAGGAAAGCCTCAGATTTAGCAGCCAGAGCTTCAGGAGGAGCAGCAGCGAGCACAGCATCGGTTTTGCAGCAGCTCCTTCCATGTGCATGTTTTTGGGAGTGGAAAGGCTTGCAGAGTGTTCAAGTAGCTTTTTCTCTCCGCTGGAAAGCTGCACGCTCAGTGCCAGTGTTCTGCAGCTTCTTTCTTCACGTTTCAGCAGCTAGCACGCTCTCCGTGTGCTGGAGAAGCGGCAGAGGCTTCCTTGCCGGAGAAGCGGCACCTTCGCCGGCAGAGAGCATCCTGCCGGCCGCGGTGCGCTCCGGAGCGGGGGCTTGTGCCGAAAGAGGCCGGCAACAGGCGCTTACCTTCGGACAGCTCCGGATCGCCGTCTAATGCGTCTCTTGTCGCCTACACGGCAGGGAAAAGCTTTTCCACTCTGTCTAGGAAGGAGAAAGTGTGCCAGCACAGCAAATGCCTCCCGGACTTTCCCTGGAATTCAGCAAGTGCTTTGCAGCTTGAAATTGGAAGAAAAGCCTCAGATTTAGCAGCAGAGCTTCAGGAGGAGCAGCAGCGAGCACAGCATCGGTTTTGCAGCAGCTCCTTCCATGTGCATGTTTTTGGGAGTGGAAAGGCTTGCAGAGTGTTCAAGTAGCTTTTTCTCTCCGCTGGAAAGCTGCACGCTCAGTGCCAGTGTTCTGCAGCTTCTTTCTTCACGTTTCAGCAGCTAGCACGCTCTCCGTGTGCTGGAGAAGCGGCAGAGGCTTCCTTGCCGGAGAAGCGGCACCTTCGCCGGCAGAGAGCATCCTGCCGGCCGCGGTGCGCTCCGGAGCGGGGGCTTGTGCCGAAAGAGGCCGGCAACAGGCGCTTACCTTCGGACAGCTCCGGATCGCCGTCTAATGCGTCTCTTGTGGCCTACACGGCAGGGAAAAGCTTTTCCACTCTGTCTAGGAAGGAGAAAGTGTGCCAGCACAGCAAATGCCTCCCGGACTTTCCCTGGAATTCAGCAAGTGCTTTGCAGCTTGAAATTGGAAGGAAAGCCTCAGATTTAGCAGCCAGAGCTTCAGGAGGAGCAGCAGCGAGCACAGCATCGGTTTTGCAGCAGCTCCTTCCATGTGCATGTTTTTGGGAGTGGAAAGGCTTGCAGAGTGTTCAAGTAGCTTTTTCTCTCCGCTGGAAAGCTGCACGCTCAGTGCCAGTGTTCTGCAGCTTCTTTCTTCACGTTTCAGCAGCTAGCACGCTCTCCGTGTGCTGGAGAAGCGGCAGAGGCTTCCTTGCCGGAGAAGCGGCACCTTCGCCGGCAGAGAGCATCCTGCCGGCCGCGGTGCGCTCCGGAGCGGGGGCTTGTGCCGAAAGAGGCCGGCAACAGGCGCTTACCTTCGGACAGCTCCGGATCGCCGTCTAATGCGTCTCTTGTCGCCTACACGGCAGGGAAAAGCTTTTCCACTCTGTCTAGGAAGGAGAAAGTGTGCCAGCACAGCAAATGCCTCCCGGACTTTCCCTGGAATTCAGCAAGTGCTTTGCAGCTTGAAATTGGAAGGAAAGCCTCAGATTTAGCAGCCAGAGCTTCAGGAGGAGCAGCAGCGAGCACAGCATCGGTTTTGCAGCAGCTCCTTCCATGTGCATGTTTTTGGGAGTGGAAAGGCTTGCAGAGTGTTCAAGTAGCTTTTTCTCTCCGCTGGAAAGCTGCACGCTCAGTGCCAGTGTTCTGCAGCTTCTTTCTTCACGTTTCAGCAGCTAGCACGCTCTCCGTGTGCTGGAGAAGCGGCAGAGGCTTCCTTGCCGGAGAAGCGGCACCTTCGCCGGCAGAGAGCATCCTGCCGGCCGCGGTGCGCTCCGGAGCGGGGGCTTGTGCCGAAAGAGGCCGGCAACAGGCGCTTACCTTCGGACAGCTCCGGATCGCCGTCTAATGCGTCTCTTGTCGCCTACACGGCAGGGAAAAGCTTTTCCACTCTGTCTAGGAAGGAGAAAGTGTGCCAGCACAGCAAATGCCTCCCGGACTTTCCCCGCAATTCAGCAAGTGCTTTGCAGCTTGAAATTGGAAGGAAAGCCTCAGATTTAGCAGCCAGAGCTTCAGGAGGAGCAGCAGCGAGCACAGCATCGGTTTTGCAGCAGCTCCTTCCATGTGCATGTTTTTGGGAGTTGAAAGGCTTGCAGAGTGTTAAAGTAGCTTTTTCTCTCCGCTGGAAAGCTGCACGCTCAGTGCCAGTGTTCTGCAGCTTCTTTCTTCACGTTTCAGCAGCTAGCACGCTCTCCGTGTGCTGGAGAAGCGGCAGAGGCTTCCTTGCCGGAGAAGCGGCACCTTCGCCGGCAGAGAGCATCCTGCCGGCCGCGGTGCGCTCCGGAGCGGGGGCTTGTGCCGAAAGAGGCCGGCAACAGGCGCTTACCTTCGGACAGCTCCGGATCGCCGTCTAATGCGTCTCTTGTCGCCTACACGGCAGGGAAAAGCTTTTCCACTCTGTCTAGGAAGGAGAAAGTGTGCCAGCACAGCAAATGCCTCCCGGACTTTCCCTGCAATTCAGCAAGTGCTTTGCAGCTTGAAATTGGAAGGAAAGCCTCAGATTTAGCAGCCAGAGCTTCAGGAGGAGCAGCAGCGAGCACAGCATCGGTTTTGCAGCAGCTCCTTCCATGTGCATGTTTTTGGGAGTGGAAAGGCTTGCAGAGTGTTCAAGTAGCTTTTTCTCTCCGCTGGAAAGCTGCACGCTCAGTGCCAGTGTTCTGCAGCTTCTTTCTTCACGTTTCAGCAGCTAGCACGCTCTCCGTGTGCTGGAGAAGCGGCAGAGGCTTCCTTGCCGGAGAAGCGGCACCTTCGCCGGCAGAGAGCATCCTGCCGGCCGCGGTGCGCTCCGGAGCGGGGGCTTGTGCCGAAAGAGGCCGGCAACAGGCGCTTACCTTCGGACAGCTCCGGATCGCCGTCTAATGCGTCTCTTGTCGCCTACACGGCAGGGAAAAGCTTTTCCACTCTGTCTAGGAAGGAGAAAGTGTGCCAGCACAGCAAATGCCTCCCGGACATTCCCTGGAATTCAGCAAGTGCTTTGCAGCTTGAAATTGGAAGGAAAGCCTCAGATTTAGCAGCCAGAGCTTCAGGAGGAGCAGCAGCGAGCACAGCATCGGTTTTGCAGCAGCTCCTTCCATGTGCATGTTTTTGGGAGTGGAAAGGCTTGCAGAGTGTTCAAGTAGCTTTTTCTCTCCGCTGGAAAGCTGCACGCTCAGTGCCAGTGTTCTGCAGCTTCTTTCTTCACGTTTCAGCAGCTAGCACGCTCTCCGTGTGCTGGAGAAGCGGCAGAGGCTTCCTTGCCGGAGAAGCGGCACCTTCGCCGGCAGAGAGCATCCTGCCGGCCGCGGTGCGCTCCGGAGCGGGGGCTTGTGCCGAAAGAGGCCGGCAACAGGCGCTTACCTTCGGACAGCTCCGGATCGCCGTCTAATGCGTCTCTTGTGGCCTACACGGCAGGGAAAAGCTTTTCCACTCTGTCTAGGAAGGAGAAAGTGTGCCAGCACAGCAAATGCCTCCCGGACTTTCCCTGGAATTCAGCAAGTGCTTTGCAGCTTGAAATTGGAAGGAAAGCCTCAGATTTAGCAGCCAGAGCTTCAGGAGGAGCAGCAGCGAGCACAGCATCGGTTTTGCAGCAGCTCCTTCCATGTGCATGTTTTTGGGAGTGGAAAGGCTTGCAGAGTGTTAAAGTAGCTTTTTCTCTCCGCTGGAAAGCTGCACGCTCAGTGCCAGTCTTCTGCAGCTTCTTTCTTCACGTTTCAGCAGCTAGCACGCTCTCCGTGTGCTGGAGAAGCGGCAGAGGCTTCCTTGCCGGAGAAGCGGCACCTTCGCCGGCAGAGAGCATCCTGCCGGCCGCGGTGCGCTCCGGAGCGGGGGCTTGTGCCGAAAGAGGCCGGCAACAGGCGCTTACCTTCGGACAGCTCCGGATCGCCGTCTAATGCGTCTCTTGTCGCCTACACGGCAGGGAAAAGCTTTTCCACTCTGTCTAGGAAGGAGAAAGTGTGCCAGCACAGCAAATGCCTCCCGGACTTTCCCTGCAATTCAGCAAGTGCTTTGCAGCTTGAAATTGGAAGGAAAGCCTCAGATTTAGCAGCCAGAGCTTCAGGAGGAGCAGCAGCGAGCACAGCATCGGTTTTGCAGCAGCTCCTTCCATGTGCATGTTTTTGGGAGTGGAAAGGCTTGCAGAGTGTTAAAGTAGCTTTTTCTCTCCGCTGGAAAGCTGCACGCTCAGTGCCAGTCTTCTGCAGCTTCTTTCTTCACGTTTCAGCAGCTAGCACGCTCTCCGTGTGCTGGAGAAGCGGCAGAGGCTTCCTTGCCGGAGAAGCGGCACCTTCGCCGGCAGAGAGCATCCTGCCGGCCGCGGTGCGCTCCGGAGCGGGGGCTTGTGCCGAAAGAGGCCGGCAACAGGCGCTTACCTTCGGACAGCTCCGGATCGCCGTCTAATGCGTCTCTTGTCGCCTACACGGCAGGGAAAAGCTTTTCCACTCTGTCTAGGAAGGAGAAAGTGTGCCAGCACAGCAAATGCCTCCCGGACTTTCCCTGGAATTCAGCAAGTGCTTTGCAGCTTGAAATTGGAAGGAAAGCCTCAGATTTAGCAGCCAGAGCTTCAGGAGGAGCAGCAGCGAGCACAGCATCGGTTTTGCAGCAGCTCCTTCCATGTGCATGTTTTTGGGAGTGGAAAGGCTTGCAGAGTGTTAAAGTAGCTTTTTCTCTCCGCTGGAAAGCTGCACGCTCAGTGCCAGTGTTCTGCAGCTTCTTTCTTCACGTTTCAGCAGCTAGCACGCTCTCCGTGTGCTGGAGAAGCGGCAGAGGCTTCCTTGCCGGAGAAGCGGCACCTTCGCCGGCAGAGAGCATCCTGCCGGCCGCGGTGCGCTCCGGAGCGGGGGCTTGTGCCGAAAGAGGCCGGCAACAGGCGCTTACCTTCGGACAGCTCCGGATCGCCGTCTAATGCGTCTCTTGTCGCCTACACGGCAGGGAAAAGCTTTTCCACTCTGTCTAGGAAGGAGAAAGTGTGCCAGCACAGCAAATGCCTCCCGGACATTCCCTGGAATTCAGCAAGTGCTTTGCAGCTTGAAATTGGAAGGAAAGCCTCAGATTTAGCAGCCAGAGCTTCAGGAGGAGCAGCAGCGAGCACAGCATCGGTTTTGCAGCAGCTCCTTCCATGTGCATGTTTTTGGGAGTGGAAAGGCTTGCAGAGTGTTCAAGTAGCTTTTTCTCTCCGCTGGAAAGCTGCACGCTCAGTGCCAGTGTTCTGCAGCTTCTTTCTTCACGTTTCAGCAGCTAGCACGCTCTCCGTGTGCTGGAGAAGCGGCAGAGGCTTCCTTGCCGGAGAAGCGGCACCTTCGCCGGCAGAGAGCATCCTGCCGGCCGCGGTGCGCTCCGGAGCGGGGGCTTGTGCCGAAAGAGGCCGGCAACAGGCGCTTACCTTCGGACAGCTCCGGATCGCCGTCTAATGCGTCTCTTGTGGCCTACACGGCAGGGAAAAGCTTTTCCACTCTGTCTAGGAAGGAGAAAGTGTGCCAGCACAGCAAATGCCTCCCGGACTTTCCCTGGAATTCAGCAAGTGCTTTGCAGCTTGAAATTGGAAGGAAAGCCTCAGATTTAGCAGCCAGAGCTTCAGGAGGAGCAGCAGCGAGCACAGCATCGCTTTTGCAGCAGCTCCTTCCATGTGCATGTTTTTGGGAGTGGAAAGGCTTGCAGAGTGTTCAAGTAGCTTTTTCTCTCCGCTGGAAAGCTGCACGCTCAGTGCCAGTGTTCTGCAGCTTCTTTCTTCACGTTTCAGCAGCTAGCACGCTCTCCGTGTGCTGGAGAAGCGGCAGAGGCTTCCTTGCCGGAGAAGCGGCACCTTCGCCGGCAGAGAGCATCCTGCCGGCCGCGGTGCGCTCCGGAGCGGGGGCTTGTGCCGAAAGAGGCCGGCAACAGGCGCTTACCTTCGGACAGCTCCGGATCGCCGTCTAATGCGTCTCTTGTCGCCTACACGGCAGGGAAAAGCTTTTCCACTCTGTCTAGGAAGGAGAAAGTGTGCCAGCACAGCAAATGCCTCCCGGACTTTCCCTGGAATTCAGCAAGTGCTTTGCAGCTTGAAATTGGAAGGAAAGCCTCAGATTTAGCAGCCAGAGCTTCAGGAGGAGCAGCAGCGAGCACAGCATCGGTTTTGCAGCAGCTCCTTCCATGTGCATGTTTTTGGGAGTGGAAAGGCTTGCAGAGTGTTAAAGTAGCTTTTTCTCTCCGCTGGAAAGCTGCACGCTCAGTGCCAGTCTTCTGCAGCTTCTTTCTTCACGTTTCAGCAGCTAGCACGCTCTCCGTGTGCTGGAGAAGCGGCAGAGGCTTCCTTGCCGGAGAAGCGGCACCTTCGCCGGCAGAGAGCATCCTGCCGGCCGCGGTGCGCTCCGGAGCGGGGGCTTGTGCCGAAAGAGGCCGGCAACAGGCGCTTACCTTCGGACAGCTCCGGATCGCCGTCTAATGCGTCTCTTGTCGCCTACACGGCAGGGAAAAGCTTTTCCACTCTGTCTAGGAAGGAGAAAGTGTGCCAGCACAGCAAATGCCTCCCGGACTTTCCCTGGAATTCAGCAAGTGCTTTGCAGCTTGAAATTGGAAGGAAAGCCTCAGATTTAGCAGCCAGAGCTTCAGGAGGAGCAGCAGCGAGCACAGCATCGGTTTTGCAGCAGCTCCTTCCATGTGCATGTTTTTGGGAGTGGAAAGGCTTGCAGAGTGTTAAAGTAGCTTTTTCTCTCCGCTGGAAAGCTGCACGCTCAGTGCCAGTGTTCTGCAGCTTCTTTCTTCACGTTTCAGCAGCTAGCACGCTCTCCGTGTGCTGGAGAAGCGGCAGAGGCTTCCTTGCCGGAGAAGCGGCACCTTCGCCGGCAGAGAGCATCCTGCCGGCCGCGGTGCGCTCCGGAGCGGGGGCTTGTGCCGAAAGAGGCCGGCAACAGGCGCTGACCTTCGGACAGCTCCGGATCGCCGTCTAATGCTTCTCTTGTCGCCTACACGGCAGGGAAAAGCTTTTCCACTCTGTCTAGGAAGGAGAAAGTGTGCCAGCACAGCAAATGCCTCCCGGACATTCCCTGGTATTCAGCAAGTGATTTGCAGCTTGAAATTGGAAGGAAGACCTCAGATTTAGCAGCCAAAGTAGCCTCTGCCGCCTCTCCAGCACACGGAGAGCGTGCTAGCTGCTGAAACGTGAAGAAAGAAGCTGCAGAACACTGGCACTGAGCGTGCAGCTTTCCAGCGGAGAGAAAAAGCTACTTGAACACTCTGCAAGCCTTTCCACTCCCAAAAACATGCACATGGAAGGAGCTGCTGCAAAAGCGATGCTGTGCTCGCTGCTGCTCCTCCTGAAGCTCTGGCTGCTAAATCTGAGGCTTTCCTTCCAATTTCAAGCTGCAAAGCACTTGCTGAATTGCAGGGAAAGTCCGGGAGGCATTTGCTGTGCTGGCACACTTTCTCCTTCCTAGACAGAGTGGAAAAGCTTTTCCCTGCCGTGTAGGCGACAAGAGACGCATTAGACGGCGATCCGGAGCTGTCCGAAGGTAAGCGCCTGTTGCCGGCCTCTTTCGGCACAAGCCCCCGCTCCGGAGCGCACCGCGGCCGGCAGGATGCTCTCTGCCGGCGAAGGTGCCGCTTCTCCGGCAAGGAAGCCTCTGCCGCTTCTCCAGCACACGGAGAGCGTGCTAGCTGCTGAAACGTGAAGAAAGAAGCTGCAGAACACTGGCACTGAGCATGCAGCTTTCCAGCGGAGAGAAAAAGCTACTTTAACACTCTGCAAGCCTTTCCACTCCCAAAAACATGCACATGGAAGGAGCTGCTGCAAAACCGATGCTGTGCTCGCTGCTGCTCCTCCTGAAGCTCTGGCTGCTAAATCTGAGGCTTTCCTTCCAATTTCAAGCTGCAAAGCACTTGCTGAATTCCAGGGAAAGTCCGGGAGGCATTTGCTGTGCTGGCACACTTTCTCCTTCCTAGACAGAGTGGAAAAGCTTTTCCCTGCCGTGTAGGCGACAAGAGACGCATTAGACGGCGATCCGGAGCTGTCCGAAGGTAAGCGCCTGTTGCCGGCCTCTTCCGGCACAAGCCCCCGCTCCGGAGCGCACCGCGGCCGGCAGGATGCTCTCTGCCGGCGAAGGTGCCGCTTCTCCGGCAAGGAAGCCTCTGCCGCTTCTCCAGCACACGGAGAGCGTGCTAGCTGCTGAAACGTGAAGAAAGAAGCTGCAGAAGACTGGCACTGAGCGTGCAGCTTTCCAGCGGAGAGAAAAAGCTACTTTAACACTCTGCAAGCCTTTCAACTCCCAAAAACATGCACATGGAAGGAGCTGCTGCAAAACCGATGCTGTGCTCGCTGCTGCTCCTCCTGAAGCTCTGGCTGCTAAATCTGAGGCTTTCCTTCCAATTTCAAGCTGCAAAGCACTTGCTGAACTCCAGGGAAAGTCCGGGAGGCATTTGCTGTGCTGGCACACTTTCTCCTTCCTAGACAGAGTGGAAAAGCTTTTCCCTGCCGTGTAGGCGACAAGAGACGCATTAGACGGCGATCCGGAGCTGTCCGAAGGTAAGCGCCTGTTGCCGGCCTCTTTCGGCACAAGCCCCCGCTCCGGAGCGCACCGCGGCCGGCAGGATGCTCTCTGCCGGCGAAGGTGCCGCTTCTCCGGCAAGGAAGCCTCTGCCGCTTCTCCAGCACACGGAGAGCGTGCTAGCTGCTGAAACGTGAAGAAAGAAGCTGCAGAACACTGGCACTGAGCGTGCAGCTTTCCAGCGGAGAGAAAAAGCTACTTGAACACTCTGCAAGCCTTTCCACTCCCAAAAACATGCACATGGAAGGAGCTGCTGCAAAACCGATGCTGTGCTCGCTGCTGCTCCTCCTGAAGCTCTGGCTGCTAAATCTGAGGCTTTCCTTCCAATTTCAAGCTGCAAAGCACTTGCTGAATTGCAGGGAAAGTCCGGGAGGCATTTGCTGTGCTGGCACACTTTCTCCTTCCTAGACAGAGTGGAAAAGCTTTTCCCTGCCGTGTAGGCGACAAGAGACGCATTAGACGGCGATCCGGAGCTGTCCGAAGGTAAGCGCCTGTTGCCGGCCTCTTTCGGCACAAGCCCCCGCTCCGGAGCGCACCGCGGCCGGCAGGATGCTCTCTGCCGGCGAAGGTGCCGCTTCTCCGGCAAGGAAGCCTCTGCCGCTTCTCCAGCACACGGAGAGCGTGCTAGCTGCTGAAACGTGAAGAAAGAAGCTGCAGAAGACTGGCACTGAGCGTGCAGCTTTCCAGCGGAGAGAAAAAGCTACTTTAACACTCTGCAAGCCTTTCCACTCCCAAAAACATGCACATGGAAGGAGCTGCTGCAAAACCGATGCTGTGCTCGCTGCTGCTCCTCCTGAAGCTCTGGCTGCTAAATCTGAGGCTTTCCTTCCAATTGCAAGCTGCAAAGCACTTGCTGAATTGCAGGGAAAGTCCGGGAGGCATTTGCTGTGCTGGCACACTTTCTCCTTCCTAGACAGAGTGGAAAAGCTTTTCCCTGCCGTGTAGGCGACAAGAGACGCATTAGACGGCGATCCGGAGCTGTCCGAAGGTAAGCGCCTGTTGCCGGCCTCTTTCGGCACAAGCCCCCGCTCCGGAGCGCACCGCGGCCGGCAGGATGCTCTCTGCCGGCGAAGGTGCCGCTTCTCCGGCAAGGAAGCCTCTGCCGCTTCTCCAGCACACGGAGAGCGTGCTAGCTGCTGAAACGTGAAGAAAGAAGCTGCAGAACACTGGCACTGAGCGTGCAGCTTTCCAGCGGAGAGAAAAAGCTACTTTAACACTCTGCAAGCCTTTCCACTCCCAAAAACATGCACATGGAAGGAGCTGCTGCAAAACCGATGCTGTGCTCGCTGCTGCTCCTCCTGAAGCTCTGGCTGCTAAATCTGAGGCTTTCCTTCCAATTTCAAGCTGCAAAGCACTTGCTGAATTCCAGGGAAAGTCCGGGAGGCATTTGCTGTGCTGGCACACTTTCTCCTTCCTAGACAGAGTGGAAAAGCTTTTCCCTGCCGTGTAGGCGACAAGAGACGCATTAGACGGCGATCCGGAGCTGTCCGAAGGTAAGCGCCTGTTGCCGGCCTCTTTCGGCACAAGCCCCCGCTCCGGAGCGCACCGCGGCCGGCAGGATGCTCTCTGCCGGCGAAGGTGCCGCTTCTCCGGCAAGGAAGCCTCTGCCGCTTCTCCAGCACACGGAGAGCGTGCTAGCTACTGAAACGTGAAGAAAGAAGCTGCAGAACACTGGCACTGAGCGTGCAGCTTTCCAGCGGAGAGAAAAAGCTACTTGAACACTCTGCAAGCCTTTCCACTCCCAAAAACATGCACATGGAAGGAGCTGCTGCAAAACCGATGCTGTGCTCGCTGCTGCTCCTCCTGAAGCTCTGGCTGCTAAATCTGAGGCTTTCCTTCCAATTTCAAGCTGCAAAGCACTTGCTGAATTCCAGGGAATGTCCGGGAGGCATTTGCTGTGCTGGCACACTTTCTCCTTCCTAGACAGAGTGGAAAAGCTTTTCCCTGCCGTGTAGGCCACAAGAGACGCATTAGACGGCGATCCGGAGCTGTCCGAAGGTAAGCGCCTGTTGCCGGCCTCTTTCGGCACAAGCCCCCGCTCCGGAGCGCACCGCGGCCGGCAGGATGCTCTCTGCCGGCGAAGGTGCCGCTTCTCCGGCAAGGAAGCCTCTGCCGCTTCTCCAGCACACGGAGAGCGCGCTAGCTGCTGAAACGTGAAGAAAGAAGCTGCAGAACACTGGCACTGAGCGTGCAGCTTTCCAGCGGAGAGAAAAAGCTACTTGAACACTCTGCAAGCCTTTCCACTCCCAAAAACATGCACATGGAAGGAGCTGCTGCAAAACCGATGCTGTGCTCGCTGCTGCTCCTCCTGAAGCTCTGGCTGCTAAATCTGAGGCTTTCCTTCCAATTTCAAGCTGCAAAGCACTTGCTGAATTGCAGGGAAAGTCCGGGAGGCATTTGCTGTGCTGGCACACTTTCTCCTTCCTAGACAGAGTGGAAAAGCTTTTCCCTGCCGTGTAGGCGACAAGAGACGCATTAGACGGCGATCCGGAGCTGTCCGAAGGTAAGCGCCTGTTGCCGGCCTCTTTCGGCACAAGCCCCCGCTCCGGAGCGCACCGCGGCCGGCAGGATGCTCTCTGCCGGCGAAGGTGCCGCTTCTCCGGCAAGGAAGCCTCTGCCGCTTCTCCAGCACACGGAGAGCGTGCTAGCTGCTGAAACGTGAAGAAAGAAGCTGCAGAAGACTGGCACTGAGCGTGCAGCTTTCCAGCGGAGAGAAAAAGCTACTTTAACACTCTGCAAGCCTTTCCACTCCCAAAAACATGCACATGGAAGGAGCTGCTGCAAAACCGATGCTGTGCTCGCTGCTGCTCCTCCTGAAGCTCTGGCTGCTAAATCTGAGGCTTTCCTTCCAATTTCAAGCTGCAAAGCACTTGCTGAATTGCAGGGAAAGTCCGGGAGGCATTTGCTGTGCTGGCACACTTTCTCCTTCCTAGACAGAGTGGAAAAGCTTTTCCCTGCCGTGTAGGCGACAAGAGACGCATTAGACGGCGATCCGGAGCTGTCCGAAGGTAAGCGCCTGTTGCCGGCCTCTTTCGGCACAAGCCCCCGCTCCGGAGCGCACCGCGGCCGGCAGGATGCTCTCTGCCGGCGAAGGTGCCGCTTCTCCGGCAAGGAAGCCTCTGCCGCTTCTCCAGCACACGGAGAGCGTGCTAGCTGCTGAAACGTGAAGAAAGAAGCTGCAGAACACTGGCACTGAGCGTGCAGCTTTCCAGCGGAGAGAAAAAGCTACTTGAACACTCTGCAAGCCTTTCCACTCCCAAAATCATGCACATGGAAGGAGCTGCTGCAAAACCGATGCTGTGCTCGCTGCTGCTCCTCCTGAAGCTCTGGCTGCTAAATCTGAGGCTTTCCTTCCAATTTCAAGCTGCAAAGCACTTGCTGAATTCCAGGGAAAGTCCGGGAGGCATTTGCTGTGCTGGCACACTTTCTCCTTCCTAGACAGAGTGGAAAAGCTTTTCCCTGCCGTGTAGGCCACAAGAGACGCATTAGACGGCGATCCGGAGCTGTCCGAAGGTAAGCGCCTGTTGCCGGCCTCTTTCGGCACAAGCCCCCGCTCCGGAGCGCACCGCGGCCGGCAGGATGCTCTCTGCCGGCGAAGGTGCCGCTTCTCCGGCAAGGAAGCCTCTGCCGCTTCTCCAGCACACGGAGAGCGTGCTAGCTGCTGAAACGTGAAGAAAGAAGCTGCAGAAGACTGGCACTGAGCGTGCAGCTTTCCAGCGGAGAGAAAAAGCTACTTGAACACTCTGCAAGCCTTTCCACTCCCAAAAACATGCACATGGAAGGAGCTGCTGCAAAACCGATGCTGTGCTCGCTGCTGCTCCTCCTGAAGCTCTGGCTGCTAAATCTGAGGCTTTCCTTCCAATTTCAAGCTGCAAAGCACTTGCTGAATTCCAGGGAAAGCCCGGGAGGCATTTGCTGTGCTGGCACACTTTCTCCTTCCTAGACAGAGTGGAAAAGCTTTTCCCTGCCGTGTAGGCGACAAGAGACGCATTAGACGGCGATCCGGAGCTGTCCGAAGGTAAGCGCCTGTTGCCGGCCTCTTTCGGCACAAGCCCCCGCTCCGGAGCGCACCGCGGCCGGCAGGATGCTCTCTGCCGGCGAAGGTGCCGCTTCTCCGGCAAGGAAGCCTCTGCCGCTTCTCCAGCACACGGAGAGCGCGCTAGCTGCTGAAACGTGAAGAAAGAAGCTGCAGAAGACTGGCACTGAGCGTGCAGCTTTCCAGCGGAGAGAAAAAGCTACTTGAACACTCTGCAAGCCTTTCCACTCCCAAAAACATGCACATGGAAGGAGCTGCTGCAAAACCGATGCTGTGCTCGCTGCTGCTCCTCCTGAAGCTCTGGCTGCTAAATCTGAGGCTTTCCTTCCAATTTCAAGCTGCAAAGCACTTGCTGAACTCCAGGGAAAGTCCGGGAGGCATTTGCTGTGCTGGCACACTTTCTCCTTCCTAGACAGAGTGGAAAAGCTTTTCCCTGCCGTGTAGGCGACAAGAGACGCATTAGACGGCGATCCGGAGCTGTCCGAAGGTAAGCGCCTGTTGCCGGCCTCTTTCGGCACAAGCCCCCGCTCCGGAGCGCACCGCGGCCGGCAGGATGCTCTCTGCCGGCGAAGGTGCCGCTTCTCCGGCAAGGAAGCCTCTGCCGCTTCTCCAGCACACGGAGAGCGTGCTAGCTGCTGAAACGTGAAGAAAGAAGCTGCAGAACACTGGCACTGAGCGTGCAGCTTTCCAGCGGAGAGAAAAAGCTACTTGAACACTCTGCAAGCCTTTCCACTCCCAAAAACATGCACATGGAAGGAGCTGCTGCAAAAGCGATGCTGTGCTCGCTGCTGCTCCTCCTGAAGCTCTGGCTGCTAAATCTGAGGCTTTCCTTCCAATTTCAAGCTGCAAAGCACTTGCTGAATTGCAGGGAAAGTCCGGGAGGCATTTGCTGTGCTGGCACACTTTCTCCTTCCTAGACAGAGTGGAAAAGCTTTTCCCTGCCGTGTAGGCGACAAGAGACGCATTAGACGGCGATCCGGAGCTGTCCGAAGGTAAGCGCCTGTTGCCGGCCTCTTTCGGCACAAGCCCCCGCTCCGGAGCGCACCGCGGCCGGCAGGATGCTCTCTGCCGGCGAAGGTGCCGCTTCTCCGGCAAGGAAGCCTCTGCCGCTTCTCCAGCACACGGAGAGCGTGCTAGCTGCTGAAACGTGAAGAAAGAAGCTGCAGAACACTGGCACTGAGCATGCAGCTTTCCAGCGGAGAGAAAAAGCTACTTTAACACTCTGCAAGCCTTTCCACTCCCAAAAACATGCACATGGAAGGAGCTGCTGCAAAACCGATGCTGTGCTCGCTGCTGCTCCTCCTGAAGCTCTGGCTGCTAAATCTGAGGCTTTCCTTCCAATTTCAAGCTGCAAAGCACTTGCTGAATTCCAGGGAAAGTCCGGGAGGCATTTGCTGTGCTGGCACACTTTCTCCTTCCTAGACAGAGTGGAAAAGCTTTTCCCTGCCGTGTAGGCGACAAGAGACGCATTAGACGGCGATCCGGAGCTGTCCGAAGGTAAGCGCCTGTTGCCGGCCTCTTCCGGCACAAGCCCCCGCTCCGGAGCGCACCGCGGCCGGCAGGATGCTCTCTGCCGGCGAAGGTGCCGCTTCTCCGGCAAGGAAGCCTCTGCCGCTTCTCCAGCACACGGAGAGCGTGCTAGCTGCTGAAACGTGAAGAAAGAAGCTGCAGAAGACTGGCACTGAGCGTGCAGCTTTCCAGCGGAGAGAAAAAGCTACTTTAACACTCTGCAAGCCTTTCAACTCCCAAAAACATGCACATGGAAGGAGCTGCTGCAAAACCGATGCTGTGCTCGCTGCTGCTCCTCCTGAAGCTCTGGCTGCTAAATCTGAGGCTTTCCTTCCAATTTCAAGCTGCAAAGCACTTGCTGAACTCCAGGGAAAGTCCGGGAGGCATTTGCTGTGCTGGCACACTTTCTCCTTCCTAGACAGAGTGGAAAAGCTTTTCCCTGCCGTGTAGGCGACAAGAGACGCATTAGACGGCGATCCGGAGCTGTCCGAAGGTAAGCGCCTGTTGCCGGCCTCTTTCGGCACAAGCCCCCGCTCCGGAGCGCACCGCGGCCGGCAGGATGCTCTCTGCCGGCGAAGGTGCCGCTTCTCCGGCAAGGAAGCCTCTGCCGCTTCTCCAGCACACGGAGAGCGTGCTAGCTGCTGAAACGTGAAGAAAGAAGCTGCAGAACACTGGCACTGAGCGTGCAGCTTTCCAGCGGAGAGAAAAAGCTACTTGAACACTCTGCAAGCCTTTCCACTCCCAAAAACATGCACATGGAAGGAGCTGCTGCAAAACCGATGCTGTGCTCGCTGCTGCTCCTCCTGAAGCTCTGGCTGCTAAATCTGAGGCTTTCCTTCCAATTTCAAGCTGCAAAGCACTTGCTGAATTGCAGGGAAAGTCCGGGAGGCATTTGCTGTGCTGGCACACTTTCTCCTTCCTAGACAGAGTGGAAAAGCTTTTCCCTGCCGTGTAGGCGACAAGAGACGCATTAGACGGCGATCCGGAGCTGTCCGAAGGTAAGCGCCTGTTGCCGGCCTCTTTCGGCACAAGCCCCCGCTCCGGAGCGCACCGCGGCCGGCAGGATGCTCTCTGCCGGCGAAGGTGCCGCTTCTCCGGCAAGGAAGCCTCTGCCGCTTCTCCAGCACACGGAGAGCGTGCTAGCTGCTGAAACGTGAAGAAAGAAGCTGCAGAAGACTGGCACTGAGCGTGCAGCTTTCCAGCGGAGAGAAAAAGCTACTTTAACACTCTGCAAGCCTTTCCACTCCCAAAAACATGCACATGGAAGGAGCTGCTGCAAAACCGATGCTGTGCTCGCTGCTGCTCCTCCTGAAGCTCTGGCTGCTAAATCTGAGGCTTTCCTTCCAATTGCAAGCTGCAAAGCACTTGCTGAATTGCAGGGAAAGTCCGGGAGGCATTTGCTGTGCTGGCACACTTTCTCCTTCCTAGACAGAGTGGAAAAGCTTTTCCCTGCCGTGTAGGCGACAAGAGACGCATTAGACGGCGATCCGGAGCTGTCCGAAGGTAAGCGCCTGTTGCCGGCCTCTTTCGGCACAAGCCCCCGCTCCGGAGCGCACCGCGGCCGGCAGGATGCTCTCTGCCGGCGAAGGTGCCGCTTCTCCGGCAAGGAAGCCTCTGCCGCTTCTCCAGCACACGGAGAGCGTGCTAGCTGCTGAAACGTGAAGAAAGAAGCTGCAGAACACTGGCACTGAGCGTGCAGCTTTCCAGCGGAGAGAAAAAGCTACTTTAACACTCTGCAAGCCTTTCCACTCCCAAAAACATGCACATGGAAGGAGCTGCTGCAAAACCGATGCTGTGCTCGCTGCTGCTCCTCCTGAAGCTCTGGCTGCTAAATCTGAGGCTTTCCTTCCAATTTCAAGCTGCAAAGCACTTGCTGAATTCCAGGGAAAGTCCGGGAGGCATTTGCTGTGCTGGCACACTTTCTCCTTCCTAGACAGAGTGGAAAAGCTTTTCCCTGCCGTGTAGGCGACAAGAGACGCATTAGACGGCGATCCGGAGCTGTCCGAAGGTAAGCGCCTGTTGCCGGCCTCTTTCGGCACAAGCCCCCGCTCCGGAGCGCACCGCGGCCGGCAGGATGCTCTCTGCCGGCGAAGGTGCCGCTTCTCCGGCAAGGAAGCCTCTGCCGCTTCTCCAGCACACGGAGAGCGTGCTAGCTACTGAAACGTGAAGAAAGAAGCTGCAGAACACTGGCACTGAGCGTGCAGCTTTCCAGCGGAGAGAAAAAGCTACTTGAACACTCTGCAAGCCTTTCCACTCCCAAAAACATGCACATGGAAGGAGCTGCTGCAAAACCGATGCTGTGCTCGCTGCTGCTCCTCCTGAAGCTCTGGCTGCTAAATCTGAGGCTTTCCTTCCAATTTCAAGCTGCAAAGCACTTGCTGAATTCCAGGGAATGTCCGGGAGGCATTTGCTGTGCTGGCACACTTTCTCCTTCCTAGACAGAGTGGAAAAGCTTTTCCCTGCCGTGTAGGCCACAAGAGACGCATTAGACGGCGATCCGGAGCTGTCCGAAGGTAAGCGCCTGTTGCCGGCCTCTTTCGGCACAAGCCCCCGCTCCGGAGCGCACCGCGGCCGGCAGGATGCTCTCTGCCGGCGAAGGTGCCGCTTCTCCGGCAAGGAAGCCTCTGCCGCTTCTCCAGCACACGGAGAGCGCGCTAGCTGCTGAAACGTGAAGAAAGAAGCTGCAGAACACTGGCACTGAGCGTGCAGCTTTCCAGCGGAGAGAAAAAGCTACTTGAACACTCTGCAAGCCTTTCCACTCCCAAAAACATGCACATGGAAGGAGCTGCTGCAAAAGCGATGCTGTGCTCGCTGCTGCTCCTCCTGAAGCTCTGGCTGCTAAATCTGAGGCTTTCCTTCCAATTTCAAGCTGCAAAGCACTTGCTGAATTCCAGGGAAAGTCCGGGAGGCATTTGCTGTGCTGGCACACTTTCTCCTTCCTAGACAGAGTGGAAAAGCTTTTCCCTGCCGTGTAGGCCACAAGAGACGCATTAGACGGCGATCCGGAGCTGTCCGAAGGTAAGCGCCTGTTGCCGGCCTCTTTCGGCACAAGCCCCCGCTCCGGAGCGCACCGCGGCCGGCAGGATGCTCTCTGCCGGCGAAGGTGCCGCTTCTCCGGCAAGGAAGCCTCTGCCGCTTCTCCAGCACACGGAGAGCGTGCTAGCTGCTGAAACGTGAAGAAAGAAGCTGCAGAACACTGGCACTGAGCGTGCAGCTTTCCAGCGGAGAGAAAAAGCTACTTTAACACTCTGCAAGCCTTTCCACTCCCAAAAACATGCACATGGAAGGAGCTGCTGCAAAACCGATGCTGTGCTCGCTGCTGCTCCTCCTGAAGCTCTGGCTGCTAAATCTGAGGCTTTCCTTCCAATTTCAAGCTGCAAAGCACTTGCTGAATTGCAGGGAAAGTCCGGGAGGCATTTGCTGTGCTGGCACACTTTCTCCTTCCTAGACAGAGTGGAAAAGCTTTTCCCTGCCGTGTAGGCGACAAGAGACGCATTAGACGGCGATCCGGAGCTGTCCGAAGGTAAGCGCCTGTTGCCGGCCTCTTTCGGCACAAGCCCCCGCTCCGGAGCGCACCGCGGCCGGCAGGATGCTCTCTGCCGGCGAAGGTGCCGCTTCTCCGGCAAGGAAGCCTCTGCCGCTTCTCCAGCACACGGAGAGCGTGCTAGCTGCTGAAACGTGAAGAAAGAAGCTGCAGAACACTGGCACTGAGCGTGCAGCTTTCCAGCGGAGAGAAAAAGCTACTTGAACACTCTGCAAGCCTTTCCACTCCCAAAATCATGCACATGGAAGGAGCTGCTGCAAAACCGATGCTGTGCTCGCTGCTGCTCCTCCTGAAGCTCTGGCTGCTAAATCTGAGGCTTTCCTTCCAATTTCAAGCTGCAAAGCACTTGCTGAATTCCAGGGAAAGTCCGGGAGGCATTTGCTGTGCTGGCACACTTTCTCCTTCCTAGACAGAGTGGAAAAGCTTTTCCCTGCCGTGTAGGCCACAAGAGACGCATTAGACGGCGATCCGGAGCTGTCCGAAGGTAAGCGCCTGTTGCCGGCCTCTTTCGGCACAAGCCCCCGCTCCGGAGCGCACCGCGGCCGGCAGGATGCTCTCTGCCGGCGAAGGTGCCGCTTCTCCGGCAAGGAAGCCTCTGCCGCTTCTCCAGCACACGGAGAGCGTGCTAGCTGCTGAAACGTGAAGAAAGAAGCTGCAGAACACTGGCACTGAGCGTGCAGCTTTCCAGCGGAGAGAAAAAGCTACTTGAACACTCTGCAAGCCTTTCCACTCCCAAAAACATGCACATGGAAGGAGCTGCTGCAAAACCGATGCTGTGCTCGCTGCTGCTCCTCCTGAAGCTCTGGCTGCTAAATCTGAGGCTTTCCTTCCAATTTCAAGCTGCAAAGCACTTGCTGAATTCCAGGGAAAGCCCGGGAGGCATTTGCTGTGCTGGCACACTTTCTCCTTCCTAGACAGAGTGGAAAAGCTTTTCCCTGCCGTGTAGGCGACAAGAGACGCATTAGACGGCGATCCGGAGCTGTCCGAAGGTAAGCGCCTGTTGCCGGCCTCTTTCGGCACAAGCCCCCGCTCCGGAGCGCACCGCGGCCGGCAGGATGCTCTCTGCCGGCGAAGGTGCCGCTTCTCCGGCAAGGAAGCCTCTGCCGCTTCTCCAGCACACGGAGAGCGCGCTAGCTGCTGAAACGTGAAGAAAGAAGCTGCAGAAGACTGGCACTGAGCGTGCAGCTTTCCAGCGGAGAGAAAAAGCTACTTGAACACTCTGCAAGCCTTTCCACTCCCAAAAACATGCACATGGAAGGAGCTGCTGCAAAACCGATGCTGTGCTCGCTGCTGCTCCTCCTGAAGCTCTGGCTGCTAAATCTGAGGCTTTCCTTCCAATTTCAAGCTGCAAAGCACTTGCTGAACTCCAGGGAAAGTCCGGGAGGCATTTGCTGTGCTGGCACACTTTCTCCTTCCTAGACAGAGTGGAAAAGCTTTTCCCTGCCGTGTAGGCGACAAGAGACGCATTAGACGGCGATCCGGAGCTGTCCGAAGGTAAGCGCCTGTTGCCGGCCTCTTTCGGCACAAGCCCCCGCTCCGGAGCGCACCGCGGCCGGCAGGATGCTCTCTGCCGGCGAAGGTGCCGCTTCTCCGGCAAGGAAGCCTCTGCCGCTTCTCCAGCACACGGAGAGCGTGCTAGCTGCTGAAACGTGAAGAAAGAAGCTGCAGAACACTGGCACTGAGCGTGCAGCTTTCCAGCGGAGAGAAAAAGCTACTTGAACACTCTGCAAGCCTTTCCACTCCCAAAAACATGCACATGGAAGGAGCTGCTGCAAAAGCGATGCTGTGCTCGCTGCTGCTCCTCCTGAAGCTCTGGCTGCTAAATCTGAGGCTTTCCTTCCAATTTCAAGCTGCAAAGCACTTGCTGAATTGCAGGGAAAGTCCGGGAGGCATTTGCTGTGCTGGCACACTTTCTCCTTCCTAGACAGAGTGGAAAAGCTTTTCCCTGCCGTGTAGGCGACAAGAGACGCATTAGACGGCGATCCGGAGCTGTCCGAAGGTAAGCGCCTGTTGCCGGCCTCTTTCGGCACAAGCCCCCGCTCCGGAGCGCACCGCGGCCGGCAGGATGCTCTCTGCCGGCGAAGGTGCCGCTTCTCCGGCAAGGAAGCCTCTGCCGCTTCTCCAGCACACGGAGAGCGTGCTAGCTGCTGAAACGTGAAGAAAGAAGCTGCAGAACACTGGCACTGAGCGTGCAGCTTTCCAGCGGAGAGAAAAAGCTACTTGAACACTCTGCAAGCCTTTCCACTCCCAAAAACATGCACATGGAAGGAGCTGCTGCAAAACCGATGCTGTGCTCGCTGCTGCTCCTCCTGAAGCTCTGGCTGCTAAATCTGAGGCTTTCCTTCCAATTTCAAGCTGCAAAGCACTTGCTGAATTGCAGGGAAAGTCCGGGAGGCATTTGCTGTGCTGGCACACTTTCTCCTTCCTAGACAGAGTGGAAAAGCTTTTCCCTGCCGTGTAGGCGACAAGAGACGCATTAGACGGCGATCCGGAGCTGTCCGAAGGTAAGCGCCTGTTGCCGGCCTCTTTCGGCACAAGCCCCCGCTCCGGAGCGCACCGCGGCCGGCAGGATGCTCTCTGCCGGCGAAGGTGCCGCTTCTCCGGCAAGGAAGCCTCTGCCGCTTCTCCAGCACACGGAGAGCGTGCTAGCTGCTGAAACGTGAAGAAAGAAGCTGCAGAAGACTGGCACTGAGCGTGCAGCTTTCCAGCGGAGAGAAAAAGCTACTTTAACACTCTGCAAGCCTTTCCACTCCCAAAAACATGCACATGGAAGGAGCTGCTGCAAAACCGATGCTGTGCTCGCTGCTGCTCCTCCTGAAGCTCTGGCTGCTAAATCTGAGGCTTTCCTTCCAATTGCAAGCTGCAAAGCACTTGCTGAATTGCAGGGAAAGTCCGGGAGGCATTTGCTGTGCTGGCACACTTTCTCCTTCCTAGACAGAGTGGAAAAGCTTTTCCCTGCCGTGTAGGCGACAAGAGACGCATTAGACGGCGATCCGGAGCTGTCCGAAGGTAAGCGCCTGTTGCCGGCCTCTTTCGGCACAAGCCCCCGCTCCGGAGCGCACCGCGGCCGGCAGGATGCTCTCTGCCGGCGAAGGTGCCGCTTCTCCGGCAAGGAAGCCTCTGCCGCTTCTCCAGCACACGGAGAGCGTGCTAGCTGCTGAAACGTGAAGAAAGAAGCTGCAGAACACTGGCACTGAGCGTGCAGCTTTCCAGCGGAGAGAAAAAGCTACTTTAACACTCTGCAAGCCTTTCCACTCCCAAAAACATGCACATGGAAGGAGCTGCTGCAAAACCGATGCTGTGCTCGCTGCTGCTCCTCCTGAAGCTCTGGCTGCTAAATCTGAGGCTTTCCTTCCAATTTCAAGCTGCAAAGCACTTGCTGAATTCCAGGGAAAGTCCGGGAGGCATTTGCTGTGCTGGCACACTTTCTCCTTCCTAGACAGAGTGGAAAAGCTTTTCCCTGCCGTGTAGGCGACAAGAGACGCATTAGACGGCGATCCGGAGCTGTCCGAAGGTAAGCGACTGTTGCCGGCCTCTTTCGGCACAAGCCCCCGCTCCGGAGCGCACCGCGGCCGGCAGGATGCTCTCTGCCGGCGAAGGTGCCGCTTCTCCGGCAAGGAAGCCTCTGCCGCTTCTCCAGCACACGGAGAGCGTGCTAGCTACTGAAACGTGAAGAAAGAAGCTGCAGAACACTGGCACTGAGCGTGCAGCTTTCCAGCGGAGAGAAAAAGCTACTTGAACACTCTGCAAGCCTTTCCACTCCCAAAAACATGCACATGGAAGGAGCTGCTGCAAAACCGATGCTGTGCTCGCTGCTGCTCCTCCTGAAGCTCTGGCTGCTAAATCTGAGGCTTTCCTTCCAATTTCAAGCTGCAAAGCACTTGCTGAATTCCAGGGAATGTCCGGGAGGCATTTGCTGTGCTGGCACACTTTCTCCTTCCTAGACAGAGTGGAAAAGCTTTTCCCTGCCGTGTAGGCCACAAGAGACGCATTAGACGGCGATCCGGAGCTGTCCGAAGGTAAGCGCCTGTTGCCGGCCTCTTTCGGCACAAGCCCCCGCTCCGGAGCGCACCGCGGCCGGCAGGATGCTCTCTGCCGGCGAAGGTGCCGCTTCTCCGGCAAGGAAGCCTCTGCCGCTTCTCCAGCACACGGAGAGCGCGCTAGCTGCTGAAACGTGAAGAAAGAAGCTGCAGAACACTGGCACTGAGCGTGCAGCTTTCCAGCGGAGAGAAAAAGCTACTTGAACACTCTGCAAGCCTTTCCACTCCCAAAAACATGCACATGGAAGGAGCTGCTGCAAAACCGATGCTGTGCTCGCTGCTGCTCCTCCTGAAGCTCTGGCTGCTAAATCTGAGGCTTTCCTTCCAATTTCAAGCTGCAAAGCACTTGCTGAATTGCAGGGAAAGTCCGGGAGGCATTTGCTGTGCTGGCACACTTTCTCCTTCCTAGACAGAGTGGAAAAGCTTTTCCCTGCCGTGTAGGCGACAAGAGACGCATTAGACGGCGATCCGGAGCTGTCCGAAGGTAAGCGCCTGTTGCCGGCCTCTTTCGGCACAAGCCCCCGCTCCGGAGCGCACCGCGGCCGGCAGGATGCTCTCTGCCGGCGAAGGTGCCGCTTCTCCGGCAAGGAAGCCTCTGCCGCTTCTCCAGCACACGGAGAGCGTGCTAGCTGCTGAAACGTGAAGAAAGAAGCTGCAGAACACTGGCACTGAGCGTGCAGCTTTCCAGCGGAGAGAAAAAGCTACTTTAACACTCTGCAAGCCTTTCCACTCCCAAAAACATGCACATGGAAGGAGCTGCTGCAAAACCGATGCTGTGCTCGCTGCTGCTCCTCCTGAAGCTCTGGCTGCTAAATCTGAGGCTTTCCTTCCAATTTCAAGCTGCAAAGCACTTGCTGAATTGCAGGGAAAGTCCGGGAGGCATTTGCTGTGCTGGCACACTTTCTCCTTCCTAGACAGAGTGGAAAAGCTTTTCCCTGCCGTGTAGGCGACAAGAGACGCATTAGACGGCGATCCGGAGCTGTCCGAAGGTAAGCGCCTGTTGCCGGCCTCTTTCGGCACAAGCCCCCGCTCCGGAGCGCACCGCGGCCGGCAGGATGCTCTCTGCCGGCGAAGGTGCCGCTTCTCCGGCAAGGAAGCCTCTGCCGCTTCTCCAGCACACGGAGAGCGTGCTAGCTGCTGAAACGTGAAGAAAGAAGCTGCAGAACACTGGCACTGAGCGTGCAGCTTTCCAGCGGAGAGAAAAAGCTACTTGAACACTCTGCAAGCCTTTCCACTCCCAAAATCATGCACATGGAAGGAGCTGCTGCAAAACCGATGCTGTGCTCGCTGCTGCTCCTCCTGAAGCTCTGGCTGCTAAATCTGAGGCTTTCCTTCCAATTTCAAGCTGCAAAGCACTTGCTGAATTGCAGGGAAAGTCCGGGAGGCATTTGCTGTGCTGGCACACTTTCTCCTTCCTAGACAGAGTGGAAAAGCTTTTCCCTGCCGTGTAGGCCACAAGAGACGCATTAGACGGCGATCCGGAGCTGTCCGAAGGTAAGCGCCTGTTGCCGGCCTCTTTCGGCACAAGCCCCCGCTCCGGAGCGCACCGCGGCCGGCAGGATGCTCTCTGCCGGCGAAGGTGCCGCTTCTCCGGCAAGGAAGCCTCTGCCGCTTCTCCAGCACACGGAGAGCGTGCTAGCTGCTGAAACGTGAAGAAAGAAGCTGCAGAACACTGGCACTGAGCGTGCAGCTTTCCAGCGGAGAGAAAAAGCTACTTGAACACTCTGCAAGCCTTTCCACTCCCAAAAACATGCACATGGAAGGAGCTGCTGCAAAACCGATGCTGTGCTCGCTGCTGCTCCTCCTGAAGCTCTGGCTGCTAAATCTGAGGCTTTCCTTCCAATTTCAAGCTGCAAAGCACTTGCTGAATTCCAGGGAAAGCCCGGGAGGCATTTGCTGTGCTGGCACACTTTCTCCTTCCTAGACAGAGTGGAAAAGCTTTTCCCTGCCGTGTAGGCGACAAGAGACGCATTAGACGGCGATCCGGAGCTGTCCGAAGGTAAGCGCCTGTTGCCGGCCTCTTTCGGCACAAGCCCCCGCTCCGGAGCGCACCGCGGCCGGCAGGATGCTCTCTGCCGGCGAAGGTGCCGCTTCTCCGGCAAGGAAGCCTCTGCCGCTTCTCCAGCACACGGAGAGCGCGCTAGCTGCTGAAACGTGAAGAAAGAAGCTGCAGAAGACTGGCACTGAGCGTGCAGCTTTCCAGCGGAGAGAAAAAGCTACTTGAACACTCTGCAAGCCTTTCCACTCCCAAAAACATGCACATGGAAGGAGCTGCTGCAAAACCGATGCTGTGCTCGCTGCTGCTCCTCCTGAAGCTCTGGCTGCTAAATCTGAGGCTTTCCTTCCAATTTCAAGCTGCAAAGCACTTGCTGAACTCCAGGGAAAGTCCGGGAGGCATTTGCTGTGCTGGCACACTTTCTCCTTCCTAGACAGAGTGGAAAAGCTTTTCCCTGCCGTGTAGGCGACAAGAGACGCATTAGACGGCGATCCGGAGCTGTCCGAAGGTAAGCGCCTGTTGCCGGCCTCTTTCGGCACAAGCCCCCGCTCCGGAGCGCACCGCGGCCGGCAGGATGCTCTCTGCCGGCGAAGGTGCCGCTTCTCCGGCAAGGAAGCCTCTGCCGCTTCTCCAGCACACGGAGAGCGTGCTAGCTGCTGAAACGTGAAGAAAGAAGCTGCAGAACACTGGCACTGAGCGTGCAGCTTTCCAGCGGAGAGAAAAAGCTACTTGAACACTCTGCAAGCCTTTCCACTCCCAAAAACATGCACATGGAAGGAGCTGCTGCAAAAGCGATGCTGTGCTCGCTGCTGCTCCTCCTGAAGCTCTGGCTGCTAAATCTGAGGCTTTCCTTCCAATTTCAAGCTGCAAAGCACTTGCTGAATTGCAGGGAAAGTCCGGGAGGCATTTGCTGTGCTGGCACACTTTCTCCTTCCTAGACAGAGTGGAAAAGCTTTTCCCTGCCGTGTAGGCGACAAGAGACGCATTAGACGGCGATCCGGAGCTGTCCGAAGGTAAGCGCCTGTTGCCGGCCTCTTTCGGCACAAGCCCCCGCTCCGGAGCGCACCGCGGCCGGCAGGATGCTCTCTGCCGGCGAAGGTGCCGCTTCTCCGGCAAGGAAGCCTCTGCCGCTTCTCCAGCACACGGAGAGCGTGCTAGCTGCTGAAACGTGAAGAAAGAAGCTGCAGAACACTGGCACTGAGCGTGCAGCTTTCCAGCGGAGAGAAAAAGCTACTTGAACACTCTGCAAGCCTTTCCACTCCCAAAATCATGCACATGGAAGGAGCTGCTGCAAAACCGATGCTGTGCTCGCTGCTGCTCCTCCTGAAGCTCTGGCTGCTAAATCTGAGGCTTTCCTTCCAATTTCAAGCTGCAAAGCACTTGCTGAATTCCAGGGAAAGTCCGGGAGGCATTTGCTGTGCTGGCACACTTTCTCCTTCCTAGACAGAGTGGAAAAGCTTTTCCCTGCCGTGTAGGTGACAAGAGACGCATTAGACGGCGATCCGGAGCTGTCCGAAGGTAAGCGCCTGTTGCCGGCCTCTTTCGGCACAAGCCCCCGCTCCGGAGCGCACCGCGGCCGGCAGGATGCTCTCTGCCGGCGAAGGTGCCGCTTCTCCGGCAAGGAAGCCTCTGCCGCTTCTCCAGCACACGGAGAGCGTGCTAGCTGCTGAAACGTGAAGAAAGAAGCTGCAGAAGACTGGCACTGAGCGTGCAGCTTTCCAGCGGAGAGAAAAAGCTACTTTAACACTCTGCAAGCCTTTCCACTCCCAAAAACATGCACATGGAAGGAGCTGCTGCAAAACCGATGCTGTGCTCGCTGCTGCTCCTCCTGAAGCTCTGGCTGCTAAATCTGAGGCTTTCCTTCCAATTTCAAGCTGCAAAGCACTTGCTGAATTCCAGGGAAAGCCCGGGAGGCATTTGCTGTGCTGGCACACTTTCTCCTTCCTAGACAGAGTGGAAAAGCTTTTCCCTGCCGTGTAGGCCACAAGAGACGCATTAGACGGCGATCCGGAGCTGTCCGAAGGTAAGCGCCTGTTGCCGGCCTCTTTCGGCACAAGCCCCCGCTCCGGAGCGCACCGCGGCCGGCAGGATGCTCTCTGCCGGCGAAGGTGCCGCTTCTCCGGCAAGGAAGCCTCTGCCGCTTCTCCAGCACACGGAGAGCGCGCTAGCTGCTGAAACGTGAAGAAAGAAGCTGCAGAACACTGGCACTGAGCGTGCAGCTTTCCAGCGGAGAGAAAAAGCTACTTGAACACTCTGCAAGCCTTTCCACTCCCAAAAACATGCACATGGAAGGAGCTGCTGCAAAAGCGATGCTGTGCTCGCTGCTGCTCCTCCTGAAGCTCTGGCTGCTAAATCTGAGGCTTTCCTTCCAATTTCAAGCTGCAAAGCACTTGCTGAACTCCAGGGAAAGTCCGGGAGGCATTTGCTGTGCTGGCACACTTTCTCCTTCCTAGACAGAGTGGAAAAGCTTTTCCCTGCCGTGTAGGCGACAAGAGACGCATTAGACGGCGATCCGGAGCTGTCCGAAGGTAAGCGCCTGTTGCCGGCCTCTTTCGGCACAAGCCCCCGCTCCGGAGCGCACCGCGGCCGGCAGGATGCTCTCTGCCGGCGAAGGTGCCGCTTCTCCGGCAAGGAAGCCTCTGCCGCTTCTCCAGCACACGGAGAGCGTGCTAGCTGCTGAAACGTGAAGAAAGAAGCTGCAGAAGACTGGCACTGAGCGTGCAGCTTTCCAGCGGAGAGAAAAAGCTACTTGAACACTCTGCAAGCCTTTCCACTCCCAAAAACATGCACATGGAAGGAGCTGCTGCAAAACCGATGCTGTGCTCGCTGCTGCTCCTCCTGAAGCTCTGGCTGCTAAATCTGAGGCTTTCCTTCCAATTTCAAGCTGCAAAGCACTTGCTGAATTGCAGGGAAAGTCCGGGAGGCATTTGCTGTGCTGGCACACTTTCTCCTTCCTAGACAGAGTGGAAAAGCTTTTCCCTGCCGTGTAGGCGACAAGAGACGCATTAGACGGCGATCCGGAGCTGTCCGAAGGTAAGCGCCTGTTGCCGGCCTCTTTCGGCACAAGCCCCCGCTCCGGAGCGCACCGCGGCCGGCAGGATGCTCTCTGCCGGCGAAGGTGCCGCTTCTCCGGCAAGGAAGCCTCTGCCGCTTCTCCAGCACACGGAGAGCGTGCTAGCTGCTGAAACGTGAAGAAAGAAGCTGCAGAACACTGGCACTGAGCGTGCAGCTTTCCAGGGGAGAGAAAAAGCTACTTTAACACTCTGCAAGCCTTTCCACTCCCAAAAACATGCACATGGAAGGAGCTGCTGCAAAACCGATGCTGTGCTCGCTGCTGCTCCTCCTGAAGCTCTGGCTGCTAAATCTGAGGCTTTCCTTCCAATTTCAAGCTGCAAAGCACTTGCTGAATTCCAGGGAAAGTCCGGGAGGCATTTGCTGTGCTGGCACACTTTCTCCTTCCTAGACAGAGTGGAAAAGCTTTTCCCTGCCGTGTAGGCGACAAGAGACGCATTAGACGGCGATCCGGAGCTGTCCGAAGGTAAGCGCCTGTTGCCGGCCTCTTTCGGCACAAGCCCCCGCTCCGGAGCGCACCGCGGCCGGCAGGATGCTCTCTGCCGGCGAAGGTGCCGCTTCTCCGGCAAGGAAGCCTCTGCCGCTTCTCCAGCACACGGAGAGCGTGCTAGCTGCTGAAACGTGAAGAAAGAAGCTGCAGAACACTGGCACTGAGCGTGCAGCTTTCCAGCGGAGAGAAAAAGCTACTTTAACACTCTGCAAGCCTTTCCACTCCCAAAAACATGCACATGGAAGGAGCTGCTGCAAAACCGATGCTGTGCTCGCTGCTGCTCCTCCTGAAGCTCTGGCTGCTAAATCTGAGGCTTTCCTTCCAATTTCAAGCTGCAAAGCACTTGCTGAATTCCAGGGAAAGTCCGGGAGGCATTTGCTGTGCTGGCACACTTTCTCCTTCCTAGACAGAGTGGAAAAGCTTTTCCCTGCCGTGTAGGCCACAAGAGACGCATTAGACGGCGATCCGGAGCTGTCCGAAGGTAAGCGCCTGTTGCCGGCCTCTTTCGGCACAAGCCCCCGCTCCGGAGCGCACCGCGGCCGGCAGGATGCTCTCTGCCGGCGAAGGTGCCGCTTCTCCGGCAAGGAAGCCTCTGCCGCTTCTCCAGCACACGGAGAGCGCGCTAGCTGCTGAAACGTGAAGAAAGAAGCTGCAGAACACTGGCACTGAGCGTGCAGCTTTCCAGCGGAGAGAAAAAGCTACTTGAACACTCTGCAAGCCTTTCCACTCCCAAAAACATGCACATGGAAGGAGCTGCTGCAAAACCGATGCTGTGCTCGCTGCTGCTCCTCCTGAAGCTCTGGCTGCTAAATCTGAGGCTTTCCTTCCAATTTCAAGCTGCAAAGCACTTGCTGAATTCCAGGGAAAGTCCGGGAGGCATTTGCTGTGCTGGCACACTTTCTCCTTCCTAGACAGAGTGGAAAAGCTTTTCCCTGCCGTGTAGGCCACAAGAGACGCATTAGACGGCGATCCGGAGCTGTCCGAAGGTAAGCGCCTGTTGCCGGCCTCTTTCGGCACAAGCCCCCGCTCCGGAGCGCACCGCGGCCGGCAGGATGCTCTCTGCCGGCGAAGGTGCCGCTTCTCCGGCAAGGAAGCCTCTGCCGCTTCTCCAGCACACGGAGAGCGTGCTAGCTGCTGAAACGTGAAGAAAGAAGCTGCAGAACACTGGCACTGAGCGTGCAGCTTTCCAGCGGAGAGAAAAAGCTACTTTAACACTCTGCAAGCCTTTCCACTCCCAAAAACATGCACATGGAAGGAGCTGCTGCAAAACCGATGCTGTGCTCGCTGCTGCTCCTCCTGAAGCTCTGGCTGCTAAATCTGAGGCTTTCCTTCCAATTTCAAGCTGCAAAGCACTTGCTGAATTGCAGGGAAAGTCCGGGAGGCATTTGCTGTGCTGGCACACTTTCTCCTTCCTAGACAGAGTGGAAAAGCTTTTCCCTGCCGTGTAGGCGACAAGAGACGCATTAGACGGCGATCCGGAGCTGTCCGAAGGTAAGCGCCTGTTGCCGGCCTCTTTCGGCACAAGCCCCCGCTCCGGAGCGCACCGCGGCCGGCAGGATGCTCTCTGCCGGCGAAGGTGCCGCTTCTCCGGCAAGGAAGCCTCTGCCGCTTCTCCAGCACACGGAGAGCGTGCTAGCTGCTGAAACGTGAAGAAAGAAGCTGCAGAACACTGGCACTGAGCGTGCAGCTTTCCAGCGGAGAGAAAAAGCTACTTGAACACTCTGCAAGCCTTTCCACTCCCAAAATCATGCACATGGAAGGAGCTGCTGCAAAACCGATGCTGTGCTCGCTGCTGCTCCTCCTGAAGCTCTGGCTGCTAAATCTGAGGCTTTCCTTCCAATTTCAAGCTGCAAAGCACTTGCTGAATTGCAGGGAAAGTCCGGGAGGCATTTGCTGTGCTGGCACACTTTCTCCTTCCTAGACAGAGTGGAAAAGCTTTTCCCTGCCGTGTAGGCGACAAGAGACGCATTAGACGGCGATCCGGAGCTGTCCGAAGGTAAGCGCCTGTTGCCGGCCTCTTTCGGCACAAGCCCCCGCTCCGGAGCGCACCGCGGCCGGCAGGATGCTCTCTGCCGGCGAAGGTGCCGCTTCTCCGGCAAGGAAGCCTCTGCCGCTTCTCCAGCACACGGAGAGCGTGCTAGCTGCTGAAACGTGAAGAAAGAAGCTGCAGAACACTGGCACTGAGCGTGCAGCTTTCCAGCGGAGAGAAAAAGCTACTTGAACACTCTGCAAGCCTTTCCACTCCCAAAAACATGCACATGGAAGGAGCTGCTGCAAAACCGATGCTGTGCTCGCTGCTGCTCCTCCTGAAGCTCTGGCTGCTAAATCTGAGGCTTTCCTTCCAATTTCAAGCTGCAAAGCACTTGCTGAATTCCAGGGAAAGCCCGGGAGGCATTTGCTGTGCTGGCACACTTTCTCCTTCCTAGACAGAGTGGAAAAGCTTTTCCCTGCCGTGTAGGCGACAAGAGACGCATTAGACGGCGATCCGGAGCTGTCCGAAGGTAAGCGCCTGTTGCCGGCCTCTTTCGGCACAAGCCCCCGCTCCGGAGCGCACCGCGGCCGGCAGGATGCTCTCTGCCGGCGAAGGTGCCGCTTCTCCGGCAAGGAAGCCTCTGCCGCTTCTCCAGCACACGGAGAGCGCGCTAGCTGCTGAAACGTGAAGAAAGAAGCTGCAGAAGACTGGCACTGAGCGTGCAGCTTTCCAGCGGAGAGAAAAAGCTACTTGAACACTCTGCAAGCCTTTCCACTCCCAAAAACATGCACATGGAAGGAGCTGCTGCAAAACCGATGCTGTGCTCGCTGCTGCTCCTCCTGAAGCTCTGGCTGCTAAATCTGAGGCTTTCCTTCCAATTTCAAGCTGCAAAGCACTTGCTGAACTCCAGGGAAAGTCCGGGAGGCATTTGCTGTGCTGGCACACTTTCTCCTTCCTAGACAGAGTGGAAAAGCTTTTCCCTGCCGTGTAGGCGACAAGAGACGCATTAGACGGCGATCCGGAGCTGTCCGAAGGTAAGCGCCTGTTGCCGGCCTCTTTCGGCACAAGCCCCCGCTCCGGAGCGCACCGCGGCCGGCAGGATGCTCTCTGCCGGCGAAGGTGCCGCTTCTCCGGCAAGGAAGCCTCTGCCGCTTCTCCAGCACACGGAGAGCGTGCTAGCTGCTGAAACGTGAAGAAAGAAGCTGCAGAACACTGGCACTGAGCGTGCAGCTTTCCAGCGGAGAGAAAAAGCTACTTGAACACTCTGCAAGCCTTTCCACTCCCAAAAACATGCACATGGAAGGAGCTGCTGCAAAAGCGATGCTGTGCTCGCTGCTGCTCCTCCTGAAGCTCTGGCTGCTAAATCTGAGGCTTTCCTTCCAATTTCAAGCTGCAAAGCACTTGCTGAATTGCAGGGAAAGTCCGGGAGGCATTTGCTGTGCTGGCACACTTTCTCCTTCCTAGACAGAGTGGAAAAGCTTTTCCCTGCCGTGTAGGCGACAAGAGACGCATTAGACGGCGATCCGGAGCTGTCCGAAGGTAAGCGCCTGTTGCCGGCCTCTTTCGGCACAAGCCCCCGCTCCGGAGCGCACCGCGGCCGGCAGGATGCTCTCTGCCGGCGAAGGTGCCGCTTCTCCGGCAAGGAAGCCTCTGCCGCTTCTCCAGCACACGGAGAGCGTGCTAGCTGCTGAAACGTGAAGAAAGAAGCTGCAGAACACTGGCACTGAGCGTGCAGCTTTCCAGCGGAGAGAAAAAGCTACTTGAACACTCTGCAAGCCTTTCCACTCCCAAAATCATGCACATGGAAGGAGCTGCTGCAAAACCGATGCTGTGCTCGCTGCTGCTCCTCCTGAAGCTCTGGCTGCTAAATCTGAGGCTTTCCTTCCAATTTCAAGCTGCAAAGCACTTGCTGAATTCCAGGGAAAGTCCGGGAGGCATTTGCTGTGCTGGCACACTTTCTCCTTCCTAGACAGAGTGGAAAAGCTTTTCCCTGCCGTGTAGGCGACAAGAGACGCATTAGACGGCGATCCGGAGCTGTCCGAAGGTAAGCGCCTGTTGCCGGCCTCTTTCGGCACAAGCCCCCGCTCCGGAGCGCACCGCGGCCGGCAGGATGCTCTCTGCCGGCGAAGGTGCCGCTTCTCCGGCAAGGAAGCCTCTGCCGCTTCTCCAGCACACGGAGAGCGTGCTAGCTGCTGAAACGTGAAGAAAGAAGCTGCAGAAGACTGGCACTGAGCGTGCAGCTTTCCAGCGGAGAGAAAAAGCTACTTTAACACTCTGCAAGCCTTTCCACTCCCAAAAACATGCACATGGAAGGAGCTGCTGCAAAACCGATGCTGTGCTCGCTGCTGCTCCTCCTGAAGCTCTGGCTGCTAAATCTGAGGCTTTCCTTCCAATTTCAAGCTGCAAAGCACTTGCTGAATTCCAGGGAAAGCCCGGGAGGCATTTGCTGTGCTGGCACACTTTCTCCTTCCTAGACAGAGTGGAAAAGCTTTTCCCTGCCGTGTAGGCCACAAGAGACGCATTAGACGGCGATCCGGAGCTGTCCGAAGGTAAGCGCCTGTTGCCGGCCTCTTTCGGCACAAGCCCCCGCTCCGGAGCGCACCGCGGCCGGCAGGATGCTCTCTGCCGGCGAAGGTGCCGCTTCTCCGGCAAGGAAGCCTCTGCCGCTTCTCCAGCACACGGAGAGCGCGCTAGCTGCTGAAACGTGAAGAAAGAAGCTGCAGAACACTGGCACTGAGCGTGCAGCTTTCCAGCGGAGAGAAAAAGCTACTTGAACACTCTGCAAGCCTTTCCACTCCCAAAAACATGCACATGGAAGGAGCTGCTGCAAAAGCGATGCTGTGCTCGCTGCTGCTCCTCCTGAAGCTCTGGCTGCTAAATCTGAGGCTTTCCTTCCAATTTCAAGCTGCAAAGCACTTGCTGAACTCCAGGGAAAGTCCGGGAGGCATTTGCTGTGCTGGCACACTTTCTCCTTCCTAGACAGAGTGGAAAAGCTTTTCCCTGCCGTGTAGGCGACAAGAGACGCATTAGACGGCGATCCGGAGCTGTCCGAAGGTAAGCGCCTGTTGCCGGCCTCTTTCGGCACAAGCCCCCGCTCCGGAGCGCACCGCGGCCGGCAGGATGCTCTCTGCCGGCGAAGGTGCCGCTTCTCCGGCAAGGAAGCCTCTGCCGCTTCTCCAGCACACGGAGAGCGTGCTAGCTGCTGAAACGTGAAGAAAGAAGCTGCAGAACACTGGCACTGAGCGTGCAGCTTTCCAGCGGAGAGAAAAAGCTACTTTAACACTCTGCAAGCCTTTCCACTCCCAAAAACATGCACATGGAAGGAGCTGCTGCAAAACCGATGCTGTGCTCGCTGCTGCTCCTCCTGAAGCTCTGGCTGCTAAATCTGAGGCTTTCCTTCCAATTTCAAGCTGCAAAGCACTTGCTGAATTCCAGGGAAAGTCCGGGAGGCATTTGCTGTGCTGGCACACTTTCTCCTTCCTAGACAGAGTGGAAAAGCTTTTCCCTGCCGTGTAGGCCACAAGAGACGCATTAGACGGCGATCCGGAGCTGTCCGAAGGTAAGCGCCTGTTGCCGGCCTCTTTCGGCACAAGCCCCCGCTCCGGAGCGCACCGCGGCCGGCAGGATGCTCTCTGCCGGCGAAGGTGCCGCTTCTCCGGCAAGGAAGCCTCTGCCGCTTCTCCAGCACACGGAGAGCGTGCTAGCTGCTGAAACGTGAAGAAAGAAGCTGCAGAACACTGGCACTGAGCGTGCAGCTTTCCAGGGGAGAGAAAAAGCTACTTTAACACTCTGCAAGCCTTTCCACTCCCAAAAACATGCACATGGAAGGAGCTGCTGCAAAACCGATGCTGTGCTCGCTGCTGCTCCTCCTGAAGCTCTGGCTGCTAAATCTGAGGCTTTCCTTCCAATTTCAAGCTGCAAAGCACTTGCTGAATTCCAGGGAAAGTCCGGGAGGCATTTGCTGTGCTGGCACACTTTCTCCTTCCTAGACAGAGTGGAAAAGCTTTTCCCTGCCGTGTAGGCGACAAGAGACGCATTAGACGGCGATCCGGAGCTGTCCGAAGGTAAGCGCCTGTTGCCGGCCTCTTTCGGCACAAGCCCCCGCTCCGGAGCGCACCGCGGCCGGCAGGATGCTCTCTGCCGGCGAAGGTGCCGCTTCTCCGGCAAGGAAGCCTCTGCCGCTTCTCCAGCACACGGAGAGCGTGCTAGCTGCTGAAACGTGAAGAAAGAAGCTGCAGAAGACTGGCACTGAGCGTGCAGCTTTCCAGCGGAGAGAAAAAGCTACTTTAACACTCTGCAAGCCTTTCCACTCCCAAAAACATGCACATGGAAGGAGCTGCTGCAAAACCGATGCTGTGCTCGCTGCTGCTCCTCCTGAAGCTCTGGCTGCTAAATCTGAGGCTTTCCTTCCAATTGCAAGATGCAAAGCACTTGCTGAATTCCAGGGAAAGTCCGGGAGGCATTTGCTGTGCTGGCACACTTTCTCCTTCCTAGACAGAGTGGAAAAGCTTTTCCCTGCCGTGTAGGCGACAAGAGACGCATTAGACGGCGATCCGGAGCTGTCCGAAGGTAAGCGCCTGTTGCCGGCCTCTTTCGGCACAAGCCCCCGCTCCGGAGCGCACCGCGGCCGGCAGGATGCTCTCTGACGGCGAAGGTGCCGCTTCTCCGGCAAGGAAGCCTCTGCCGCTTCTCCAGCACACGGAGAGCGTGCTAGCTGCTGAAACGTGAAGAAAGAAGCTGCAGAACACTGGCACTGAGCGTGCAGCTTTCCAGCGGAGAGAAAAAGCTACTTTAACACTCTGCAAGCCTTTCCACTCCCAAAAACATGCACATGGAAGGAGCTGCTGCAAAACCGATGCTGTGCTCGCTGCTGCTCCTCCTGAAGCTCTGGCTGCTAAATCTGAGGCTTTCCTTCCAATTTCAAGCTGCAAAGCACTTGCTGAATTCCAGGGAAAGTCCGGGAGGCATTTGCTGTGCTGGCACACTTTCTCCTTCCTAGACAGAGTGGAAAAGCTTTTCCCTGCCGTGTAGGCGACAAGAGACGCATTAGACGGCGATCCGGAGCTGTCCGAAGGTAAGCGCCTGTTGCCGGCCTCTTTCGGCACAAGCCCCCGCTCCGGAGCGCACCGCGGCCGGCAGGATGCTCTCTGCCGGCGAAGGTGCCGCTTCTCCGGCAAGGAAGCCTCTGCCGCTTCTCCAGCACACGGAGAGCGTGCTAGCTGCTGAAACGTGAAGAAAGAAGCTGCAGAACACTGGCACTGAGCGTGCAGCTTTCCAGCGGAGAGAAAAAGCTACTTGAACACTCTGCAAGCCTTTCCACTCCCAAAAACATGCACATGGAAGGAGCTGCTGCAAAACCGATGCTGTGCTCGCTGCTGCTCCTCCTGAAGCTCTGGCTGCTAAATCTGAGGCTTTCCTTCCAATTTCAAGCTGCAAAGCACTTGCTGAATTCCAGGGAAAGCCCGGGAGGCATTTGCTGTGCTGGCACACTTTCTCCTTCCTAGACAGAGTGGAAAAGCTTTTCCCTGCCGTGTAGGCCACAAGAGACGCATTAGACGGCGATCCGGAGCTGTCCGAAGGTAAGCGCCTGTTGCCGGCCTCTTTCGGCACAAGCCCCCGCTCCGGAGCGCACCGCGGCCGGCAGGATGCTCTCTGCCGGCGAAGGTGCCGCTTCTCCGGCAAGGAAGCCTCTGCCGCTTCTCCAGCACACGGAGAGCGAGCTAGCTGCTGAAACGTGAAGAAAGAAGCTGCAGAACACTGGCACTGAGCGTGCAGCTTTCCAGCGGAGAGAAAAAGCTACTTTAACACTCTGCAAGCCTTTCCACTCCCAAAAACATGCACATGGAAGGAGCTGCTGCAAAACCGATGCTGTGCTCGCTGCTGCTCCTCCTGAAGCTCTGGCTGCTAAATCTGAGGCTTTCCTTCCAATTTCAAGCTGCAAAGCACTTGCTGAACTCCAGGGAAAGTCCGGGAGGCATTTGCTGTGCTGGCACACTTTCTCCTTCCTAGACAGAGTGGAAAAGCTTTTCCCTGCCGTGTAGGCGACAAGAGACGCATTAGACGGCGATCCGGAGCTGTCCGAAGGTAAGCGCCTGTTGCCGGCCTCTTTCGGCACAAGCCCCCGCTCCGGAGCGCACCGCGGCCGGCAGGATGCTCTCTGCCGGCGAAGGTGCCGCTTCTCCGGCAAGGAAGCCTCTGCCGCTTCTCCAGCACACGGAGAGCGTGCTAGCTGCTGAAACGTGAAGAAAGAAGCTGCAGAAGACTGGCACTGAGCGTGCAGCTTTCCAGCGGAGAGAAAAAGCTACTTTAACACTCTGCAAGCCTTTCCACTCCCAAAAACATGCACATGGAAGGAGCTGCTGCAAAACCGATGCTGTGCTCGCTGCTGCTCCTCCTGAAGCTCTGGCTGCTAAATCTGAGGCTTTCCTTCCAATTTCAAGCTGCAAAGCACTTGCTGAATTCCAGGGAAAGTCCGGGAGGCATTTGCTGTGCTGGCACACTTTCTCCTTCCTAGACAGAGTGGAAAAGCTTTTCCCTGCCGTGTAGGCCACAAGAGACGCATTAGACGGCGATCCGGAGCTGTCCGAAGGTAAGCGCCTGTTGCCGGCCTCTTTCGGCACAAGCCCCCGCTCCGGAGCGCACCGCGGCCGGCAGGATGCTCTCTGCCGGCGAAGGTGCCGCTTCTCCGGCAAGGAAGCCTCTGCCGCTTCTCCAGCACACGGAGAGCGTGCTAGCTGCTGAAACGTGAAGAAAGAAGCTGCAGAACACTGGCACTGAGCGTGCAGCTTTCCAGCGGAGAGAAAAAGCTACTTGAACACTCTGCAAGCCTTTCCACTCCCAAAAACATGCACATGGAAGGAGCTGCTGCAAAAGCGATGCTGTGCTCGCTGCTGCTCCTCCTTAAGCTCTGGCTGCTAAATCTGAGGCTTTCCTTCCAATTTCAAGCTGCAAAGCACTTGCTGAATTCCAGGGAAAGTCCGGGAGGCATTTGCTGTGCTGGCACACTTTCTCCTTCCTAGACAGAGTGGAAAAGCTTTTCCCTGCCGTGTAGGCGACAAGAGACGCATTAGACGGCGATCCGGAGCTGTCCGAAGGTAAGCGCCTGTTGCCGGCCTCTTTCGGCACAAGCCCCCGCTCCGGAGCGCACCGCGGCCGGCAGGATGCTCTCTGCCGGCGAAGGTGCCGCTTCTCCGGCAAGGAAGCCTCTGCCGCTTCTCCAGCACACGGAGAGCGTGCTAGCTGCTGAAACGTGAAGAAAGAAGCTGCAGAACACTGGCACTGAGCGTGCAGCTTTCCAGCGGAGAGAAAAAGCTACTTTAACACTCTGCAAGCCTTTCCACTCCCAAAAACATGCACATGGAAGGAGCTGCTGCAAAAGCGATGCTGTGCTCGCTGCTGCTCCTCCTGAAGCTCTGGCTGCTAAATCTGAGGCTTTCCTTCCAATTTCAAGCTGCAAAGCACTTGCTGAATTCCAGGGAAAGCCCGGGAGGCATTTGCTGTGCTGGCACACTTTCTCCTTCCTAGACAGAGTGGAAAAGCTTTTCCCTGCCGTGTAGGCCACAAGAGACGCATTAGACGGCGATCCGGAGCTGTCCGAAGGTAAGCGCCTGTTGCCGGCCTCTTTCGGCACAAGCCCCCGCTCCGGAGCGCACCGCGGCCGGCAGGATGCTCTCTGCCGGCGAAGGTGCCGCTTCTCCGGCAAGGAAGCCTCTGCCGCTTCTCCAGCACACGGAGAGCGTGCTAGCTGCTGAAACGTGAAGAAAGAAGCTGCAGAACACTGGCACTGAGCGTGCAGCTTTCCAGCGGAGAGAAAAAGCTACTTTAACACTCTGCAAGCCTTTCCACTCCCAAAAACATGCACATGGAAGGAGCTGCTGCAAAACCGATGCTGTGCTCGCTGCTGCTCCTCCTGAAGCTCTGGCTGCTAAATCTGAGGCTTTCCTTCCAATTTCAAGCTGCAAAGCACTTGCTGAATTCCAGGGAAAGTCCGGGAGGCATTTGCTGTGCTGGCACACTTTCTCCTTCCTAGACAGAGTGGAAAAGCTTTTCCCTGCCGTGTAGGCGACAAGAGACGCATTAGACGGCGATCCGGAGCTGTCCGAAGGTAAGCGCCTGTTGCCGGCCTCTTTCGGCACAAGCCCCCGCTCCGGAGCGCACCGCGGCCGGCAGGATGCTCTCTGCCGGCGAAGGTGCCGCTTCTCCGGCAAGGAAGCCTCTGCCGCTTCTCCAGCACACGGAGAGCGTGCTAGCTGCTGAAACGTGAAGAAAGAAGCTGCAGAACACTGGCACTGAGCGTGCAGCTTTCCAGCGGAGAGAAAAAGCTACTTGAACACTCTGCAAGCCTTTCCACTCCCAAAATCATGCACATGGAAGGAGCTGCTGCAAAACCGATGCTGTGCTCGCTGCTGCTCCTCCTGAAGCTCTGGCTGCTAAATCTGAGGCTTTCCTTCCAATTTCAAGCTGCAAAGCACTTGCTGAATTCCAGGGAAAGTCCGGGAGGCATTTGCTGTGCTGGCACACTTTCTCCTTCCTAGACAGAGTGGAAAAGCTTTTCCCTGCCGTGTAGGCGACAAGAGACGCATTAGACGGCGATCCGGAGCTGTCCGAAGGTAAGCGCCTGTTGCCGGCCTCTTTCGGCACAAGCCCCCGCTCCGGAGCGCACCGCGGCCGGCAGGATGCTCTCTGCCGGCGAAGGTGCCGCTTCTCCGGCAAGGAAGCCTCTGCCGCTTCTCCAGCACACGGAGAGCGTGCTAGCTGCTGAAACGTGAAGAAAGAAGCTGCAGAACACTGGCACTGAGCGTGCAGCTTTCCAGCGGAGAGAAAAAGCTACTTGAACACTCTGCAAGCCTTTCCACTCCCAAAAACATGCACATGGAAGGAGCTGCTGCAAAACCGATGCTGTGCTCGCTGCTGCTCCTCCTGAAGCTCTGGCTGCTAAATCTGAGGCTTTCCTTCCAATTTCAAGCTGCAAAGCACTTGCTGAATTCCAGGGAAAGCCCGGGAGGCATTTGCTGTGCTGGCACACTTTCTCCTTCCTAGACAGAGTGGAAAAGCTTTTCCCTGCCGTGTAGGCGACAAGAGACGCATTAGACGGCGATCCGGAGCTGTCCGAAGGTAAGCGCCTGTTGCCGGCCTCTTTCGGCACAAGCCCCCGCTCCGGAGCGCACCGCGGCCGGCAGGATGCTCTCTGCCGGCGAAGGTGCCGCTTCTCCGGCAAGGAAGCCTCTGCCGCTTCTCCAGCACACGGAGAGCGCGCTAGCTGCTGAAACGTGAAGAAAGAAGCTGCAGAAGACTGGCACTGAGCGTGCAGCTTTCCAGCGGAGAGAAAAAGCTACTTGAACACTCTGCAAGCCTTTCCACTCCCAAAAACATGCACATGGAAGGAGCTGCTGCAAAACCGATGCTGTGCTCGCTGCTGCTCCTCCTGAAGCTCTGGCTGCTAAATCTGAGGCTTTCCTTCCAATTTCAAGCTGCAAAGCACTTGCTGAACTCCAGGGAAAGTCCGGGAGGCATTTGCTGTGCTGGCACACTTTCTCCTTCCTAGACAGAGTGGAAAAGCTTTTCCCTGCCGTGTAGGCGACAAGAGACGCATTAGACGGCGATCCGGAGCTGTCCGAAGGTAAGCGCCTGTTGCCGGCCTCTTTCGGCACAAGCCCCCGCTCCGGAGCGCACCGCGGCCGGCAGGATGCTCTCTGCCGGCGAAGGTGCCGCTTCTCCGGCAAGGAAGCCTCTGCCGCTTCTCCAGCACACGGAGAGCGTGCTAGCTGCTGAAACGTGAAGAAAGAAGCTGCAGAACACTGGCACTGAGCGTGCAGCTTTCCAGCGGAGAGAAAAAGCTACTTGAACACTCTGCAAGCCTTTCCACTCCCAAAAACATGCACATGGAAGGAGCTGCTGCAAAAGCGATGCTGTGCTCGCTGCTGCTCCTCCTGAAGCTCTGGCTGCTAAATCTGAGGCTTTCCTTCCAATTTCAAGCTGCAAAGCACTTGCTGAATTGCAGGGAAAGTCCGGGAGGCATTTGCTGTGCTGGCACACTTTCTCCTTCCTAGACAGAGTGGAAAAGCTTTTCCCTGCCGTGTAGGCGACAAGAGACGCATTAGACGGCGATCCGGAGCTGTCCGAAGGTAAGCGCCTGTTGCCGGCCTCTTTCGGCACAAGCCCCCGCTCCGGAGCGCACCGCGGCCGGCAGGATGCTCTCTGCCGGCGAAGGTGCCGCTTCTCCGGCAAGGAAGCCTCTGCCGCTTCTCCAGCACACGGAGAGCGTGCTAGCTGCTGAAACGTGAAGAAAGAAGCTGCAGAACACTGGCACTGAGCGTGCAGCTTTCCAGCGGAGAGAAAAAGCTACTTGAACACTCTGCAAGCCTTTCCACTCCCAAAATCATGCACATGGAAGGAGCTGCTGCAAAACCGATGCTGTGCTCGCTGCTGCTCCTCCTGAAGCTCTGGCTGCTAAATCTGAGGCTTTCCTTCCAATTTCAAGCTGCAAAGCACTTGCTGAATTCCAGGGAAAGTCCGGGAGGCATTTGCTGTGCTGGCACACTTTCTCCTTCCTAGACAGAGTGGAAAAGCTTTTCCCTGCCGTGTAGGCGACAAGAGACGCATTAGACGGCGATCCGGAGCTGTCCGAAGGTAAGCGCCTGTTGCCGGCCTCTTTCGGCACAAGCCCCCGCTCCGGAGCGCACCGCGGCCGGCAGGATGCTCTCTGCCGGCGAAGGTGCCGCTTCTCCGGCAAGGAAGCCTCTGCCGCTTCTCCAGCACACGGAGAGCGTGCTAGCTGCTGAAACGTGAAGAAAGAAGCTGCAGAAGACTGGCACTGAGCGTGCAGCTTTCCAGCGGAGAGAAAAAGCTACTTTAACACTCTGCAAGCCTTTCCACTCCCAAAAACATGCACATGGAAGGAGCTGCTGCAAAACCGATGCTGTGCTCGCTGCTGCTCCTCCTGAAGCTCTGGCTGCTAAATCTGAGGCTTTCCTTCCAATTTCAAGCTGCAAAGCACTTGCTGAATTCCAGGGAAAGCCCGGGAGGCATTTGCTGTGCTGGCACACTTTCTCCTTCCTAGACAGAGTGGAAAAGCTTTTCCCTGCCGTGTAGGCCACAAGAGACGCATTAGACGGCGATCCGGAGCTGTCCGAAGGTAAGCGCCTGTTGCCGGCCTCTTTCGGCACAAGCCCCCGCTCCGGAGCGCACCGCGGCCGGCAGGATGCTCTCTGCCGGCGAAGGTGCCGCTTCTCCGGCAAGGAAGCCTCTGCCGCTTCTCCAGCACACGGAGAGCGCGCTAGCTGCTGAAACGTGAAGAAAGAAGCTGCAGAACACTGGCACTGAGCGTGCAGCTTTCCAGCGGAGAGAAAAAGCTACTTGAACACTCTGCAAGCCTTTCCACTCCCAAAAACATGCACATGGAAGGAGCTGCTGCAAAAGCGATGCTGTGCTCGCTGCTGCTCCTCCTGAAGCTCTGGCTGCTAAATCTGAGGCTTTCCTTCCAATTTCAAGCTGCAAAGCACTTGCTGAACTCCAGGGAAAGTCCGGGAGGCATTTGCTGTGCTGGCACACTTTCTCCTTCCTAGACAGAGTGGAAAAGCTTTTCCCTGCCGTGTAGGCGACAAGAGACGCATTAGACGGCGATCCGGAGCTGTCCGAAGGTAAGCGCCTGTTGCCGGCCTCTTTCGGCACAAGCCCCCGCTCCGGAGCGCACCGCGGCCGGCAGGATGCTCTCTGCCGGCGAAGGTGCCGCTTCTCCGGCAAGGAAGCCTCTGCCGCTTCTCCAGCACACGGAGAGCGTGCTAGCTGCTGAAACGTGAAGAAAGAAGCTGCAGAACACTGGCACTGAGCGTGCAGCTTTCCAGCGGAGAGAAAAAGCTACTTTAACACTCTGCAAGCCTTTCCACTCCCAAAAACATGCACATGGAAGGAGCTGCTGCAAAACCGATGCTGTGCTCGCTGCTGCTCCTCCTGAAGCTCTGGCTGCTAAATCTGAGGCTTTCCTTCCAATTTCAAGCTGCAAAGCACTTGCTGAATTCCAGGGAAAGTCCGGGAGGCATTTGCTGTGCTGGCACACTTTCTCCTTCCTAGACAGAGTGGAAAAGCTTTTCCCTGCCGTGTAGGCCACAAGAGACGCATTAGACGGCGATCCGGAGCTGTCCGAAGGTAAGCGCCTGTTGCCGGCCTCTTTCGGCACAAGCCCCCGCTCCGGAGCGCACCGCGGCCGGCAGGATGCTCTCTGCCGGCGAAGGTGCCGCTTCTCCGGCAAGGAAGCCTCTGCCGCTTCTCCAGCACACGGAGAGCGTGCTAGCTGCTGAAACGTGAAGAAAGAAGCTGCAGAACACTGGCACTGAGCGTGCAGCTTTCCAGGGGAGAGAAAAAGCTACTTTAACACTCTGCAAGCCTTTCCACTCCCAAAAACATGCACATGGAAGGAGCTGCTGCAAAACCGATGCTGTGCTCGCTGCTGCTCCTCCTGAAGCTCTGGCTGCTAAATCTGAGGCTTTCCTTCCAATTTCAAGCTGCAAAGCACTTGCTGAATTCCAGGGAAAGTCCGGGAGGCATTTGCTGTGCTGGCACACTTTCTCCTTCCTAGACAGAGTGGAAAAGCTTTTCCCTGCCGTGTAGGCGACAAGAGACGCATTAGACGGCGATCCGGAGCTGTCCGAAGGTAAGCGCCTGTTGCCGGCCTCTTTCGGCACAAGCCCCCGCTCCGGAGCGCACCGCGGCCGGCAGGATGCTCTCTGCCGGCGAAGGTGCCGCTTCTCCGGCAAGGAAGCCTCTGCCGCTTCTCCAGCACACGGAGAGCGAGCTAGCTGCTGAAACGTGAAGAAAGAAGCTGCAGAACACTGGCACTGAGCGTGCAGCTTTCCAGCGGAGAGAAAAAGCTACTTGAACACTCTGCAAGCCTTTCCACTCCCAAAAACATGCACATGGAAGGAGCTGCTGCAAAACCGATGCTGTGCTCGCTGCTGCTCCTCCTGAAGCTCTGGCTGCTAAATCTGAGGCTTTCCTTCCAATTTCAAGCTGCAAAGCACTTGCTGAACTCCAGGGAAAGTCCGGGAGGCATTTGCTGTGCTGGCACACTTTCTCCTTCCTAGACAGAGTGGAAAAGCTTTTCCCTGCCGTGTAGGCGACAAGAGACGCATTAGACGGCGATCCGGAGCTGTCCGAAGGTAAGCGCCTGTTGCCGGCCTCTTTCGGCACAAGCCCCCGCTCCGGAGCGCACCGCGGCCGGCAGGATGCTCTCTGCCGGCGAAGGTGCCGCTTCTCCGGCAAGGAAGCCTCTGCCGCTTCTCCAGCACACGGAGAGCGTGCTAGCTGCTGAAACGTGAAGAAAGAAGCTGCAGAACACTGGCACTGAGCGTGCAGCTTTCCAGCGGAGAGAAAAAGCTACTTTAACACTCTGCAAGCCTTTCCACTCCCAAAAACATGCACATGGAAGGAGCTGCTGCAAAACCGATGCTGTGCTCGCTGCTGCTCCTCCTGAAGCTCTGGCTGCTAAATCTGAGGCTTTCCTTCCAATTTCAAGCTGCAAAGCACTTGCTGAATTCCAGGGAAAGTCCGGGAGGCATTTGCTGTGCTGGCACACTTTCTCCTTCCTAGACAGAGTGGAAAAGCTTTTCCCTGCCGTGTAGGCCACAAGAGACGCATTAGACGGCGATCCGGAGCTGTCCGAAGGTAAGCGCCTGTTGCCGGCCTCTTTCGGCACAAGCCCCCGCTCCGGAGCGCACCGCGGCCGGCAGGATGCTCTCTGCCGGCGAAGGTGCCGCTTCTCCGGCAAGGAAGCCTCTGCCGCTTCTCCAGCACACGGAGAGCGTGCTAGCTGCTGAAACGTGAAGAAAGAAGCTGCAGAACACTGGCACTGAGCGTGCAGCTTTCCAGCGGAGAGAAAAAGCTACTTTAACACTCTGCAAGCCTTTCCACTCCCAAAAACATGCACATGGAAGGAGCTGCTGCAAAAGCGATGCTGTGCTCGCTGCTGCTCCTCCTTAAGCTCTGGCTGCTAAATCTGAGGCTTTCCTTCCAATTTCAAGCTGCAAAGCACTTGCTGAATTCCAGGGAAAGTCCGGGAGGCATTTGCTGTGCTGGCACACTTTCTCCTTCCTAGACAGAGTGGAAAAGCTTTTCCCTGCCGTGTAGGCGACAAGAGACGCATTAGACGGCGATCCGGAGCTGTCCGAAGGTAAGCGCCTGTTGCCGGCCTCTTTCGGCACAAGCCCCCGCTCCGGAGCGCACCGCGGCCGGCAGGATGCTCTCTGCCGGCGAAGGTGCCGCTTCTCCGGCAAGGAAGCCTCTGCCGCTTCTCCAGCACACGGAGAGCGTGCTAGCTGCTGAAACGTGAAGAAAGAAGCTGCAGAACACTGGCACTCAGCGTGCAGCTTTCCAGCGGAGAGAAAAAGCTACTTTAACACTCTGCAAGCCTTTCCACTCCCAAAAACATGCACATGGAAGGAGCTGCTGCAAAAGCGATGCTGTGCTCGCTGCTGCTCCTCCTGAAGCTCTGGCTGCTAAATCTGAGGCTTTCCTTCCAATTTCAAGCTGCAAAGCACTTGCTGAATTCCAGGGAAAGCCCGGGAGGCATTTGCTGTGCTGGCACACTTTCTCCTTCCTAGACAGAGTGGAAAAGCTTTTCCCTGCCGTGTAGGCCACAAGAGACGCATTAGACGGCGATCCGGAGCTGTCCGAAGGTAAGCGCCTGTTGCCGGCCTCTTTCGGCACAAGCCCCCGCTCCGGAGCGCACCGCGGCCGGCAGGATGCTCTCTGCCGGCGAAGGTGCCGCTTCTCCGGCAAGGAAGCCTCTGCCGCTTCTCCAGCACACGGAGAGCGTGCTAGCTGCTGAAACGTGAAGAAAGAAGCTGCAGAACACTGGCACTGAGCGTGCAGCTTTCCAGCGGAGAGAAAAAGCTACTTTAACACTCTGCAAGCCTTTCCACTCCCAAAAACATGCACATGGAAGGAGCTGCTGCAAAACCGATGCTGTGCTCGCTGCTGCTCCTCCTGAAGCTCTGGCTGCTAAATCTGAGGCTTTCCTTCCAATTTCAAGCTGCAAAGCACTTGCTGAATTCCAGGGAAAGTCCGGGAGGCATTTGCTGTGCTGGCACACTTTCTCCTTCCTAGACAGAGTGGAAAAGCTTTTCCCTGCCGTGTAGGCGACAAGAGACGCATTAGACGGCGATCCGGAGCTGTCCGAAGGTAAGCGCCTGTTGCCGGCCTCTTTCGGCACAAGCCCCCGCTCCGGAGCGCACCGCGGCCGGCAGGATGCTCTCTGCCGGCGAAGGTGCCGCTTCTCCGGCAAGGAAGCCTCTGCCGCTTCTCCAGCACACGGAGAGCGTGCTAGCTGCTGAAACGTGAAGAAAGAAGCTGCAGAACACTGGCACTGAGCGTGCAGCTTTCCAGCGGAGAGAAAAAGCTACTTTAACACTCTGCAAGCCTTTCCACTCCCAAAAACATGCACATGGAAGGAGCTGCTGCAAAAGCGATGCTGTGCTCGCTGCTGCTCCTCCTGAAGCTCTGGCTGCTAAATCTGAGGCTTTCCTTCCAATTTCAAGCTGCAAAGCACTTGCTGAATTGCAGGGAAAGTCCGGGAGGCATTTGCTGTGCTGGCACACTTTCTCCTTCCTAGACAGAGTGGAAAAGCTTTTCCCTGCCGTGTAGGCCACAAGAGACGCATTAGACGGCGATCCGGAGCTGTCCGAAGGTAAGCGCCTGTTGCCGGCCTCTTTCGGCACAAGCCCCCGCTCCGGAGCGCACCGCGGCCGGCAGGATGCTCTCTGCCGGCGAAGGTGCCGCTTCTCCGGCAAGGAAGCCTCTGCCGCTTCTCCAGCACACGGAGAGCGTGCTAGCTGCTGAAACGTGAAGAAAGAAGCTGCAGAAGACTGGCACTGAGCGTGCAGCTTTCCAGCGGAGAGAAAAAGCTACTTGAACACTCTGCAAGCCTTTCCACTCCCAAAAACATGCACATGGAAGGAGCTGCTGCAAAACCGATGCTGTGCTCGCTGCTGCTCCTCCTGAAGCTCTGGCTGCTAAATCTGAGGCTTTCCTTCCAATTTCAAGCTGCAAAGCACTTGCTGAATTCCAGGGAAAGCCCGGGAGGCATTTGCTGTGCTGGCACACTTTCTCCTTCCTAGACAGAGTGGAAAAGCTTTTCCCTGCCGTGTAGGCGACAAGAGACGCATTAGACGGCGATCCGGAGCTGTCCGAAGGTAAGCGCCTGTTGCCGGCCTCTTTCGGCACAAGCCCCCGCTCCGGAGCGCACCGCGGCCGGCAGGATGCTCTCTGCCGGCGAAGGTGCCGCTTCTCCGGCAAGGAAGCCTCTGCCGCTTCTCCAGCACACGGAGAGCGTGCTAGCTGCTGAAACGTGAAGAAAGAAGCTGCAGAAGACTGGCACTGAGCGTGCAGCTTTCCAGCGGAGAGAAAAAGCTACTTTAACACTCTGCAAGCCTTTCCACTCCCAAAAACATGCACATGGAAGGAGCTGCTGCAAAAGCGATGCTGTGCTCGCTGCTGCTCCTCCTGAAGCTCTGGCTGCTAAATCTGAGGCTTTCCTTCCAATTTCAAGCTGCAAAGCACTTGCTGAATTGCAGGGAAAGTCCGGGAGGCATTTGCTGTGCTGGCACACTTTCTCCTTCCTAGACAGAGTGGAAAAGCTTTTCCCTGCCGTGTAGGCGACAAGAGACGCATTAGACGGCGATCCGGAGCTGTCCGAAGGTAAGCGCCTGTTGCCGGCCTCTTTCGGCACAAGCCCCCGCTCCGGAGCGCACCGCGGCCGGCAGGATGCTCTCTGCCGGCGAAGGTGCCGCTTCTCCGGCAAGGAAGCCTCTGCCGCTTCTCCAGCACACGGAGAGCGTGCTAGCTGCTGAAACGTGAAGAAAGAAGCTGCAGAACACTGGCACTGAGCGTGCAGCTTTCCAGCGGAGAGAAAAAGCTACTTGAACACTCTGCAAGCCTTTCCACTCCCAAAAACATGCACATGGAAGGAGCTGCTGCAAAACCGATGCTGTGCTCGCTGCTGCTCCTCCTGAAGCTCTGGCTGCTAAATCTGAGGCTTTCCTTCCAATTTCAAGCTGCAAAGCACTTGCTGAATTCCAGGGAAAGCCCGGGAGGCATTTGCTGTGCTGGCACACTTTCTCCTTCCTAGACAGAGTGGAAAAGCTTTTCCCTGCCGTGTAGGCGACAAGAGACGCATTAGACGGCGATCCGGAGCTGTCCGAAGGTAAGCGCCTGTTGCCGGCCTCTTTCGGCACAAGCCCCCGCTCCGGAGCGCACCGCGGCCGGCAGGATGCTCTCTGCCGGCGAAGGTGCCGCTTCTCCGGCAAGGAAGCCTCTGCCGCTTCTCCAGCACACGGAGAGCGTGCTAGCTGCTGAAACGTGAAGAAAGAAGCTGCAGAACACTGGCACTGAGCGTGCAGCTTTCCAGCGGAGAGAAAAAGCTACTTGAACACTCTGCAAGCCTTTCCACTCCCAAAAACATGCACATGGAAGGAGCTGCTGCAAAAGCGATGCTGTGCTCGCTGCTGCTCCTCCTGAAGCTCTGGCTGCTAAATCTGAGGCTTTCCTTCCAATTTCAAGCTGCAAAGCACTTGCTGAATTCCAGGGAAAGTCCGGGAGGCATTTGCTGTGCTGGCACACTTTCTCCTTCCTAGACAGAGTGGAAAAGCTTTTCCCTGCCGTGTAGGCGACAAGAGACGCATTAGACGGCGATCCGGAGCTGTCCGAAGGTAAGCGCCTGTTGCCGGCCTCTTTCGGCACAAGCCCCCGCTCCGGAGCGCACCGCGGCCGGCAGGATGCTCTCTGCCGGCGAAGGTGCCGCTTCTCCGGCAAGGAAGCCTCTGCCGCTTCTCCAGCACACGGAGAGCGTGCTAGCTGCTGAAACGTGAAGAAAGAAGCTGCAGAACACTGGCACTGAGCGTGCAGCTTTCCAGCGGAGAGAAAAAGGTACTTTAACACTCTGCAAGCCTTTCCACTCCCAAAAACATGCACATGGAAGGAGCTGCTGCAAAACCGATGCTGTGCTCGCTGCTGCTCCTCCTGAAGCTCTGGCTGCTAAATCTGAGGCTTTCCTTCCAATTTCAAGCTGCAAAGCACTTGCTGAACTCCAGGGAAAGTCCGGGAGGCATTTGCTGTGCTGGCACACTTTCTCCTTCCTAGACAGAGTGGAAAAGCTTTTCCCTGCCGTGTAGGCGACAAGAGACGCATTAGACGGCGATCCGGAGCTGTCCGAAGGTAAGCGCCTGTTGCCGGCCTCTTTCGGCACAAGCCCCCGCTCCGGAGCGCACCGCGGCCGGCAGGATGCTCTCTGCCGGCGAAGGTGCCGCTTCTCCGGCAAGGAAGCCTCTGCCGCTTCTCCAGCACACGGAGAGCGTGCTAGCTGCTGAAACGTGAAGAAAGAAGCTGCAGAACACTGGCACTGAGCGTGCAGCTTTCCAGCGGAGAGAAAAAGCTACTTTAACACTCTGCAAGCCTTTCCACTCCCAAAAACATGCACATGGAAGGAGCTGCTGCAAAACCGATGCTGTGCTCGCTGCTGCTCCTCCTGAAGCTCTGGCTGCTAAATCTGAGGCTTTCCTTCCAATTTCAAGCTGCAAAGCACTTGCTGAATTCCAGGGAAAGTCCGGGAGGCATTTGCTGTGCTGGCACACTTTCTCCTTCCTAGACAGAGTGGAAAAGCTTTTCCCTGCCGTGTAGGCGACAAGAGACGCATTAGACGGCGATCCGGAGCTGTCCGAAGGTAAGCGCCTGTTGCCGGCCTCTTTCGGCACAAGCCCCCGCTCCGGAGCGCACCGCGGCCGGCAGGATGCTCTCTGCCGGCGAAGGTGCCGCTTCTCCGGCAAGGAAGCCTCTGCCGCTTCTCCAGCACACGGAGAGCGTGCTAGCTGCTGAAACGTGAAGAAAGAAGCTGCAGAAGACTGGCACTGAGCGTGCAGCTTTCCAGCGGAGAGAAAAAGCTACTTTAACACTCTGCAAGCCTTTCCACTCCCAAAAACATGCACATGGAAGGAGCTGCTGCAAAACCGATGCTGTGCTCGCTGCTGCTCCTCCTGAAGCTCTGGCTGCTAAATCTGAGGCTTTCCTTCCAATTTCAAGCTGCAAAGCACTTGCTGAATTCCAGGGAAAGTCCGGGAGGCATTTGCTGTGCTGGCACACTTTCTCCTTCCTAGACAGAGTGGAAAAGCTTTTCCCTGCCGTGTAGGCGACAAGAGACGCATTAGACGGCGATCCGGAGCTGTCCGAAGGTAAGCGCCTGTTGCCGGCCTCTTTCGGCACAAGCCCCCGCTCCGGAGCGCACCGCGGCCGGCAGGATGCTCTCTGCCGGCGAAGGTGCCGCTTCTCCGGCAAGGAAGCCTCTGCCGCTTCTCCAGCACACGGAGAGCGTGCTAGCTGCTGAAACGTGAAGAAAGAAGCTGCAGAACACTGGCACTGAGCGTGCAGCTTTCCAGCGGAGAGAAAAAGCTACTTTAACACTCTGCAAGCCTTTCCACTCCCAAAAACATGCACATGGAAGGAGCTGCTGCAAAACCGATGCTGTGCTCGCTGCTGCTCCTCCTGAAGCTCTGGCTGCTAAATCTGAGGCTTTCCTTCCAATTTCAAGCTGCAAAGCACTTGCTGAATTCCAGGGAAAGCCCGGGAGGCATTTGCTGTGCTGGCACACTTTCTCCTTCCTAGACAGAGTGGAAAAGCTTTTCCCTGCCGTGTAGGCGACAAGAGACGCATTAGACGGCGATCCGGAGCTGTCCGAAGGTAAGCGCCTGTTGCCGGCCTCTTTCGGCACAAGCCCCCGCTCCGGAGCGCACCGCGGCCGGCAGGATGCTCTCTGCCGGCGAAGGTGCCGCTTCTCCGGCAAGGAAGCCTCTGCCGCTTCTCCAGCACACGGAGAGCGTGCTAGCTGCTGAAACGTGAAGAAAGAAGCTGCAGAACACTGGCACTGAGCGTGCAGCTTTCCAGCGGAGAGAAAAAGCTACTTTAACACTCTGCAAGCCTTTCCACTCCCAAAAACATGCACATGGAAGGAGCTGCTGCAAAACCGATGCTGTGCTCGCTGCTGCTCCTCCTGAAGCTCTGGCTGCTAAATCTGAGGCTTTCCTTCCAATTTCAAGCTGCAAAGCACTTGCTGAATTCCAGGGAAAGTCCGGGAGGCATTTGCTGTGCTGGCACACTTTCTCCTTCCTAGACAGAGTGGAAAAGCTTTTCCCTGCCGTGTAGGCCACAAGAGACGCATTAGACGGCGATCCGGAGCTGTCCGAAGGTAAGCGCCTGTTGCCGGCCTCTTTCGGCACAAGCCCCCGCTCCGGAGCGCACCGCGGCCGGCAGGATGCTCTCTGCCGGCGAAGGTGCCGCTTCTCCGGCAAGGAAGCCTCTGCCGCTTCTCCAGCACACGGAGAGCGTGCTAGCTGCTGAAACGTGAAGAAAGAAGCTGCAGAACACTGGCACTGAGCGTGCAGCTTTCCAGCGGAGAGAAAAAGCTACTTTAACACTCTGCAAGCCTTTCCACTCCCAAAAACATGCACATGGAAGGAGCTGCTGCAAAACCGATGCTGTGCTCGCTGCTGCTCCTCCTGAAGCTCTGGCTGCTAAATCTGAGGCTTTCCTTCCAATTTCAAGCTGCAAAGCACTTGCTGAATTCCAGGGAAAGTCCGGGAGGCATTTGCTGTGCTGGCACACTTTCTCCTTCCTAGACAGAGTGGAAAAGCTTTTCCCTGCCGTGTAGGCCACAAGAGACGCATTAGACGGCGATCCGGAGCTGTCCGAAGGTAAGCGCCTGTTGCCGGCCTCTTTCGGCACAAGCCCCCGCTCCGGAGCGCACCGCGGCCGGCAGGATGCTCTCTGCCGGCGAAGGTGCCGCTTCTCCGGCAAGGAAGCCTCTGCCGCTTCTCCAGCACACGGAGAGCGTGCTAGCTGCTGAAACGTGAAGAAAGAAGCTGCAGAACACTGGCACTGAGCGTGCAGCTTTCCAGCGGAGAGAAAAAGCTACTTTAACACTCTGCAAGCCTTTCCACTCCCAAAACATGCACATGGAAGGAGCTGCTGCAAAACCGATGCTGTGCTCGCTGCTGCTCCTCCTGAAGCTCTGGCTGCTAAATCTGAGGCTTTCCTTCCAATTTCAAGCTGCAAAGCACTTGCTGAATTGCAGGGAAAGTCCGGGAGGCATTTGCTGTGCTGGCACACTTTCTCCTTCCTAGACAGAGTGGAAAAGCTTTTCCCCTGCCGTGTAGGCCACAAGAGACGCATTAGACGGCGATCCGGAGCTGTCCGAAGGTAAGCGCCTGTTGCCGGCCTCTTTCGGCACAAGCCCCCGCTCCGGAGCGCACCGCGGCCGGCAGGATGCTCTCTGCCGGCGAAGGTGCCGCTTCTCCGGCAAGGAAGCCCTCTGCCGCTTCTCCAGCACACGGAGAGCGTGCTAGCTGCTGAAACGTGAAGAAAGAAGCTGCAGAACACTGGCACTGAGCGTGCAGCTTTCCAGCGGAGAGAAAAAGCTACTTTAACACTCTGCAAGCCTTTCCACTCCCAAAAACATGCACATGGAAGGAGCTGCTGCAAAACCGATGCTGTGCTCGCTGCTGCTCCTCCTGAAGCTCTGGCTGCTAAATCTGAGGCTTTCCTTCCAATTTCAAGCTGCAAAGCACTTGCTGAATTGCAGGGAAAGTCCGGGAGGCATTTGCTGTGCTGGCACACTTTCTCCTTCCTAGACAGAGTGGAAAAGCTTTTCCCTGCCGTGTAGGCCACAAGAGACGCATTAGACGGCGATCCGGAGCTGTCCGAAGGTAAGCGCCTGTTGCCGGCCTCTTTCGGCACAAGCCCCCCGCTCCGGAGCGCACCGCGGCCGGCAGGATGCTCTCTGCCGGCGAAGGTGCCGCTTCTCCGGCAAGGAAGCCTCTGCCGCTTCTCCAGCACACGGAGAGCGTGCTAGCTGCTGAAACGTGAAGAAAGAAGCTGCAGAAGACTGGCACTGAGCGTGCAGCTTTCCAGCGGAGAGAAAAAGCTACTTGAACACTCTGCAAGCCTTTCCACTCCCAAAAACATGCACATGGAAGGAGCTGCTGCAAAACCGATGCTGTGCTCGCTGCTGCTCCTCCTGAAGCTCTGGCTGCTAAATCTGAGGCTTTCCTTCCAATTTCAAGCTGCAAAGCACTTGCTGAATTCCAGGGAAAGCCCGGGAGGCATTTGCTGTGCTGGCACACTTTCTCCTTCCTAGACAGAGTGGAAAAGCTTTTCCCTGCCGTGTAGGCGACAAGAGACGCATTAGACGGCGATCCGGAGCTGTCCGAAGGTAAGCGCCTGTTGCCGGCCTCTTTCGGCACAAGCCCCCCGCTCCGGAGCGCACCGCGGCCGGCAGGATGCTCTCTGCCGGCGAAGGTGCCGCTTCTCCGGCAAGGAAGCCTCTGCCGCTTCTCCAGCACACGGAGAGCGTGCTAGCTGCTGAAACGTGAAGAAAGAAGCTGCAGAAGACTGGCACTCAGCGTGCAGCTTTCCAGCGGAGAGAAAAAGCTACTTTAACACTCTGCAAGCCTTTCCACTCCCAAAAACATGCACATGGAAGGAGCTGCTGCAAAAGCGATGCTGTGCTCGCTGCTGCTCCTCCTGAAGCTCTGGCTGCTAAATCTGAGGCTTTCCTTCCAATTTCAAGCTGCAAAGCACTTGCTGAATTGCAGGGAAAGTCCGGGAGGCATTTGCTGTGCTGGCACACTTTCTCCTTCCTAGACAGAGTGGAAAAGCTTTTCCCTGCCGTGTAGGCGACAAGAGACGCATTAGACGGCGATCCGGAGCTGTCCGAAGGTAAGCGCCTGTTGCCGGCCTCTTTCGGCACAAGCCCCCGCTCCGGAGCGCACCGCGGCCGGCAGGATGCTCTCTGCCGGCGAAGGTGCCGCTTCTCCGGCAAGGAAGCCTCTGCCGCTTCTCCAGCACACGGAGAGCGTGCTAGCTGCTGAAACGTGAAGAAAGAAGCTGCAGAACACTGGCACTGAGCGTGCAGCTTTCCAGCGGAGAGAAAAAGCTACTTGAACACTCTGCAAGCCTTTCCACTCCCAAAAACATGCACATGGAAGGAGCTGCTGCAAAACCGATGCTGTGCTCGCTGCCTGCTCCTCCTGAAGCTCTGGCTGCTAAATCTGAGGCTTTCCTTCCAATTTCAAGCTGCAAAGCACTTGCTGAATTCCAGGAAAGCCCGGGAGGCATTTGCTGTGCTGGCACACTTTCTCCTTCCTAGACAGAGTGGAAAAGCTTTTCCCTGCCGTGTAGGCGACAAGAGACGCATTAGACGGCGATCCGGAGCTGTCCGAAGGTAAGCGCCTGTTGCCGGCCTCTTTCGGCACAAGCCCCCGCTCCGGAGCGCACCGCGGCCGGCAGGATGCTCTCTGCCGGCGAAGGTGCCGCTTCTCCGGCAAGGAAGCCTCTGCCGCTTCTCCAGCACACGGAGAGCGTGCTAGCTGCTGAAACGTGAAGAAAGAAGCTGCAGAACACTGGCACTGAGCGTGCAGCTTTCCAGCGGAGAGAAAAAGCTACTTGAACACTCTGCAAGCCTTTCCACTCCCAAAAACATGCACATGGAAGGAGCTGCTGCAAAAGCGATGCTGTGCTCGCTGCTGCTCCTCCTGAAGCTCTGGCTGCTAAATCTGAGGCTTTCCTTCCAATTTCAAGCTGCAAAGCACTTGCTGAATTCCAGGGAAAGTCCGGGAGGCATTTGCTGTGCTGGCACACTTTCTCCTTCCTAGACAGAGTGGAAAAGCTTTTCCCTGCCGTGTAGGCGACAAGAGACGCATTAGACGGCGATCCGGAGCTGTCCGAAGGTAAGCGCCTGTTGCCGGCCTCTTTCGGCACAAGCCCCCGCTCCGGAGCGCACCGCGGCCGGCAGGATGCTCTCTGCCGGCGAAGGTGCCGCTTCTCCGGCAAGGAAGCCTCTGCCGCTTCTCCAGCACACGGAGAGCGTGCTAGCTGCTGAAACGTGAAGAAAGAAGCTGCAGAACACTGGCACTGAGCGTGCAGCTTTCCAGCGGAGAGAAAAAGGTACTTTAACACTCTGCAAGCCTTTCCACTCCCAAAAACATGCACATGGAAGGAGCTGCTGCAAAACCGATGCTGTGCTCGCTGCTGCTCCTCCTGAAGCTCTGGCTGCTAAATCTGAGGCTTTCCTTCCAATTTCAAGCTGCAAAGCACTTGCTGAACTCCAGGGAAAGTCCGGGAGGCATTTGCTGTGCTGGCACACTTTCTCCTTCCTAGACAGAGTGGAAAAGCTTTTCCCTGCCGTGTAGGCG